>NC_065920.1:65377931-66111363 GCF_024586455.1 Bactrocera neohumeralis | reverse complement strand
ATTCAGTGGCAAAACCGCCCACCACGCCAAGGTCATTTGGGTTTCGGGCCATTTGGGGTGAAATTAGGGCCCCTGAAAAACCAAGTGAAACCATCACAGAGATCGATACCGAACTCAATTGATGCGTTTGAGCCGAGCACTAATAAAAATTTGGCCACAGTACGAGGAAATGAGAGATCTTAAAGTCGTATTCTCCAGCATGACCATGCTGACTACCACGTCGCAAAGGTGGTAAAACTTCAGTTCTTTGAAGAAGTCAACAAATTGAATTGATACTTGAATCGACTTAAAAGGAGTTCTTTCACGTCACGGAATACGCATGCTGCAGAAAGATGGCCAAAAAGTAGCGATAACGACGTTGCAAAAACATTTTTATAACTGACAATACCACTTAAATTTACCGATCGATGGCACACGGTTGAAGACCTAGCTAACGAGCACTTCAGTTCTTAAAACCCTAGAAGAAGTACCCTTAACAGGGTATATTGATACGATGTTTGAATCGCAAGCGTCGGGGCCACAAAATATATATATAAAAAGATGAGATTTAGCCATGTCCGTCTGTCTGTTCGTCACGGAATACGAACGCAGTTTTGATATCCTTTTGAAATTTGCAAACGATTTCCTCTTCAAAACTGCTATTTTCGGAACGGCCGATATCGGACCAATAATTTTGATGATCGGAATCAGTTCTTTTAACAATGTATCTTCACAAATTTTTATACAACAAAGTAATCTCCGATAAAATTGTTCCAGATTCAAAAAAACGGCGAAAGCAAAGTTACTAAAAGAAAGACCATTTTATTTATCTCTTATAAACCCTAGAATACAGTTTTCTTTTGGCATTAATTTTATGGAATGGAAGATAAAGAACGAAAATATTAATTATATTTATGCCTAAGTAGACAGTTACAGTGCAAATGCGAACCTTTGAGCAGCCCAAAAAAATGCACATTATCGGAACAGCCTTTGTGCTTTGAACGGGAGTTCTCGCTAGGCCTTTGCTTGACATTGCACGACCTACTGAGGCCAGTATGAATATGTCAATCGAATTACATAGAGGAGCATTCACTTTGTAATTCCATTCCATAAGTTCATTGATGAGGCAAATGTCAATTTTTTACCACGACATAGTATTTATGTTTCGCTGGTTTATCACATTAATATTAACGAAATTGAGTCAATATAAATAGAATATTATTCGGTACATTTTGAAAAAATATGGTATATTTATTATATGCACTTCTTGCAATGCTGCTGCCATTTAATAATTTCTGCGGCAAAGAATGTGTATTTATGCACTTACATTATTCTGATGTACATTGTATTTCAGCATTTCTGTGTGTAAATAGTTTTTTATGAAGCAATTTTTAGTTATTTTTTAATCGCTTTTTGTATTGGCTTGTGTTATTATCGTTTATTTGCCTTCATTCAAAACATTTGGTCGCGTGCATTCAATGCAATCAAATATTCATTTTATAAATAAAAGATTATGAAGTAGTGATTTGCTTGCCGGAAAATATTGCTCGGCTTTCACTTTGCACAGTAAGCTTTTATGTATCTGTGCCTTTAATAACCTTTATGCTTCATGAATTTATATGGAGTTCTTTTGTTACCGTTATTATTAATAATATTATTGTTTTCATTCTCACTTTACCTCAGTTTTGTATTAATGGCTGTCAATTCACTAAATATTCGGTTTTATTTGCATATGTGTTGTTGTAATCATGCTTTAGCTTTGCTTTTGTCCTGGCGGCCGTAAATAAAATATCCACACATATAAGTGTTTGCGCACTCATGCAGATATAAAAACCTCTAAAATAAAGCTAATGGACGGTTAAATAGCAATACAAAATGTTTGCTGGTTACTCATACGCCATGGCGCATGGTTTGCATACAACTGTTTATTCGTGTGTGCAGAATGAAAAAATATCTTGATAATGTGCATGAGCGATGCATTGGTTTCAACTCAAGGGCAACTCAGGTGAGTAATTGAGAAAAAAATTCACTATGTAATTTTGAAATTTATTGAGCGATTTTGGCGAATGAAAAAAATTAAAAATATTTGTAGTCTATCGATTCTTATACACTTGATATCAATATTCTGAAAATTTGTTTTACTTATCAATTATTTTTTCATTAAGTAAAACTTTTAACAGGTGGCAACCTTCGCTTATAAAATTTTTTTCTTTGTTAATTTTTTTATTTTTTATTATTTTTTGATTCGTTACTTATAGTTATAAATTTTCTTAACTTTTTTTACACAGGTGGCAACTCTTGTACAAATATTTAAAGCCTTAAATGTCACAGAATTTCTTATAATCACTTTGTCAACATTCCGTTGTGTTATTAATTTTATTGAATTAAAAGTTGAAACAGGTGGCAACCTTATTCCAAAAATGTTATATATAATAATTTTTCTCGGAACTTTACAGATGTCTTAAAATTACTATCACTTTAGTTTTCAGGATTTTTTTTACTTTTTTACACGGGTGGCATTGCTTCTAATAATATTTTCATGTCCTTCAGTTTCTTATACCTCTTGAATATCGCAAAAATCCTGTTGCAATATAAACTATATTAAACAAAAAATTTTACACAACCTTCCTCAAAAAAATCGAACTAGTATATAGTAATATCTTTTGAAGAGCTACATCAGTCTGTGAATTTTTTTTATCTTATGGATTTGCAATTTTTATTTTTAAAACAAATGACTATCTCTTAAATTTTGATTACCTGACCACCTGACCATCTACTATGTATAGTGTTAAAAACAGCAGCGCTTAACTAAATTGATTGAAGTCGAAATTCTGCAACACTTACCCGCATCCCTGCAAGCCCCGCATCGCCGCACTTCTCTGAACACTCCGCCTAGTCCCAGATGCGCCATTCGTACGTGACATGGTTACTCGTGGCCGGCATGGCTTTGTCCGGCTCGCCTGCTTCTCTCACCAGGCGTGCGGTGAATGTGGTGAGTGCGCCACGTGTGTAGTGTTAACGGCTTTACCAATTGTTGACAGCATTGTTGTTGTACTACTAATGGCGCTTATATGGTCTGTTGCTTTCTGTTCGTACCTCTCATTGCAGTCAGAGTTAACGTTGCTGCTGCCGCCATCACTCTTGTCTTCTACAGTTGCCAGCGATGATGAGGCACATACATTAGATGCTGGAAGGACCCGCAGATCTCCAGTGTCGATTTAGGGTCGCTTTGGCTCGTCCTGTTCGAAATTTTCCAAATTAATGCCAAATTGTAGACCCTTGTCGAACAGTATGTGAAGACCTCTCGAATTGCCAAATTTCTGCGGTAGCGAAAAGGAGAGAGAAAAAAGCGAACTAGCAAATCAGATTAGCAAAGTGAGCGGCTTAAATTGTGTACGATTCCTATCTTCTTCATTTTTTGCTATTTGGTGGCAAGGTAAGCAGCCTGAGTTCAAAATAGCGGCAAATCGCCAGAAGCTAAACTGTGTACAGATACAGCCGTCATGCTTTAAAGCGTACGTGAGGCATGCAACACAGTCTAAGCAGCAAGCAATTTGTGTATATTTATGGAATTATAAGTGTGCTAGTGTGTTTGTTGGGGTGTATGATAACGGCATGCAATTGTTCATGCCACACATTGCCGTCAGAGTTAACGTTACTGCTGCCGCCGTCATTGCAACATAACAGCAACATAACATAACAACTTTTCAATTTCACTATGTTTACTTTTGTACATATGTATGTGTGTTTGCATTCAAAGATATACTGATTCCAAGCTAAGCTGTGGTCGCCCGCATTGTAGGCGTTTAGTTGACACAGCAGCCGCATTGGCCCACTTTCTTTTCTTACGATCACCCCTTCGTTCTATATTCACCAGTTTATAGCTCTTTGAGGTCCTATCTTATAACCCTTCAATTTTATTTAGGTTTGTCAATGTTTGTCTACTTTTTTTATTTAGTATATTTTACTCTCTCTCTCTGTTACTAATCGCAATCACTTTTTCATTACACAAACTAGACTTTTTGCGACTTTTCTCACTTCATAATTCACCTTGGGCACCATACCGTCCTTTCTACATGAATTCTCGTAATTAATCGCTTAAAAACACGGTCTCGAAAAATCATTAGGTCATTTTTGGGCATTAACCAACTATTTAGAACATGGCTTTAAGTGTAGCTATATAAACATTTATATTTTTTTGGAGAACTGCCGACATCGGACCACTATAACATATAGCTGCCATACAAACTGGACAATCGGAATCAAGTTCTTGATATTTGGAAAAAAAAGTTCAGGTTATTTTCTAAATAACTTTTGAAGAAATAGTTGATCGGCTTACTATAGCATATAGCTGCCATGCAAACCGAACGATCGGAAAAAAGTTGTTGTATGGAAAACTTCTGTATTTGACAAGATATATTCAAAAATTGTTCAGATCGGCTTACTATAGCGTATAGCTGCCATACAAACCGAACGATCGGAATTAAGGGCTTGTATGGAAAACTTTCGCATTTGACGTGGTATCTTCACGAAATTTGGTATAAGTTATTGTTTATAGAAATAATATAATCTCCGAAAAAATTTTTCAGATCGAATTACTATAACATATAGCTTCCATTCAAACTGTACTCATAGTTACTAAACGAAATGCATCTGTGAAGGGTATAGGATCAGCCGAAGTAAAATTTTTCTTGTTTTTATTTTCCTACTGTAATTTTTATTATAACAGTAAAAAAAAAATCAAAAAGTTACAGTGTCTTTTGGAACGTCTCTTTCGATAGCTAGTGTGATTCCGAAAAATTGTTATCGTTTTCAAGTTGTGCGAAGCAAAATCAGAAAATTCGCGAAGTTGCGGTGGTCCGAAGTTTTCGCTTCTTGAGTGTTAACAATTGTATACGGCGGCAAGTCCAAATCCTTTCTCAAAATCTGCCAGGTTATGGTTTGAGACAGTCCCAATTCTTGAGAATGTTTTGGTATCGACAAATTGCGGTCTTCAATTTCAATATTTTCATTGCTTCGTGCGGTTCATTGTCTTATTGTTACTTGAAGGTTATCTTAAAAAAATGTATGTCCGAAATTTTAAACAATTCGTTGAATAGCGAGCACAGGTGGACGATTATTACGACCATAAAATGGCAAAAGCGCGCGAAAAATTACAATTGGAGAACAATAAATCTAATAATAAAATTTAATAATCTTTTAAAGATTTACTAGCGCATATCTTTCCAAGATGAAATTGTAAACACGCTGAATACAGTGAAGAAAAAAATTACTGATCACGACATATTAAAAAAGCCGAAACAACACTAGGAAATCATAGCATACCGTTTGAAAAACCCGGTATATACACACATAGATATATGGTTACTGCTATAATTATGTTTATATAAAGCATAAGACTTTACTGCGGCTGGGATTTCAGGCTACGAGAGAGGGAAGAGTGAAAGAACCAAAATTTATATAAAACTAAAAACACCCTTTATTTGGGGGTGCAAAGTGAACTATTTATTTGCGTTATGTAAATATTTACTTGGAAAATTCTGATTTAAATTTTCAAAATTCAATACTGTAATCCACGCAGCGTATAAACTAATTAGTGCTGGAAATTTAGTTTTGCAATTTTGCCATTTATGCAAAATACAATCGCAATTTACGTTAAAAAGTATTAGCACGAGCTGGGCGTACATGTTTGACTGCTGGCAAAAATGTGTTTCCATAATAATTTGATTATACCAAATGCACACACACATGCATACAATGCACACATTGCGCAAATCTCCACAAATTTGATTGTCTGCATCAGCATATGTAGCTCCCAATGCATGCCAAGCGTTACGCAGCTGTCTGGAGCTGACGCTGATGCCGAGACGGCTTTAGTTGCTAACACCACCATCACAGTTGCTGTTGCTGTTGTAATTTTGCGTATGTTGGCACGCTTCAATTGCCAAATGTGCCATTTGAAAGTCGGCAGATAAGTAGAGGCAACGCTGACTACCCCACTGTGTACTTAGTTCTGGCTAATATGCGCACAGTTCTATGACGTTTTCCACACAGCTGGTTTGTAGCTTATCAACAGACATGCATGTATGCATACATACATATATGTTGTATGTATACGGTCCAAAGAGTGTGCATTTGCATTTACGAAATTGCCATTTTGCACGGCTTTGCGTTTGCCAGTTGACGTTTAGCACTGTTACTTGATCGTCAAGCGCCAGAAATTCACGGTGAATTCAGCATGCAGAGTTTGGGCGACATACTTATGTGCAAATGTGCGCAAATTTGACAGTTAAGGCATTTAAGTTATAAAGAGATAGATTATTAGTGGTATGTCATTATTTTGGCTTCCAGAATGCAAGCAAAATTCATAGTCAAACAGTTCTACAAGAATTTCATAACAAGTGCTCGAAGTAGAGGTACTTTTAAGTCGTTTCAAGCTGTCATGAGCTGTTCATGTTATTTTTGTCATGATATTTTTGTTCAGAATAAATAATAATTAAATTGAAAGCCTACAAAATACAGCATGTGCAAGAACTAAGGCCGCCCGACCTTCCCAAGCGACATCGCTTCGCGTGCTCTTTGAATGTTCCATGAAGATCCGAAGTTTTCGAGCCAAATTTCGTTCAGCGATGCGACCCATTTTTGGCTCAATGGGTATGTAAACAAACAAAATTGCCGCATTTTTGACAAAGTGCAATCGAAAAAGATTCAAGAACTACCATTTCATCCAGAAAACACTGTGGTTTGGAGTGATTTAAGAACGTAATCATCAATGGCGACCGTTATCGCGCCATGATAACCGACTATTTGATGCCTGAAATTGAAGCTCGTGATCTCGGCAACATTTGGTTTCAAAAAGACGACGCCACTTCCCACACATCGCATCAATCAATGTATTTATTGAGAGAACACTTCGGTGAGCAGATAATTTTAAGTTTTGGGCCGGTCGATTGGCCACCAATAGCGTGTGATATCACACCGTTACACTTTTTACTGTATGGATATGTAAAGTCTAAAATCTATACGGACATTCGCTTCGACTCAGGCTTTGGGGCAAGACGTCACGCGAAACGTCTCTAAAGGGATCAACCTTTATATGTTAGCACCAAACACAAGTTTTCGTTTGATGCGAGTGAAGTTATGCAAAATGTTAGTATTTAAGACACACCAAAGAAGAATCACAAACCGCATGCTGTGAATCTTTAATTTCTTCATATAATACTTTAAGGAATTGATCAATTCGGCTGAAAGTAAAGTCAGAAAATTATATGAGAACACCTTATTTAATAATGCAACATTTCCGAGTTTATTTTGAGCTCATTGTGGGTTCCCAAAATTGGTGAATCATTCCTGATCGCTCCACTTAATTATAATATTAAGTGCAATGAAAATTTCAATACGGGACATTTCTTTGTATTGGTGCATAAGTGAGTCAATAAATCAACTCATAAGACCCTCATATATTCACATATTAAATCGGCATATTTCAATGCAACATGCATAATAATATATTTATGACGGCAGATACATTACACATCATAGCAATGACAACTACCACCCAGGCAATTGTTTTGTATACATTTATCAACTGTGTTGAGCTTCACAGACAAAAATAAGGAATCAAGCTGAAACAAAAGCTGGTATTAATTGATGATAGCATTTTTGATTGCTCGCAAACATGCATTCACATATACATAAACTTACCTAAATCAATAAAATCAGCTATAGCAATATCATCTGCGGGATTGTATTGATATAGCTATAGCCAGTTTGGCGCAGCTTTAAAGGTTTATCACAAAGCCAAATGTTTTGACCAAAACTCCATTTATGTAATACCAGCTTGTAGAATTCCAGCAAATGATTTGTTCTACAGAAACTCATCCACAGTTCACTAATTCTATTATATGAATAGAAATATATATGTGTATATATTGAGAATGATCTTGTTATACTTTATTGACTATCTATAGAAACGGATAACAATGTTAGAGATCCAGAAGTTCATTCACAACTGCGGTGAGCTCAATTAGCGTATTCCTCCCCATATATTTACATTTACATTGTATATATGTATGTGCAGCAGGAAAACAAGCTATCATATTATTTAGCCATAATTAGGCATTAGAACTTCATTTAGCCTAACTTTATGCACGCATGGGTAATCTTCCACTGTTAGCTACACACATTTGCACATGTTATAACTACATAAAACGTATTGTATGTATTCATAACGTATTTACAAAATAGCTTTAGTGGATTTGTTTTGTATGCATTTCATTGTTGTGTACAGTGTGCTAATATTGCAATTGATGTCACATCAAAATATTCATTAGTGTTTAGTATGCGCTTGTCTTTCTGAACTACATAAAGTGCATTAGTCGATTGTAACGATGAGTGAAATTATTCAACGAAGAAGTTGAATTACATTTTGTGTACAGATCCAAATTTCTAGTGCTGCAACGAATGTTCGAAAACGCCTTCGGTGATAATTTTTTGTCGCGAGCAAGAGAACGCGTTGACGACGAACCACCTCCAGGACGGCCATGAAAATCATCTGATGATCAACATGTCAATAATGAACAGATGATATACAATCAGATATCTTAATGGCATCGTTGAAATAACGGAAGGATCACCGAAAACCATTTTGAAAGATAATCTGAATCTAAGCAAAATGAAATAAGGATTCGTTCCAAAATCACTCATGTTTTTTCAAAAAACCGAGTCACTTTTTTGAGTGCTTGCGGAAAGCTATTCGTAAAAGGAGGCCGGAATTATGGACCGACATTTTTTGATTTTTGCACCACGAAAATGCACCGTCGCCTACTGCATTTACTCTTCGTGAGTTTTTCGACAAGTTTTCAACCAATTCGTACCGCAACCACCGTATTCGCCTTAGAAAGCTCCGCTTGACATCTGGCTATTCAGCAATCTCAAACGATTGCTACGTGAATCGCGCATTGAAGTTTATTCCGGAAATTGAATGTGACAACTGTTTCGATGATTGGAAAAACGTGTTTTACAGCCAAGTGGGATTACTTGGAGGGGGATGACATAGATTTTGAAGAATAAATTAAGAATTTAATTTTGAACAAATTATTACTATTTTTGCTCATAATAATATTCTCTTCATTGGAATTTCTGTTTGAATAGCTTTTAGTTTGACTTTTTAACTCGTAATCGATCTTCAGTAGTCGAAGTCGATTAAGAATCGATTCTTGACATTCGAAAAATCGATTATTTTACGAGAAAACTTGATTTTCGAGTAGAATCGGAATCGAAGTTACCATCCCTACTGGCAGCCATCGCGTGCACATAGAATAACCTCCGTACAATAACCACCACAAAAAAAAATGATTTTTTTTCCATGTAATTTATATGGAAAACAGAAAATTTGAAGAGGCACCTCTTAATATTAATATTAAGAGCTCATCTTTTGAGTGACTTTTTTTTACACATTTCGAAAGTTTTGAGCCTGTTTTTCAGTTGAAAAAAAGGTTGCCTCAAAATGGAACACCCTAATACATATATAAAACATTTCTTCCGCTATATTTCTTGTAGGCAAGTTTCTGCAAAAAAATTTCAAGTTAAATCATTGAATTTGAAAAGTTTTTGTACGTCAGGCAAAACATTAAGGTGTAGAAAGCTTAGAAAATATTAGATTACTTTAAATGGTTGATTGAGAACTAATTAAATAAGTAGCGGCATGTATACACAGAAAATTTATGGACAAAAGTTAAAGTGAAGCAAACGAATTTAGTGAATTCAATACGGTGACAAGCATTGTTATTGTTTATATGTATATATTTGCAATTCCACACATACAGCTGTTGACAGGTAATTAGAAACGACACTTATTTTGAAGTAAGTGATGTTATTTTCCAATAAATAACGCATATTTATTGTATTTTCACTTATTTTATTGAAACCTATGTTAAACTGAAACACTAATATTAAGAATTTTGTTTAAAATTCGTTTTTGTTTTGAAGATTTTAACAAAAACATGTGGAATCAACGATTTGAGTGCGACAATTAATTAGAAACGAAAATATTTTATCAACAAAAAATAATGATATTACAAAAACTTGCTTACTTTCAGTTAGTATTTTTTTGGTAATCTCATTTACTTTAAGACATCCATATTTGTAATATTTTTGGTACCTACAGCTTTTTTGACATCAACACAGATGTGTTCTCCTCAGTCCACTCCAAAACATTCATGGAATTTTCAACAAAAAACTTTACCGTATGCTTTGGATTGTTATTTGTTGGAACTTCCATATAACAGGCAAATTCCTCGTTAGTGTATGGCAGAATGACACTTTTTAGAATGTCGACGTCTTTTTTTTTTTTTTAAATTACATCAATCATATGGAGTGGACTTACACCATTCCAGGAAAAACATTTCCACACCATGATTGGTCCTCCACCACGCTTCACTACGCGTGAAGCATAGCGAGGATCAAATTCTTGACAGATTGGTCGGCGAACATACTTGCGACCATCAGGATCTATGCGATTAATTTCGGTTACATCGCTGCATACAACATATTGCCATTGATTTGTTGTCCAAGATCAATAATAGTCGGAAAAGTCTACGCGTTGTTTACTTTAAATTTTAGTCAGAAGTGTGTTCTTGCATGCTACCCTACCGTGAAGTCCAAATTCGACCAAACAGCTGGAAATTATTATCTTGGCTATTTGGACATTATATTCGTCTTGAGTTTTATGTGGAATGTCAGTAGAACTCTTTTTTGGGCCTCTTCGGGCGATGGTAGTAATTCGGCGGCCTATTTCTGCTGAAGTTTTTAAGGTTTTTTCTGTGCGTGTAATATTGGAAATAGTTTTAAAATTTCGTATGTGCTTAAGGGCAACTATCTTAAAGGCATTGAAAACAATTTTTTGACCTGATTCAAAATTTCTTAGAACATCTTTCCAAACTGACGAATGTCAAAAATGTAACCAAGCAGGGCAGGTGTACAGCTGCAGCTTTTTTTCTTATTAAAAATATATTAATAGATATATTTTAAACCACAACTTTGAAACACATTCTTACCAGAAATCAATAATATTATTAATAAAAATTAGCACCAGAATGAATTTTAATTCTTTAAACAACTGTTTCTAATTAGCTGTCGCTCTTAATTCACCTTGTCTATCGTAACGCATTTAAAATTTGGGAAAAAATTAACAGAACTTCAATTGCGCAACTACAAAACTGAGCGAATTTAGTAGTAAATAGAGTAACCCAAACAATGCAAGGCTTTTAGGAATATTAATAACGGTATACAAAAACATTTAATCATTATACTCATCAGCACCTTACAAAAAGGAGCGTTTCTAATTAGCTGTCCACAGCTGTATGTAAATATATATTTATAGCAAAAACCCTTCGTACTGACTACATATTTATTCACCCAAAACCAGGCAGTCATGGCGTATAAGTAACCTACAAAAGGTGCTTTGACAACAACTTAGTCTGCATATGTGTAAAATAATATGTACATATAGTATACAGTACCTGTCCAATAAATTACGAACGAACAAAAAAATTATCCGGAGTTCTAACTTTAATAATTAATAAAAACATAAATATTTGGCGTATTTTAAAACAAATTTATTTTTTATATGCTATATATGTACATTAAACTTAAATTATCATATTTTTGTATTGAATCATATTCAATATTGTTAAATTATATTAAAAATATTACATTTTTGTTTTCGTTCGTAATTTATTGGACAAGTACTGTATAAATATCATAGAGACTCTGTCAGTAGAATGACTATAGAAGCTAGCACGCAGATATTTGTTTATTTGTATAGACTTTTATTTATTTAATTGTGCGTCATTTTTGTTGCTCATTGCCACTTCAAACTCAATTTCGTAATTGCACGGCAATAACTGTTATTTTGTGTCAAAATATTTTCACAATAAAAGCTTGAATAAATAAATGCACAGAGTGTTGCGCAATAATGAAAAATATACACATTTAACGTGTTTATCGTATTTATTGTGAAAGCTGGAAAGCTGTATTTCACTATTCATGCCAATGTTGGCATATTGTGCATAAAAACATATCAAAAATATTTATTATTATATTTGCAAAGTGAGCACAAACGCTCAATATCAGGAATTAAAGGTCAAGGATTTTAATAATGTAATTTTGTAGAAAAGTTTAAACGATGATCGTCGAATATGATGCGCTATGCCATACACACTACTTTCATCGAAATCATAATGAAAATAATAGCATATATTTGAAGGTAAGAATAAGTTAATAAAACTCAATTTGCATACAAAATAGCTGACATTAAAAAATCTGTATAATGAAGGATAATATAAAAATTGGTTTAATATATTTAATGCATTTCTAAAAATATATAAATGCAGGGCTGAAATATTGTTGGTTTCATCGGCGAAAAAATTAATAACCATGAAAAAAACCGGATCCGTTGAAAAATTAATTGTATATACTATATACAAGTATAATTCATATTAACAAATTATGAAGTACAACCTCCCATTTAGCAGCAACTTATCTCTCATAAAGGCTGACAATGCGCAATAACGTTGGTTTTAATGCCTACGTTTTATAAATAAAATGTTACGTAAATACAATGTATGTAGATATATGAATTGAATATTAACTTTAAGGAGTTAAATGGGTTTACGGGTTCCAAATCGAAAGTATTTTTATTGTCTTATTAAATTCTACAGCACATCTAGGATATTGTCGTAAATTTTCAAGTTGATCCGAGTAATAGTTTCGAATATACAGCATTGAAAAGTTTTATGCTCGAAGATATTAAGCTAAGTGCGCCGTCTTTAAACGCGTTTTCCTCGAAACTGTGTTTTTGAAGTCGGTTAGCATGATTTCTCGGAAACTACTACACCGATCTTCATGAAATTTTGCACAGGTTTTTGCGATGCAATTTTAAAGACTTAGAAGATCTAAGATCTGTCAAAAATCCAATTTTCAGCTTGTTTTCGTTCGCCTAAGTTATTAGTTAAGGTTTAAATTAAAACACGTATTTTTCGCTTAATATGATCCTGTAAGGAGTTATTCTGCCAATATGAACGCATCTTTTTTTTTGAGGGGTCAACACATTCCTAAGATTTTATTGTGTGTGAAGTTATTCAATTTACAAAAGCGGAGACGTTAAAACAAAACTTTATTGAGCATTATTATTCAAGAGCTAAACACGTTTTCATGCCTATCCTATCTCAGATCTGATTTCAATTACGATTTTTATTGCAGCCTGAATTTCAAGAAATTTCAATAAACTAGCTGCGAGTGAGTTAACTTTTACACTTTCGTTTGCAAATACAGGTGAAAGTATTTTTTCAATAGACGCTCTCTTTTTTTGTATGTAGTACCTGCGCATTTAATGGAATTGTTGCTTTTGTCGCGGTTGCTCAACTCGAAGTATAATGTAGGTAATAGCTGGCAGTTTTTGATATTTTTATGTACTTTTACATGTATTTAAAGTCATCTGATATATGTAATAGTATGTTGTTAATAACTTTTGTGTTACGCCACACCATTTTGTCGTGTCTTTGACAAAGATTGTAGTTTGTATTGTATAAAGGTATATACTATATATATTTGCATTGTATAAATATATATGTAAATATCAATATTTGGGTGTTTTTTTTTTAACTATTAATTTTTTAAGTAAGGATTTATAGAATTTTTAGAGATGATATGTAATAGAAAAGCTATGAAAATTCCATGCAGCCTTACTTAAAAAGCCGAATATCTCGAAATGTATAAATGATAGTGATTTTGACCTCGGACCTTTTTTGTAGCAAATACAATTTCCTACAAGTTTGTCATGTACATTTTTTCTATAGCAATTCGTAGAAAAATCAGGTTTAGACCCCTGTACTACCTCGTCGGTATGAGTTTCGTTTTTGTCGCAATAGGCACTTTTGAAGAGTGTTCAATTCTGAGGAATATGTGTCTAAAGTCAAAGCGATACCATAAAATGCCTCTGAGCTATAGATATTTAAAGATGCAAAATCACGATTGTCAAGTATTTTCAATGGAAAATTTTTAAATGCCTTGGTCCAGTTCTTAATGTTAATATTAGGGGCTAAAATTTTCAGGGAATTTGTTTTAGGGTATTTCCAAGGAAATTTCATGACGAAATTGAAAAAAATTAATTGTTCAAAAAAAAAAAAAACCCCCCAATATACATATACATATATATACATATATATTAGTGATTCAAAAAAAAAAAAAAAAAAATTTCTTCGTTTCGTACTCGGAAAAATAGGTTCCTAGACACCTCTAAGAAAGCCTCTCCAAACATGACTTTTTAATTGTAACGGGAAGGTCCTCCTACATACAGTTTTCTATTTTTTCTTATTATCAGATAGAAAAATTTATATCTTGCTTCCAACTACTTGAAAAAATATCTTGTTTCTTAGATTTTGTGGGAAATTGAATGCTCTACAAAAAAGGTCCACTATGATTTTTTCGTAAACCCAAACGTTTAAAAGATATTAACAGTTAAAATTTGATTATTTTTGGGAAAATTTTTTTATTTCTTATGAATTTTATAACTCAATGAAAAAAAATTATTATGAATGATGAAACTCATAGTTTTGTAGGAAATTTACTGCTCTATAAAAATGGTCTCTTATGATTTTTCGAATAAGTTAAGCGCTTACGAGATATTCGTCGTAAATGCATATTAAGGTGGATCAAAAAAAAAAAAATTTTTTTTTTTCGTTTGATACTCTGAAAAATATGTTCCTAGACACCTCTAAGAAAGCCTCCCTAAAAACCTTATTCATAATGATTTTTTTCATTGAGTTATAAAATTCATAAGAAATAAAAAATTTTCCCAAAAATAATCAAACTTCAACCGTTAATATCTTTTAAACGGTTGGGTTTACGAAAAAATCGTGGAGACCTTTTTTGTAGAGCATTCAATTTCCTACAAAATCTAAGGAACAAGATATTTTTTCAAGTAGTTGGAAGCAAGATATAAATTTTTCTATCTGATAATAAGAAAAAATAGAAAACTTTATGTTCCGTTACATTTAAAAACTCATGTTTGGAGAGGCTTTCTTAGAGGTGTCTAAGAACCTATTTTTCCAAGTACGAAACGAAAAAAAAAACATTTTTTTTTGAATCACTTTAATATATATATATTATTTTCTCATAGCTTTTATGTTCTTCCCTTCTTGTGCAACGCTGCCACAATTACAGGCGTTTTTGAATACAAGCTACGTTTTCTGTTTCTGGCGGCGTTGACAGACGCCGACGTTTGCTCTCCTTTCAGTTTTCGAGTGGTTTCAAGTTGCACTTCATTTCGATTTTAGTGCACTCTACTATTGTTGCTTTCTTTTGTTGTTGTAGTTACTACTACCTTATAAGCGACATTTATTGCATTGCTTGGTTATATGAACACTTTTATGTCCATTTCAATATTTGTTACTCATACGCCATGTACAGCAATACATTTTTCTACTTAATATGTTGTTGGAGTCCAGAAATGTAATGGCGACAGAGAGAAATATGCATCTTTTAAATACCTCGGACCGTAAATTATAACTTAAATGGATTATTTAAAGTTGTATTATCGTTTTTACACACAGAAAGAGTCATAAATTTGGATGCATTTCGACGAACAAAGCCAAGAACAGAAAGCGATTAAGAAGTGATGTAACTGATATGATTATTGTAAGAAAATCTATGGTCAAGGATTATACAAAGAACTTTGACTTCGTTTACACATTTTCGGTTGCAATTTGAAATATTGTAACTACTTAAAAGGTAAGATGCTACACCCCTCGCATACGAGATTTGATAACATTTACCAGAATTCAGAGAAAGCTGTGATTTCAGGTACCATTCATAACTAACACTGAAGTTTACTTACATTTTCAGAGTTTTCGATTATTGTGAATAATTTAAAGTCATCTGATATAAACACAATATACATGAAATCCAGCAGAGAAGGCAGACATGCAATAATCACTAAACAGCTAAATTTGACACAGCAGAACGACCAGAGACAAACCCATGCTGATGGAAGTCAATTATTGATTTAGCTGCTAAAAAAAAACCTATTTTTAATAGAGCATTAAAAAATTTTAGAAATGGTCTCTCTACTCTCTGCTTTAAAGGCCTGTCATTGAACAGAACAATTTTTATAAGTACAGGCATTAGCCCATCAAAAATTTTGAAAGAAGGCTTAATAAGTCAAACAGCCTTGACAATATCATACTGCGAAAGACACAAAATGCCAAAACTTACAGATTACAACTTTTTAGCGGAAAAACTAAAAGTAATTCCATGCTCGTCAAGTAAATATGTAATATAATTTAAAGCATTCGGCAAACAAATTGTAAATTTCACTTGGAATGTATGCCGACTTATCACCCCAGCGTAAAACACTAAGAATGGCCGAATTTACAAAGTTCCAAAAGGACTTAGAGTTCGACTTAATGTTAGACACCGAGCTGTCAGCGAAATTATGAAAAAGTTTTGTGTTGAAGAAGTTTCTGTAATATTTATTTTTAAGATTTTTCAACCATTTGAGGTTTTTAATATACCAAGGCAGTTTATAAGGTTGTACACATTTAACGGGAATATTATCACAACAAAATTCTTGAATGGATTTCTCAAAAATGGAAAAACTCTTACCAGTATCTTCACCAGAAAATAAATCATTCCATTTAAACTCAAGAAGCAGATCATTGAGTTTTGGAAAATCACACAATGCAAAATGAAAACCTAATCCATCAAGCTTAAATGTAAAAGAGAACGATGAAAGGTAGCTGGAGTAATGGCAAAAAAACCATCAACCATCAACCACAACAGCAACAGGTTTATATTATCGCTGAGAAAAGCTAAGTCAAGAAATCGAACAAGTTTATTTGAATAAGAGTTAATTTCAATCAGATTGAGACTAAACAGGCTATGAAGTAAGATATCACTCGCGAGAAGACGGAGCATTGAAGGAAATAAGGGCAGGATTATGGGAACAACCGGATCAGACCATATTGTTGAGATTAAAGTCACCAAGCACAGAAAAATTTTTCAGTTTCAACTTATTTAAAACCAGTCTGGAAGTATTATTTGCATACATCTTAGAGAAATCTGAAGGACTACTTATTAAGAGGAATGTGGGGCTGGTTTTGGCGGTCGACACTTCAGAACTAGCACCTGTAATAATGACCACGATGAAAGAATATCACAAAAAGAAAGAACTCCAAGTGAAATGTGAAAATTATATAAGAGAAATGCGGATGGTCGGCGATAATTTCACAAAATTAGCAAAATCACCTCCCAATAATATCAAAAAATTATGAGTGGGTGGGTTAAGCGTTCAGTAGCAATAATTAATACAACGACGAACGCGCTACCAGCAGCGCACACTAGGGAGCCCTCAAAGCGCTCAAAATGGAAAGTTCAAAAACAGTAAAATGTAATAAAAAGTAAGGCAACTGCGCGATTATGCGGTGAGTAGAGTACATATAAAGAGACGCCAAACTGGCTATGAATAACATTGAGCGTTTCTTGTTGTTCTCGTATGTTTTTGTACCTGCTTCGTAAAGATGAATGACTCAATTTGCGCTCACCGTTGTCTTGATGACAATATTCTCCTCCGGACACAGCAACAATCGCTCACGGTAGTTAGGTCCATAGAGACGACTGCATGGACTCCTGTCATCAGTGGCTCACCTGAAGCGAAATGAAAACAAAATTATAACAAATAGTTTATTTTTTATAAAGATATGATACGTGGAATTAGGCTGAAGCCATTACTTCTATCAGCAAAAAATAGTAAAATCATAATTTTTAAATTCTAAATTTATTCTTCAAAATATATGTCGTCCCTTTCAAAGTTATCCTTTTTGGCCGCAATACACTTGTACCAACGTTTCTTCCAATACTCGAAACAGTTGCTAAAGTCAGTTTCTGGAATAGCCCTCATTGGGCGTAGCGATTCACTTTAATGTCTCTAATTGACTCAAAACGGTTTCCCTGGAGCGGTCGTTTGAATTTGCTGAATAGCCAAAAATCACACGGAGTTAACTCAGGCGAATACGATGGTTGCGACACGATATTGATTGAAAATTTTGCGGAAAGATCAAGAGGAATCAATGCAGTATGCGACGGTTCACTATTGTGGAGCAAAAACTAAGAGTTATTGGCCCATACTTCCGGCCTCTTTTTACGAATAGCTTCGCGCAAACGACGCATAACACTCAAATAGTAATCCTTATTGACCAGTTGGTCAACCGGAAGGAATTCCCAATGCACCATATTTCCATAATCGAAAAAAACTGTCAACATAATCTTGATTTTTGACCTGATTTGAAGTGATTTTTTGGTGGTGTCGTTCCAAGACTGGCGATGAGTAATAATAACGGGGTTTTCAATAAGTGCGCAACAAAAGAAATGAAATTCTTTATTCTTGTGAAAGTACATTCAAAGCCATTATGTACGAAACTCGATTTCTTTTGCATGACCACCAAGGCACACTTGCTGAAGTACAGACGCTGAACCGTTTTCCATAAATGTGATACTGCTGTAATTCCACTTTCGATAATAGTACGAAGTTTATAAATAGTCGCTTGCCTGTTGGCATAGAGCATATACTTGACGTACCTCCACAGAAAATAGTCTAACGGCGTCAAATTGCACGACCGAGGTGGCCAATTGACTGGGCCATTTCGTGAGAAAACACGTTTACCAAACTTTGTTTTCAATAAACCGATTGTGACATTCGGTGTGTGGCTTGTATGAGCCGTCCTGTTGGAACATATTGTCTAAGTTCATATTATCCAATTAGAGTCAAAAATATTATATTCGGTTGTCATTGAGCGGTAGCGATTCCCATTCACAATAACGTGCCGGTCTTGATCACCAAGGAAGAAGTATGGCCCAATGACGCCGCCGGTTTATAAATGGTGATTCATAGAGGACGTACAAATGTACTTTCACAGGAATAAAAAATTTCATTGATATCCTAAACCGTTTTTGTTTTATTATTTATTGTTATTATAAAAACAATCTCTTATTGAAAAACCGCTTGGATTGGAATCAATTTTTATGAATCAAAAATACTTACTTGAGACAAATAATTATCACTGAAAGCCTTTTCCAACACTCTCAACGTTTTGCCACCATTTGATTTTGCATACAAATTTATTGAAACTACTTTCTTACACTTTATGTACTTCAGAAAGGCAAGCGCCTACTAAACACTAATGTTTATTTCGATGTGCAATTTTGCATTTTAAAAATATATTTAGGCATAAAAGGCAGCATAAACATATTCAAAACACGAATTGCCAATTCAGTCACTTCCCTTCAATTACATCGCAGATATGGAGTATTGTCTAAACAAAATTACGTGATATGTCACAACTTCCAATATTTGCATATCCATTTTCTCATACACCACACTGCGCACACTCCATCCAAGAAGCTCGTAACAAAATAAAAATGGAACGAATTCGTACTTGACATATCACAGAGCTTTGTTACTAAAAACAAATTGGCGCAATGTCAAACGTTGCACGCAGTTAAGAAGCTAAAATATGCGTGAAACATGAGTGTACCTAGGCCTGGTGAGAATTCGGGTCCAAAGGTGCGGGTATGAAAGAAAAGAAAACGAAATAAATTTGGCATGCAAAATCTGTTTTCGAACTTTTTTCAGCCATGATTGGCAGGTGGGCAATCAATGAGTTTGTTCGGGAGATAGCTTCGAGGCTGATGGCGCTGTTGAGTGTTATAAACTGAAAAACGACACGAGAGGACTGAATTGGCACAAGTCAAGTTATGCGCTGCCAACTTCTAGCTAGCGATTCAAGCGTTTTTTATCGGAGTACCGTTTGAAATGTCAAAACGCAAGTGCGTTGTGAGACAAAGTATTACTTTTGGGGCACGTCTGTTTTAAGATTCCTGTTTGTTCACAGCCACTGTAAATAACAGAAAACGGTTGCTAAAAGCAACTATGTGCCAGCAAATCCAGCAATCTGTGTGTGGCTGTTTGCCAAAATTGTGTTACCAGCATCTGCTAAAGTGGTGTCGTGCCCCCTTTGTAGATCCAATAATGTAATCGCAACATTATGGCACATTCAAATCGATTTGCTTGTTTATTTATTTTAATGCCGTGATACTTTCGTTAGCGACGTTTTTTTGAGACACTAAGAGTCTTAAGTACGACGACGGTTGTTTTGAGCAGTCGTCATAGATTTCACTGTCAATGTATAGTGTCGGACACAAGACAACTCGAGTCTCAAACATATTTCGTCATAACTTTATATATGTAGAAGTATATGTCTTTCCCAAAAGAAAGACCGCATATTCTATATTAAGAAATAATTCAATTTTATTTTTCAACTTTTATGTAAAATTAATAAATTATAACAGAAAGGAAAAAATTAAAAAAATCGTGCGACATAACTCATTGGACTTTAGCATATAATAAAAATAAATTAGTTTTCAATTAATATTATAGTCGGTAGCCATTATTTTTATGACTGCAGTACATCTTTTGGGCATAGATGAAATTACATAACTAATATGTGTGTCAATTTATTCCATTCCAGGCTCGTTTCAAGGAACCAAATAGCTTGCTTTTATTACCGTATACCTGTTCCCTTTGAATTTGCTGCTGACAATTTCCCATAAGTTTTCAATGGGGTTTATGTCAGGGAACTGAGCGGGCCATCTCATAATATAAACTTGTTTTTCTAAGCTAATCCTTCACAACTTTGGACTTGTGTTTGGGGTCATTGTCATGTTGAAACTGCCAATCAGGCAGCATTTTTTGGATAGCGTGGGATAACATTTGGGTTCGAAGTATCTTTTTATATTGCAGCCTATCTATTTTATTTTCTATTCTATAAATAGGTACTACTCCCCGACCAGAAAAGCATCTCCACACCATTATATTGCACCCACCATACTTTACTGTACCCTGCAAATATCGACAGTCCAAATGCTTTCCTGTTGTTTTTCGTACATGTGTCATTCCATCTGAGTTCTGCAAATTAAATTTGGTATCATCTGAAAACAACACTGACTTCCACTGCTCTACAGACCAATTAATACGCAGTTTCTCGTTTTTCTATCCATTCTGTTGATTGTTGACTTGTTTGTAAGTCAAACTCATAAACCCATGACTCACCGGCAGTTATAATGCTTTCCATGAATGTGGGATCGGAATGCGCACGATCAAGCATGTCAAAAGAAACCTGGTTATGTTACTCTTTTTGAAAAAAAAAATCAGCTTTAACGGGACGAATCGAGTAAGAATGCGTTTCATACCCAAAATATCCACAAAATTATTTAAACTGACTTGTGAAAGATGTTGAGCTCTCTTGTCATCTCTCTAGTACTTGCCTGAAGGTTTTCAAGCAACTTATCCTTCAGTTTTTAAACTCTCGCAACAAAGTTGCTAAGGAGAGTATTTTAGTTTTGTTCACATAACGGTTGTTTGTAAGTCATAAAACTAAAAGAATCAGATATAGGGTTATATATATATATATACCAAAGTAATCAGGGTGACGAGTAGAGTCGAAATCCGGATGTCTGTCTGTCCGTCCGTCCGTCTGTCCGTCCGTCCGTCCGTGCAAGCTGTAACTTGAGTAAAAGTTGAGATATCATGATGAAACTTGGTACACGTATTTCTTGGCTCCATAAAAAGGTTAAGTTCGAAGATGGGCAAAATCGGCAAACTGCCACGCCCACAAAATGGCGAAAACCGAAAACCTATAAAGTGTCATAACTAAGCCATAAATAAAGATATTAAAATGAAATTTGACACAAAGGATCGCATTAGGGAGGGTCATATTTGGACGTAATTTTTTTGGAAAAGTGGGCGTTGCGCCGCCCCCTACCAAGTTTTTTGTACACATCTCGGAAACTACTATAGCTATGTCAACCAAACTTTATAAAGTAGTTTCCTTCAGGCATTTCCATATACAGTTCAATTGAAGAAATCGGATAATAACCACGCCCACCTCCCATACAAAAGTTATGTTGAAAATCATTAAAAGTGCGTTAACCGACTAACAAAAAACGTCAGAAACACTAAGTTTTACGGAAGAAATGGCAGAAGGAAGCTGCAGCCAGCTTTTTTTAAAAATTGAAAATGGGCGTGGCGCCGCCCACTTATGGACCAAAAACCATATCTCAGGAACTACTAATCTAATTAATTTTACAGCAAAATAAAAAAATATGTAAATGACGGATAATGAAATCTCGATTATCACTTTATCATGCGAGAGTATAAAATGTTCGGTGACACCCTTCCTTACTCGTTTTTAAATATCATTTACCAGGGTAATTTAAATTACAATTTCCTTTTACTTTTTTGTCATAATGATTACATCGCTTTATTGTGAAACTTCGAAACAACTTTAAGCGAATGTACTAAAATAGACTTTCATCAGCAGTTTTATAAATTGAAAGAAAAGCATACATGCTAACGCAACAGGGTATACAAAGCCAAGAAAGTTAATAATAATAAAAGAAATATTCACCTTTCTCGCCCTAGGCATAAAACTTCGAGCATTCTCATCACTTACATTTTATTCTTTACAATAAAGCTATTTATATACCACTCGAATTCGATTCAAAGTTAATAAATAATAAATTGAGCTCTGAAGTCTTCGAATGCTTTACTGCTTCATGGTAATTGATTATATTTAAGCAAGAATCAACACATAATTTTGATGCAGAAATAAGAAAAATTATGCAAATGGAAAGTAAAAGCCTAATAACTTTTCGAAAAACCACAAAAAAGTATATAAATACAGACTTTCAGACACTCAGGATCATCAATGAACGGCACGCCGCGTGATACATGCAACAAGCGCTTATCAGCGGTGCTTCTCCACATTTCAATTCCACGCACGTCCTTGCCGAATGGTTATTTGCCTTTGCTACACAAGTGGCAAACGCTTTTGCGCTATCAGTGGCAGTTCGCTGCTCGTTCAAGCATTCTGACAGTCTATTTGGTTGAAGCCAAAAAGCACAAAAACGAGGGACAGAAATAAAGAAATATGTTGCAACAGCTGCAAAATTTACAACCGGAAAAAATTGGTAGAAGTAGCGCGCTTCAACCAACCAAATTTACTCCTCAGCTGCTTTGGCATGCAACAGTTGGCAGAGTAAATGTGTGTTACAAGTGTTGAATAAGAATTTTCGTGAGTGCTACCGACAGCTGTGAAAATCTCACAGTGAGAGGCAACATAAAAATCTTCAAACGTTTTATGTGTTAAAGGAAAGTGAAATTACAGTTTAAGTATTCATTACAGAATTACCGTATTAAAATGAGGGAAGACGATAAAAGTTATAAAATGAGAGGAACTGTATGTGGCACCTAACAAACAAGAAAATTGGAGCAACGAAAGAGGTCAAAAGGATTTTGCCAGGGCTCACAAATTAAGTTGCCAAGTTAGTCCAAAGTTAGAAATAATACTATCTATTAATAATTAGGTTAGATTAACAACCAGTCCTATAAAAAATAACTAACAAAAAAGTGAAAGTTTTTCAAAAATGGCGATTTATTGCTCAACACAGCTTCTGTTTAGCTTACTGAAGTTCAGTGATCTTCAACGTATGCAAGTCGCAGAAAGATACATTTTTTTGAGATCTAGAAAACCTGCAAACCTACCTACAGTCTACCAATACGAAATCGTGAACTTTTCTAATCAAACATCACTGTGCGTTGAAACTCCATACGCCAAATTTTAAAGTTCGCTAATAAAGGCAAAGCGGTAGCATTTACAACATACAAGTGCTCCTATGAGCAAAAAAAAAAGTAAGACTTTATTCATAATTCTAAATTGTTAATTTATTCTTCAAAAGTTATAAAACTGTGTCGTCCACCTCAAAGTAATCTGCTATGGCCCCAATACTCTTGTGCCAACGTTTTCTTCCAGTCCTCGAAACAGTTGTTAAAGACAATTTTTGGTGTAACCTTCAATCCGCGTAGCGATTCACCTTCAGTAACTTCAATTGACTCAAAACGGTTTCCCCGGAGCTGTCGTTTGAGTTTGCTGAATAGCCTGAAGTCACACAAGGCTAAATCAGACGAATACGATAGTTGCGGCACGATATTGATTAGAAATTAGGCGACTAACTCCCGAAGTATCAGTGCAGTATGTATATGATGAATGTAAGGCAAAAACCAAGAAATGTCGGCCCATAATTCCGATCTCTTTTTACGAACAGCTTCACAAAAGCGACGCATAACACTCAAATGGTTTTGCTTGTGGACAGTTTGGCCGGTTGGAAGGTATTCGGACCGCATCATACCTCGATAATCGAAGAATACTGTCAACATAACCTTAATTTTTCGGCTTCGACTCAACTTTGCCACGCCTTTCAGCCGATTGATTCTTTGTTTTCATAGAATGTAAACTAGTCTAATTGACATACTGGAAAGTATGTTGAAGCACGAGATAAGAGAAACTACCGCAATAAAGTAGTATAGCAGATAAATAGAGTACAGAGTAAGAAACGAAGTGTAAAAAGGTATTTATACATTAACTACTTGATACTATAAATGTTTATAGTCATCTGTGTCTTCCTTTTCTTTCCAGAACTTAACTCTCGTTGACAGACACTTCGATTTCGCTACAAAGAGGAATGTGAATATTGTCAAGTGATATGTTTACATACATATATACATACATGTATGTGCGTGTCAGTCTATTCGTGTGCATATCCCTTATTTATATTCGTATGAACCACACTTGAACAAATTGGTTTTGAGATTAAATCTTCCTGCAATCGTCAAAGCTTTTAGCAGACTCGTGTTGCACGAAAGGGAAAAAAGTAGAAAAAGGAGAAATAACAAGCACACATTGTGTATAGAAGTATAAAGAGGTAAAAAACAAGTGTTTATTTGTATTCCAGTCAGTCAGGCGGTAAACTGCCGGACGCACGCTTTGTAAATGTAAAGTGTAATGAAAAGTTTAGGGGGCATGTTCAACGTAATGGTAAACCAAAGGGTAACTAAACCACAATTTATTGATTTCAATCAAATATACTGTGGTGAATCAACCGAATTTAAATCACCGACAACAAAGATTGCGAAGCCAAAATCAGATAAATGTTAGAGGAAAACAATCGTAAAGAGCAAAAAAATGCAACAACATTTTAGCTCAATGGGTTGCGTTCACTGAAGCATGTTGGTTGCATAAAAAAATCAAAAACGTAACTGTTAATCTTGATTTATTGCCATACATTGCGAAACAAAGGGTGATCAATTTTGAGGTCCCCTACTTTTTTAAAGAAAAACCACAGAAACTTCAAATTTTACGGGGAATTTTTATTATCATTCGAAAGAACATTTATGGCATTTATTTCATGAAGATTATTTATTTGTTGGCCGCGGCTAGACTTGGATGTTTCATCCGTTGAGTCTAATTTTCGATGGCTCGTTCAAGCACTTCGACTGGTAATGGGCTAATGACACGCGTGATCTTTTGATCCAAGTGGGATTGTCCGCATAGACTTTAGACTTTACATATCCTCACAGGAAAGGCGGACTAACGGTGTGATATCACACGATCTTGATGCCCAATCGACCGAAGCAAAACATGAAGTTATCTGGTTACCGAAGTGATCTTTCAATAAATCCATTGATTGATTCAATGTGTGTACGAAGTGGCGACGTCCTGTTGAAACCAAATTGACGATTACGTTGTCACCGGCAATATTTTCAAAGAAATATGAACCGATGATTCCATCGGCACACAAGCCATACCAAATCATTGTCTTATCTGGATGTGTGCACCTCTTCAACTCTTCAGACCGCTCTTCGTCACAAATGCGGCAAATTTTGCTTCTTTATTTATCCATTGAGCCAGAAATGGTCCACATCTCTGAAGAAAATTTGGCTCGAAAACGTGGGATCTTCTTGGAACTTTTCAAGAGCTCATAGGGCGAAGCGATGCCGCTTGGGAAGGTCAATCTAATTCAGTTCTTGCACCAGCCGTATTTTGTTCGCTTTCAATTTAAGATCTCTACGTAAAACGTGCCAAGCCATTACATACGTAAGGCCGAGTTTGCTACGAGCGGCGCCGAATCGACTCTCCACGGTCTTCGTGTAAACTCTCAGCTACAACTGTTATATTTTCTTTACTACGTGCTGGACGTAGTCTATTCGATCAAGTATTATCCAGTAATGAATGCTGGGTCTCAAGATGGGTGATGGTGTTGCGAATAGTACGCTCAGTGGGCCGATTATGTTGACCAAAAGTTGAGCAAAGTGCACGAAAAGTGCTCTTTGCAGAACGTGAATTTTCCTAATAAAGTTGAAAAGTTGAAAAAGTTGTAAACGTTGTTCGGGCGTAAGTCTTTTGATTAGGAAATGCCAAACGATACTGAACAAAAATAATATGACAGCTTGACATGACTTGATCATCGCAAGATCCGTCTAAAAGAAAACAACCTCTACTTGGAGCACCCGTTATATACAAAGTTAATAAAATATAATATTACAAAAATTCATTTTGAATACCTTTAAACTCGTTAAACTAAGCCTATATACCAATTAGGAATGACTAACTCCATTTTGGTATGGGTATAAAATCCTTTTAAGTGTCAATGTAGTTAAACGTTTAAAAGAAATCTGTTAGCGTGGTCTAATTGGCAAATAAGTAGTGTGGAAAGAATCAACAACAATAATAACACGTTTCTGCTGAAATTAAAGCACTGAATGACTTAGATTTACTGGTCGACTTACCGTACTGTTGCATCACGCTGAACGCCTACGGTGATCTATGGGCTCTTTGCTTTCATGAGTTCTAATTACAGCAGCTGGAGATGTGATGGAAAAAGGCGGGATGGGGTGTTTCTCGTAACACTAGCTTGCGGCAAGATGCATAACCATCAAACAAAAACAAAAGTTTCTAATAACCACAAGACGCAGAGCGAGAAATGCGTCACACGCATGAACGACTTATAATGGGATGCATACACATACCTGCCCTTATATACCATATCTTATAATACATATACATATACATATATACTATTCATATCATATGTATAAGCAATCAGATATACGCATATTTCTTTTAAGTTGTGTAATTGTCGGCACTTGTAATGTTATGCTATAGGCTCGAAGCCATGCCATCCATATATACTACTATACTTCTGCGAACACTTAATGTCACTCATACGCACTGTCAGCAGAACAATTCAAAGTTACAACTTTGTGCGAATGTATACACTGGTAACGTATATACATTTGGTGTATGAGTGTAAATATACGGTAAGCGTTAGAGAAAATTGAATAAAAGCAAATGTAAGAATTTATGATAGACAACAAAATATACATATGTATGTATATATAAAGATATACATATGGTCACCTAAAATGCAAAAAAACGTAACATCACTTTTTATAAGTTTGCAGCTGAAGGAAAAGCGAGCTCAATTTTGATTTTTTCCATGGTACGTTGTTTTGCATTTTAAGTGATGATATGTAATTATATGCTGAAGTGTAAACAATTTTGAAAGCTCAGCGTGTATAAAACTTCCGTTCAGTATCACCATAAGTCGGAACTTCAACACATTCGTGAAAGGAGAAAACAATGTCGATTGTAATAGGATACACCACTTGACTTTTGATTGTACTGGAAACAAAAGCTAATTTAACAGAAAACCAGCTTGGATATAGCAAATTGATTTTATTTTATTTTTTTTCTTTTTTTTTTTGAAATTTCAGAGCTTTTAATTAAAAACCTCGAACGAAACATTTATTTTCTAGGTTGGTATGACTGTCAGTGACATCTGTGCCAAATATCACTGAAGTATATAACGTGCATTCGGCGACTTTTACGATGAGCGAAATTATAAGATGTTCCATTTCTTGTGCCGAAACTTTCAGAATGATGGAAAAGGCCTTCGGTGGAAATTGTTTGAGCAAATATTGTTAATTGGTTTAAATTTTTCAAAGAGGGTTCAGAACGATGGTGGATCAACACGTACATAAGTAATTTGATGGTTGACAATTGACGATTAACAGTCAGAGTTCTTACTGGCATTGCTGGAATATCGAAAGGATCAATGAAAACCATTTTTAAAGAAATAGAATTTTTTGAAAAAACAGCGTCTCGTTAACGTCTGTGAATCAATGCTTTCCGACTACCAGCATATCATGAAACGTATTATTACAGGCGATGAGTCCTTAATCTAAACTTACGAACTGGAAACGATCAATCAATCGAATATCGGGGCAAAGGTGTGCCGAAGTCGGAAAAGCCACGTTAAAGCACGTTGGCAGTTTTCTTCGGTTATCGAGGTGTGGTGTGCTTCGAAGTCAACAAGAAATATTATTTGAGAGTTATGCGTCGTTTGCTCGAAACTATTCGTATTTTTGCTCGAAGCTATTCGTATAATGCCTGTCGCATACTGCAATGATTCTTTTTGAGTCGTGCCACAACCATCGTGTTCGCATGATTTAGCTCCGTGTGACTTCTGGCTATTCAGCATATCGAACTCAAACGACCGCTTTGGAGAAACCGTTTCGAGGCAATATAAGACATTTAACGTGAATCGCTAGGCACATTGAGGGCTACACTGGAAATTGACTTTAACAACTGTTTTGAGGATCGGAAAAAACGTTGGAACTAGTGTATTGGGACCTATGGAGATACTTTAAGAATAAATTAAGAATTTTAAAATAATTTGCGTAAAACTGCAAAAAAGAAGATGTTTATGCGACTTGAAAAGGCGATAGAAAAAAGAGAAGAATAAGAGAGAGACACAACAATGTGTTAATAACCGAAATGCCGTGTATTTCATTAGCCAACAAAAGTAACAACAACAACAAAATACGTAAAATGCGTATAAAATATTCCAGCTCTTTGTTTTGCGGATTAGCACCCCATACGCATAAACACTCATGTGGCTGAAAATGCATTAAAACACACGCTCAGACACACTAACACACATACATACTTAAACTAAGAAAACCGACGAGAAAATGGCAGCGTAAAAGTGCAACGACGCATACCAAAAGCAACAGCCAATGATTGAATAAAATTAAGAACACTGAGACAGCAACTTATTGGCAGCTCTTGTAGCAGCAACAAGATGTCGCAGAACGATAAGAAAGTGAAAATTAAAACGAGTAAAAGTTAGCAGCTGTGACACACTTTGATTTCGCACGAGCGGCTCGTAAGGAGCCACACATGTTCTCTGTACAACCATACATATATATCTACAATCATAAAGGAGCTTATGGACGCATATGTGTGTTTGCAAATAGTTTGCAAATAGTCTATACAAGTTTGCAGCAACTTTATCCTTAAGCTTGAGATATATCATTGCATGCATACGCAAGTTTCTGACACGCTGCAGTGGTATTGCTAAAAGGAAGTGTAGTGTAGAGTTGCCATAGCTACAAAAAAAAATATTAAACGAAATTTTGACAAATAAAATTAAAATTCTAACTATAAAAAAGCAGCGTAGAGCACTTCACAGCACATGACTGGTTTTAGCGAGCGTATGTGGCAATTCTGAACTTTTTTACCGAAAAAGTTTTTGCTGTAGAAGTATTGAAGAATTGGGTTCAAAAAATAAAAATTACACACGATAGTTTCGCATATATCGTTTATACATACTTTTTAAGATAAATATAAAAGTTGATCCATTTCAAGGTTCCCTACTTTTTTAATGAAGAAACACAGAAACATCAAATTTAATGGGAAATGTTTATTATCATTCGAAAGAACATTTTTTGGCATTTATTTTTTGAACATTATATCTTTCAAACGTTGCCGCGACTACGTCTGAGATGGTCCAACCGTTGACTACAATTTTTGATGACTCGCCCGAGCATTTTTCCAAGACCTGAATCGAAGCGAAATTGTCTGCATAGACTTAAGACCTTACATTTCACCACAGGAAAAAGTCTAACAGTGTCATGATCTTGGTGGTCAATCGACCGGCACAAAATGTGAATTTAACTGCTCACCGAAGTGTTCTCTCAATATACCCATTGATTGATTGTGGGACGTGGCGCCATCTTGTTGAAACCAAATATCGTCGAGGTCACGAGCTTCAATTTCAAGCATGAAAGAATCAATCGAGGGCACAATAGACCCTAGGTCACGGTGTAATACCTAACTAAGAATCTATGAAACGATCAGTTTCATCGGTATAATTTTTGAAGAAATATGGACCGATGATTCCACGGGCCCACAAAGCACACCAAACGGTTGTTTGTTCTGAATGAAATGGCTGCGCTTGAATCTCTTCAAGTTGTTCTTCATCCCAAACGCGGCAATTTTGTTCGTTTTCATACCCATTGAGCCAAAAATGGGCCAAATTTTGGCTAAAAAACATCGGATCTTCTTTGAACTTTTCAAGAGCCCACAGATTGAAGCAATGTCGCTTGGGAAAGTCGAGCGACTTCAGTTCTTGCACAAGGTGCATTTTGTATGCTTGCAACTTAAGACCTCGATTTAAGTATACATAATTTATACAATTTACACTATAATAAACTTTTAGCTTTAAACCTACATATCCAAGAGTAGAAGAAGTTTATATATCCAAGATTAAATGCAAATGAGCGACAATTTTGAGTAATCCAGGCACTACTTTATGACACTTGCATAGAGAGAAAATAGTAATGCGTGTTTTTCCGTTACTTTTACTTTGCAGTTCTGCGAGAATAATACAAACTGTTTTTGGTAGTCACCAGTGAGCTTTCCGGGTAGCACTATTTCTTGTTTTTTTTTTTTTTGCTTTAGAGCAAACTTTTAATTTTTATGCTTTTAACTTGGCACACACTTCCAGCTTTATTGCTGGCGCAGACTATGTACTCGAAACTTTTCCACATCTGTTACTACTTTGTTTTGGAAGAGAACGAAAAAATATTTTTTTTTTGAAATCCTTTTGCAGGATTTCCACTTCTTTTCGTGAATTCCTTCATGCCTTGAGTTTTATTGCATTTTTGGTAGCGAACTATTATGGCGAACACTAGCTAAAGAAGATGGTAAAAGTTAAATAATGGGAGTGTAATCTAGCGCGTTGTTAGTGTTGTTGTTGCTTGCGCTTTTGTATTGTTATATTCTTGGTTTCTTGCATTGTTAGATGGGGCGCATGTTTAGCTTTTTTTGCAACCGGATGAAATACACTTTCACTGCACTCCCTTTTCCGGCTTTCACATCCGGTGCACATAACTACAACCAAATACACACATGTATATACCCGAGCACGCCCGCCACGTAACTTTAGACTTTGTGTCCGAGTTATTGTGGCGGTGATGCTACTTTTCTGTTTTTATAATTGTTGTTTGTTATTTAGCCTTGCAACGGATTTGCGAGACACTTGCGAATTACCGTCAGCCCGCAATGGCATGCCACATGGCTGCGTGTGTTTATGAAATCTGCAAACACCTAACGGACCGCAACAAAAATAACGAGAAAGACAAAACCGAAAACAGGCTAAACAAACAGTGGTAAGAAATGTGTCGTGTTGGGTTGGTGTGGGTTTCAGGTAGCACGAAGAGTGCAGACAATTCGGCGCGACGCAAGGACACACACACGGCAGCAGACTAGAGTCAGCGCGATCTGACACAGTGACAGCATGGACAGACGTAACGGCCTGACACGCTAAGTGGCACTCAGATAGTGGGTGAAAACCAAGTGGGAGTGTCTGACTCAAGTACGCGTTTAGTTGTTTGAGTATGTGTGCATGGCATATGAATAGGAACAATGCAAGATATATAACAGTGCGGTAATCGTTTGGAAATGTGTATGTAGATCTGCAATTTTATTTATTTTTGTAGTAATTCAGCCGTATAAATGCCGACGTTTTTATACATTTTCTAACAATTTGAACTTTCGTACATAAAGCACTTAACTCAGGATTGGTCATTTATGGTACATATCGGCAACCAAACTAGATTCGAAACCTACAAAACGATAGTGAACATATTTTTCTCCAAAACTAAACCATACTTATCAACATACATTATGAAACTAACCACCGTTACGGCTCAAATGTCAATGCTAAGCAAACTCAAATGCACACGCGCTATTAAGTGCAAACGAGTGAAAACTCACCACACCTGTACGAAGCGAGCCGTTTTACTAAGCGCTAACCACGAGGGGTGGTTCGAGTATGTTGCTAATGGAAAGGAACAAATGTTGCAGAAATAAGTACCGTTAGCCTCACTTTATAATTGAGTGAGTTCATTTTTATATGGGAATAAGTTGCGGGCAACATGTGGCAGTAATATAAATGTTTCAGAGCAAAATATAATGTATATTAGAATGTTGTAGTAATAGTTTACCCGTTTTGACATTTTTTTTCAAAAAAATTTTTATTCTACAATAAAACTTTTTTCACATATCATGAGGTATATCGTGGTGTGTATAAACACATTTTTTCGGAATTTTTTGATGACATCTGTCGGAGTAATGGCTGGGTGAATCAGATGCGTTTTTTCATTGGCGAACACGATTTCTCATGTCCGAATCATCTGAAACACAAACAGCCAATTTATTCTTAAAAAGTGCGTGAAGGGTTATCGTGCCTAAAAATGTTGATAAATAAAAAATAATTAACGTTTTTGTTTTTTTTTTAATTTTTCCCCATTTTTTTTATGTAAATTTTGTCATAACTTCGTCAATAAATTATAAAAAATTATGATTTATGAAATAGGGATGATACCCCTAGCGATAGCGTTTTGTGAACATTTAAAAAAAAATAAGCAAATCGGTGGAGTAGTTCAACCGGAATCTTGTCCGCCAGTTTAAGAAATTGTGTATTGAGAAAAACGCGTTTAAAGTTTGAGGTGAAGCACTCCGAGCGCCCCGAACGTCGAGCGGTATCATTATTTTTGGGCCTTTTTCGAAGCCTTCCAATGGTAAAGTGGGTTTCTACATTAATTCTAAGGGTATAAGGGCACAGAAAATCCAAAAAAAAAAATGTTTAAAGATTACCCTACTGACACCTTAATGAACAGGAGCGAAGAACGTTTAGCCAGTTTTTACAGTAAACAAAAATTAACTAAATATATTGGGAATCACAAACCAAAAATGCACAATATGATTGTTTCAAAAAAAAAAGTCCAAATCTCGTTTAAGTATAATATTACAATTTATTTAACTTTATGTTAATTGCGTACATAAATTCTTTTTATACAAAAACGAATGCCGATGTTAAAAGGGAATTTAGTATCCAAAATATTTATCGCGCAAGCTCGTCGTCGTATCACGTCACTGTCGATTTGACCGTAGCGCGCAGGATCTATCTACTTCGGAACAAAAGATGATTTGTGAATAGTACGTGACGAATTGTGGCTGCCATCCCATTCTTTCAATACTTAATATAGGCATTTAAGCTTGTAAGCTCTCAGTTAATAAAGTTTTGTAATAAATTTCAATTGAATTTTAATACTATAATGCATCATATTAAAAGGCGTTTCTTAAAACATATTTAAAATTCACATTTTTTTTTTAATTTTTATGGTTTTAAATTTTTATTAGTGATCTTGAACGAGGCAACAAATCCCTCTCTTTATATATTTCTTTGGTAAGATTTCAATTTGGCGATCCTCGCTTCAACCTCCTCCTCGCCGAGATCACGAACTTAAATTTCAGGTATCATGGTCGGTTATCATGCGCCATAACGGTCACCATTGAAGGTTACGTTCTCACTGCCATCATTTTTGAAGAAATATGGACCGGTGATTCCACTGGAACACAAACCACACCAAACCGTGGTTTTTTCTGGATTAAATTACAGCTCTTGAATCTTCTCAGGTTGCTCTTTGTCACAAATGCGCCAATTTTGCTTATTTATATATCCATTGAGCCAGAAATGGGCCTCATCGCTGGACAAAATTTGGACCTTCTGCGTACCGAACGTGGTCTATTCGGTCGAATATTATCCAGTAATGAAACTGGGTCTCAAGATGGGTGAAGGTGTTGCAAATTGTACGCTTAGCAGGCCGATTATGTTGACCATAAATTTGACGTCTACTTGGATCAATCGTTAAAATCTACCCAAAAAGTAAATAAATACAGCAAATTTTCTATGTTGTCTAATTTAAATTAGAATTATTTACTCAGAAAGTGATTTAATTTTACTTGTGGTTTTCTTATTAACTGTACAACTTTACATAATAAAGAACTAAATATATTTACTATTTTAGTAAATGACTTCAACTAGAATTCTCAGAGAGACTCATTCCAAAAAAGACAGAAGATTAATATTAACCCATTTGGACCGGAAACTATTTTTTTTTTAATTGAAGTGTTTTTGTCTATTTTTATTAGTCCTAGGGTATCACAGAACATAAAAAAAATGTTAAAAAAATTACATTTCTACAGGTTAGGTAGAAAAGGCCGTATCGTATATGATACACTAGGCTCATATGTATATAAAATAATACAACAAAAAACAATTTTTTATCAAGGGTACTTCAAAATAATTAATTACTTCTGGTGTATCGTATATGAGACGGTGTGATATTGGTTGAAATATTGGCGAAAAACTCACAAAGAATCAATGAAGTTTTCGAAGGACCAGGAGTTGGCGGCTTATAATATCGGCCTCTGTTTACGAATAGCTATATTAAAAATTACAAAACTAAGCCACAGAAAAAACTTCTTTCTGGATTCTTATTCGCGTTATTTTATGCATATCACTTTAATAATAAATTTTATTGTAGTATTATAAGAATTTAATTGTTGCAAGTTATAACGATTTTGTTTTGCTTTTTTTTATGACATAAAAAGTTTTAATTAATCCGATTAATTCGAGGGGCCTTTTTTGGCAACAAGCCCAGCATGCAGGCGTAAGTACAGATAGTGAAAGAAATGAAAATGTTCTGCTCAAGTTGTAAGCTTTTGTATTGAATTTAGGTAGGCGCGCACACAGTGTAAAAATATATATATAGTATAATACGTGAAGTTTCGAAGCACGCGATATTAATTATGGCAGCTTGAAATTGAACACTTGTATGTAACATTTATAAAAATAACAAATATATACATGAAAATAGATAAAATACATTGTGCAAAAAAAACACGGAAATTGGAATTAAATTCACTGGCAATATGATATTTGAAAAGAAAAAAGTGTTCGCGTTGATTATTTTACAATGATAAAAATATCGAAAACAGAATTTCTCTCAAATTTTGTGTTTCTAACCAAATTTCGTATCCGAAAACCTTGAGAATGTTGGAAAGGGCTTATGGTGGTACATTTTTATCAAATATACAAGCCCACAAGTGGCATAAAGCCTTCAAAGATCGTTGATGACCTGCCTCGTTCTGGACGACCTTCGACCTCTTCAACTGATGAAAACATTCAAATAAGTGAAAGATATGGTTCTTGAAAATCGTCTGGCAAGTGTTAGAGGCACTTCTCCAGCCTGCTGAATAGCAGTGAACGCACAACGCCAGGAGAAGGCGAACCCGACTCTCCAATCGATGACGATGGACCAGACGTTCCATTTCCCGACCATGAAGAAGTTTGAATAGCAATTACCCGCCTGAAGAACAACAAAGCGGCGGGGGCCGATGGATTGCCGGCCGAGCAATTCAAACACGGCGGCGAAGAACTGATAAGGAGCATGCATCAGCTTCTTTGTAAAATATGGTCGGACGAAAATACGATCGGACGAAGTGTGCTATGCCCAATCCATAAATGAAAGAACTGATAAGGAGCATGCATCAGCTTCTTTGTAAAATATGGTCGGACGAAAACATGCCCAACGATTGGAATTTAAGTGTGCTAAGCCCAATCCATAAAAAAGGAGACCCCACAATCTGCGCCAACTACCGTGGGATTAGCCTCCTCAACATCGCATATAAGGTTCTATCGAGCGTATTGTGTGAAAGATTAAAGCCCACCGTCAACAAACTGATTGGACCTTATCAGTATGGCTTCAGACCTGGAAAATCAACATCCGACCAGATATTCACCATGCGCCAAATCTTGGAAAAGGCCCGTGAAAGAAGAATCGACACACACCACCTCTTCGTCGATTTCAAAACTGCTTTCGACAGCACGAAAAGGAGCTGCCTCTATGCCGCGATGTCTGAATTTGGTATCCCCGCAAAACTAATACGGCTGTGTAAACTGACGTTGAGTAACACCAAAAGCTCCGTCAGGATCGGGAAGGACCTCTCCGAGCCGTTCGATACCAAACGAGGTTTCAGACAAGGCGACTCCCTATCGTGCGACTTCTTCAACCTGCTTCTGGAGAAAATAGTTCGAGCTGCAGAACTTAGTAGAGAAGGTACCATCTTTTATAAGAGTGTACAACTGCTGGCGTATGCGACGATATTGATATCATCGGCCTCAACACCCGCGCCGTTAGTTCTGCTTTCTCCAGGCTGGACAAGGAAGCACAGAAAATGGGTCTGGCAGTGAACGAGGGCAACACGAAATATCTCCTGTCATCAAACAAACAGTCGTCGTACTCGCGACTTGACTCTCACGTCACTGTTGACAATCATAACTTTGAAGTTGTAGATAATTTCGTCTATCTTGGAACCAGCATTAACACCACCAACAATGTCAGCCTAGAAATCCAACGCAGGATTGCTCTTGCCAACAGGTGCTACTTCGGACTGAGTAGGCAATTGAAAAGTAAAGTCCTCTCTCGACGAACAAAAGCTAAACTCTATAAGTCGCTCATAATTCCCGTCCTGCTATATGGTGCAGAGGCTTGGGCGATGACAACAACTGATGAGTCGACGTTACGAGTTTTCGAGAGAAAAATTCTGCGAAAGATTTATGGTCCTTTGCGCATTGGCCACGGCGAATATCGCATTCGATGGAACGATGAGCTGTACGAGATATATGACGACACTGACATAGTTCAGCGAATTAAAAGACAGCGGCTACGCTGGCTAGGTCATGTTATCCGGATGGATGAAAACACTCCAGCTCTGAAAGTATTCGACGCAGTATCCGCCGGGGGAAGCAGAGGAAGAGGAAGACCTCCACTCCGTTGGAAGGACCAAGTGGAGAAGGACCTGGCTACGCTTGGAATATCCAATTGGCGCCACGTAGCGAAAAGAAAAACGACTGGCGCGCTGTTGTTAACTCGGCTATAATCGCGTAAGCGGTGTCTACGCCAATTAAGAAGAAGAAGAAGAAGTGTTAGAAAGATGGAAAGAGAGCTCGACATCCTTCGCGTGTCCGTTCGAATGATTTTGGTAGATATTTTAGGTATGAAACGCGTTCTTGCTCAACTCATCCCGATAAAGCTGAATTTTTTTCAAAAAGAGTACCGTTAAACAGTTTGTTTGGATATGCTTGTTCATGCGAATTCCGATTCTAGATTCCAAACAAGTCAACTACCATCGGAAATAAAGGAAAAAAATATGTCAAAGCCGCTTAAAATCAAGGCGATGCTCTTTTGTTTCGATATTCGTGGTTAAGTCTATCATAAATTTGTTTCGGAGGGACAGACAGTCAATAAGGAGTTATATTTGGCCGTATCGAGGCGTTTGCGTGAGAACATAACAACAATGAATACCATCGATCAACCACCTTAGTCACCATATTTGGGTCCGTGTGATTTTTTCTTGCCCTCAAAACTGAATTGCAGTGCCGTGGAAATCGTTTTCAGTCGATCGAAGAGATAAACAAAATTCGCTAAAAGAGTGGAAGGTCATCCCAAAAAGTGCTTATGAAAAGTGTTTCGAGGACTGGACAAATTGTTGACATTTGGTGGGGATTACTTTGAAGGCGACAAAATAATAATGTTGATGAACAATTAGCCAGGCTCGTGGAAATACGTTTTCGCTTTATTTGCAATTTCTGGGTACCTTTTTGTCAAAATGTATTAAATAATGCAGAAACTGCGAAACCGAAACCCAAAAATTGTAATGCAATCATCAATAACAGCATTATACAATGGTTATCGCTTCGTTGTTGCATACAACACATATCCATATACCATACATATGGTAGCTATCAACACCCGCCATTCGCCAGTGGCAGCAGTTTAGGCATCATATAACGGTTTTGTACATAATCTGTGCGTAACATCATCACAATGAGTGCATATTATTATCAGCGCTAACGGCTCTTGCATGGACTAGAAGTTAATTTGATATGCTATGAGGTTAAATCGATTGAATTATTGACCGTGCATGAATGTGAAATGTGAGCGCAACTCTGTTGGAAAATAGTGCGCAGCTACAATCTCTATATTTATACCCTGAACAGGGTATATTAAGTTTGTCGCGAAGTTTGTAACACCCAGACCCTATAAAGTATATATATAAGTGATCAGTATGTTGAGCTGAGTCGATTTAGTCATGTCTGTCTGTCCGTCTCTCTGTATATATACGAACAAGATATCGTTTTGAAATTTTGCAAACATCATTTTCACTTCAAGAAGCTGCTCATTTGTCGGAACTGCCGATTTCGGACCACTATAACATACAGCTGGCATACAAATGGAACTATCGGAATCAAGTTCTTATGTGGAAAACTTTCGCATTTGACGTGGTATCTTCACGAAATTTGACATGGATTACTGCTTAAGGTAACAATATAATCTCCGAGAAAATTGTTCAGAACGGATTACTATAGCATATAGCTTCCATACAAACTGAACACATAGTTACTAACTAAGAGCATTTAGCTTCGGTGCAACCGAAGTTAACGTTTTTGTTTTTTGTGTTAAAATTATTTCTCCATATTTAGTGCTATGAAAAGAAATGGAGAACTAAATAAGTCCAAATAGTTTATCCAGACTCCCTTGAAAAATGTATTACACTTGATGTTTTTTTTTTTAATTTTAACACATAATTTTTTAGAAGTTGTCGGGCGAATTCATAAAATATATTTCTCTCTTAAGATCAGCATTCCAATCGGGCTATTGATATTGACAAATTAGAAAATTGTGAATCTCCCAGGGACGGTGTGAGCCCAGCACATGTAATTTCATTATTATATATCCATATACATTTCACATACATATACTCATTTAGTTATAGACAAATCCCATCATTTGCATTTATTATAGTTCTACAAATTCTGGTGTGTATGCAAAATCAAAATATTTCACATATATAGTTATATTATGATTGATTTTGCAAATATATGTACATATATTGAATTCATAATTTTGTTTATTTCAATCGCTAATCTCACAGGCTTTCGAAAAATTTAATACTAGTACGATTTATGATTACTTCGAAAACGAGAAAAGTGACAGAAAAGTACCCGGAAATTGTAATTGTAATGAAAAATAATCCCCAACACTTATGCCAACGGGTTTTCCAGTCCTCGAAACACTTCTCATAAGCACTTTTCGGGATGGGCTTCAACTATTTCAGCGAATTTTATTTTATCGATCGACTGAAAACGGGCTCAATGGAGCGGGAATTTCAGTTTGGTAACAAGAAAAACTCACACAGAGCCAAATCTGGTGAATGCGGTGATTGATTGATGGTATACAATGCGCTTTTGGCTTTAAATTCGGTCACCCGCGTGGCTCAATGCATTGGTGCATTATCATCGTGTAAAACCATGAATTATTCCTCCACAATTCATGCAAATGCCTCAATTTTGGCCTCAATACGGCCAAATAGAACTCTTTATTCCTTATTGACCATCTGTTCCTCCGGAACAAATTCATGATGCACCAAACCACGAAAATCGAAAAAACATAGAGAATCGCCTTGATTTTTGAGCGTCTTTGGCGTGATTTTTTGAATGTCAAGCTCTATCACCATTTCTGACACTAGTCTGACGACTTTCGAGCATCAAATGTTTCACTTGTTTAATATTTTCATCAGTGCAAGAGGTCGAAAGACGTCCAGAGCGAGGCATGTCTTCAACGATCTCTCAACCGACTCGTAAGTTTGATAAAATGGAATCACCATTTGGAATGATTCCACACACGAAATTTGGTTAAAAATACAAAATTTTAGACAAAAATTATTTTTTCGAAATTTTTATCCATTGTAAAAATCGCAACCACTACTGACTCAAGCAGCTGCTGTAAACAAACAGACAGATCTAGCTCATTTTTGGAATAGTAATTAAGAACAGTCCTACCAACTTAGTTAAATATATTTTTTTGAAATATCGTTTTACCCAGGGAATTTATCGGGTGATTTTTTAAGAGCTTGATAACTTTTTTTTAAAAAAAAACGCATAAAATTTGCAAAATCTCATCGGTTCTTTATTTGAAACGTTAGGTTGGTTCATGACATTTACTTTTTGAAGATAATTTCATTTAAATGTTGACCGCGGCTGCGTCTTAGGTGGTCCATTCGGAAAGTCCAATTTTGGACAACTTTTTCGAGCATTTCGGCCGGAATATTTTATCGACAAATTTTGTTCAGCGATGAGGCTCATTTCTGGTTGAATGGCTACGTAAATAAGCAAAATTGCCGCATTTGGGGTGAAGAGCAACCAGAAGCCGTTCAAGAACTGCCCATGCATCCCGAAAAATGCACTGTTTGGTGTGGTTTGTACGCTGGTGGAATCATTGGACCGTATTTTTTCAAAGATGCTGTTGGACGCAACGTTACGGTGAATGGCGATCGCTATCGTTCGATGCTAACAAACTTTTTGTTGCCAAAAATGGAAGAACTGAACTTGGTTGACATGTGGTTTCAACAAGATGGCGCTACATGCCCACAGCTCGCGATTCTATGGCCATTTTGAGGGAAAACTTCGGAGAACAATTCATCTCAAGAAATGGACCCGTAAGTTGGCCACCAAGATCATGCTATTTAACGCCTTTAGACTATTTTTTGTGGGGCTACGTCAAGTCTAAAGTCTACAGAAATAAGCCAGCAACTATTCCAGCTTTGGAAGACAACATTTCCGAAGAAATTCGGGCTATTCCGGCCGAAATGCTCGAAAAAGTTGCCCAAAATTGGACTTTCCGAATGGACCACCTAAGACGCAGCCGCGGTCAACATTTAAATGAAATTATCTTCAAAAAGTAAATGTCATGAACCAATCTAACGTTTCAAATAAAGAACCGATGAGATTTTGCAAATTTTATGCGTTTTTTTAAAAAAAAAGTTATCAAGCTCTTAAAAAATCACCCGATAGTTGCAATTTCCGGGGGCTTTTTTGTCTTAACGTATGATGTAAAGCAATTTTTTTCAACTTTTAGCAACAACCTTAATGTACATAGCAATATAATGCATTGTTGCAAAAAATATTTTGTTTACAGCGTTTCGTACGCAGTTTATTTTAAATAATTAATGTTCGTTACTAAAACTCTGAGCCTATAGTAACCGCTCGACCAACAAAACGACCCTTTGATTAGTCGTAAATCTCGAAGGGCAACAAACAACATTGTTTTTACTAATTTACTACCACACCACCTTTTCTTCGCTTTATAACCTTACCAAAAAGGTAAGTTGAGGAATGTCGACAAGCTTTAGATGACCCACACCATATTAATTATATGTGGGAAATACTCGTTAATGGCTGTTAATGGTTTTATGTAAACATTCACACATACACATATTGTTTCGTATATGTAAGAATGGACATATTTTTAGTAGCAGCTTCTTGTGTGAAATAAACCGGATATGGTTTGTATCTAACATTAATTTCGCCAAACAGTAAGCCATGACCACAAAGGCGTTCACAAAATATTTACGTACGTGCATAAAAGTTTACGCACTTAAACTCCCCAAACTTCAGAACGACCTGTTAATGCTTCGTATCTTTTATCAACACAACCAAATTGGGATGGAGTGTCACACAGCGTAAAGATTGCTACTAACCAAACAATGGAAATCCGTGCAGCATAATGATTATACGGATTATTAGCGACAACGTGGTAACCACTTTCAGAGGAAAGAAGAATGTGAGGCCTAAACACAAAGTGACAATTTGAGAAGGCTAAATGGAGCCGAAAATCTCAGGAATAAAACAGGCACGCGCCAGCACCAAACCAGGGAGAACCAACAGCGTACAGAACCGCTAGTACTTCTAAAGGGAAAAGTGTTTGTCCTCTCGACTTTTTTTACTGAAATTGATTTTCAACCTTAAATGGCAATTAACGCCGCTGCTGTTCGATAAGAGCAACGCCGCAATCAAGAGTATGAGATTAGCTAGCCTCTCAGTAGTTGTATACACTGAAGTGTCTGTGTTGGCATGCAACATTAAACATGCTCACAGTCTAATATACTAGTATGTGTCTTTACGAGCGTACGACCATCAACATGAATAATAAGTACACCGCTTTGACGCGTATTTTTGTATGAAAGTTCTAATTGAATCCAAGCTCGGTTTAATTATTATTTTTTTTTGTTGCGCTATTCACTTGAGTGACTAATCACTCTGTTTTACATTCTTTGTTCAGCTTCTTGAAAGAAATGAATGCGAAGTCTAAAACCTTATAGTATGAGGAATTAATTTTTTGACGGAGCATATTTTCATAACAACAAGAAAAATATACAAATGTTACAGCCTTGAAGCTCTTTGCATGTTATACTAATTTTAAGGATTGCTTAATAACTGACTGCACATCAAGATCTAGTGCCCTTTAGTGTCAAAGATTATTGGTGTTATTGTAAACTCAACGACTTGAAATTTCATATTATCAATTTGAAGTTAAGCCTTTTAGTCTTACGTGGAAAAATTGATGATAGAAATCTATAGAACGGCATTTTATTTTTTTTTTTTTATGTTTTCGGAAAGACTTTTACTAATTTCTATATGAAATTCTTCATATTTTTCAGCACGTCACAAGCTGTAAATGCAAGTTTTCCGAAATTCATTAATTTTAAGTTTTCTTCACTGACCTCAATGTAAACTTATACGATTATCCTTTATTATACGTAACACCCTTGTTATGTATAATTTTAAGTGGTGATTGGCATATAACACACCATATCAAAATTAGCACATATCTTTAAAATTACAAAGCGAAATGTGTGAATGTAAAGGTCTCTAAGGATATTATAACCCAGAGCCAACAGCAGAGACAACAGTACACCGAACTAAGGATAGAAAATACGAAAGGCGTAGAGTTTATTTGACAGTGATTACGTTTTAAAAACACTTTGATTAAACATATGTATGTATGTTGTCCTTGACACTTTTACAAAACGAAAGGATAATAAGCAGGTAAGCACATCTAAAGTCGTTGGTATACACACTGTGTGAGACTTTTTCAGTGGCTCAGTTACAAAAATTACCAACTTAATTGGTAATTGGACTTTGTCAAGGGTAACTCAGTAGCTGAAAAAGTTTTCAATAGCGCAAGTAATATTCACACAAAAAATGTACAATCATACTTACACACAAACTTATGTATGTATATATAAATGCAATATCAGCTGATTTTCTGATTTTGCTAAAAGCATTGACTGTTTTTGACAACAACGAGCCGAACATTCATTCATAGCAACAACACAGTACAACAGCTAATCTGGGGGGTGAGAAATTCCAAGTCAGGGTGATGGTACTAGGTCAGTATAGTAAAACCTTCAAAGGGTTTGGCGTTCGTATGTGTCAGTTTTTTTTTATGATTATAATGTTGCACAGTGCAATAGGCGGAAACTTGTGGACTATGTATGTATAAATTGACTGTACTTGCAGCAATGCACCCATATACACACATAAAATTTATGTACTTAATCGTTTACAGTGAATTGATATTGTCAAGTGCGCTGCTTGCGAACATGATAATGGTCGGCAACATACGTCATCTAATACATATACATATAAGTATGTATGTATAATGTGTGTTTTAGTACGTTAACTTTGAGGACACTCTATCATAAAGGCGCTCTAGATATGTCTGAGTGGCCGGTGCAGTCTAACTAGACAAATATTCAAATATGTCAGCATTGCGGAACACTACTTGCCCTCTGCAGCTAGCGAAATACTTTCAAATGAGACAATGTCAAAGTCAAAATGTCAATTACCGAAATATACTTGCAACACTCAGCGAAGATATTGAAAGCCAAAACTCATTGACATGCGAGTTCATGAATGTTGACATGGTAACCCAGCAGGAAAGTGTTTTTCCGAGAAAGAATAATGTTTGAAGTAAGTTATGAATGACACACTTTGTGCTTACGCTAAGTAATTAATGGATAATAAGTTGTGCTATGTTACGCGAGGCATTTTATGCTATTCTATGATATATGGTTTTAAGCTTTGCTACGGGATGTTATGTCTTGTTATACATATTATGATATACATTCATACATATACATACATGCATATACATATGTATAATTTGTCCTGAAATTACCATTAGTGTATAATCTTTTGTTTGAATTATGTTAAAAGAAAACTTGGCCCTTACGGTATGGCAATTTATGTTATGTTATGTCACGTTATAGAATGTTATGTTATGTTTTGTCAAGTTATGTTATGTTATGTTGTGTTATATTATGTTATGTTATGTTATGTTATGTTATGTTATGTTATGTTATGTTATGTTATGTTATGTTATGTTATGTTATTTTATGTTATGTTATGTTATGTTATGTTATGTTATGTTATGTTATGTTATGTTATGTTATGTTATGTTATGTTATGTTATGTTATGTTATGTTATGTTATGTTATGTTATGTTATGTTATGTTATGTTATGTAATGTTATGTTATGTTATGTAAAGTTATGCTTTGTTAATTTACGCTATTTTGTTATGTATGATGTCTTCGATTATTGATTATATTGATTTTGTAATACCATTGCTGGATGATCGAAAGATGTTAAATAAAAAGCGAACTTGAATGAAAAGAAGAGAAAAAATATCACATTTCACCTTGCAACATGTTTTCAGTCATGGTTGAGAGTGGATACAAAAAGTGGGAGTCAATAGTGGAAACGACCTAGAAATAATTCATGAAATAATTAAAGTGTTGTATTACATGTGGTATCGTTTTGTTAAAATCTCATATTTGTCTTATCTATACGAGTATCATCTAATTTCGGCATAAAGAAATGTTTTATCATGTCGGAATATCGAATACCAGTAACATTCTCTCTTTAATCATCCTCATTTTCAAAAAAGTATAGCAATGGCTGGAGCTGGAGGCTTGCTCAAAATCCACACCAAACAGTGATACGTTGTGGTTGCATTTATGTTTCAAAAATCACAAAACGGCAATTTTGGCGATTAACAAACCCTTGAAAGTGAAAATGGACTTCACCGTTAAGGATGATTTTGCATCCATTTGTTGATAAACCAAGGAGCTGGCAAAAGATAAAACGTAAATAGTTCAGACAAAGCGCTGCAAAGTGAAACTTATGAAAATTCTACACAAACTTGTAACTCTTTCATACAAGTTTAGAAGGACATGTACAATAGTCGCCATAAACGTCTAGCCATCAACATATATATAGGTAAGTATAAGTATATCCAATTTCATTAAGCTTTTCTCAAATATTCAAAAGTCATTCCATTACGGGCATGACATGTAAATAATTTGGACTCAAGTAAGTATGTGTGTGGGGTGTAAAGAAATATTTGTGGAGCATAGAATCACATTTAATGCTTTGGCAGCCAACTACAGCAATGCAGCATTCAAGTGACCGGCTATTTGGCGTTCGCAAAGTACTTGGCTGCCGCTGTGTCTCTCAGTGCGGCCAAATCGAATTTAGTCAAAGAGCAACGTGGCTACGAAAGGCAACGAAGGAACAATTTTCGGGCAATTTGTTGTCAACTATTTGCTTTGAACCGGATATATATATTGTCCTTTCAGTATTCACTTGCACTTCTATCCCATTTCTCTCTTGAAACAGTCTTTTTAATTTTATAATACTTTGTTGTTGTTGTTTTATTGTAATTTAACAGCTTAAATATGTCCCAAATGTTTAAGACTAATACTTGGCATAACGAGTACTTGGCATAACGAGAGATGGTAGGCAATCAAGTATGAGTAGCTAAAGGCTAAAGGTTTTTCTTTATCTCGATGTAAGAACTAGTGATTAAAACTTTAGTAACTTGTGGAACCTAAGAGCCATCGTACGCCGATGATATTGATATCCTTGGCCTCAAAAACTGCGCCTTCAGTTCTGCTTTATCCAGACTGGATAAGAAACCGAAGAATGAGTTCTGTAGTGAATGAAGGCAAGGTACTGCCATCAAACCAGCAGTCGACGCACTCGCGAATTGGCTCCCACATCGCTGTTGGCAGACATAACTTCGAAGTCGTAGATAATTTCGTCTATCTTGGAACCAGCATGAACAGCAACAACAATGTTAGCCTCAAAATTCAACGAAGAATAAGTTTTGCCAACAAGTGCTACTTCGGACTGAGTAGGCAACTGAGTAGTACAGTCCTCCCTCCAGGAACAAATACCAAACTCTATAAGTCACTCATTATTCCCATCCTGCTATATGGAGCAGAGGCATGGACGATGACAACATCTGATGAGTCGATGTTACGAGTTTTAGAGAGAAAAGTTATGTGGAAGATTTATGGTCTTTTGCTCATTGGCAACGGCAATATCGCATTCGATGGAACGTCGTATAATTTGTTCATAGCGAATCAAGAGACAACGGCTACGCTGGCTAGGTCACCCGTATGAACGAAAACACTCCAACTCTGAAAGTATTCCACGCAGTACCCGCCAGGGGAAGTAGAGGAGGAGGAAGACCTCCACTTATTTTGAGAGATCAGGTGGAGAAGGATCTGGCTACACTTATTCGAAGTAGCGTCAAATTGCGAAAAGAAGAAACATTCTGGGGCGCTGTTGTAAACTCGGCTATAACCGCGAATGCGGTATCTACGCCAGTAAGGAGCCACCTTGCAGGAATTATCTTTACCAGGATACCAACATAAAATTGACCGTTTTTACCCAAAATTCCAAGTTATGCGGTAAGTGCCGTTTCTGATATGTATATGTGTAAAAGGGGAAACTTTTAAGAAATTGATAAGCTCGTCGAATAAGGATTTAAAGGAAAGTTTCTTATTTATTTGCATCTATGTATATGACATGTTTGTCGATGGCGATTCTATACACAAAATTAATATAGAACCCTTCAAGATTCTCATACTCTTATGTGCATATATAAGCTTGTCTATTTCCTCATAAAGTTTGTCTCCCTAAGCCACAAAGTAAACAATAAAATTCCAATAAAAGAGCGGAGACGACGTCTACGCTAGCATTTCCGTAGGCGGAGCGCGCCAACAAATCAGCGTTCATCCGTAAACATAAGTTTTATGTACATACTTATCTCATCGTCGTAGATATTAATGGACAAACACACGTACTTGCAATCGAAAGTCAGCTAGCACATATACACGGATTTATTGACGATTGTAGGACTATATACATATATTTTTATGAGCGTTCAGTTATGTGTTATCCTACTTGTGACGTACTAATACGCTGTATGGGCGAAAAACGGAGACTAAACATAACAAGCAGACCGTTACACATGCCAACATACTGAATATTGGAATCATAAATATATTTATGTCTACATATACAAGCAAATGGCATTGTTATGGTGGAGCCAAGCCCGAATTACCTTGATATGGATGAACTTAGGTTTTTTTTGGCCATGGCAGCGAGTATATACAGGGTTATCCATTTGATCACAAGCGTTTATCTAGAAGATCTCTAGGGTTGACGATGTGAAAATCTGCATCTGATGCAATTTGAAAACCTATGAGCATCTTATAAGAAGAGTAGCCAAGAAGATCCGACGTTTTCGAGCCAAATTTTGTTCAGCGATGAGGCCCATTTATGGCTTAATGGGTATGTAAACAAGCAAAATTGGGAGCAAAAGCAACCTGAACAGATTCCATAGCTGATATTTTATTCAGAAAAAACTACAGTTTGGTGTGGTTTCGGGGCTGATGGAAACAACGATTCATATTTCTTCAAAACTGATGCCGGTAAGAACGTAACCGTCAATATATCGCCAAGAAGGTTATATCCGACTATTGGATGTCGGAAACTGAAGCTGGTGATCTCGACGACATTTGGTTTCAACAAGACAGCATCACTTCCCGCACATCGCATCAATCAATGGATTTATTGAGAGAACACTTCGGAAAGCAGATAATTTCACGTTTTGGCCCGGTCGATTGGCCACCAAGATCGTGTGATATCACTCCGTTAGAATTTTTCTTGTAGGAATACATATGTAAGATTTAAAGTCTATGCGGACAATCCCGCTAAGAATCAGGCGCCTTAGAGCAAAACATCACACGTTTCATTCGCCAATTATCAGTGAAAATGCTAGAACGAATCATCGAAAATTGAACTCAACGGATGGGCCATCTGAGAGGTAAATGACAGAGGATGTTCTATCGAATCATAATAAATATTCTGCGTTAAATTTGTAGCTTCTGTGTTTTTTTCCATAAAAAAGTAGGGAAACTCGAAATGGATCAGTTTGTAATATAAAGTATTGTGTAAATTCGAACCTATAGAACAGTTCAACAAACTACTCATAATCGGAACACCCGTTGTACTTTAAATGAATTTTTCCGTAGACATTTTCTTGGCATTTAACGACCACATGTGGTCAGCATGAATATGTCAATCGCATTTCACAAGAACATATAATACATTCTTGGCAACCCCTCATCAATGAGTCAAATGTCAATCACTCATTACGACATAATATTCATGTTACGCTGGTTTATCATATTCTTGTTAGCCGAAATTGGATCAATAAAAATAAATAATGTACTTGTTCTGATGTCGTTGCTGGTGTATAAGTGAAGGCATGTACATATGTCTTCGCAATCCTCTGATACGAGCCGATAGTAAGTCAGCCATACAGTTGATTCCTTTAGATTTGTGAGTATCTTGTACACCAAATTGCATAACTGATTGCAATCAATATAGCATTGATTTGAAGAAGTGGGTGTACAGATCTATAGAAACTCGGAAAGAAGAGTCGGGCTAAGTTTTATTGAAAAGGATGGAAACTATTATTATGATGCAAAATGGCTTCCTTAAATATACATTACATATAATTATAGCCAAATAACAGAGTTTATTTCCTCCTATTTGGTACTTTTTGTTGCTTGATATAAACTACTAATAGAAAGCAAAGTGTTTAATCAGCATTCAAGAATATTACACAAGTATTTTTCATTCACATTTTTTGGCTCATTATGAAATATTTTCTGAACTGCAATACAAAACCATCTACACTAGTCAATGCAGTTAGCAGAACGAAGCTCATTCAACGAAAAGGCTAATAATGTAACGCAAATCGTTTTAAATACTATGAATTAACATGGTTTCCGCTATCGTTTCACATTCTTCTTTACACTTTTCTCATTTCTGCCAACTTTCAACACAGCTTGTGGCACAAGTATATACTTATGTAAAGGTTTGTGGCAATTGTGGCATTTTGCCGGGCAAATCCCAGTTTATTGCCCTGATTCCTGTGTTGGCAGTTTAATGCGACCTTAATGGTATACGGCTTATTGCCAACCACAATAAAAACCATTACCGTATCTGATATCCCTGCGAAGGACTCGCCTACGTTCATGTTCCTGTTCCGACTGCCCCGCAACAAATGCGAATTCAAAATATATATATGTACATATATACTTCTATGTATCTGACTATGTGGCTTCCTATGTACATACATATTTGTGACTAGACTCACACAGCTACCCGTACATGCACATGAAGTACTGAATTGGCTGAATTTTTATTTTTATACGGGAAATGAGTCTGAGTTTTTACGATGCTAACAAATCGTGAATTGTTCGCCACGTTTTCCAATTTCTGTAGCGCTTAGACATTTTACTTATTTAGATAAAATTCTCGTATCAATGTGTCTAATACCAGTACCTAGTGTTATAAATATCATGACAAATTCTAACAAAAATAGCAAAATACATTTGTACATACATATTTTACAACTCGTTTGCCGTATGTAAGGCATTAGATCAATTTATATCTTCCTGTTGAATTATAGTAAATGGTCAATTGACAATTATACTTGTAATCGAACAATATTGAGAGGAAAATCGATGAATATTGACACCGTCCCAATTGAGGAACCGGAAATTCCAGGTTCATGCCCTTAAATCACAGTCATTATTACATTTGGAGTGGCCGTCATCAAAATGGGGCCTCACATCCGAAGTTGTTTGCTTCTTTTCATTAGAAGTGGGGTAGGGATGTTTCGCGTTCTTACTTTAGCTCGCCTTCAAACGGATGTTCCTTAGCTACCCAGAATATACTTGTCTACAGGGTCCGGCACTCGAAGTGTAACCAACTTCTGGACCGTTCGCGCAGCTGTCGCACTGGAATCAGCTGTTTATAAATTTACTGAATGACAGTTCGGAGTATTGTTCACAAGTGTACAAAAGCGTTTTGCCAAAAGTGAACGCAAAAAGAAGTGATCAGCGATGGAATTCAAACGTAATAGTGTGACTGCTTTATATTTAGCTGGAAAATCACAGCCAGCAATTATTCGTGAGCTCAAACACCTTAATGTGAATAAAGTTTTTGTTTATCGCACCATCACTCGTCACAATGATACTAGTAGCATTGCAAAATGCCATGGAGATGGTCATCAAAATTCAACGTCACGTGAGATGGTTCGGAAAGTGAAGAAGCGACTTGAGTGAAATCCACGACGAAGTGCCAATCAAATGGCTAAAGAACTGAAAATATCCGACCACAGCATCCGACGCATATTGAAAAATGAGCTCAAGGTCAAGCCTTACAAGTTCCAAAAGGCCCATGATCTCACACCGAAGCAGCAACAAGTAAGACTTGAGAGAGCGAAGCAGTTGCTTCGTTTGGCTGAAAGCGGTCAAATTCCGAACATTCTGACGAAACAGTTTTTCCAATTGAGCAATTCGTAAACTCTCAAAACGATAGGATTTACTTGACCGACCGTTCATACGAGAATCTAAGTCATCGGTTGGCCACCAGGAGGCAGCACTCGCCACAAATAATGGTTTGGGCCGCTGTCACCGCAGATGGGCGCTCTCCAATTGTTTTCATCGAGCCTGACCTCAAAGTAAATGCGACATATTATCGAGAAAATGTTCTGGAGGCTGCTTTGAAGTCGTGGGCAAACAAACATTTCGGTCGCAAACCATGGACGTTTCAACAAGACTCAGCACCGTCTCACAAAGCGCGAGTGAACCAAGAATGGCTGAAAAACAACGTTGCGCACTTCATTATGACCACACAATGGCTCTCGAATTCACCAGATGCGAATCCAATAGATTATTCTCTCTGGGACATTTCGGAGAGCAAGGTCCGAAGTAAAAAATACACCAGTCTCGAGATGCTGAATAAAGCCGTTGTCCGTGAGTGTTCCAAAATACCGGCAAGTCTCATTCGGGCAGCTTGCGATTCGTTTTTTGACCGTCTCAAGGCCATAGTTAAGGCAAACGGTGGTCATATCGAGCAAAAGTGAATTGGTCCTGAATTTATGATTATTTTCACACATTTTGTACTTTAAAATAAATAAAAATAATTTTCCAAACCGAATTTATGGCTTTTTTAATTGGTTACACTTCGAGGACCCTGTAAGACGGAAGTCGTGAGCAAATTCTAACTAGTTACAAAGTAATAGCTGAAAATAGAGTTTTATTCAGAGAACTAGTTGTAAGAACAAATTTTCAGAACTTTTATTCGAGTTTTCAAACATTTCTACTATATATTTCTTTATAAGTGCTTTTCTAATTTACAATTTGGTCAATTTTGTCTCACGATTCTACTGACCTTGCATGCAAACAATTTTTTGTAAAACTCTTCCTTTAGCATCGCTATACCTTTGAGTCGATAATAATTTTTTTTTTTCATTTCTAAAAAGATAAGGAATTTCTAAGTTCGATCAATTGTCTTCAGAGATTTTCGCACTTTTTTCGTCTATTAATTTATTTTGTCCATTTATTTCTTAATAAACCTAAATCTAAAGTATTATCGTGAAGACTGAAGTCAGAATCAGATGCACATTGACTTATAATATCATTTTCTAAAAAATTATTTAAAGTTGGAATTTGAATAAAGATGGATAGCAGATCATTAAGAAATCCTGATACATTTGCTTTTTTAATTTATGGAAATTTATTTAAATTATTCTTGGTTAAATGGTCAGAATCTTTATACTTCTAATCGCTAAAACTCCTCTAGAATATTTAAATTTATTCTAAAGCTTAAACAAATACAAATATTCCAATGAAACAAGAAGTTTAGTGAACTGCATTGCTTTCATTGAAAATTTAATAACGAAATATGCATGCAAAAATATTAATTTGCTAAGTGACCCATTTGAGTTGTCATTCAAATTTTTGAATTTTTAATTTATTTGCAATATTTCTAACTCCTGCTGTCTGTGCGCAACATTTACAGTGCCAGCAAAAGTATTTTCCTGCAATTTTTTGTAATTTCCACTAACCAAAAGCAGCGAAAGAGAAATCTCACATATTGTGAACTTAAAATTCTAACAAACAGATGAATTGAAGCAACACATGACGAATGAATGGCTGAGTAAGTGAATACATACTAGCATACTAACACCATCTAGTGTATACGAGGCAACTAAAACCAAAACCGTCAAAGAAACTGCAATCAATTAAATCCTATAAAAGCAACTATAAACCAACGACAGACGAATGTGCGACGAACCGCCTGTCAGCATGAGTGTGCTGCTGTCGCCTCTTTTCGATGGAGATTGTTGGATGTCTTTGAATTTGGCACAGATCTCATTTTATTATCCACTCACTTTAACTTATTTTAATGCGTTCTGCTTTTAGTTTACTAAACCGAATTTTAAGTGAAAGACAGTAGACAAGCTCAAGCGCATTTTAAGCGGCAATGATGGATGTGAAAAATCTTGATGAAGTTCTGTGTACCATACACTGACATACAGTATAGTTATATACAAATACAAATTTGCCAATGGAAAGGATTCACATGCTCACTGCACTGTGCATAACGGGAGCCTTAAGAAGAACTCCAACGGAGGCTATTAAATTGGTACTAAGCCTGCCACTTATAGACTTCTTTGCAGAAAACTGCGCAGCAAAATCGGTGGAACGACTACTGGCTGCAAAAGAATTTACATAAAGAACCTTCGGGTATAGTTCGGTGGGTAATGGCGGTTGGGCAAACTACATGACCCCTCTTTTCAACTGGGAAGGAAGGTTCAAAGTAAGCTTAGAAAAAGATGACTGACATAAAGGTATGTTAACTACTCTCAAGGCTCTAACTATCTATACCAATGGCTCGAAAATGGAAGCTGGAGTTGGTGCACGAATGTACTGTCCAGAGTTAGGCTTAAGGCAGTCTTTTAAGTTGCCGGACTACTGTAGTTCAATTTGTGGTTGTATTTCAAGCTGAGGTCTCTGCTATTGTGAAAGCTGCGGCTAATGCACCTACAGGGAATTCCAGAGTCACAGCCAAGCCAAGCAGCCAGAAGTGTCTTGGAAAGCAGTGCAGCAGTGGAAAGTGTTGCCAGAAGCAAGCAATTTCACTTTTACTGAGTGCCAGTCCAAGGCATCGAGGACAATGAAATATTACACGAGATTGTCAAGAATAATATACGGTTTACACCCAAAAACGTGATCAGTATTGGGAAACCCATGCATTGTCTATACGACAATCTCGGTAGAAGCATAGTGAAGAAAATCGAAGCCCGATGAAATGAGTTAGCTGGTTTCAAAACTGCAAAAGTCACGTGCAAAACGGAACATTATCAGAATACTAACTGGTCGCCGTCTGGTGGCGACGCACGCTCGCAGAATGCAGAAAATGTCTAAAGTAAGACACTAGGTAGGAAAACACTGGAGCATCTCTTGTGCCCTTGTCCCGCATTGGCAAGACTACGCTGTAAGCATCTGGAGTCGCCACGGTATGATACACTGGAGGAGGTATCGATAGTGAGGCCCCAGAAACTGTTAAAATTCGCGTCAAGATCGAAGGCATCCAAAAAATAACAACACCTCATGGACGTACTAACTGAACTCCATCTGGTATCGGAAACGACCAAAACTGGTCTGGTCTGGACTGGTTAGCTAAATCGAAAGTAACCTGCATATGTTACATTTGTATTTAAAATGGTCGAGATCTCTCCATGAATCTAACATCAAAAAATTAAAAATATCAGGCACTATTGACGAATTTTGCCAAGTAATACTATAACTTCAATAAATTTGAATCAATAAAGTGTGATATATTGCGAGAGTCATAAATATGGTTCACGTATGTCATTTTTACAGAAGAGAGAATTCAGATTTCAAAGCCCATTTATTAAATTCCAACATCTTAGTCTTGTAGTGTCTAAAAAATATTTATTCATAAAAATTTCGTGTTTCCTCTCGGCGCACTGTGCACAAGGCAATGGCAATACGGCTGCAGCAAAAACTACTTTACACAGAGGGAACGCAGAACTTATGCAATTCATAGTGAGTTAATAATATTTTATTACCGGTTTGCTAACCTGGCAACACTTGTCGCATGCGACGGTGGGGATAGAGCCAGCAGCGTCGAGTTGCTTGGGGAGTGCCGACCGGAAGTGCTTGAAGCGACTAGCGTTGAGCTTTCTGCTCCAACACAATGCTGCTTAGGGAAATGAAATTGCTTAGGGAAAATTTTGCAATGGAAAATTTATGTGTTTGCTCACACATGAGCATATTAAATTAGAAACTACAACGAACAAACTAACATCCCTATACAAAATAGCGAGAGTTGTGTGTTGCAGCGGCAAAAGGAAAACTACGGAAAGAAAAAACATAAACAAAAATGTGAAAGTGCTAAGGCCTGAACCGGAGGGAAATGATTGTTTGACTACACAAAAAAAAAAGATGCAAAAATTGTTGGTTAGCGTTATTTTTTGTTGTAGTAGTAGTTAGCTGCGTTTACTGTGAAAGTTCAGCCTCATGTTTGGCTTTCGTCATGCTTGCACTCCATTTGCCAAATGGGAACCAATGAGACCGTTGTTGCAAGGAAGTGTGTGCAAGACTCATAAAACATTTGATCGGCACTTCCGAACAAGCTGCGAACAAACAGGTAGCTGTCCGTTAGTTCACGTGGCAGCGGATGTTGACGTGCAAAAGTTTTGTGACTGCGCCTGTGCAACACATCCCTACTTCGGTTTGTGCTCACCGAATGTTGCTCACAGCCACAGCCCGTGCCACACGCGTTCTGCCTCAACATTGTGTGTTTATTTCAATTTTAATTAAAGTTTGAATTACATTTACTCAATTGAAACTAATGCCGAGCGTGAGAAAAGTGCTTCCTATTGTTTGAATAGAAAATTCTTTGCTACAATAAATGTACCGAGCCACAGCCTCAGCACAAAATTTTTGCGTTCGAAGCACGAGTAGTGGCTGCCAGCTGTTTTATTGGCAGCCAGGCAGCCGGAACTGACAGGTACACCACCTCGTGAGCAAATAGAATTTCAGCAGAAATATACAAATATACGTATTTACATATACTAGCACATATATGCTCTTGACACTCTGCGTCTATTAATGCCTTTGGCAAAGTTTCCTCCAAATCAAGGTGCTCGTGAAGTAGGGAAATAAAACTTTCAAATAAAATTAGCTGCGCTACTCGTTCACAGCTCTTTTTTTGCATTATTTGAGTTTGTAAATTCCATACTTTTGTTTGGAAAATTGTTTGAACACATGTATAAATTTGTGCCTCGGTGCATTAGCAAACAAACGGCTGCAGAACTACTATTACTTATCTTTAAATTCTATAAAGAAGTTGGATTAGTATAAAGCCCTTTTAAACGAGAAAGATGTCTATTGACTGTTGCTTTAGAAAACAATATTGTCCAAATTCACGTTCCTTATTTACATAAGTGTTTCTTACTTTATACTTCGATAATAATTGGAGTCTGAAAAGTGCTCTTTAAATGAGAGAATTTCGATCTTCCATTTGCATACCTAAAGTGATATTCCTTTTTATTTTATTATCAAGAATAAATTGTTATTTAGGTAGGTCAATAAGTCACGCATAGACCATTTTTGGTCCTTTACGAAACCAGTTGAAGCTCAGTTCAGTTCAAGTTCATGAGGAGTCATCCTTTAGGTTGCCTGCACTTGACGCCAATTTTAACAGATTCTGTGCCATCACTATCGATACTTCCACCAGTGTATCATATCGTGGGGACCCGAGAGACAAGTGCACAAGCACAAGATGCTCCATTGTTTCCCTAGTACTTACTTTAGACATTTCATGCAGTCATTCTTGTTGCAAATAACTTTTTGCAGTTTTGCACCGAGTTTTAAACCCAAGTAGCTATTCCAACGGTTTTGACTTTCTTGACCATGCTTCTGTCCAGATCGTCGCATAGACAATGAATGGATTTCCCAATCTTAGCCGTCATCATTCTTGGCAATCTCGTCCACTACTTCGTTGACCTCGATGCCTTTGTGTCCTGGCACCCAGTAGAAGTGAAGTTATTTGCTTCTGGCAACACTTTCTACTGCTTCCTTGCTTTTCAAGACATTTCTGGCCTATATGTCAACACTAGAATTAACTGCAGGTGTATCTCCGCACCAACTCCATCGTCCATTTTGTAACATAACATGATTGTAATTATTTGAAAAATAATTCTGAGCAAATCGTGCATATTTTTCTCAGATCGTTAACTTAATGAAAGAATGGGGCTTCCAGTCTAAAATTTTCTAATCGTGTTCATAAAAGTAACTGAGGATTATTTTTACATACTCAGTCTGAGAGTAAATCTGGAATAGAAAAATTTCGACTGAAATAAAAGGAGATTGATCATATAAAGAAGTTCACAGAAATTATGTCCGAGATCTATTATGAGCTCACAAAATGTTGGATTTTATTCGTAATAGGTTTCCATTGACCCAAATGGAGCCCATTTTAAAGATGAACTTGAACTTTACCAAAGAAACCAAGAAATATTTAAGAAAAAATTTCCCCTTTTGAAAGTTTATCTCAAATATGAAGAACAACAGCAATCAACATATAACAACAGAGAAGCCACCCAGAAGGGCCGATAAAAGGTCAACAAATATCCCCCGGTTTAACTCACCTAAAAATAGCAAGAAGGGAAAGTCAAACAATACAATATTTGCAACAGAAGAAATCTGTGAAGCAGACTTTTTATCAGAATGGATTCATAAGTGAAGATTTGAAGTATTTTTTTTTGTTTGTTTGTTTTTTAAAGTATAGGGAGGCATCAAAAGCCTGAGTGGAGAGCTTCAATCCGCTAAACCTAACCTGCTTCCAATTACAGACTCTCCCGTGGAACCACATGATTAAGTATTACTTCGAGGGGGTGATCAGATATTTAAGTCTCCTATATGACACGGACTGACGGACGCCTAATTTATATTTATATGTCTCAGTTTTCACCCATGTCCACCTAGTATTTGGGTAAGGTGGAAATCCAGGTCCCCATGTCGTCTGTCGATACACGAACGGATGTACGAAGTCAGTCTGTGGTCTGTCCATCGTTCTTTTAGGGAGGTTTACCACCGCTGCTGTCATATTGTTAAGCTTTTGACTCTCTCTTCTCTTTTGACTCCTATATACGGCTCTGGCAACTTGTATATTCGTTCGTATTCGTCACCCTGAATGTCAATTGGCATCACTATTACTTTAGCAGTTTCGCGAGATATTGTTCGGAAAGCACTGATAACTCTCAGTGCCTATTGTCTGTGCACTGTGCTTTTTAGTCTGGCATATCCTGTAATGCCTAGCGCCTGGATCCAAATTGAAACCGTATATAATAGTTACAAGCGATCCCTTTACCTTTGTGAGTAAAAATCGCCGGCTAGCGCTTAGGATTTTATTCGCTTTAACTGCAGTGATCCTTAAATTTGAACCTTGAGTGTATTATTACTCCCTGATACTTTAGCTGTGACTGTGAATGATCTTTTTCGACAAATTACTTTGTTATTTCGTAGAATTTACTGAAGCAATCCTTCATGCAAACTAATTTTGAAGTGAGTATAATAAAATTTATTTATAGTGTGCATTATTAATGTGGTTTTAATTGAAGAAAATATATAATTAATATTAATTCAAATTGTTTTCACATTTTATTTAACTTAAATTAAGTCTCAGTGCATTCGCAACTGAATTATTCATTATACATTTTATCTCCAAACTAAAAATTCAAATTTAATTATATTCAAATGCTTCATCTGATATTTGCCAATATAACCCACAGCGCAATGAGAAAATTCGTAAAATTACATTGACATTGAACACAGCCAACCCCATAAAATCTATTTTTGTTGTATTTTTATACCTTTGATCTTCTTGGCAGCCATTCCATGCATTATTTCAGCATTGTTGATGTCAATTCAATGTCAACATTTTGCTGGATGCTGTCCAATGTATGTCAATTCCATTTATTCGAATGAGCTTTTGCTGCTGTAGAATTGTGTACTGCCGCATGTTAAAAAAGGTTTACGGTGATTCAATTGTAACAAAAACACAAGCCTACAAGTGGTACAAAGCCTTCAAAAACGGTCGAGAGATTGTTGAAGACGGAGGATGGAGTCATGTGTAGAAGAAGATTGTTGAAGACACGCCTTGTTATGGATGGCTTTCGACCCCTTCAGAGAACTCGACATCTCTAGCCATTCCTTTCGAATGATTTTGGTGGATATTTTGGGTATGAAACGCGTTCGACTTGTCCCGATAAAACTGAAATGTCTTCAAAAAGTGTATCTTTGAACATGCGCAATCGAGCGAATTCCGATCCCTCATTCATGGAGAAATGGGTTTATGTGTTTGACAAGCAAACAAGTTAACAATCATCAGAATGGAGGGAAAAAAACGAGCCGAAACCAAAAACTACACGCCAAAACCGCTCAAAAATCAAGATTGATATTCGTGGTTTGCTGTATCACGAATTTATTCCGGAGGGACAGTCGGTCAATAGAGAGATCTATTTTGAAGTGTGCGTGAGAACGTCAAAGAAATAAGACAAAATTCACTGCAAGCCATACCAAACTGGACTTATGAAAAGTGTTTCGAGGACTGTCAAAATCTTTAGCATAAATGTATTAGCTACATCTGGTGGGGATTTTGAAGACGACTGAATAAATAGTAATGAATAATGAAATATTTTACGTCTTATTTACGATTTCCGGGTACTTTTTCGCAACAATGTATTATTTATACAAGTATACATACCCACATCATTCACATACATATATAGTGAGCTACATTGTATATAGATTTCAACGAATTGCGCACTTTTTTGTTATCAACACGCAATCATTAATTACAGAATTTTGCCATTCTGTAATCATATGTTTTATATTCTAGTTAGTAATTTTTTACAATTGCATGATTTGTTATTGAGTTTGTTTGTTGTTCTTCATTTACTTTTTTGTACTACCATATTGATTTAGTTTACTATGTACCTGTGTTACTGCAATTTCATTAATAAAAACGTGCTAAATATTTTTGTGAAATGATGGAAAATATAACTGTGGTGAAGTCTAATAAAGGAAAAGACATGTTAGACTTCGACGGCTACTTCTTCTATGTATTGGGAACGAAAAAATAAGAAAACATTTAACTGGACTTGTTCTGAACGAATTAAAAACAAATGTACCGTGCGTATTGTCACACAATTCGATGGCTGTGAACATGTTATACGAAAAAAAGAAATTAACTATTTGGTCTTGATTTGTTAATAATGTTGTTTTTTGTCTTTCCGATAAACATGTTTGAATTTTGGAATCATTTTGGAGGTTAGTGTTTATGTTATATTATTATGTATGTATAAGCAAATTTATATAAGATCCTCGATTTGGCTCAGATTTTGGGAAAAAAATTTCCAGAATTAATTCTGGAAAACGTAAATTCCGGAATTATGAAAAACCAGAATTTTGAAATGCAGCCAAAAAAAGCAAAGGAATTGAATATATAATTTTGTCGACCCAGAATGTTGATTCCGGAATTTTGACTTCAGAATTTTGATTTTAGAATTTTGACCGTTTCCCATATTTAACTCCACAGCGGCTACGCTGGCAAGGTCATGTTGCCCGGATGGACGAAAACACTCCAGCTCTGAAAGAAAGTACTAGATTGAATGTTTTAACATTCTATGGACGTAATAGAGACATTTTTAAAAATATTTATATTTTACAAAATATTGAAAAATAACGGAGTTATGTGCTGTCTGCGGAAGTGCCGAAAAAAAGTGCCTCAACTGCTGGCATGATTCCGGTCGATTGAGGAACTGAAACAAAAAAGTTCAAAATGTTTGTTAAACTTAAATATATTTTCTATACAATGGACTACAATCTTTGAAAAAGAAAAGTCTACTGTATAGCAAATGTATTCAACTATATCCAGTTTTAATTTGAAGTCGATCGGTCAATTTTTCGTTGAGTTATAATGTCAGCAATTTTGAAAAATGTCGTTTCGAGAAAAACGCGTTTAAAGTTTCACTTATATATGTTTGCACCTCTGAGCGGTCGCTATTTAGAACGCTGCCATTCAAAAACTGTTTAAGATACGACCTCGCCGATTTCACAGGATATTTTTGAATATATAAGCTATCGAAAAAGCAAAAAAAAAAAATTTTTTTTGAAAGTGTCACACTGGTATAGCCCCTTAAGGAACACTTGGCGTATACTCTCGCCAAAACAAACAAAATAAAGTATATAATGTTCTATCGAGAATGATGGCCAACAGAAGCTGCGTACGTTTTAATCGGCGATTTTTGAATAGCAAACGCAATGAGTTCTGTGATAAGTATTATATGCAGTACCAATATGGATACAGGCGCTGTACATAAAATCATATGAAAGAGGCATAGGCTGTCTGCAAATCCGATTAATAAGTGATTTCTGAACGATATCAAGCGATGCTGCTGAAGTATTAGCCTGGACGCCGACTATTGACATTCAGGGGGACTAATTTGGGCGACTATACCATCTATCAGAGACATTCATTCGTGAATAGACACACGGTATGGAGACCTGAATTTCCACTTAACCCAAATACTGAGTGGCCATGGATACTCTAGAAAGTATCTGTTCCAAATTAATCATGACATTAGTCCGTATTCTCCGATGTATAAAAACTGTATAGAAGACTCTGAACAACGATTTTTTCAGTGTACCCATTTTTCTAAACATAAGGGAACAGTTAAAATCTAAACTTAACGTTAGTGTAACGGCGGAAAATTTTACAACACCAGATACATATGTCAAACCTCTGTTAGCGAAGCGCCAGCTCTAATTAGCACAAAAGTAAAGAACTTGCAATTAATTAGGAGAAAGTCAGTCCATGCATCTCCCTACTATATAAAACCACAAGAAGAAATAATCTGCAAGCGCCTCCAAATTTGTGCTTAAAGTTCAAGTTTTCGAAATGGCAACTGAGTGCCCTTGTGACTTTTTGATAAGTTTAGGTTTGCCTGGTGGAGGCTTCAATGCTAAAAGTCGGCAATAAAAACAATGCAGATTAAAATATGTTTTATAAGCCATTTAAAAGCATTTAAACCCTCTTTTTTATGTCAAGTTATTAATGAAATTCCTAAGGTATTCGGAAAAAACTATATTATCTAAATATTATGAAGAACTAAATCCGACTAAGCACCACATTGGATGTTCAAGGGAAAAATGCTGTCAAAAACGAGTTTTTTTTTGTGTACAATGACACATATCACACAAGATAAGCTATACTTTGTGAGTACAAGTAAATTGTAAATAAAACACAAAATATTTAAATATTCATCAATATTTATTTTGTCGCCTTCAAAGCAATCCCCACCAGATTCAATACACTAATGCCAAAGCTTTTTCCGCTCCTCGAAACACCTTTAATAAGCACTTTTTGAGAATGCGGTTGTTTTTCTCATTGACTGTTTGACCTTCCGGAATAAATGCACCAAATCGTATTTTTTATGGTTTCGGGTCGTTTTTTTTTTCCTCCATACCGATCATTGTTGACTTGTTTCATCAGTAGTTACAATGCTCTCCATGAATGTGGGATCGGAATTCGCACGACCAAGCATGTCCAAAGGAGCTGTTTACGACACACATTTTGTAAAAAATTTAGCTTTTCCGTTTCATACACAAAATATCGACCAAAATCATTTGAACGGACTCGCAAGAGATGTTGAGCTTCCTTGCCATATCTTTAACACCTGCTTGAAGATTTTCACGCACCATTTCTTGCACTGTTTTTATATTTTCATCAGTTGAAGAGGTCGAAGGGCGTCCAGAAGGAGGCATGTCGTCAACGCCCACTCGACCGTCTTTGAAGGCTTTTTTACCACTCGTAGACTTAAGATTTTGATAAAAGTAAATCACCGTAAGCCTTTCTCAAAATTCGTAATGATTCCGCATCTTCATTCTTAAAAGCCATCAAACATAATATGTAGATTGATATCGACAACTTTTACGGTAATCAGACTTCGTAAAGTTCAACAAACCTATCAAGAGCAGCTGTCTAGGTTTTGTACTTTCCATAAATTAAATGAATAAATTCATGATTTTGTAATTTGAATCGAACGAGAAAGCAGGAGGAGACGTACGAACTACCACATAACAGCCTAGGCAGAATTAATGAGTCTAGATTTTCTATTTACAAACAAAAGCAAAAACACGAGAGAGCGGATGAAAAATCGCCAACAAAAACACTCAACTACAACAAAGAATTTAAACGAATGTAAATGCATACATATAAGAATCGAAATATGTGTGTGCATAAGTTCTCGACTACATATCGCACTGAAACTAACAAGAAAATCTGAGCACTAATATTGCTGTTGACATACTTAGTTGCAAAGCGTTTCAACGTTCACATGGTGAGCGATTTCCAAAGACAATAGAAATTGCAAACGAATTTTAATAAATCATTTGAACGTGCGTGTGAGTTATTGCATTTTGTTCGTCATACGTCATGGGGCATCTATACATATGTACTATATGTAGATATGAGTGTGCGGTGGCAAAGGCGCTTGTGCTAAATCACTTGCACATATCATTAAATATCGTTCTTGTTGTTGCAATGTTAAACGCCATGTTGACAATTTCGCTGTAACAAGTGTCATGTGTGCCAAGCAACAGCTGCAGGGAAGAAGCTGGGTGCATAAGCAACGAGCAATGGCACGAAAGTGGCAACATGTTGGCATCAGTCGTTTGCCCCAAGTCGTGGAAAGTGCAAGACGCAGACATGCGACAAGGCAGCTGACATATGCAAATATGTAAATATATTTGTATACATTTTCCTCACACATGATTGATACAATCTTTTCAGAAATTCCATATACAGTTATACACTTCCATTCAAGAAAACGCTTATACACTTTTCTTTGCATAAAAGCCATATCTGTTATCTGTAGACAAAACTATATTTTACAGAGCACTCTTAGGTTCCAATTGTCGCGAATGTTTTCATTTGACAGGCTAGTAATTTCTACATTGAAACGCATCATAATCGGTCATAACTTCAGTAAGCTCTGAACAACAGCCACTACATCACCTCTGGGGGGTTATATAAGACTATGATCTGGTCTTGAAACCTTATTTTAGTCGCCGCATCTTTTCGTAGAATTTTCAAGCAATACCCCTGTCAGTTATTAAGCTTTTCATACCCACCCATTTCGGCCTCTTTCCTTTTTTGTCTGCATATGCGTCCTACTTCCCTCTTCAACTCTCGGTATCTATCTTGCCCCGCTCGTGTTGTGGTTGAACGCAACATAGCGAGGTAAGCTGTCTCTCCACTGCGACAACGCAGTTCTCATCATACCAGCTGTTCTTTCAACCTTTGCGAAAACCAATGGTTTCACTTACAGCTGCACGTACGGAGCTTGAAATGCCATTGTACAGAGAGCAGGAGTGCAAGACTAGTATAAAACCGTTTCGTTTTTGTAGCTTCTCGACGTCGTACCTTCCCTGTGTTTGTTGACGGGCTTGTTGCTGTACAAAGGCAGGTGTATATCTTCGCTTCAACAAGATAGTGGTCCGAGTCAATATTAGGTTCTCGAGAGTACGCACGTCAAGGACACTGGAGATGTGTCGTCCATCTATCACAACATGATCGGTGTGGTGACTAATTTTTTGATCTAGAAACATTCAAGGAGCTTGATGAATTTTTTTATCCTGGAATCTAGTATTACAGGCAGTCACATTTCGAGCCGCTGCGAAGTTGATCAGCCTCAACTCATTTGGAGAGATTTTGCCATGAAGACTGCATTTTCTGACTGCTCTACCAAATATGTCTTCTTTGCCCACCCTGGCGTTAAAATTGTCAAGCATAATTTTTACAACGTGGCAGGTGCAATTGTCATAAGCGCGCTCCAGCGGCTCATAAAAGGCATCTTTGGACATATCGTTTTTCTCTTCCGTCCGTGTTGAAAATTTTTGATACGGATTGTCGCTAAACGCTCATCCACCGGAGTACAAGCCAGGACGATTGAGGTTTTCCTCCACCACGAATCCTTCACCGAGTTTTCGCTTCTCTATAAGGCCGCTGTAGTAAATGCCTCAAGGACCTACTCGTCTCCGTCTTTGTCCTATCCATTGCATTTATTGGACGCCGCTGATGTCAGCCTATACTCCAAAGGGGACATCAAACAGCAATTATTTTTAATCGGAGTTTGGTAAATTTAATTAATTTTAATCGGAGTTTGGTAAAGTCTATTCAGAAATCGCTGTAAAAAATGGTCCACAGAAGAGCTTCAATCCAGAAATGGAACAGTAAAATTCAGAAATCAATCCTGAACTATAATCTACATTTTATGTATCTAAAAGCTATGAAATCCACATAATACCCAAGCATTTCTAATAAACATATTCGCTCAGAACTGCAAACCGCATATTTATTCCAAAAACCGATATTATTTCTTTTAAATATCGACACCCAGCATGAAGTGAACGTGTCTGTGGTTCAAAAATCTAGTTGAAATTGGAATTCCTTTAAGTTGAATTGCTCAAGATCCACTTTTATAAAACCCAAAAGAGATTAAAGCACCAAAACAACCAGCAAAACTCTCTAGAAAACATCAAGTTCTAATTAAATTTGGTTAAAAGCATTTCAAGCATTTCAACGCCTTAACAAATTTGTTCACAAGACCATTAACTCCACCATGTAAATAAAACAAATACTGCGGAATAAACTAATAAAACCGAAACCAAATCGTTTCGTAGTTGTAAAGCACCTGCGTCGTTGCTCGTTGCGAGTACGAGCATTCAGCAAGGAAGCAATAAAACTTTTTAAACCAAAAGAATAGACGGAAGAGTCCAGTGCAGCACATAAAGGGGAGAACAAACAAAATGGTTAATATTTGATTCGACAGTAATTAGTGAATGATAATCAACATAGAAAAGAGCTAAGAGCTAGAGCAAAATACTACTGCAAACATGGAAACAGTAGCATTGCCAAGTTCTCGCAATTAATATGCCACATCCAGCATGCAATAACAGAAACGTCGACTAAATTCGACAATCGCTTGATATTAGTAGCAATAGAAATACATAAAAGCAACAACATCAGTAGGAACAACAGCACCAGCAGTAAATAAACAACAAATACGATGAAAGCAATTAAATAGAGCTAATTGACAAAGTCTCTCAAAGTGTCCGCGCTTCGATGGCCACAAACCGAGTTGAAACCATAAATTAATTCCAATCCAAATGGCAGCATAGCGACAGCCGTGCAGACAGGTAAACAAAAAAACAACATGCAAGAAATACAATGTTAGCCGCGCCTATGTGTCAGATGGCCAATTTTCGATGACTCGTTCGAGCATTTCGACTGGTAACTGGCGAATGACACGTGATGTTTTGCTCCAAAACCTAAATCGAAGCGGAATTGTCCGCATAGACTTTCGACTTTACATATCCTCACAAGAAAAAATCTAGCGGTGTGACGCGATTAGTGACCGGCCCAAAACGTGAAATTATCTGCTCACCGAAGTGTTCTCTCAATAAATCCAAATATAGATCAACGTTCTCATACGATTCCATCAGCCTACAAACCACACCAAACCGTTATTTTTTTTTTTTTTTGGATGAAATGGTGGATCTTGAATGTGTTCAGGTTGCTCATCATCCTAAATGTGGCGATTTTGCTTGTTTAGATACCCATTGGGCCAGAAATGGGATGAGGCCCAAAATGAACGAAATTTGGCTTGAAAACGTCAGATTTTATTGAACAGGAGCCCAGAGAGCAAAGCGATGTCGCTTGGAATGGTCGAGTGGCTGCATTTCTTCCACAAGCTGTATTTTGTACGCTTTCAATTTAAGATCTTGACGTAAAATGCGCCAAGTTGTTCCACACGTCAGTCCGAGTTGCTGCGAACGGCGCCAAAACGACTCTCCACGGTCATCATGTACAATCTCAGCTATGACTCCTACATTTTCTTCACTGTGTTTTGGACGTGGTCTATTTGTTCGAATATTATCCAATAATGAATGCTGGGTCTCAAGATGGGTGATGGAGTTGCGAATAGTACGCTCAGTAGGTCGATTATGTTGATCATAATTTGACAGAAGCGCCCGAAAAACATTCTTTACAGAACGTGAATTTTCGTAATACAATTGAACGATTTGTAAAATTTTTTGAGACATTAGTTTTTCCATGTTGAAATGTCAAATAATATTGAACATTATATTATTATCACACGTCATCTGTCAAAACAGGTGACTATTGAAAAAGTCTTTGTTACTTTGTCATTATTTGAGCTTAAGTCATGCTCGTAACCCCTTTGGGACGGGATATGCCAGTGTTTTACTGCACATCGGTAAGATGTTGTTGCCATAGCGACGTACATACATAAAACATATTTCAAATGGTTTCGAATAATACTGCCGGGTGCCAGTCTATATTTCAGTCTAAACCCGCCACTGTTAAATTTCTGAAAGCACGAATATCTTGTTAGTAGAGATCTGATATTAATAAGTTTTCTAATGTAAAGCATATGAAAGTCTGCTGAGTAGCGAAACTTAGTCTTCTGTGAAAAACACAAGTCATACTCAAAGTGATGATAGCAAAAGTTTGGACTGTAAGTAATAGCTATAGGCAATTTTGTGAAAGTCAAATGCGAGCAACTATTTAGTTAACGACAGTCAATGAATGGACGAAGCTGAGCAAACTACAGAGAGCAAAATAGCAGCAAACAAGGAGGTTTGAATCTACGGTCAGTCGCTGGCTCCAATGAATATCACGCAGCTGAGGATGTGAGTGTATCTGCAAATGTATGCTTTCAGCGACTCGAGCCAAAGTAACGCGCATCAAAGCTTTGTCAACTAAGTTTGAAAGATACGAGTGATGGGTGACACGTTGTGGCAGTGACTGAAAAAGAGTAAGCAAGGGGGAGGAGTGGAAAGAAGGAAGTTAGTGGGTCGAAAAACTTGTAGAAACTTTTAATTTGTTTCCATGTTCGAGAGTTCGAACTTTTAGGTAACAGTCATCGCTTATCCTTACCAACATTTATGTTTGCAATATATCGGTATTTCCGAAGAAACGCCCGAAGAAAAACATGAAGAGTTTGAATTCGTATGTAAACGTTCATACATACAAAGGGTCTTCGAATGCAAATTTGAAATAAATTTTATTTCTTCTCAAGGCCTGGAATTTATTACTGTGTACAAATTGAAAGGTGAATTTTTAATTAATTATTAAATTTTTGTAAGTTGGTAGTACTGTTGTGCCATCAATGCTAAATCTCATATCAAAATATTCATTGGTATTGGAGAGACGCGTCGTTTTGTGAGGCTCTAAAAGTGAATTCTTCGATTTTTTCTAAGTCTGAATTTATTGAAAGAAGTGCGATAATGCACCATTTCATACTGCATTGGTTATTCGTGATCATTTCGCCACATTTTCAGCTAAGTAATATCGTGCGTGACTACAGCATTCACTTGATTTACCTGCGTGAAACTTCTGGATATTCAGCAAATTCACATTTTCCACTCCGAGGACACCGTTTTGGCTCCATTGAGGATATGAAAACTGAATCGAAGAAGGCTCTGATGGCCATCACGACGCAGGATTTACTCAAGTGCTATGATGACTGGAAAATTCGTTGGCATAAGTGTATTGCAGGTAGGATAAGTTTGAAGAAAATTATTTGACAAAATTCACCTTTCAATTTGACCACAGTGGCCCACTTGAGACGATAATTGTATGTTGTTTACCAATATTTTACAGAGCTTAAAGATATCGGCTGTGGAACATCATTCTTTTTCAAAATTTGTTTAGACGAGTCATATTTTATATGAATTGCAGAATACGTATATTCAGATTCAACAGAAAGTGGGGCTAATGACTGCAAAAAAGTGATTGTAGAATGAGATAGAGCCGGTGTGCTACGATAAGATCAATGTAGAAGTTTCGAAGGTTGTATGAAATAAAATTCAGAGAAAAGAAAGAAAGATATCAAATATGGTTGCTATGGTATATTAAATTAGTGACTAATTGATTTCTTCAGACCCAAAGAGAATTATGCTGTGACCTAATAGATGCTGCAACGACTATTATACCTAAAAGACCTTCTTTATACTTAGACTCAGAATTGCTTTTATTTCTCCTATGTATCCTGACTCTATATAATCAGTTGAACAAAAACGTAGGCATTCAAATTGGAATTTGTGTAAGTCGAAGCAAAACAGTTTCAGTAATCTATCTATGATGAGATTCAGAACAGTTATATGGTTTGCTAGTTCGTTTCTTCTTATCTGTACTTAATAAGTTGGTTCATAAGGCATCGGAATCTCCTCAAAGAAAGCCTCAATACCACGGAAAATGTTTATTGCTGATTTTCATTTACTTTCAGCTTACGTTTACCGTTTGGTTATTACCTGGTTAAGGATTCCGATAAACATAAATCCTCAATATAATTTCAGTTGGGCGGAATCGAGATAGACACATATTGAAATTATAATACCTTGTCAACCTATAAAAATGGAAATTCCAAACACAAATCATGCAGTTCCATTATTGCTTCATACTTTTTTCTACTAAAAGCTGAAAAATAGGCAATAATCTATTTCGGTCTCATTTGCAAATGCAAATCAAAAACGCTCAATATGCAAATAAAGCTTTTAAAAAGAAAAAATGGAACTGAAAATAAATAAAGGAAAACACAAAATGCGCACCACATTGCGCTAACAAGCATGAGGAGCAGCGAAAAATATTGAAGCTGTGAATGGAAATGTGCCCACACTCGAAAGCGGAGCGAAAAAGTTCGAAAGAAATTGTTTGTATGTGTGTGTTAGAGTGGCGGTGTTGAAGTGAAAAATTCTCGCAATAAAAGGCTGCTCGTGAGCGAGAAAAATTGTGTGTCACATTGCGAAATTGCCTGTCGTAAGCACACAAACACACTTGTCATATAGAATTGAACAACAATAGTGTAACAGTAACAACAACAAACATTACAACAACATCATGGCATTAGTACCAACATGATAATGCTTTGCCTAATGATGGCGCTGATGATAGCAGCGTTGACAACTTCACTAAAGGCAAATGAGCTTTGTGTGCGTCATGGCGTATACGTAATGAGAAATTTGCAATTAAATACGATTGAACTACAATTGGTTGGGAATTGCAAATGCAATTGTCACATGCATACCTGCATACATTTATATATACATTAAGGTATGTTTGTAGGCAGGATGATGCAAGGCGCCTGAACCATTTAAAAAAGGCTGGCTACAAAAAGAAACTCGATGTTTGGGTGCCACATGAATTGTCTGTGACAAATTTAATGGACCGAATTAACATCTGCGATTCTTTGCTGAAACGAAATAAAATCGAACGATTTCTGAAGCGATTGGTCACAGAAGATGAAAAAATAAACAAAAATGACAATAATGTGCGAAAAAGATCATGGTCCAAGCGTGGTGAAGCTCAACAAATGGTCGCAAAACCAGAATTTATACCTCGAACGGTTATGCTGAGTGTTTGGTGGGATTAGAAAGGAATCATACACTATGAGCTGCTCCAGCCTGGTCAAACGATTGATACTACATTTTACTCTCAACAACTGATGAGATTGAGGCAAGCAATCGAAAAAACGCACGTAACTGATTAACATTTCGATCAGGACAACGCTAGACCACACACATCTTTGATGACTCGGCAAAAACTAGGAGAGCTTGGCAGGGAAGTTTTGATGCATCCATCATATAGCACTGATCTTGCACCATCAGACTATTATTTGCTTCAGTCAATGCAGAACTCCCTTAGTGGAGTAAAGTTGGCTTCAAGAGGAGCATGTGAAAATTACTTGTTCCAATTTTTTGCCGAGAAACCAGAAAAGTAAAAGTTGGAATAATGTCTCTAACGGAAAAATTGCAAAAAGTGGTCTATCAAAATGTTGCATATCTGGTTTAATAAAGTTGTTTATAAATAAAAAAATAAGTTGATGTTTTTAGAAATACGAAAAGACTTTTTCGACTACCCAATATTAATTGAAATGAAAGGGGAGATCTAACGAGTTGTATCTTTTCAATCTTCTACGTTTGTACACTTCTGTCCAGCGGTCGAATCGCAAATATGTTTTCATGGTGCTCCAAAAGTAAGAGGTAACGTCTGCTAAGTTCTTCGATTGTTTCCTTTACAGTGAACAACTTTAGATACCGGTGGAGGAACCGTTTCTCACATAGATAGGAGAACTTTTTTTTGAAAAGTTTGAATTACTTTTCGATTTGAATTCGCTACACTACCCAGATTTCAATGCCATACGTCCAGATCGGCCTAAGTATTCTCTTATAAAATAGGAACTCTCTCTTCAGAAAGAGGCAGTTTTTTGTCTTAACAAGCCAGTGAAGCTCAGATCTTTTTATTTTTACGTGATCTTTCCAAATGCATTTCTCATCCATTATATAATAAGCCACTTGAGAGCAATTTTAGGGGTTGAGGGTATATACTACTTGTACAAACTTTTCGGTGTTGATGCCAATGTTCAATGTTCCATGGTCCTAGAGCATTCAACAGCATCTGCAGTTTTCTGGAAGCAGTAGTAGGGTTGCCACTTGGTTGTAGCAATACAGTATCATCAGCATAGGTTGTCGTCATTGTGGAGTCAGAGTTGATCACTGAAAGGTCTGTTGTATAAAGAATGTAGAGTACAGGGGCGATTACGCTGCGCTGTGGACGCCAGCATGAACAGGTCTCAAATCCGACTCAGCATCACGGCATCTAACATAGAACGCGAGATTGTGCACGTAAGACATTAGCATTATTTCCTGCATAGGTAGTTTTTCCTTTAATTTGAATAATAGGCCTAGATGCCGGACTTTGGTAAATGCTTGGCGGATATCGAGGAACACAGCATAGCATCCGTTATAAATTGTTCTACCCTATTACATCGTTCAATTTTGCCATGAATTTTTTTTCGGAATACAGTTCCAAGTATTCCTTCGAATCTTCTTCTTAATTGGCGTAGACACCGCTTACGCGATTATAGCCGAAGACTGTATTCTTTCGAATACTTTCAAGATAATTACAGTAGACTAATTGGTCGAAAGAATTAACCAAATGTTCAGGTTTTCCGGGTTTAAGAATTAAAATAAACTCAGCACATTTCCATTGCGATGGGCAATGACAGTCTCGCCATTCCATTAAAAAGCTTGACAGTCATGTTGATTACGTTTTCAACATCTAAAATATCGCTGACTGCCGATTCCATAGATCGCTCATTAAACTCCTATGGAGTAAACGTGTTTTTAGGTCTGTGGAAAATACGTCGGCTTTCTCTGGCCAGTGGGCATCTAGATATCGGCTTATTGTTTGATCTAGACGAATTCTACAGATTGTTAACTGGATGTCCTGGTTTGGCAGCAACCAGAAACACTTCTAGAAACTAGATGCGCAGTTTCCCGAGAACATGCTTCTGCTGGATTTCTACTTGCCATGCATGCCGAAGAGATCTCCTTTCTCTATGCTTGGTCATTGCCTCATTGGACCAGAGATGTTTGTCCTGCTTGTGGACGCTCTGTGTGGTTATAGCTGCTGAGATACTCATATGGGCAGCATTGGGTATGCTTCTGGTCCAAACATCCGCAGCATAATCGATATCTGCCTTAAAGGAAATGGTTATATTGAGGTCCATATTGCCTTCTAGTCTTTTTCGACAATTTAAAATGTTTGTCATTTTTCCTAGTACTCTGTTGGGTTTATTCATTGCGAGTACTGACATATTTACTCACTGCGCTGTGATCAGATAGGAGATCCCAACAAATGCTATGTACCTTCAATTAAAACCTTTCGAAACAGCCAAATTATGAGCGCCTGTAATTTTCATTAGGTCGGATCGCCAGTAAGTTGGTTCACCAGCTGAATTACACACCAAACCTTTGCTCCAAATGCAATTCAAAAGTGTTCTACCTTTGGTATTTGTGAGCGATAAACCGCATCACGTCTTTTGGCATTACAGTCACCACCAGCAATGAATTTATTACCAAATTGGTTCATTATATCCTCACATATGTCCTGTGATAGTATGTGTCGCGGAGGTAAATAGAGGAACCCATTTGTGAATTGGAGTGAGCTTATTTATTAGGATAGTTCAAAACTTGGCTGTTGTTGTTGGAATTTGCTTTCGTAAATTATCCAAGAACACTAGAGTCAGCATCCTTTAGAAAAGTTACTAACGGCTCTAAAATTGGAACAGCAATATTAACTTTGAGTATATTATTAGTACCTTCGAAGCAATTATATGGACTCCTCTCCACATTTCTAATAAGAAAGAGCATTCCTTGTGGTTATATCGGATACATATCCGTTACTCTAACACATGCCAAGTTAACACTTTTTCACCCTTCAATTTGCGAAGGAAAAATAATCAACAGATCAACCGCAAGCGTCACATAAAGTGTGTAAGTTTACAGTAATTAAACTTGTCTCGGGTTAAGCAGAGCGCTTATTTCATTAAACCATTTGTCTGCAGCAAACAATTATACTATCTGTCTGGCAATCATGGAATTTCTATTAAAAACAAAACTGCACCACACACATAAAAACTACCAATATGGTTTTCCCCTAGCGCATGGTATGCCATCGAAAGTTGTCCTTAATGGGACCTGCAAGCATTGTCATCACCAGCATCATCATCATCAGCATGGCCAACATCTGCATTTACCAACAACGCATTGTGCGGATATGATGGACATGAAAGTTGATGGATGGACAAATGTGTGCTAGAACACTTGCAGAAGAGACAGAACACAAAAAATTTTAATAGCAATGTAAACACGGTGAAATTGCTAACATTAGCAATAACAACTAAACACCATTAAAAAAGCAAAAAAGTGGAAACTGCAAACAAAATAACTACAATAGCAAAACTAACAATAACAACAATGATAGTTAAAACAAAACGTTCCTTACAATGAAGTGCTCCAATTACCCGGAACTGTAATGGAATTAGCTGAACAATAAACAATCAACTGACCGCATGGGCGCCCAGACGACAGAGAGAGAAGAAAAATACGGTGTACGGGTTGATATGAGCTAAAAATATAGAAAACTGAAACAAAATTTATGGAAAGTGATGGGGATCGGGAAAAGGATGGAGTTTAAGTATGTATGCCATAGAAGCTCAAGAGTTCCGGTCTTAGACCAAGTATTCTCTAGGTAGCCCAAAAACATTCGTTTGAAAGCAAGCTAAAGCGAGAAGGCGAATCATCCCTCCCCATCCGTCGGGTTTGAGACCTGCCACTTAAAAAAAACACCCCCCATGAAAAGGACACAACAGTATCGGATGATAGACTCCTTTCTTGATGACGTCTACTGCAAAGTATTAAGAATTACCATTAAGGACCATGCATCTGGAATGTCCGGTACTTTAAATGGGAAGGTGCCGCTTTCAAGCTACTTTATTCCTGCGATGAACATGACAAGGACTGAAACGAGTAGGACCTTGTGGCATTTACTACAGTGGCCATACAAAAGAGCGGTAATTGGGGATTGGGTCGTGGTAGGAAAGAGACTGATTGATGGCTGATTTGCGCTCACGCTCACGATGTAAACAAAGGTGTCTCTTATTACGCTTGGAGCGCATCTATGAGAGCTACCTCCACCACGATGTCAAAATCGTGCTTAGCGACTTTAACACTAGAGTGGGCAAGGAAGGTATCTTTGGCACAACAGTCGGTAAATTCAGCCTTCATGGTGAAACATCCCGAAATGGCTTGACGCTGATCAACTTCGCCGAAATATGGTTATCTGTAGTACTAGATTCCAGTATAGAAACATCCATCAAACTACCTGGCTGTCTCCGGATCGAAAAGCCTCCAACCAGATCGAAAATATGTCGTGACTAACAGAAGGTTATAAGACCGGAGTATACTCTTGTACAACTCGTCGAGAGACCGGCGCTGTCTTGTTAACTCGGCTATAACAGCGTAACCGGTGTCTACGCCGATAAAAAAGATCGGTATAATTATGTTTATTTACATTTATCTCTATTAAATGTGATTTCTAATGAACAATAATCAACGACCTCAAAGCTTTATATAAAAATAATCGGTTTATCGATATTTCCAGCGATAGACTAATTAATTATCTGTCTATTTTTACTAAATGAGATTTATGTTGAAAGACCTCTTAGAAGCATATTAATAGAAATAAAAGACTTATTGATGTTTTCAGAATAATTTTGATAGTTTATTTTTGTTATCTTTGTTAACTGTGAATTCTACTTTACGTTCTTTTTTTAAAAATTGAAATTGATATAATCGATTAATCGACCAGTTTACGAATACATCGATTATTTATTTAAATGCCTTTTTATGGTTCAATAAAAAAACAGCTGACGGAAAAATCATTAACCGATTAATAATTTTAACTTATTTATTGAGTTGAATTGAGAGCACACATCTCCACAACACCCGACAAAAAAAACAGCAAACGAAGCAACAGAAAATACCACAAAAGAGAGGTATTATCCAACCGCATGGCATGTCCGCATGGCGCCGAAACCATGCCAACATTGTCCAGTTGGCGAGTTGATGACCGTAAAGCCTCGCTAAGCTCCCTCACTTGGTCGGCTGACGATAAAAACTAAAGTTTTGCGAAAATGCTGATCAAATAAAACAAAAATACAACCCTGCAAAAAAAACGGTAAATAGTAATTGCACAAAAACAAAAGTATTGAAAAAACCGCCGACGGTTAAGTTGGGAATAGTATGAACAGGCAGATTCAGTTAACGCTGTGATAAACAATAACTTAGAACATTCGTAATTTAGGCAAATGAGTGCTAACGCAGTAATAAACAAAAACACAAGATTACAATACTAAAAATGACACAGTTAGTGCTAATTGAGCTCGAAATTCAAGAGGGCAACACTCCTACTTACAATAAACAAAGCATGAAACACAATTTGTATTCGAAATGGAATGGAATTCGAATTTATGAGTGGCGTAAATAATTGATTTATTATATGGATCTTTATCTGAGCAGTCATTTAACACTTTGAGGAAAGCATTCCCTACTTTGGCAAGAGAGATTGAGCACACTTTTCATGCCTACTTTACTTCAGACTCCAGTGTTGAGTATCGATAAGATATCGATACTTTGATTTAATATTTTCATCAGTAGATTGGCGACTATTTGGAAAGGCAGAGCACATTGCCCTGATGCTTTGTTCACAGAAGCTTGTACTTATGCTAGTGCGAACTTATGACTCCAGAAGACAACAAAAGGACTAGTAATACTTTCCATTCCATTCTACCAATTTTAATAATTTACATTTAAATCTACAAATACTATATATCTTGATTAACTGCAAATGATAAATCTCCTTTATGCTCAATTAGGTGAATTACAAAATTAATGAGGTGATCAAAATAAAACAGACGATCCAGACGAAACAGTCGAGAGTACTTTTTTCAATAGCCTTGTGTCATCTCAAATTGTCATGTTATTTTTGTTCAGTAATGTTTGACACTTTATCATGGAAAGATTAACGCCTTAACAACGCTTACAAATCGTTCAACTTTATTTCAAAAATTCACCCATCTTGAGACCTAGCATTCATTATTGAATAATATTCGACCAAATAGATCACGCCCAGCACACAGTGATGAAAATATATCAGCCGCAGCGGAGAGTGTGCACGAAGCCCGTGAACAGTCGATTCGGCGCCGTTTTCAGCAACGCGGACTGACGTATGGAACGCCTTGGTGCATTTTACGTCGAAATTGTAAATTGAAAGCGTATAAAATATTAGCCTGTACAAGAACATGAAGCCGACCTTCCCAAGCGAAATCGCTTCGCACTATGGGCTGCTGAAAAGTTCAAAAAAGATCAGTCGTTTTCGAGCCATGAGGACCATTTCTGGTTCAATAGGTATGTAAACAAGTAGTATCCACATTTGGGAAGAAGAGCAACCTGAGAAGATTCCAGAATTGCCATTTCATCCGGAACAAAACAACGGTTTTGTGTGGTTTGTGGAATTATCGGCCTATATCTCTTCAAAAAAGACGCCGGTGAGAACGTAACCGTCAATGCTGGTTATTATGGCGCCATTATAACCCACTATTAAATGCCTGAAATTGAAGCTCGTGACATTTAGTTTTAACAAGTCGGCGCCGCTTCCCATACATCTCAACAATCAATGGACTTATTGAGAGAACTCTTCGGTGAGCTGATAATTTCACGTTTTGGGCCGATAGATGGGGCCACCAAGTTCGTGTAATATCACACCGTTGGCGATATTGAAAGTCCAAAATCAATGTGAACAATCCGGTTTCTATTCAGGCGTTAGTGCAAAACATCACGTGTGTTATTCGCAAGTTACCAGTCGAAATGTTCGAACGAGTCATCGAAAATTGGACTCAACGGATGGACCATCTGAGATGTAGCCACGGCCAATATTTGAAAAGGATAATCTTCATAAAATAAATGCCATAAATGTTCTTTCGAATGATAATAAACATTCCCCATTGAATTTGAAGTTTCTGTGTTTTTCTTTTAAAAAGTAGCGAACCTCGAAATTAATCATCCTTTATACAAGTATTTGTATTATATTATTCACCGAGCTAGCAGCGTTTCACATTGGGAACACTTTTTCAAACGAGTTTGTACAATGAGTTAAGCTGCCGAGATATTTCAGTCGCCCTTTTTCAACACAGAAGACTGGGTCAGCTGCACCAATGATAACCCACATACAAAATAACAAAACAAATGTTCCAGCAAAGCGAAGCGGCGTGGACACAAATGGCATAGAAAATGAGTTGACAGACGGGTTGCAAGTTGCCTCAAAGTTAAACATGCGCGGTTAGGGAAGCTAGCTAGGGAAGTGAAGGAATGCTACAAGAGGAGAAAATAAGCTAAACAAACATGATACCTAGACTCATTGTGCTTTTAAGAGAACGCCATAGAATGGCTTGTTAGGTTGCTCGATTGGTGGCTTGCCCAACTGTGATGATGAAAATTTCCGGTCTAATAGTGGTGTAATTGGTAAAAAGAAAAGAGAAGAGAGATAAATAAAGGACGTAACGTGCGTGTTGCCCTTATAAACATAGCGGTTATAGCTATTAAGAAAAAGTTTCCTGAGTGATGGCAAGTCTACAGGAAAGTGTGTATGGTTATATGCGTCCTGCCAAAAACTTCACGCATTACGTACTTATTTCATGCTTAATTATGTCCGACTTTCTTTTGTTCTTAAACACAAACAAACGGCACAGAAATTTATAAAAAAATAAGAATATATAATTTTAATTAAGCAATTTTCTTAAGAAGATCCGAGTTGAATTATTTGCGTTTGGTGTACTTATTCAATTAATAGTCCGACTTGACGTTTCTGTCAGTTTGACAAATGGGTCAGCCGTGTTTGTCTGCGGTTGAAATGAATACGAAAGGCAGCAAGTCATAAACGTCAAGTCGGACTATTAGTTGAATGAGTGTATCAGTTCACCGTGCATTGTCATGCAAATGAGCGACTCCCACCGAGTATCTACAAGAACGTACTTTTCGCCAGTATGAGAACAAGCACACCCTTGGTGGAAGCTGTACACTTTCAATCTCCCCCTAGATTCCACGTAGAATAGCAACCGCAGTCAGTGCTTTCATTAGGATGAATGCGCAAATGAATTCTAAGGAATATCCTTACGTTGTTTGCCTAAATGATGACATCGCTTAAACGGCTGACAGTGGCAAGAATAGAAATAACGTTGTCGACTGGTTTACGTTAGCAGAAACCCAGAAACTTGACTTATGCACATGGCGGTGGGTACGAAGCATGAGTCTTGTGCGGATAGTTCTGTCATTTTTTCACAATTTTTCCACCATTTAACTTTTTATGCTGTGCCTTCTATGCTAGTTGAAGCAACAGTATAAGGCAAATATGGCATTGAAGATTTTGGGTGACTAACATACTCACACACTCACATGGATATCGCGGTTAGTTTTTTAAAGTAGCTTAACATATGCGGCAAGTGGTGTTGCGATGCGTGGCAGTCATGAAAAGGGTTCGAGAGGGTTCCGTAACATGAGGTAAGCTGTGGGATTTTGCTCGGGTCGCATGGCACAACTTGCATTCATTTGATTTGCAGATCGGAGCTGCACATTGCGTTTGGCATTAAGACATAAAGGCAGGAATATATAAATGAGATGTAGCTTGGAAAAGAAAGTGATGATGTACCAGGGTACAATGCGTAATAATATTACTAAGAAGATAACGAGCGGATAGTTAGATGCCAGAATTTATATGAGAAGAATTATTTTTGTTTGAGGCAGAGTTCTATTATTTACTGCCGTAGACACCGCTTACGCGATTATAGCTGAGTTCACAACATCTAGTCACTCGTTTTTCCTTTCTCACTATTTGGCGCCAATTGGAGATTCTAAAACCAGTCCAGACATCGATCCATCTATAGAAAAAAGTAAAGTAAAGGAAGAACCAGACTTGGGATGCATAATTTTAATGGTATTCTTCGTAAGCGCATTTTTAAATATTCACCATTACTTACAAGAAGCCGTCGTTTCCTTTTCTTTGCTTTATTTGGCATTTTGTCTCAGTTACACGTTTTCTGCGCTGCTTTTTCTACGTACGCGTCTTCATCAACGCTTTTTTTCAACTTTACATCGCAATTCTAGACTATTTGTTTCTTTTTTTAATTTGGCAAACAAAGATACCTAAGTATCCCCATCCATACATAAATCAAAACCGAGAATTAATATCAGAAGCCGCAATTTCGTCAGCTCATTTACACTGCACATTATTGAATTCCAACTTGGCAATACATATACACTTAAGAACGATTTGAAATGTGCACTCACACTTTACAAGCATTCAGAACACCATTTACTAGCTACCAACTCAAAATCCCTGCACATGGTTACGCACTCTCGTACTCCGCTTACTCAAGATCTCATTCGCATGCAAGTTGCCTGCAGCCCTTCGTAGTAAATTTTAGAGAGCAGCAACTTTACATTCGGAGTTAGTTTGTATTTCTTTGTCAGAAAAACATCACGTAAGCCATTGATCAGATCTGCGTGCCGCACTTCCCAATTCAATATCAGCAGACCCAACGGCAACCAGCCAAACTCCATCGACAAAGCAAGTAAGTACGAACGAAGCGCGAATTTCGATATAAAAAAATACTAAAAATAGAAAAACAAATTAAACAAAAACTCTGAGCAGCGTAATAGCCACACGTGCCGTGCTGGAGATAGAAATAGAACTGAAGAAGAAGAAGAAGACGCAGTCGCGTTGTCATTGCTGGATATCGAAGCAATGAAGTGAAAGTAGTTGATGATGGCAAGCAAAATACCAAAACAAGTAGAAAGTAGTATATGTTGTAGAGATACAGAAAGACACACACTCAGCACAAGAGCAAGGTTCTAAAAGTAGCTGAGTGTAAGTCAACTATTAGTTCACTTGGAGCGAAAGAAGGAATTTTCAAAATTGCTTATGTCAAGTACCTTTGGAGTCGTTTCTGGCGAAATTTACAAATGATTCGATGATTTTTGAAATTTCAATTATAATTTGCTGGTATGATAGAGAAAATAGGCCGGAGGCACAGAAGTCTTTTAATAGTTTCTCTAATCAAGCGAATTTAATGTAAAGCAGTGCACTCGTAAGACAGTCTTTAAAACACCAATTTAAAATCTGTCGGGTCCTTAAGGTGGCACAAATCGCTTTTATGAAAACATCGCTTATCAAAACGGGCCTCCTTTTCTCCATGGAAATGCTATTTTTTCTCGATAGCAGAATTTTTATGCAAGTGCAATTTACTAAATAACCCGATAGCTACGAAAGTTGTAATTTGCTTCATAACTGAAAGATTTTGTTACCCTGTTATATCAAAACAATGTGTCTAATCTAGTTAACACGTGAGACCCCATTATGTTTGAAAAAGAAAAAATATTTTTCTTTGTGCAAAAAATCTAAGAGGGACTTTTGAAACACCAAAAAATAATATTAAAAAAACGTTATCGAACCCATTTGGTGATTTGAGAGTAAATCAATAAGTAGAAGAAACCTAAAGAACACAAACTGCTAACTTCATATTAAATGCACTTAAAGATAACAATATATCAGAAATGAAGGGTGATCCAAGTAGAGATAATTTCTTAAATAGCCTTTGTGCTGTCATGTTATTTTAGCTCACTATTGTTTGACATTTTATCATAAAAATGCTTACGCCTGAACAACGTATACAAATCGTTCAACTTTATTACGAAAACTCACGTTCTGTAAAGAATCTGTTTCGCGCGCTTTGCTCAACTTATGGTAAACATAATCGGCCTACTGAGTGAAGTATTCGCAACACCATCACCCATCTTGAGACCCAGCATTTATTACAGGATAATATTCAACCGAATAGATCACGTCCAGCACGCAGCGAAGAAAATATTAGCAGCCGTAGCTGAGGGAGTGTACACGAAGACTGCGGAGAGTCGATTCGCCGCCGTTCGCACCAACTCGGACTGACGTACAGAACGATTTGGCGCATTTTACGTCGGAATCTTAAATTGAAAGCGTACAAAATACAGCTTGTGCAAGAACTAAAGCTACTCGACCTATTCAAGCGACATCGCTTCGCTTTATGGGTAGTTGAAAAGTTCCAAGAAGATCCGACGTTTTCAGGCCAAATTTTGTTCAGCCCATTTCTGGTTCAAAGGGTATATAAACAAGCAAAATAGCAGCATTTAGGATGGTCGATGGGCCACCAAGATCGTTTAATATAACACCGTTAGTCTTTTTCCTCTGAGGATATGTAAGGTCTAAAATATTATATATTCGGCCAATCCCGCTTCGATTCATTGTCTTTTTTGACATCGAAGGCATCGTACATCATGAATTTGTTCCTCCTGGACAAACCGTCAACGCCAAGTTTTACGTGGAAGTCCTCAAGAGACTCAAACGAAGGGTCAATCGTGTCCGACAAGACATCGCAGCCGATTGGAAGTTGTACTACGAGAACGCTCCGGCTCACAACGGCTTTCTTGTGAACAGCTACCTAACCAAGGCCGGCATCCCAACGCTTCCGCAGCCGCCTTACAGCCCTGATGTGGAACCCGGACAGATAAGTCCGAATGAGTGACAGCCCAGTGTGTTTGCTTTCAACGTCACCACCACTGTAGTATCCGTGTCACAGTCTAGTGAACGTTCTCACTGCAGTAAATATTGTATGATCCTCCCACCTCTCGCACAGTTGCTTAATTGGAAGCATTTAGATTCGACACCTATTACATAGATATTGACGTCTACGCATACACATATATTCTTTCTCACTTTGCGGAACGCCATTCCCACTTTTCACTTTCAAACAAGAAAATGTGCCACAGTCTGCCTGCTAGGTTTATATAAAAAACTTTTATTTCCGAAAACCGAGTTTCATTTAATGTACTCTGATAATCTGTAATTACTGGTGTAAGAAATCGGCTTGTGAAAATTAATTTATAAAGCACACACCAATACTTGAAGCCCCATGAAGTTTACTTTTAATGCTAACAAGACTAATTACTAATCCTAAAGAGAAAGGCTTTGAGTTCATAAGAAAAATTAAATGAAAGAGCATCATCACTTTCTGCTAGAAAATATTATTGTGGGACTAATGCGAATTTAGTAAGCTACACGAAGTATTTTTTCAAATATATTTAGATCTCATACCTTTGGATGGCCTAGCGAACAACTTATCTAAACCTTACCACCCAAAGGGTGCAGGATAACCTTTACAACAACAACATTAGTAATGCGATTAGTAAGTTCGTCTAACTTAAAAAATTTTCCACCCAATCTGTTTTGTCGCTTTCGTCTTAAATTTTTAATTCTTCTAAATTCTCTTCTTTCGATCTACTACTTGTCAACTATTACTATTTTCGAAGAATATGGTAACTTTTGGGCGAGACAATGGCAAATCATTTTGAACCTTTTTACTACCACCCTAATGCGAAAAATTTTGAGGGAAAGCGCTTGCAATTTTGGTGGCCTGCAAAGGTAAGTAAGTGTGCGTATTTGTACCACGCATTATCTTGCATTTGACCACCATTACAGCCAAGCACATTCAACAGTACTCGTCAATTAGTGTAATTAATTTTGGAGCATTGTGAGTGACCGTGTACCTATGTAAGTACCGCCAAACTTGCCTGATACGATTTTATTATACTCTCGCAACCTATTGCTATAGAAGCAAAGAGGCTGAAGTCTAAAAATTTTTAAAAGTGGGCGTGGCGCCAGCTTCTTATAGATTTAATGTATATATCTCTCAAACCCTTCAATTCAAGACAGTCTAGAACACCCACCGACAGTATGAAATTTAATGACATCGGACCATAATCCCGCTCACTTCCCATATAACGGTAATAGTAAGAACTAGTTAATGTACGATAAATCAATAACAGGGCACGCTACATACAATTTTATATTATTAAATGATGAGCATGGTATCGCACACTTTAAGGTGAAAACACATATCTCGAGACCCATTCGACCAATTTCAACTAAATTTGGTAAAATAAAATTGGGTGAAAACTTGACCTCACCGCCATATAACTAAGAAATAACGATCGGGTTCAAACTCGGGTCGATATCACCCCAACTCTTATATATATATTTCGGCTGCAACCGAACATTTTACACTATTGCAAGCCATAAGCCATTTCCCTGACTTTGTTTCATGCAAGTTGCAAGAGTGTAAAATGTTCGGTTGCAGCCGAACTTAGCCCTTACTTACTTGTCATCTTTCAAGAGTATGACAGTGTAGTCAGTGTACCACTGGTCACAGAAAACAAACAAAAGCAGTGTATGGCTAACTGAGTGAAAGCAGCACTGAACTAAAATGACTTGACTGAAGGACACTTTCAGAGAGAACCGTCTAAAGGTTGTCAAATGGGCCACCGAGAGTAGCCCGTGCAGCCGTTGCGCAGACACATACATGCACACAAGCAAAATCAGCGGAGAGCTCCACATTTCGTAATCAGATTCATTTTGTCACACAAATCAAAAGTGCTGTAGGCTGGCAACACACAAAAAACCTAGGATTTTAGAAATTTAACGGTAGCCATCACTTTAGAAATTCATATAATTTTTTTTTTCTTTCCTATTCGGTTAAATCAGCAACATATTTCAATAAACGTTTTGTTAAATTTTTACTATAGTGAATGGCACTTCAGGCTCAGCAATATTTTCCTCTTGATTTAAATATATATACATATATTATATATGAAGAAATGATAAAAAAATTTAAATATATGAGCGGATTTTAGTTTAGGGAATATTTTTTTAAATTTCATAATTAGCCTTTAGATTTTGAAAGCCAAATTGTTCTATTATTAATCTTAGCTCCATATATAGTAAAAACAAGAGGAAAATTATAGAGCGAATAGAAAGATGGACTCAAAATAAAGGTCTTGAGCTGAAGATTGGTCATAATACTGAACTCTTATCCCTGCCTTGACTAGACGCACTTATCTATAGTTTTTTTAAATTTATTTTTCCAACTTATTGCAAATAAAGCCCCACTGCGATGAAAATAACTTCTTTCAGTTTAACATTCGCAAATTTAGGCGAAGCTATAATATATCGTAATAAATAATATAATATTATAATAGAGCAATAATTTAAAAAAGGCATAGTGACAGCAGTATCTTGCAACAAAATTCTTGTATTGTACATCTGTAAGCTCTGAAATGTCTCTCCAAGGAAGTGTGGTATACCTCGCGGAGAGGTCACGATTATAAGTAGATATTACTGGCTCATACTCCTGCAGGAAACGCTGAATTATTTTAGTTTGGCATGAGATTAGATTAAAAGTCATATCGTAAATCAGAAATAATGATGACGAGTCACCAAATGCATCGATGTACGAATAGAAGCAGAGAAGACTACGTAAATCAACATATCAGAAAAAGCCTCTATGACGCTACGTCTGAATATGGTATCCCTGCAAAAACGAATACGACTGTATTAACTGAAGTGAACAATATCAAAAGCTTCGTTAGAATCGGAATGAACCGTAGTAGATAATTTTGTCTATCTTGGAACTAGCTTTAAACTAAAAACAACGCAGAATAATTCTTGCCAACAGGTGCTACTTTGGACTGAGTAGGCAATTGAGAACTCCTGTCTCGACGAACAAAGACCAAACTCTACAAGTCAGTCATCATCTCCGTCCTGCTACTTATATGGTGGAGTGGCATAGACGATGACAACATTTGATGAGTCGGCGTTACGAGTTTTCGAGATAACGATTCTGCGGAAGATTTATGATCCTTTACATATTGGCAATGGCGAATACCGCAGTCGATGGAACGATGAGCTGTACGAAATAGCAAAGCAAAGTGAAGATTTTATTGTACCCAAGATAATTCTGAAAATTCGTTAATTTAGCTTTAAGTTTCAAAAAATAGCATTTGTGTAGCACTCATTTTACAGCAAGCTCTTAAATATGCACTTGTCGACTCTTAAACATGCGATCGAAAAGAGAAAATCGATCTGTATGTATATTCGTACAAAGGCGTTGACTTCTTCTTCTTTTATTTTTATGGATAGAAAAGCGGCACGTTGCACCATCATTATTTTCATTACTACATAAAGTTCGACTATTTTTATTTAGTTTTTTTCTATTAATACGAATCAATTTACAACCACTTGCCATTGAAGATTACTCACAATAAGAGGAGCCCGCTGCATATACTATTTATGATTACGACTTCTACGTTAAATGAGTGCTCACGAAAACATTCCCTATTTTTACGACTATTTACTTACATATATTTACTATTTTACTATTTTCCTTTTTCTTCAGGCTCTCGTAAGAGCACCACTACGTCCTTAAGTATGTCTTGGTATTTTTATGCTTTTGTGTAGACTGCCGTCTCCTGTTTATTTACTGCTTTTTTAAGAGATATTGATCACTACAGTATTTTACGGCGACGCTTATACTTAACCATTGCGCCGTCTTATATTTATTAAAGTGCTTTTGAAATATGTATACACAACTTCATATATTCCATGGGGGGAGAATCATGTGTTGGAGGATTTTATACCAGATATGAGATAAAAGTACAAGAGGGAAGATTTGCACAAACATATTTTTATCCTTTCCAATTAGTCATTAAAAGGAAAGCTACTGGTTTTAAGTAATTTGCAGCGACAGAATTAATAATAATTTTTTACAACCTAAGTATCGCAAATGTTGACTTTAAGAGCCGCAGCTGAGTGAGTTCAGCGCAAAAGCTCCCTTCAGGCGGTGCCGAGCTCATTTCATTTCTTCTTCTTTATTGGTATAAACAACGCTTACGTTCTACCTTTTCGCTGTTTGACGGCTATTGGAGAATCCAAGTGTAGACAAGTTATTCTCCACTTGGTCTTTCCACCGGAGTGGAGGAGGCTACTGCGTGAATACTCTCAGAGCTAGAGTGGCTGAGCTATGTCAGTGTCGTCGTATATCTCGTACAGACCATCGTTCCATCGACTTTGGCATTCGCTGTTCCCAATGCGCAAAATACCATAAATCTTCCGTAGAACCTTTCTCTCGAAAACTCTTAACGCCGACTCATCAAATGTTGTCATCGTCAATGCCACTGCACCATATAGCAGAATCGGGATGATGAGTGACTTGCAGAATTTGGTCTTTGTTCTTCGAGCGAAAACTTTATTTCTCAATTGTCAGTCCGAAGTAGCACCTATTGGCAAAAGTTGTTCTGCGTTGGATTTCCAAGCTGACGTTGTTGTTGGTGCTAATTCTGGTTCCAAAATAGACGAAATTATCTACGACTTCAAAGTTATGACTCAACAGTGACGTGGGAGGCAAGACGCGAATGCGACGATTGTTTGTTTGATGACGAAAGACATTTTCTGTAGAAAACATAACTAACGGCGCGGTTGGTTATGGCTAAAGTCTTATAGAAGATGATACTTTCTCTAATCAGATCTGCATCCCGAATTATTATCTCCAGCAGCAGATTGAAGACGTCGGACGATAGGGAGTCGCCTTGTCTGAACCGTTTGGTATCGAACGGCTCGGAGCGGTCCTTGCCGATCCTGAAGAAGCTTTTTATATTGCTCAATGTCAGTTTACACAGCCGTATAAGTTTTGCGGGGATACCAAGTTCAAACATAGTGGCATAAAGGTAGCTTCTTTTCGTGCTGTCGAAATCAGCTTTAAAATTGACGAAGAGGTAGTAAGTGTCAATCCTCTTTCCACATTTCGTTTCCAAGATTTGAGGCTTGGTGAATATGTGGTCATCTGTTGATTTTCCATGTCTAAAGATACACTGATAAGTTCCAATCATTTCATTATGCGATGATAAGGAGGCTTATCCGACGGAAGTGGGCATAGACTGTGGGGTCTCCCTTTTTGCGGATTGGGGAGAGCATACATAAATTTTAATAGTCTGGCATGCTTTCGTCCGACCATATTCTACAAAAAAGCTAGTGCATACTCTTTACCAGGTCTTTGCCGCTGTGTTTGTATAACTCGGCCGTTCCATCGGAACCTGCCGCTTTGCTGATCTTCAGACGGGTAATTGCTTATCGAACTTCTTCATGGTCAGGCAATGGAACGTTCGCTCCATCGTCATCGATTCGGGGGTTGGGTTTTCTATCTCTTGGTGTTATGCTTTCACTGGCATTCAGCAGGCTTGAGAAGTGTTCCCTTCATAATTTTTGTATGCTCTGGACATCAGTCGCTAGATCATATTCGGGGTTGTACATGAATATGCTCCGGTTTTGAAACCTTCTGTTAGTCGCCGCATCTTTTCGTACAAATTTCAAGCATTAGCCTGTTGGTCAGTTTCTCAAGCTCTTCTTTCTCACGCATTTCGTCTTCTATATTTTTTGTCTGCAAATTCCTCTCTTCCAATAATATTTGGAAATAAAATAAGAAAAATATGAAAAACGCAAGAAGGTCATGACTAAACTAAATATGTACAAATTTTATAAAGGATACTAGAGAATATAAAAAGGTCAGCGAATTTAAGGAAATAAATTAGCAAAAAATTATTCGGACTTACCAGCTCTTGATATTGTTGTATTGTACTTATTTGCAAATAATGTTGTTATTGTTGTTGTATAGTTCTTGTTATGGCTGCTGATGTTATGTACGATATTAGTGTTTGGTTCGTACCTGTACTGCTGCCGTTGCTGCTGATTTTATTATTACTTTGTAAAACTTATTGTATTTTGTTGTTTTTGCTGCTGCTTCATTCAAAAGTGTGACCAATACGAAGTTGAAAAAGCTAGCTAAGCTAAGCCCTGCTAGTAGTATTTGTTATGTTGTTTACTTTTTTCAGTTGCTTAGAGTTATCTCTTCTTGCTTTTTTCTGGCTCGTTTCATGCACCTTTCGTACTCTCTGCTGTTAACAAAAGAAATCCCATAGCTCAATCGAATTTCCTGAACCAATTTGTTTGCAAATCATTTTATCGAAACGCGGTGCGAAAAGAAAAAATGTTTGCTATTATCCTTTTTGGCACACTTTTCGCTCACATACCAAGGTAGCATCAGCCATGCTGAAGCGTCCCAGTAAGTGGCGTAAAGCTATTTGGTTGTTGCATCTCTGTCGTTCAGTGGTTTTGACTAACTGAATGCGACATCCCCTCTGTGACTAGCGAGGATTCGGTGACTGCTTGTGCAAAGACTTACACTTGAGTGTGCATGTGTTTGTTCTCTTAGACTCTTAGCATCCTTTCATCGTACTTTTTTGTCGTTATTTTGCCGTTGATGGGTTGCACTAGATATTAAATTCTGGTTAGCCCTTTGGTTGGCAGCTCTCTTGTTGGTCAAAAACTCGCAATTTGTCCACCTGTTTGACTGCTTATTTTGCTTATCAGCCACGGGCGTACATAATACCGTTAAGTGGCGAATCGATGATGGTAAAACTTTTGTAAATTCATATTTTCATAAAAATATCACAGCTGTTGAACAGGTAGCAGTGTGGACAGAGCAGATTTGAGTACGTTGGGCTGAACTGTGAACAAAAAACGCGAAAACTAGAAAAAGAACAATAAAGAAGTTATGTTAAAAAAATCAGAAAAATATCAAGCCAATTTTAAGCTCAAGAGTATTAGACTGCACGCCTTGAGTGGCAAATGAAAATGTCAGCAAGTGTCCGATGTGAGCTCTACTACTAAAGAGTGATTCATTTTGAAGTTCACTGCTCTTTAAAGAAAAAAACAGAAAATTCAAATTCAATAGGGAATGTTTATTATCATTCGAAAGAACATTTATGACATTTATTTTATGAAGGTTATCTCTTTCAAACGTTGGCCGCGGCTAAGTCTCAGATAGCCCATCTGATGAATCCAAGCAATCAATGAGCATTTCGACTGGTAAAGGGCGAATGACACGTGGGATGTTTTGCTTCAAGGCCTGAACCGAAGCGGGATTGTCCGCATAGACTTTAAACTTTACATCTCTCCACAGGAAAAAGTTTAACAGTGTGATATCACACAATCGAAATATGGTAGGACCTTTGAAATGCTTACATATAAGGGTATGAAAGTTCTTTCTAACATAAAATACAAAGCACGATGAACGACAAAATAAATCCAAGTCAAGGAATAGTCTTAGGAGGTTGCTCTAAACACGAAAATAGTTTGTATCGATATTCTCTGAAAGTCTCAATATACATATGTAAATTTTCGTAGGTGCCGTAATTGAGCTGATGGAAAGACTATAGTTGCAAACTTACTTGCACTGAAAACCAAGCACATTTCAATGAACCAGCCAACAATCATCAAAGGAATTGTTGTTTTCTCTAACTTACTTTTGTTAATGCTTAAAGTAATCTACATAGAACTCTTGTTATATATAAAAATTTTAAAGTTTTAATGAAAAAATTAATGTGTATGTAATTTCAGTTCACCCGAACTGAGGCGCGCATAAACCAAATTCATTCAAGCGAAAACGCTGCTGCTTCACCTTGCGACGCATCTGCATAAATGACTTAAAAGCTTTTTGTCGTACGACGGAAAGACGGGAAGTTTTTTGGCTTAGTTCACCGCAATCGATAGAAACAAGCGAGGGACAATAACAATAATAACAAGTGCAACTCCTCTTGCTCCTGCTTTGATCGCTTAAAGAGGCTTCTTGTTGACGATAGCACTTTCTTAAGAAGATTGCAACAGTGATGTTGCCCCATGCCAAGGAAGCTGTTTAATTCGCTTGCAGTTAAGCTCCCACCAGTTACATATATAATATATAGTATATATAATAGTAACACTGGCTGACATTAATGGATTATATGTACTGTGTGGCTGTTCCGTTTGACACTTTAAGGAATTTAAGCGGCAGAGACGCAATGCGGCATTAAGCTTCAATAAAAGTCCGATGGTCGCGGCTTATACTAATTTTATTGGAATTCTACACAAGATAGCTTCTGGCTCACCTAAGCGCTCTCACCACTCAACTTGTTTGGATAAGCTGAATTGCGCAACGGTTCACTGGTTTCCGCGGATTTGACGGCGCTTTGATGGATTTAGACAACTAGATTTATCTGGATAGGAGCATTTAGTTCCTCCATTTGTCCATTATCTGTCAGTTTGTGTCAATAGTCAGGAAATGCGAGAGGATGGCGTTAGAATTGCAATGCTTTGCATTTGCTCGTGCAAGACGATTTATTCATATGTCCAACTCTGGACATAAATTGAGCGCGTTTGGTGCGCACAAATTAGCTTTAGTGGTTTACGCATTCTTAGTCGGCTGAATAGAGGTTAACGTCGAGTTTATGTAATAGTTTTATGGTATGGAATTTGTCTTATTTGAGATCCTCTTTTGGTAATATTCCAAAGCTTACCTTCATGGTCTAACAATGAACAGATGAAACTTGTTCGGAAAACGATAAAAATAATTTGTCAAAAATTTCGTTACTGCTATCAAAAAAAACCAAATTCGTCCTCACCACATCTTTAAAATAGAGCTCAGAACGTTCAGATCAAGGGTTTGAATTTTTGCAAATTCCTCCCAAAGGAGGGTAAAAAGCAGTGCGTTTTCCATTGCCTTATATTTTTTACACATAGTTTAAGGGTCACGATGATTGCTGATAAGATATGTATGATGAAAAAAGTTAAAATGGAATGGAATGGATATGAAAAAAGTTATCCGCTTTAAAATTTCAGATATACAAATATTCATATAAGATAGACTTGTAAATTTAGGATTTTTTCAATAGAACATGTAGTTGTGACCATAACATAAAAAAAAACATTATATTCCTTCAGGTTTTAATACCTTCAAAATCTTTGGCTCACTACAAAATTGTTAAAATGTACAAATGAGATCTCAAAGACCTGATGAAACTTGTTCGGCAAACGATATAAGATTTCGTTACTGCTATCAAAAAACTAAATTCGTCCTTTAAAATAGAGTAGTTCTAAAAAAAGAAATTTTTTAAAACCCTCCGACATTTTTTTTCAAAAACGTTGTTTCTTTAAGAATTGTATCTCAAAACACGTTTAATGAAGATCAAAAGTTCTCAAGAAATTTTACTCCGACTTCAAAACGTTGTTTCGAGGAAAACACGTTTAAAAAGACGGCGCACTTAGCACAGTTAGCGAGCGCACAAGTTCTCAAGGCTGTATCTCCAAAACTATCACTCGGATCAACTTGAAAACTTTAGGACAATATTCTAGAAGTATTTTAGAATTTAATAAGGCAATAAAATGGTTCGATTTTTTGAAACTCGTAAGTACATATAACTCCTTAAACTCTTATCCATGCACCTAAGATGTTGATATAGGTTCACTGTTTAGATAAACCGTCAAATGTTTTAAATGTTGTATTTCCTTTTCCGTTCCCTTTGTTGCGCTCATTAGCATCATGAAAGGACCTCCTCTATAAACTCCTTAAATTCTCATTCATATTCAGCTCCATTTTATAAGTCGTAATAAATCTGGTTTAACTCTAGAGAGTTGGATTTCAATGTCAGAGATATCTTAGCCTTGGCTAGCCGCATTTCAGTACTTTCAACCGATGCCGCTTAGCGCGTAAAATTTATTTGTACAAATTCCTTGAGCTCGTAAATTCAGACGACAAAGTGCTCTCACATCCAAAATTTGGTCGTATAAAATCTGTTCGAATGCAGTTTTGGCACTTTAATCCGGCGCCAGAAATAAACTGACGAATTCATCCATAAATTATCGTCAACAACACAAAGAGCAAACTACCACAAGCTCCGAGGATAATCAATTTATTGAGTCGTTAACGGTTTGCTCAGCAAATGATACTGTATGTACTGACATGGGTAACGACGAAACAGTAAAAAAAAAGAATTAAAAAGATTGTGGTTAGGATCATTTCGGCATTGGCGCCACATAAAGACTTGGCAGACATAGTCAGCTTGTCGCTAACACATATGTATATACATTTGTATATGTATATGAAAATAAACATGTAAAAGTATATATATGAATAAAAAAAAGCTATCTACGTATCTCCAATGATAATTTGAAAACTCGATAACCCGAAAGTAAAAATTGTGCAATACTTACCTGTTAACTAATGCCGCCCGCATTACCGCACTTCTCTGAATACTTTGACCACTCGCCGATGCACTATTCTTACGTGACGTGGTTAGTGGTGGCCAATGTAGGAGTCTCCGGTCCACCCCGTTTCTGCCACCTGGCGTGCGGTGAATGTGGTGAGTCCACTTCGTGTGTTGCGCCAACGGCATTGACAACTGTTGGCAACGTTGTTGTTGTATTATTGATGACGCTTATATAGAGTATTTTTCATTCTGTTCGTGCCACACATTTCCGTCAGAGTTAACATTGTTGCTGCTCCCATCATTCGTTTCTTCTATAGCAGTAAGTGATGAGAAAGCAAATGCATCGAACGCTGCAAGGCTCAGCAGATCTCTAGTGTCGATTTGTGGTCGCAACGACTCGCCCTGTTCAAAATTTTTTAAATCTATGCCGAACTTTGGACCCTTGCCGAATCGCCAAATTTCTGAAAAGGCCACAAATGATGCGGTAGCGAAAGCGGGAGACCAAAAAAAGCTAAATACCAAACCGGATTACCAAAGCGGCTTAAAATGTGCACGATTCCTTTCTTCTTTATTTTTTGTTATTTGGTGGCAAGGCAAGCTGACTGCGGCCAAAATATCGACAAATCGCTAGAAGCTAAACTGAGTACCTATACAGCCGTCATTCTTTAAAAGGTACGTGAGGAATGCACCGCAGTCTAAACGGCAAGCAATTTGTGTATATTTATGGAGTTGTATGTGTGTAAATGTTTGTGTGGGTGTATGATCATAGCATGCAGTGTCTACAAACATATAATAGCTGAACCCTCGCCAACAATTTCTCATCTTAAATATGTTTACATGTTTATATGTGTGTTTTCTTGGAAAGCTATAAAGATTGTGTGCTAAGTTGTGGTCGCCCGCATTGTAGGCGATTAGTTGACACTGCAGCCGCGTTGGCCGACTATCTTTTTTTACAATCACCCCTTCGTTCTATATTCTCCAGTATACTATATCTAATTTGTTCATCTCGTATATTTTGTTCTCTCTCTCTCTCTCTCTCTCTCTCCGTTACTGAAGACAATCACTTTTTCGTTACATAACTAATTTTGTGGTTTTTCTCGACCTTCTCACTTCCGGACTCATCTCATGCTTCACCCCGCCCTTTCTATACTAATTCTCGAAATTAATTGCTTACCAAATGCCCTCCAAAAGTCAATAGGTCATTTTTGGGCATTGTCCAACAATTTTGGCCAACATTTCAAATGTAAACAGCCAGGAGCACAGCTATATTAACATTAATATTTTTAGGTCATTTGAAACGTGGTGTCTCTTTCGATTCCCAGGTTAGACTTCCTCGCTATTTAGCTGCCATGCGATTCCTCATTCAACTTTCGTATGTTTATTTACTTAACTCTTGTTAAACTCTGAAATATAAACTGAATATATACATACATTCTTACACACATACGCCTGCGGCCACGCACAACTCACTACTAAGGTCTAAGAAGGAATACCACCAGCCGTACAGATGGCTTTATCTACAGGAGGAGTCTCATGGAGTGATTCAAAAGTGGTGTGGAAATAAGAAGGGACTTAAAGCAACAACATGATGTAAACATTGGTGTAAGCACGGTATAGAGAAGGCTGAGGAATTCGGACGCGGAAATTGGACCGTAAAGGAATGGCGAAGTGTCATATGATGGCTGCAGGTGCCCATTGCATTTACAGTTTATGTGTAGAGAAAATACTATGGCAAAAACTGTACAAAAATTGCTGATTTCCCGCGAGTCCGAGGCATAACGACAGGCTCAGCGCATGCCGGAGTTGGTTGAATACGAAAACGATTCTTTCGTAATTGTAAACAACGCGATGCTGTTGCTACTTTGCTGCAGTTGTAATGTGAAACAAGTATACATTCATTGAGCTCGCGCGGAAAACAGGTAATTGGTATTGCTGATCACAAGAGCATCACCCCCACTGAGTGTGTGCGTCAGTTGCTATGAGTTGCGTCAAACAATGTCATTATTGGCTCATATCGTAAGCCGCGCATATATCCATGTACATTAGGCTGTTTTTTTTTTGAGCTATTAATTTTTTTCAATCCCGTCATAAAATTTCCTCGGAAATACCCTAAAAAAAAATTCACTGAAAATTTGAGCCCTTAATATTAACATTATATAATGGGATTTATATAGATTTTTCAATACAATCTGTAAAAATTCGATAAAGCCTTACTTAAAAAGCCGAATATCTCGAGAAGTAGTAATGACAGCGATTTTGTCCTCGCACCTTTTTTGTAGCAAATAAAATTTTCTACAAGTTTGTCATTTAGATTTTTTCTATAGCTCTTGTCATTTACGAGATATATACAAAAAAATGCGAAATTCGTGGAAAAATCAGGTTTAGACCCCCGTACTACCTCGCCGGTGTGAGCTTCGATTTTGTCGCAAAGCGCACTTTTGTAGAGTGTTCAATTCTGAGGAATATGTGTCTAAAGTCAAAGCGATGCCATAAAATGTCTCTGAGCTATAGAAATTTAAAGATAAAAAATCATGATTGTCGTGTATTTTCAATGGAAAATTTTTACATGCCTTGGTCCAGTCCTTAATGTTAATATTAAGGGCTCAAATTTTTTGGGAATTTTTTTAGGGTATTTCCAAGGAAATTTCCTGACGGGATTGAAAAAAATTAATAGTTCAAAAAAACACCCTAATGTACATATGTTTAATATGCAGTCATATGCAACATTAAACATATATCTATGTGGCTTATTGATAAAGTAAGGTACTATTAGTGCTGTTGCCAGCCAATTGCAGTTGCTGGGGAAATTAACTGCAATTGTGTAATGAGAATGAGCAATCACTATGTGAATTTTCTCACTCTGCTATGGGAAGACAAGTGGCTGCCAGCGAGCTGGTAATATTTGTGTTTTGAGGTATGCTGACGCCGCATAAAACACTACAGATGATGGAAAATGTAAAAGAGCACTGATATCTATATAATCATACTGAGTAAGTAAACTTTTGCTTAAAAGAACAAAATTGTGCCGAAAGCTATATGAAACAGTATTCATATTTCTACAGATAATTCCGCCAAATTAAGCATATTTTTCACTTTAGCTTCATAGAATAGTAAAACACTATTGACAGGCGCCTTTTTATTTACGTTTCTGCTCTATTATACGAATTCGTTTTAGGCAGCGCGCAAGAAACCGCTATGCAAAATTGAATTTTAAAATTTTCATTATTCTGATTGCATACGGAGCTGGTAATATTACGTTTACCACTTGCCTTCGGAAGTGAAATATTTAAAAAACAAACTGTTTAATTTCAGTGTTTTAATCAAATTCTTTATTCTAAATAATATAGCATTTTTTGCATTGAGAAATATATATATTGGAGTCCTACCACGACATATAAGGAGATATTAAATGCGATCAAAGATGTATAATTTTCCACATGGCCGACACTGCGTATGTGTAATATCAATGTCACTGTTGACTGTCATAACTTTGAAGTCGTAGACAATTTCGTTTACCTTACAACCAGTATTAATAACGATATCAGCCTCGAAATCCAACGCAGAATAACTCTTGCCAACAGGTGCTACTTCGGACTGAGCGGGCAATTGAGAAGTAAAATCCTCTCACGACGAACAAAACCAAATTCTACAAGTCACTCATCATCTCCGTCCTGCTATATGGTGCAGAGGCATGGACGATGACAACACCTGATGAGTCGACGTTAAAAGTTTTCGAGATAAAGGTTCTGCGAAAGATTTATGGTATTTTGCGCTTTGGCCACGGCGAATATCTCATTCGATGCAACGATGAACTGTATGAGATATACGACGACATTAACATAATTCAGCGAACTAAGAGACAGTGGCTGTGCTGGCTAGGTCATTTCGTCCGGATGGAAGAGAACACTCCAGTGTTTTTGATGCAGTACACCCTAGTGGAAGCAAAGGAAGAGGAAGACCTCCACACTGTTGGAGAGTTTGAATATGTGGATGTAAGCGGGGTTATGAGTAGTTTAAATGCTCGACTGAGGTTCGTCGGGGAGGGGAAGTACTAGTATTATATATCATATTCATATGCTTACCGGTTTATTTGTGTGCAGTTATAAGTTGCAGCATGACATCACTAGATACCCTTAGCATTTGAAAGGATATTTGCTTTTGTATATTTTTGGAAAGCGAATAACGGATATACAATTTACTTTTATTTCCAAAATATTTTAATGTCACTTATTTTGTGTGCAAACTTGGCAATATTTCCAAAATTTCGTTTCCCAAAAAAATGCTTTTATTTCGTTATTATTTTAATAAGACATTAAAACTTTCTAAAAAAAAAAGTATATTAAATTAGAATTTATGTAAATTAAACTTTTAAATTTCATGAACATATGGCATTAACTTTAACATTCATGTTAACATTATTTATTTATTATACCCTGAACAATGTATACTAAGTTTGCCACGAAGTTTGTAACACTCAGAATGAAACGTCAGAGACATAACGTTTTTTTTTTCAATAGGGACGATACAAGGTAAACGACGCCATATTTTTCCCGCTCTTTTGATATTTTTCTTCAGTAAATTTTGCCATTTTATCTTGAAAAAACATACGATTCAACAACGAGTCGAAATTATTAAAATTTACTACCGAAATTCGGAGTCAATGGCTTAAAAATGCTATATCCAATGCATGGTCGTCATAATCGTCCAGTAAGATCAATAATTGAACGTCTGGTGGAAAAATTTGAATATATAGGCACAGTAAAAAAGAAATGCCCGTTGTGCCGAGAATATTGCTGCCGCTAGCTCTTCAATTGAGGAAGACCCAAATCGGTCTCTCGCACGTCGTTCTGAAGCGTTGGGCATCTCTGTGACGTCGTTGCGGCAAGTTTTGCGAAAAGGCCTTGGCCTATATACTTATAAGATCAAATTCACGCTACCGCTCAATGATAATCGAATATATTTGGCCCAATATGGATGATGTGGACTTGAACAATATGTGGTTCCAACATAACGGCGCCACAAGCCACACAGCGAATGTCACAATCGACTTATTGAAAACCAAATTGGTGAACGTGTTATCTCAAGATATGGCCCAGTCAATTGGCCGCCTCAGTAGTGCAATTTGACGCCGTTAGCCATCAAGTCAGCTACGATTGGTGAACTTCGTACGAATATCGAACGTAAAATTGCAGCAGTACCGGCCGCTTTATGATTGAAAACCGTCGAAAATTGGGTTCAGCGTCTGAACTTCTGCAAGCGTACCCTTGCAAACGAAGTCGAGTTTCATACATAATGGCATCGAATGTACTTTCACAAGAACAAAGAAATTATTGATATCCCAAACCGTTTTTTTAATTAAAAAAAAACTTTTGTAGCGCCCTTGTTGAAAACCCCGTTAAATGAGCAGCGTGACGAGCTGAGTCGATTTAGCCACCTCCATCAGTCCGTCCGTCTGCGTGAACTAGTCCCTCAGTTTTTGAGTTATCGATCTGAAATTTCGCACACGACCTTCTCTCTCCAAGGAGATGCTCCATTGTCAAAACTACCAACATCAATAACATAGCTGCCATACAAACTGAACGATCGGAATCAAATCTCTGATTAAATTGTTTAGATCGGAAAACTACTGCATTTAGCTGTCATACAAACAGAGCAATTGGAATGAAGTTCTTGTAAAAAATTGTTTGTAGCTGTGAAGGGTATTATAGCATCAGTTCAATCGAAGTTACCGTTTTTTTCTTGTTTCATTATTTATAGCGCAACATTGTATTTATTTATTTATTTAAGCTTCTGCTTGAATTTATATTTTAATAAAGATGAACAGTAATTGCTGTCCAATTATGAAATTCAGTTTGAAGTGGCAAAGAGTGGTGAGGCAAAAATTTTCCAAAAAAAATTATTAAAATAAAACATGTGCAAGCAATGGGCAGTTATGGGGTTTATCCACATTTTAACGAGTCTTTACAGGGAATACAAGTACAGACATTTAAACAAGTGCCAAATGATTATCACAGCACGTATAGTAGGTTACTTATACGCCATGGGGGGCACCATTGTTGACGCATAAATGGTAAATAAAAGATGTGAATAGAGTTTTTTGTGAATATACATATATGCACATACATATATGCAATTGAAATTTATATATGTAACAACATTACTTTTAACTCTGTTTAATTTGTTTCAGCAAATTCAATTGCATCACTTTAACTTTTGCCCGAAAAGTTTCTTTAAGAGCAGCCAAGGGTTGCTGCTGCTCAATGAATCATTTAGAGCGAATCTATAGTTTTTTAAACTTTCTGCACCTTAACCATTTAACCGTTGCACAGAAGAAACTTTCCAAAATCAATGACTTTACTTGGCATTTTTTGAAGAAGCTTAGCTTCAAGAAAATAGCGGAATAAATGTATATGTGCATTTACATCTATGTGTGTATAACAGGCACATGTACCTAATACATATGTTGAGTAAGTTCTTAAAAATTACATATGTACAAATAAATAGCAAGTCAGCAACTTGTGTGTTAAGCTACTGAAACAAAATGAGCATAAATATTTCATTTGCACTCCATTCACTTGGTATTCAGTTAAATTAAGCGAAAGCTTTGATTTATTGCATTTGCACACCTCTAAACGAATTTGTTATTGCGGTTAATTGGAACTCTTGGGACCATGCCATTCAAAACACCGACAGCTAGACTACGCTCAAGTACAACAATATTTCAAAAAATCGACCAATAACTTCATTTGAGCAATTGAGTTCACTGCCGGATGCTTAGATCAGTTTGATTAAAGCATCATCGAAAAACTTGTTGAAATATTGAATTAGACTCTTTCCAAGAAAGATTTTGAATGCCTATTGATCTTTTTCTCCATTATGGTTCGGATACATAAACTTTTTCAATAATTAAATGTTCCATATTTTCTGGTTGTTTAGAAATTTCTTGATTGTCAGTACTTTCTAGTATATCGAATTCAAATTCTTCACCCTTTTCTTAAGGGGTTAGGGGTAGTTTTTTTTTTTTGCATTTTCGTAACATCTTAAAAATATTCTCTGAAAATTTCACGTTGATCTGATGATTAGTTTTTGAGTTATTCGACAAATAACAAAGCGAGCTCGGGCACTTCAAAGCGCTAGTGTGAAACTTTAAACGCGTTTTTCTCAAAACTATGTTTTTTGAATCGGTGACAACTGTAACTCGAAAACCGCTCAGTAGATTTTAATGAAATTTATACAGCTTTTAGAATACATAATAATCTCGGGCCTGATTGAAAGATTTTAATTTTTTCGAAAATTTCGATTTTTTAAAACCAATTAACTGTTGATTTTTTCGCAAAAATTTAGAAAAAAATTTCCTGATGCCGCCATTTTGTTAATTTTTGAAAAAAAGAAAATCCTCCGATCAGGCCCGAGTTTATTTATTTATAAAACTAATTTTTGCTGTCCGATTGATTTTAGATGAATCTTCAAGGACTTATGGTTGTCACCGCAAGTAAAATAACACGATTTAAAAGCAAAAAAAAATTCTGAAAACTCTCGTTTTTCGTGCCTCTGACTACCCCTAACCCCTTAAACCTTTTTCAAACCTATACCTAGAAGTTCATCGTTGTCTTCATCACACTTTTCGTCAGACAAATCTGCTGTATGTCACACAGCCCTTTACGTGCTTTATCATTTTAATATTTATATGTCCATAAACCGAAAGTTGCTTATAAGCAACTTACACAAACAATGTTTTCTTACTTTTCTAACCTTTTCTACCGTTTTTTTCTATCACTGTTTGTTCGTAAAACTGTGTAATTAATTCCTTGAAATTTATCTTTTAAGTATTTTTTTATAATCTGCTTCAAACCTTCCGCATGACCGACTTCGATTCAATTAATGAGTCACAACATGATTGGTCATGACATAACCGTTATATTGTTGTTATTTTTTTTATTCCCCGAGTTCCAATAGATCAAGAAGAAGGGTATTTTAAAGGGGAGTATTTGACTCTTTTTAGTTATGTTTTAAGTTTTGTCGGTTGATATAGAAAAACACAGTTTTATTATTCAAAATACACTTTGTTATTCAGTATAATCTCCCTGAACATTTATACACTTGCTTCAATGATCCTCCAAACTGTGGATTCCATCCCTAAAGTGGGAATCCGGAAGGTCTGCAAAATACGCTTCAACAGCCGTTATGACCCCTTCATTTGATGAAAAACGCTTGCCACGTATTAAATTTTTTGAGTTCTGGAAACAATTGGAAATCGCTGGGGGTCAAATCATGTGAATACGGTGGATGCTTCAACAATTCGAACTCTAATGCATGGATTCGAACTTCAATTCATGGCTTTTAGCCAATATCAAAATGTTCTTGTGACACGGTGCATTTCGCTGATAAAAAGGATTTTTTTCTTCCGCAAACCGGGTCTTTTTTCACGAATTTTTTCTTACAACTGGTCCAGCAGGTTGCAATCATCAGAATTAATTGTTTTACCAGTTTGCAAGTAATCCACAAAGAAAATTCCTCTTGCATCGCAAAAAACTGATGCCATTACTTTCTTGGTCGATTTCCGGACACGAACTCGGTTCACACCACTCTTTAGGCTCTTGTTTTGATTTAGGATCATGGTGATAGACCCAAGTCTCACCCATAGTGATGAATCGACGCACAAAATCCACTTTATCCTTTTTAAAATGGTCCAAAATGTTTGCTGAAACAGTCGCATTGGAATGTGTTTTTGTTCCATTGTTAGCGAACGCGGCACCCATTGTGCACACAGCTTTCTAAAACCCAAAATTTCACTTATAATATGGCTCACACTGCCTGATGAGATGTTTAGAGTCTCTACTAAATCTCTCTCACTCAATCGACGATCTTCCAAAACCATATCCTTTATTTTAGCAACGATTTCTGGTGTTGATGCGCCTTTTGAACGTCTTTCAAGTGGATCGTCTTCAAAGCTTGTATGACCTCGTTTAAATTCAGCAACCCATCTTTCTACTGTTCTAATTGTCGGGGAGCCATCATTACACACTTTTGACATTCGTTCATGAATTTCTTTTGGTGCTACATCTTCCGAAAGTAAGAATTTTATCACTGCACGATATTCAAAATTTTCTATTGTAAAAAATACTGTGATACGGCGACATTAAATGGCTTGTAAACAAAGAACGAATTGACAGATTGAAATGGAACTTCACATGAAGAGTTCATATGAAGAGTTTACCAAAAAATCAAAAGACTTTTGGGCTAATAGCAACGCCCTCTCTTATCGAGCGACAAAACTTATTGAACAACCCGGTATATAACACATTCCCGCTGTACAATGTGAATACACATTCAGAAATATCTAATTCAGCGCGGTAGCATGTGGCCTTGTAAGCTTACCACGAAAAATTTGGTGTTACCAAACCACGAAAGAAAGCTAAAATGTAGCACGACAACAACAAATAGATGTATGTGCAGCACAATAACATGCCTACACACCTTTAACTGGGTGTTTGCAACAACGCTTATGATGGTTTGTATGGCTCACAGAGCCGCATTATCCTAGTTTTTCTGTTACTTTTCGAGTACTTGCTCGAATAAACATACATAAAAACACATGAAAGTGCTCACATACAAAAAATCCCTCGGCACATCGTCGCACCACCGCAATTAGAGTGGACAATTACATTGCCTTTGTGGCGAAATGCACTAAATTTAGTTGTTAATTGCAATTGTATCTTGTGCGCGGTTTTCTAATGAGTTCCACAAGCGCGTGTTTTATGGCGCGTAAATGTAAACAAAACACGATAAACTAAAACATAAAATTGTATCTGAAATTACGCTGCAACGTTGTCATTATATTAAAGTTTGTTGGTTGTGCAGTTGAATGCGTTCGCGAGATATCAGCGGATCATTGAAATAACACATTAAATAGATAGTAGAAAAACATTTTTAATAGCCGCTGTTTTTATCATCAACATGGAATACATGAAATGCAATTGTTCGTTTGAGTTCAATTAGCATTCCTGTTTGGGTATTGATATTGTTACTGTAGTTGTTGAAAACGAAATTATGTAAACTGTTATTATTAAGTTGTCGACGGACTATCAAAAATATACTTTCAACAAGTAAGGAAGGGCTATGTTTCGGTGCAACCGAACATTTTATACTCTTCGAAAAATCAAATGATTTTCATGCATTTTTTTCTTAATTGGACTATTTATTATTAGCATTATGTGCATTCACGCTTGAAACATTTTACCGTGGTTGGTGTCATCTTTTGTTGTTATAGCCATGACATGCAATGTGCCAGCGAGTTGTGCACGATCTGAGGAGCCTTCGTTCACTACAAACAATCCCTAAAACTAACCTAGCAATTGCTTGTGTATTTGACTGCACTGTAGCATCGGTTGTTTGGAAGGCAGCCTGCGCCCGTGGCTATGCTAGTAATTGCTAACTGCCGCGCAAATGTTTTTCTTTTCATTTTCAACCATTTCGCCTGTGCTTAGTTTTTTGTTGCGTATTTTTTTTTAATTCTAATGCTTTCATTTTTCAGCTTGCTATTTTAATGTAGCAATTGTAGTCGATTGCTGTATACACTACACAAGAATATCTGTGAGAGTGAGTGCATGCGTGATGCGGATTGTGGCTAGACGTTCATCCACCGGTATGAATGCCAGGACTCGGCAACGGAGTTTCTCGCCCACCACGAATCGCACACCGAATTTTCGCTCCTTCATAAAGCCACTGTACATAGTAAATGGCACAAGAACCTACTCGTCTCAGCCCTTTTCCGTCCATCACATTTTTTGGACAGCGGTGAGGTCATCCTTTACTCTTACGAGGACAGAAGCCAGTTAGACAGCGGCGTATTTCCAATTAAGAGATCTGACATTCCAGGTGCATGCCCTTTAATCGTAATCCTTAAATTGTACGTTTGGTCGTCATTAAAAGGAAGGTCTCTCATAAGAGGCCGCTGTGACCTTTTCATTGTGGGTGTTTTTTTACGTTTCCCAAACCTAGCACACAACCCTGATGAGGGCTGATTCGCTTTCTCACGTTAGCTTGCCTTCAAATGGATGCTTTTTGGTTACCCAAAGGATACTTGGTCTAAGACCTGAAGTCGTGTGCTGCTTGAGCCATATGTAAAAGAATCGTTTCTTGCCACTCTCAAGTAAATGGCGCTCAGAGAATTTTCTTCACTTGCATGACCTTCTACACATGACTTCATCTTGCTATCCACTATATTTGATAGTTTTTATATTAATATATTTTTCCTTTAATTTTAATTATATTTAATTTTATTTTTTATTCTTCATTAAGTAGCACATTACATCAATATCTCCGAAGACCTAAACCCCATATTTTCTTTGTTAGGAATGACATAGATACAAGGTATCTTACATATAATATTTTGTCTTATTTTATAGCCGCAATTACACAATTACACATAAAATAAATGCAAAACCCTCCACTTCTAGAGCAGTCATAAGTACCAATCTAAATACACTGGGTGCTAAAGGAGAGGGACAACGAAAGAAGAGCAAGAAATCGCTAAATCAGGTAGGACAAAACCGCTACCAGAGGTAAATATTCATAATAGGCAAGATTGTCAAAGGAGGTAATGAAAGCACCAAAGATCTAAAGTGGACGGACATTAAAGCTTCCTGAAAAGGAAGCAATCAGAAATTCCCATCGAAACCAGCAAGCAGAGTATATCGCAAAAAAGAAATAGATTTTTGATTACACTGATCTGCAAAGGAAAACGCCTTTAAAAAAAAAAGATCAGTATGAAGTATTCAATACCCTGAATCTTGATCTGCTTTTATTTTTTTTGGTAACACGTATATTTTCTTTAAAAACGTTTTTTTTAGAAGCTTAAAATTCTATATTTTTTTACTGTTGTTCGTGTATTAGAGCAACTTCATTTAGTTGGGATAGAAAGAAAGAGAACTATACCCACTCAGTCATTTTTATACGAATACATGCGCTTGCGCAGTTATCGCTGTAAGTTTTGGTAAGTTTCGAACAATATTTATATGTGGAGTGAAAATTACATAACAATTTCAGTTACAGTGCAAAATAAACTCACACGATAGGAATATTACTTTGATTTTATAGCATTTTTTTATTATATTGGAGGTAGATAATGCCAAGGACTTGCAAAAATTGGCTTACAGAAAGACATTAGACCATGCCAATCGCAACGCCTGTGATTTGGAGTGAACCACAAAACCATGAAAGTCATTGTTATTTGTGTATGACCAAAACAAAGGGATATACGAAAAGAAATAAAAATATGATTCAATATCCAGAAACACCATCTGCACAAAAACCAGTTAATCGAAACAAAACTTATTTGCTCCCAATGCGTAATAACTGCGATTAAACTCCGATGTGGAAACTTTTCTCCTCAACTTACTCAATCAAGTATTTCTTCAGCGTCATCTAAAAACTTAAAAACAACGCATCTACTAACTTCAGATCAGATTTGATTGATCTTGTTCGATAATTAAGACTCTCAAAATCAAAGAGTCAACTTCTCGGATCAAAACTTAAACAATGGAGTTTGTTAGAAGAAAATACAAGGGCCTCATATTTTCGATCTTCTACACGAACTAGGTTTTGCGCTGATCTTAAAGTTGTAGCAATGTTAACGGACCTACGAGAAGGATATACAAAATATTGTTGTTTTTGTGTGAATGGGATAATCGGGAGAGAGGGGAGGAAAAAATTAAAAAAGTGAAAACGGCCGGGATACTGTCACAGGACTTATTTCTTCGAATAAAGTCCTAAATCATTTCTTTAAAAATTCAATTTTTGGACTCTCACTTGGATATTTTCTCACCTAACCTTGGAGCGTATCAGATGAACACGGTGAGAGGTTTCATCAAGCTATTATGCACATAGAGCAGAGCTACAATGGAAAATGGTCAGAAGGAATGCTTGCAAATTTTTGCTGATTTATTCGGCGCGAAACTTCACTTGAAAATATGAAAAGAAAGAAAATATGAAAAAAAAGTATTATAAGTAATAAACATTTTGTATGATGATATGATTTGATATGATATGATGATGATTATGATGATAATAAATAAATATATGATTAAAATATAAAATAAAAAAAAGTTATTTTATTTAAAAATTCCATTGTAAAAAAAATATACGTGATAGAAGATTTTGATACCATATTTCTATTTAATAATATTCAATCAATAATAATAACTCATAGTTATGTAAGGAGACAATTTATTTTTCTTTGCAGACTAGTTTATATTCGTACCTGTTTTGTTTGTTTGTTAGATTCTACTGTGAATATTTCGTATTACGAGGGCTGCTATATATATTTCTGGCCTAATACCAAACCAATTTTCGAAGCACTTTTTCCACTCCGATTGAGACACCTCCAAAACATGGTTTTTGAATGCTTCAACAGCGTCTTCTGGCGACGAAAATCGTTTATTTTCTTGATGTGTGGGAATAAAAAGAAGTTATTGGGTGCCAAGTCAGGGCTGTACGGCGGATGACCCATCAATTCGACGTTTTGGCCGGTCAAAAAGGCGCTGGTTTGAGCCGATGTGTGAGAGCTCGCACACTGATTCGTCTTCTCTTGTTCGTTTTTCGAATTTCTCCGAAGACTTCAGGCAAACAAATGGTGGTGTACCACTCAGAATTGACCGTCCTAAGTTGCTCAAGCGGAACAGTCGCCACATGACCAGTTTTGCCGAAGAAACAGGCGACCATTTGCTTCGAAGTGCTTCTTCCAAGAACAACTTTCGTTGGATTTGGCTCGTCTTGGAAGACCCACACGGTCGATTGCTGTTTTGTTTCGGGCTCATACGCATAGATCCATGATTCACCTGTGACGATCTTATAAACGTCTTTTGAAGCCTATCCTATTTTTTCAGCATTTCCTTACACCAATCCACACCAGCCTTTTTTTGAGCGATTGTCAAATTGTGCGGGATCCAACGAGAACAAAACTTTTTTATGGCCAGGTGTTCATGCAATATCGAATGTATGCTGGAAGGAGAAATGCATAGGCATGCCTCTATCTGAAGGTATGTTACATAACGGTCTTGCATTATCAGTTCACGTACGGCATCGATGTTTTCTGGCACAACGGCTGTTTTTTGACGACCTTCACGGAATTCGTATTTGAGCGAGCGTCGGCCACGATTGAATTCGTTGTACCAATTTTTCACAGTGCTATAGGATGGTGCTTCACAGCCATACAAAAATTTTAGTTCATCGATCCACTCTTGTCGTTATATTCCACGTCGAAAGTTGTGAAAAATGATCGCACGAAAATGTTCACGAGTTAATTTCATTTTTTGGCCGAGATGAATTTTTTATTCCCTGTAAATAAAACAATTCCCGATTAAATGACAAAACGTTCTGAGTGATGTTATGCTAGAAAATGTCAAACTTTCCAATGGAAATGTCAGATTGCACCTGGCAACACTTAGTGTTGCCTAGGCCAGAAATATATATAGCAGCCTCCGTAAACCATCAAGTTCAGCATGATGCATGAACTTCAACAACTTCTCTATATAATATTTGAAATCAGTTGACTCTTGCCGATTTATTTTTGTTTATCAAAACCTTTTATCTATCATTAAAATGCGTAGCCAATATACTCATAGAATTTCAGTACTTCTCAAATATTTTTCGAACTTTGAAGTCATAGTAGTTTTAATAGTCTTAAACACTAATTACACTTGCCTTTGAGTCGCCAAGAAGAAATTCCATTATCTTATTTAAATTTTGATCCAGTCAGTTTACATATATTCAACAGCCTGATAATAACGTTTTACAAAATTATGATACTGGCAGTCCCGATAATTATAAAATTTTTAACTGAGGTCAAAAGATCACAAATTTGAAATCGGAAATGTTTCTATCTAAGCTTTTGAGAGCCGATGTCTGCAAACTTGTTCAAAACGATAGCGTAAATTTGAAGATTATCACAGCCTAGGTGTAGGAGAATTGAAATTGTTAATCTTATCAGAAGACATTATAGATCGCCTTAATAAAGTCTTCAAGTAATATACAAAAAACACTTAAGATAAAGTCTTTAGAGATTCCATCGCTTAACCGCGAGCTTTGTTAACATTAAACTTTATTATTCATTTTGAGACAGCACTATTTTCTTTCGTACTATGTAATAATTGGTCATATCATATCATATCTCTTGATCAACTTTAAGTAGTTTGATTGATTTTTATTGACAGCACTATGCGTCTCGCTTTGTTATTTCGGAGGTGAAAACTGAATTGCTTTTATAATCTGATTTTGTCAATCCACTTATACTGATTGAGTGTACAGGGTGCCAACAAGTGAACGGCGAATGCAAGCGGAGTCTTGTTTACTTTATCTGCAATGAGATACAAAATACATTAAACAATTTTTTGGCTGGCGGGGTGTCGGAAAGTTGTCTAGTACCTTTCCGCTTTTGATATGGCCTAATGACTTATCTTCTATCTATTTCGATTGATTTGAATTAATGAAAGAAAAATGCATACAGTTCCGCATATAAGTTTTGGCACAGCAAAACGACACGTGTTTTGCGATTAATAGGTTATGTAGTGTAAACATTTTGTCCCTTGTTAAATTTTTCATTAACAACTACATACTTACACTTGTTTTTATTGCAATTCATTTTTAATTTTACCTTTTGATTCTTCTTCTTTATTGGCGCAGAGACCACTTACGCTGTTGTAGCCGAGTTTACAACAGCCTGCCAATTGTCTTCCTTCCCGTTGTGGCGCTAAATCGAGATTCCAAATGTAGCCAGGTCCTTCTCCACCTGATTTTCCAGCGGAGTGGAGGTCTTTCTCTTTCTCTGCTACCTTCAGTGAATACTGCTTCTAATACTCTTAGAGCTGGAACGTTTTCATCTATTCGGAAGTCATGACCTAGCCAGCGTAGCCGGCTATACTATGTCGATGTCGTCGTATATCTCGTACAGCTCATCGTTCTATCGAATGCGATATTTGCCGTGGCCAATGCGCAAGGGACCATAAATATTCCGCAGAACCTTTCTCTCGAAAACTCGTAACGTCGACTCATGAGTTACTGTCATCGTCCAGGCCTCTGCACCATATAGCAGGACGGGAATTATGAGTGACGTATAGAGTGTGGTGTTTGCTCGTCAAGGAAGGACCTTCACTTCTCAATTGCCTACTCAGTCCGAAGTAGCCCGTGTTGGAAAGAATTATTCTTCGTTGGATTCCAAGGCTGACATTGTTGTTGCTGTTAATGCTGGTTCCAAGATAGACGAAATTATCTACGATTTCGAAATTATGACTGTCAACAGTGACGTGGGGCGTGAGTGCAACGACTGTTTGTTTGTTGACTGAAAATATTTCGTCTTTTGATCAAATCAAATCTTGATGAATGTAGTTCAAACGAAAATGAAAGTCAAATAGAAGATGTGGTATTAGAAGATGATATTTAATGTGACGAAGATGAAGATTTTAATGTAGAGGAGAATCGTGAAAATATATATCGTCAGACACGAAGAAACCACCAATACTAGCGATAGCCGGATAGTAAGAGTACTTCAGCCAACATTAAGAGGCAAAAGCCAATATTACTGGACTAGTTCGAAGGGAATAAATGCCGGTAGAGTTCTATTGTTGAATTTTTTCGAACAATAAGAGATCCCACAAGAGCATGTAAAGCCTTATGTAATCCGATTTTGTCCTTTAGTGCACAAATGCAGAGATATCTCTAACACAAACAACTAATTTGACTAGCAAGACGTTCGCAGATACAAATTTTCTTGAAATTCGTGCAATTCTTGGCATCCTAACTTTGACCGCAGTATTGAAGGACAATCATTTGTCAGCTGGTGAGTTATTCGATACAACCTACATGGGAGATATGCACGTTGCTGTCATGAGTCGTGATACTTTCAACTTTTTAATTAATAGGATTCGAACGGATAATAAAGCACTGAGACTTGCTCTGCGGCCCACCGATGCTTTTGTACCCGTCCGAAAGGTGTGGGAGCTCTTAATAATACAGTTCACCGAAAATTATTTTCCAGGAAGCTACATTACAACCAACGAACAACTGTTAGCTTTTCGTTGGCGAGAAACTAAATTTATTTTAGTACCTAAACAAACATCTAGTTCCTTTCGGAGAAGACTGTATTTTTATGTAAGCGTTATGAGACAAACAAAAGTGGTTAAAAGAAAAGAAATAAAAAAAGTAATGTCATAATGATCTCAAGGGTTAAAAATAACGTTATGAAAGCAGGGTTAATAATGGACTTAATTAGTGAAAAATATTTACACTAAATAAACTATTAGTCTGCTTTTAAAATAGCCGGCCGTAAAACGCAAAAATGTTGCTGTGCCAAAACTTATCTGCGGCACTGTAGGTAAAAATAAATATAATCAGCCTCTTTATCGCTCCTCAAGTCTGCTGAGCTGATAAACCGTTGAAACATTGTTAATAACGGCACATTAAAAGCTTAGCTAAACGCTCGTTACAAATAGTTTCACGCATTTCAGCATCTGGTTAACTGCTCGGTTTTTAATACTAATTTTCCGTACTGCAAAATGGCTACACGTGCCTTAATGGTAGTGACTTTATTAGCCTTTTGTGGTTGTTCACTCACATTCGCCGCAAAATCCTGGTGGGAAACCGCCTCGTTCTATCAGATTTATCCACGTTCTTTCAAGGATAGCGATGGCGATGGTGTTGGCGATCTGAATGGTGTCACAAATGTGCTACCATATCTGAAGGAGATTGGCATTACTGGCGCTTGGTTGTCGCCATTCCTCAAATCGCCCATGGCAGATTTCGGTTATGATGTCTCCAACTTTACAGACGTCGATCCACTGTTCGGCACAATGGAGGACTTCGAGCGCTTGCTGGCCAAGGCCAAAGAGTTGGATATCAAAATACTTTTGGACTTTGTACCAAATCATTCGAGTGATGAGTGTGAATGGTTCATTAAATCGGCCGCAAGAGATCCCGTATACAAGGACTATTATATGTGGCATCCAGGTAAGTTGGTGGATGGTAAACGTCAGCCACCAAACAACTGGGTCAGCCTATTTTACGGTTCGGCATGGCAGTGGCATGAGGAGCGCCAAGAGTACTACCTGCATCAGTTTGACAAAAAACAACCGGATTTCAATTTTCGCAATCCCGCAGTGCGCGAAGAAATGAATGTGAGTCAATAAAAGGTGGATGCGTATAATTTTTGAATGTGTGTTGTGTTGTAGAATGTCTTGCGCTTCTGGTTGAACAAGGGTGTCGATGGTTTTCGTATTGATGCCATCCACCACGTCTTCGAGATTGAGGCTGATGAAGATGGTAACTATGCAGACGAGCCCTTGAGTGGTTGGAGTGACGATCCACTGAATTACGGCTATATTCGCCACATTTACACGGTTGATCAGTGGGAGAACCCGCATCTGGTGTATGAGTGGCGTCAGGTTTTGGAAGATTACAAAGCAGAACATGGCGGCGATGAGCGGTGAGTGGAGTGCATATTTTCAATGTGTGCCTAAATTAATTTTTTCCCATTATTTCCAACAGTATTTTGATGATCGAGGCCTGGTCATCCTTAGATATCATGATGCAATACTACGGTAATGAGACCGCAGAAGGTGGTCAAATACCCTTCAACTTCCAATTGATTTCTTATTTGTACACGGACTCCAATGCACATCTTTATTCCGAAGTGATCAACAGATGGTTCCAATACATGCCGACTGGTAGAACACCTAACTGGGTGGTAAGCAAATGCTATAAAACTCAATTGAGACTGCTACAATCTAGTAACGTGGCTTCTTCTTCTTTGCAGATCGGTAATCACGACAAAAGTCGTGTGGCTACGCGCTTTGGTGCCGAACGCATTGACCTCTTCAATATACTCTTGCTCACATTGCCGGGTTGCAGTATCACCTACTATGGCGACGAGATCGGCATGACTGACGTTTGGATATCCTGGGAGGAGACCGTCGACCCACAGGCGTGCAACAATGCGCAGGAAGGTTATGAATGGCGTTCACGCGATCCGGCACGAACACCCCACCAGTGGAGCGATACTGCGAATGCTGGTTTTACCACGGGCCAAAAAACATGGCTACCTATCGCGGAAGACTACAAGCTCGTTAATGTAAAACGGCAGCGCAGTGTGGCTTTGAGTCATTTAAACGTCTTCAAAAATCTACAACAGCTAAGAAAGACGGCAACCTTACAGGATGGTGAGACAGAGGTTAAAGCGTTGAATGACTATGTCTTAGCCGTCAAGCGGTGAGTTTGCGTGGACTATGCGATATTTTTCTTTAACCTTCCTCAATTTCAGCTCACTGCGTGAAAATTACACATACATAACGCTGCTCAACATTTTTGATCACATTGAAAATTTCAACCTGCATGAACACTTCGCTGACCTGCCGACGGAATTCGAATACGTCTTGATAACCGATCGCTCTATCAGGAGAAAGGGGTGAGTAGCCACAAAGCGTCTAAAGAACTTATAAATTCAAACTCATTGTGTGCGGTTTTTTTTCGTATTTACAGCGATAAGACTCCCACCAGCAGCGTCACGCTTATGCCACACGAGTCCATTGTGTTGAGATCCAGCGTTCGAGTTTAACAAGCTTTTGAGTGTTTAGATGGGGGCCGTAAAAGTGTTAGGCCGTACTCAAGTATTCAGTCAGCTCATATATATTATGATGATATTAAATATTAAGTTAATATTTTTATTGTTTTGATACAAATTATAAAGTGTTTTTACTGGCGGCATGGGCCTCTTCAGTTTTGAAAACAAAAAAAGTAACGTCAAGAGAATACGTGACTGTGGTACCTTTAAAATGTTATTATTGGCCAAACACTCGCAGAAAGACAACGATGCGTGAGCAGGGGCATGATGCAAAAGCCTGTTTTTGTTCGTCGACAAATCCGGTCGTTTATGACAGATTTCTTTGCTCATTTTACACATAACTTGCAGGTAATTTTCTTTATTAACAGTACGATCTCTGGACAGGAACTCACGATGCACGATTTCCCTGCAATCGATGAAAACTGTTAGCAAAAACTTCATATTCGGCCTAACTTGACACGCTTTTTTCGGTCTTGGCTCATGCGACAGCTTCCCTTGGCATGATTTAGCTTTGATTTCCACGTCATTACCATTAACGCATGATTCGTTATCGGTTATGAGCCTCTAAAACAGATCTGGGTCGTCGCGGACTAAGTCCAACATCTCCTGAGCAATGTCAACACGACGCTGTTTTTGGTTGAAAGTGAGCAATTTTGCACAAACTTCGTAGCGACCCCAAATTATTGGTTAAAATCGAATGGAACGAGTCAATCGATATGTTTAGTTCCTCAGAAATTTTTTTGATAAGTACACTCACCATAAACCACAGTCAACAGTCAGTTGCCATAATTTTTACGGTCTCTCTACTCTCTCATGTGGCATTTTCGTTCGCTTCCCGCTCACGCCTTTGGTAAAATGGAATACCTTAAGTACATGGAAGATCTCCAAGATCATGTGCAAGAGCCCCGTAGAAAAACTCGCTTTACTCACACGGTTTCGAAAGAAATGCTGGACGGTTGTAGGTCTCTTGACAGGTCACAACCTACCGGCATCACAAGCGAGCCGGATGGGCTTAAGTAACGACGATACATGTAAAAAGTGCAGAGAAGTAGTCATGAGAGGAATACTAGAACACCTACTATCGTGTAAATATCTAGGAGCTTCGCAGTTCAAAGGACTAAAACTTAAATATCAACTCGTTCTTATGACGAATACTTCACCTAAAACCCAACAGAACCTCCGTCTGACTTTACTAAGAACCAGTTAGTCTATATAATGGCGGGGCAGCTGGTCAATATAACCTATCCTAACCTAACCTAAAGTTCGCAAAATTCATAGATCTAGCATGCATAGTCTAAAAAGCAACTTTGTCCTTGAGCTTCAAATAAATCTTTATTTGGATTCGCAGGCTTTTCACATGCTCCAACTGCATGTAAAAAAACTTTCAAAATAGGCTCCTTCTGCGACGATGCAGCGCTACCAGCGCGATTTCCAAGCATTGAAGGCGTCACGGAAGGCATAGCCTTCCAGGCAAGAAAATAAAACAGTCCGTGGGGGCCACACCTGGGCTGTAGGGCGGCTGCCGAAGCGTTTCGAGGGGTAAAAATTCATGGTGGACGATGCCTTTGATGTCAAAAAGCAATGAGCATCGTTTTCACTTCGAATTTATTCGTTCACCAGCGACCTCTTCCCGGACCTCCAAAAAGGCCGAAAGCAAACGTCTCTGTCGTAGATTTACCGAGTTTCACACAGAATTTAATCGCGTACCTCTGCTCTAACGAACGCTGCATTTTCGACTTGCACCACTCACAGAATCACGTCGCGCGAAAATGTTTGTCTTGACGCTCCAGGTGCTCGGAGACAACTAACCAACCGTTCATTAGCTACGAACGTCCTCTTCCAAATCCAATCGGTGCGCGCAGGCTCTGAAGTACAGTCGCGGCGGATGAAGATCAGTCCTATTACTTGCCAGACAAACCCCGTATACTCAAAAGATTTATTGAAACTGACGCCGGTCAAAAATCAGATGTTGTATTTCGAACTTGATGCCGAGTGAAGGAAACCGTACTCAAGTTAAGGTTTAACATATGATCCATCTGTAGACAAAGTTACAATTCCAGACTAATTTTAACAAGCGGCAATGCTTAGCTACATAACATTTGTATGGCATCTCTACCAATCCAATGCAAATTCGGTTCTATGCGTTCTAGTTGTACCAACGGCATATATTCGCAATTCCTCAGCGACAAACGAACTTCATCATCGATGGTGTAATATCATATCCGCTGAAAATTGAAAGGACTTGCACTGGATTTTTCAAGGAATTTCAATGATTTCTTTAAAAACACACTATTTTTTAAGAAATTAAAAAATTTTTTGATTTAGTGTGAAGTACAATCGAAACAATTAAGTTCTGAATATAACATCATTCTAACGCTCTCCACGACTTCTTTTGACGGAACGAATTCGTTGACACAATTTTCGAGTATTTTTTCCACTAAATCAAGGCGTATGTCATGAAAAGCACGTTAAATATTGACTTTTAAAGCTTGAAGCAAGTCGGATTTATTGCTAAAGACCAATGACTTCAAACAAACCAACAAGAACTAGTCTAATGGTGTTAAATCACAACTTCTTGGCAGCCATTTAATGTCCAAATTTCTTGAAATAATCGAGTATCCAAACTTTTCTCTCAATAACTCGGTTGTTGCACGTGCTGTGTGGCACGTGGCCCCGGTTCGTTGAAACCAGATGTTGTCGAACTCAACTTCTTCCAATTGCGGCCATAAAAAGTTGTTTATCATCGATCTATATCACTCTCCATTGACAGTAACGGTGGCACCAGCTTCATTTCGAAAGAAGTACGGACCGATGATTCCACATGCCGACCTTCAATTTAGGTGAATGTAATAGTTGTTAGTGAATAATTTGTGGATTGTCTTCACGCCAAAGTCGACAATTTTGTTTATGAGATGAAAGTGAGCCTCATCGGAGATGATAATTTTCTTAATAGAAAATCGTTATCGTTTTCAAGGCGAACCAAGGCAAAATTAGCGAATTCACGACGTTAGCGGTGGTCCGATGGCTTCAGTTGTTGAGCGAGAAGAATTTTATATGAATGCATGTCCAAATCTTTAAAATCCGCCAGGTTGTGATATGAAACAGCTCCAATTCTTGAAAACGTCTTGGAATCGACAAATTACGGTCTTCAGCAACTTTTACCTCAAAAGGGATCCATATTTTCATTAAATACTTCGAGCGGTTTTTTATGTAATTGGCATTTGAACATTATGTAAGGGATATGTACGCTCGAAATTTTAAACAATTCGGCTAATAGCAAGAACAGGTGGACGATTATTACGACCCTTATGGCAAAAGCGCTCGAAAATCTGCAATTGGAGAACGATTGTTACACTCTTCCCAGTTACTTCCCATATAACGGTAATATTAAAAACTAAAAAGATAGCGATAAATCAATAAACAACAAGTAAGGAAGGGCTAAGTTCGGGTGTCACTGAACATTTTATACACTCGCATGATAAAGTGATAATCGAGATTTCATTATCCGTCATTTACATATTTTTTATTTTGCGGTAAAATTGATTAGATTAGTAGTTCCTGAGATATGGTTTTTGGTACATAAGTGGGCGACGCCACGCCCATTTTCAATTTTTGAAAAAAGACTGGGTGCAGCTTCCTTCTGCCATTTCTTCCGTAAAATTTAGTGTTTCTGACGTTTTTTGTTAGTCGGTTATCGCACTTTTAGTGATTTTCAACATAACCTTTTGTATGGGAGGTGGGCGTGGTTATTATCCGATTTCTTCCATTTTTGAACTGTATATGGAAATGCCTGAAGGAAACGACTCTATAGAATTTGGTTGACATAGCTATAGTAGTTTCCGAGATATGTACAAAAAACTTGGTGGGGGGCGGGGTCACGCCCACTTTTCCACGTCCAAATATGCCCCTCCTTAATGCGGCCCTTTGTGCCAAATTTCACTTTAATATCTTTATTTATGGCTTAGTTATGACACTTTATAGGTTTTCGGTTTTCGCCATTTTGTGGGCGTGGCAGTTGGCCGATTTTGCCCATCTTCGAAGTTAACCTTCTTATGGAGCCGGAACGTGTACCAAGTTTCATCATGATATCTCAATTTTTACTCAAGTTACAGCTTGCACGGACGGACGTCGGACAGACAGACATCCGGATTTCGACTCTACTCGTCACCCTGATCAAAATTATAACTATATCTGACTCTTTTAGTTTTAAGACTTACAAACAACCGTTATGTGAACAAAAATAACTACGAGAGTATAAAAACTGTAGAAACATTGATTTGCACCAACGAGATGGTATTATATAGCTTTATAAGAGCCGTAGTCGCAATTGGACAATGGTCGTGGTACCGCCTTCTCTTAGGTGAATTATCATATCTCGAGATGCACTCGAACAATTCCAACCAAATTCGGCACATGAAATTGTTTTAACAAACCTTTGTCACAGTGTCAAAATGGGAGAAATTGTACTACAACTACACCTACTTCGCATATAACACAATTTTATTAGTCGAAGACAGTTGTTGTTTTATGTTTTTTTTATTTTCATGCACTTTTTTCTCTCTCCTTGGACTATTTATTATTAGCATTCTGTGCATTTACGCTTGAAACATTTTGTTGTTTGTGTTTGTGTTGGTAACATCGTTTGTTGTCATAGTCATGCCATGCAATGTGCCAGCGAGTTGTGCACGATCTGCGAATCCTTCGTCCACTACAATCAATCCCTTCAACTAACCTACCAATTGCACTGTGTATTTGACTCCACTGTAGCATCGGTTGTGTGGAATGCAGCCTTGCGCCTGTGGCTATGCTAGTATTTGCTAACTGCCGCGAAAATGTTATTCTTTTCATTTTCAACCATTCCGCCTGTGCATAGTTTTGTATTTTCTATACAAATGTTTTTTTTTTTTTATTTATATTTGCGCATTTTTTTATATTTTTCTTCATGTTTCAATTTTTCAGCTTGCTATTTTAATGTAGCTATTGTAGTCGGTTGTTATATGCACTGCACAAGAATATCTTCGGAAAGGAGTGTACGCGTTAAAAATTGTATTCGGAGTATTTTTTAGTTTTTTAGAAAAGCTTGTGTAACTTAAGTGACAAGAAAGTTAAATTAAACAATAGTAATATGCAGTTAAACCACCTTTTGCGGTTATAGCTGCTTGGCCCCGGGCAAGCATTGAAACAACGAGGTTTTCAAGGCATTCGGTTGAAATTTTCTGCTCCCGCACCTTAATAAGTATTTTGGTCAGTTCTGTCTTTGAGCTTGGCCTGTGTTGGACTATTTTCTTTTTCATGGTATGCCAAAGATTCTCGATCGAATTCAAACCGGGAGCATTTCATCTAAACCACCATACTCCTGCAACCTCCTCCGTACTGTTTTCGCGCTTATTGCCTCATTCTATTGCTCTTCTAAGCCCGCGATTCTTTAAAGAGAGTCTATAGATAACACCATCTGTACGAGGAGATGTCTTCCTCCTAGTCCCAACACTACTGTAATGCTCCAAACGATCGTCCTGATTCATTTTTGTTTAGCAAATTGTTTACTGTTGGATGGATCCTTTTTTTCTCGCTATCACGCGAACCGATACACCTTCTTTCTTTACCGTGTAAATAATCAATTTTTTATTAGTCGTTAATTGCGACTTCTTAGCGCTTTGGCTCGAAGCTGGATTGTCCGCATAGACTTTGAACTTTACATATCCACACAGGAAAAAGTCTAACGGGGTGTAATATCACACGATCTTGGTGGCCAATTGACCATCCTAAAACGTGAAATTACATGCCCACCGAAGTGTTCTCTCAATAAAACCATTGATTGATGCGATGTGTGGAAAGTGGTGCCGTCTTGTTGAAACCAAATGTCGCCGTGATCAGGAGCTTCAATTTCAGGCATCAAAGAGCCGATTATCATGGCGCGATAACGGTCGCCGTTGACGGTTACGCTCTCACCGGCATCATTTTTGAAGAAATATGGACCGATGATTCCACCGTCTCACAAACCACACCAAACCGTTGTTTTCTTTTTAATGAAATGGCTGCTCTTGAATCTCTTCAGGTTGCTCTTTGTGATTTATATGTCAATTTTGCATGTTTACATACCCATTGAGCCAGAAATGGGATGATGCTCAAAATGAATAATTTGAAAAAATTTTGAAAACGTCAGATCTTCTTGAAACTATTCAAGAGCCCTCGCATGAGTAGGTCGAGCTGTATTATGTACGCTTTAAGTTTAAGATGTCGACGTAAAATGCAAAAAGTCGTTCCACACAGCAGTCCGAGTTAGTGCGAACAGCACCGAATCGTTTCTGCACAGTCTTCTTGTACTCTCTCAGCTACGGTTGCTATATTTTTCTCACTGCGTGCTGAACGTGGTCTATTCGGTCGAATATTATCCAATAATGAATTCTGAGTCTCAAGATATGTAGGTGATAGTATTGTGAATAGTACGCTCAGAAGGTCGATTATGTTGACCATAAGTCGAGCGAAACGCGCCAAATTCTTTACAGAATGCGAATTTTCATAATAAAGGAAATTGTCCACCTGTTCAGGAGTAAGTCTTTTCATGATGAAATGCCAGACATAACTGAACAATAATACTACTCATAGAATAAATAGAGACCCCTATACCTCTAGAGAAATCATAAGTACCAACCAAAGTACGCTGCCTGCTAAAAGAGAGGAACAAGGCAAGAAGAGAAAAGAAATCTCTCAATCAGGAGGGGAAAAGCCGGAGGGCATGCTTCACAATAGCCAAGATTGTCAAAGGCCAGGCACCTGAATTGACAAAGGCGAACTAAAGCGCCAAGTGACTAAAGTGGAGGGATATGAAAGCTTCTTGAAAAGGTAGAAGTCAGAAACTTCCATCGAAACCAAGAAGCAGAGTCTGTCGCAGAACGAAGTGATGGGAGATCTGCCTAAGAAGCCCAAGCAAGAGCAACACAGTACAGCAACTTAGCAATGTAGCTAGAGACAGCCTGCAGGTAGCTGTCAAATACGCCAATTCCACCGAGCAGCATACGGGAGAGATGGATGTCGACTATTCACTCGACGATCCAGCGGGTGCTCACCCGGAGAAACATTTAGCAGTTGCAGGGTCATCAAATGCACGGACCAGGCTGGTTCAAAAAGTATTGTGAATTTTTGTATTTCTTATGAAAGTGTACTTCCCCCGGTGGGTACTGAATCGAATATTCTCAGAGCTATAGTGTTTTCAACCAATCGGACGACATAACCTAGCCAGCGTACCCGCTGTCTCTTAATTCGTTCCATCTAATGCGATATTCGCCTTTGCCAATGCACAAAGGACCAAAAATCTTCGGCAGAACTTTCCTCTCGTAAACTCGTAATGTCGACTCATCAGATGTTGTTATCCTCTATGCCTGTTTAAATGAGTTAAGCATCCATCCCCTCGACTCGGTGCATCCTAATGCTACAGTGCAATTCACCACAGCTGATGACACTACAGCACAACTCAACACATCTGCACGCCAACCCACTCAACAAAAAGGATGGGCAACGGGAAAACAGATTCAATTCAATCTATACAATTCGCACGTCCACAATTCGACCATCATCATATTCTACACTGCGCCGCGTCAACATACGATTTTTCCGATTATTCACCGATCCTGAGTGCTTTATAGAGTTGGGTTTTTGTTTGTCGAGAGAGGACTTAACTTCTCAATTGCCTACTCAGTCCGCCGTAGCACCAGTTGCCAAGAGTTATTCTGCATTGGAAGCAATCTGATGTTGTTGTTGGTGTTAATGTTGTTCCAAGATAGACGGTATTATTTACGACTCCGAAGTTAGGACTGACTCATATTATTTTCTCCAGCAATAGATTGAAGAAGTATCATGAATATGAAGTCTTCGAAATCGTTGAAGAGGTAGTGTTTGCCGATCCTTTTTTCACGGGTCTTTTCCAAAACTTGGCGCATGGTGAATATCTGGACAGTTGTTGATTTTTCAGGCCTAAAGCCACACTGATAAAGTACAATCAGTTTGTTGACGGTGGGCTTTACCTTTTCACACAATAAACACGATATAACCTTACATGCGATGTTGAGGAGGCTTTTTGCACGATAATTGGCGCAGATTTATGAGTCTCCCTTTTTGTGGATTGGGCAGAGCATATTTAAATACCAATCGTCGCTATCGCCCGATAATATTACACATGTCTTGGCTCATGTGGTACCTTTCATTGGGATAATTGAGCTTTGATTTCCGCGTCATAACCATTAGTCCAAGTTTCGTCATGAGTTATGACCCTCTGGAGCAGATCTGGATCATTATGGACTAAGCCCAACATCTCCGGACCAAGTAATGTCAACTCGACCCTGTTTTTGGTCGAAAGTGAGCAATTCAGCCTTCAGCCATTTTGGCACTTCAGCTCTAAAATAGCAGGGTAACCGTAAATCCAAAACATACCAGAAATGATTGGCAAATGATTTGAGACCTAGATTTCAAACAATTCTCAATGCAGAGCTCAATCCGCGCAAGGGCCCCGCACATAAAACCATTGGCAGTTGAAGCTGATAATTCAAAATTCGCGATACTTTTTGCACAAACCTCGTATCTAGTTGTACATGAGTACATACCTAGGAAAAGCTTAAATCTTCATATAAACTGTACTCTCTAGCTGTCCAATACAGAATGCTACAGTTATTACCTAGTTTACAATAGAGCTCAAGGAAATCATATAGAAAGTAGGGATATAATTTTAGGTATTTGCTATCCCTCCATACTGACACTGCTTAAAATACCATAATATTGAAGTTAATTGGATATTGAACGGTTTTAACGTTATATTTTAGATATATCGAGGACGCTCCAAACTGCTGCTGAAAGATTTTTGATTAAACTCGTGCTTGATTTTGTTAGATACATGTCTACCTTTGATTTGTTTACTATATCTTTCATCAGATAACAAAATACAAACGATTTTTTGGCAAGCGGGCGTCTGGAAGAAATCTAATATCTCACTTTCCGATTTTGGTGCTGCCTAATGACCTCTCTCCAGGTGGTCTCCCTATCTATTCCGATTGAGTTAATCAAAGAAATGCCGATTACATATCGTTTATAGGTAGCAATAATTCTAATCAGTCTCTTTATCGCTCTTCAAGTCCAATGAGCTGATAAAGCTGTGAAACATTGTTGGTAACGGCATATAAAAAGCGAAGCTTAATGCTCGCTACAAATAGTTTCACGCATTTCAGTATCTGGTTAACTGTTCGGTCTTTAATACTAATTTGTCTTCCTGCGAAATGGCTACACGAGCCTTAATGGTAGTGACTTTATTAGCCTTTTGCGGTTGTTCACTCACAGTCGCTGCAAAGTCTTGGTGGGAAACCGCTTCGTTTTATCAGATTTATCCACGTTCTTTCAAGGATAGCGATGGCGATGGTGTTGGCGATCTGAATGGTGTCACAAGTGTGCTACCATATCTGAAGGAGATCGGCATGACTGGCACTTGGTTGTCGCCATTCCTCAAGTCGCCCATGGCAGATTTTGGTTATGATATCTCCAACTTTACAGACGTCGATCCACTATTCGGCACTATGGAGGACTTCGAGCGCATGGTGACTAAGGCCAAAGAGTTGGATATAAAAATAATTTTGGACTTTGTACCAAATCATTCGAGTGATGAATGTGATTGGTTCATTAAATCGGCTGCTAGAGATCCCGTATACAAGGACTATTATGTCTGGCATCCAGGTAAGTTGGTGGATGGTAAACGTCAACCGCCAAACAACTGGGTCAGCGTATTTTATGGTTCGGCATGGCAGTGGCATGAGGAGCGCCAAGAGTACTACCTGCATCAGTTTGACAAAAAACAACCGGATTTCAATTTTCGCAATCCCGCAGTGCGCGAAGCAATGAATGTGAGTCAATGAAAAGTGAATACGTATAATTTTTGATTGTGTGTTGTGTTGTAGAATGTCTTGCGTTTCTGGTTGGATAAGGGTGTTGATGGTTTTCGCATTGATGCCATCTACCACGCCTTCGAGATTGAGGCTGATGAAGATGGTAACTATGCAGACGAGCCCGTGAGTGGTTGGAGCGACGATCCACAGGATTACGGTTATGTTCGCCACATTTACACGGTTGATCAGTGGGAGACACCGCATTTGGTGTATGAGTGGCGTCAGCTCTTGAAGGATTACGAAGCAATTCATGGCGGCGATGAGCGGTGAGTGGAGTGCATATTTTCAATGCATACCCGTATTTATTGTTTTTCATTATTTCCAACAGTATTTTGATGGTCGAGACCTGGTCACCCATAGATATTGTCATGCATTACTACGGTAATGAGACCGCAGAAGGCGGTCAAATACCCTTCAACTTTCAAATGATTTCTAATTTGGGCTATGATTCCAATGCACATCATTATTCCGAAATGATCAACAGATGGTTCCAATACATGCCGACTGGTAGAACACCTAACTGGGTGGTACGCAAACGTTATAAAACTCAATTGAGACTGCTACAATCTAGTAACGTGGCTTCTTCTTCTTTGCAGATCGGTAATCACGACAAAAATCGTGTTGGTACGCGCTTTGGTGCCGAACGCATTGACCTCTTTAATATACTCTTGCTCACATTGCCGGGTTGCAGTATCACCTACAATGGCGAGGAGATCGGCATGACTGACGTATGGATCTCCTGGGAGGAGACCGTCGACCCACAGGCGTGCAACAATGAGCAAGAAGGTTATGAGTGGCGTTCACGCGATCCGGCACGAACACCCTACCAGTGGAGCGACACTGCGAATGCTGGTTTTACCACGGGCCGAAATACTTGGCTACCCATCGCAGAAGACTACAAGCTCGTGAATGTGAAACGTGAGCGCGGTGTGGCTTTGAGTCATTTAAACGTCTTCAAGAATCTACAACAGCTAAGAAAGTCGGCAACCTTACAAGATGGTGAGACAGAGGTTAAAGCGTTGAATGACTATGTCTTAGCCGTCAAGCGGTGAGTTTGCGTGGACTATGCGAGATTTTTCTTTAACCTTCCTCAATTTCAGCTCACTGCGTGAAAATTACACATACATAACGCTGCTCAACATTTTTGGTCACATTGAGAATTTCAACTTGCACGAACACTTCGCTGACCTGCCGGCGGAATTCGAATACGTCTTGATAACCGATCGCTCCATCAGGAGAAAGGGGTGAGTAGCCACGAAGAGTCTAACTAACTCACAAATACCATTGTTTGAACTCATTGTTTGTGTTTTGTTTTTCATATTAACAGCGATAAGACTCCCACCAGCAGCGTCACGCTTATGCCACACGAGTCCATTGTGCTGAGGTCCAGCGTTCGAGTTTAGCGCACTTTTGTTTGTTTCCAAAAGATTTCTTAACAACTTAGCATGCCATAAATTATTATCGGTTTGGTTCTAATCAACATTTTTGTACCCCAAAGCCCTTTATTACTTTGTGTTATTTATTTGGCTTTGATAACACATTTATGATGTTTCGCAAACAAGACTATAAAGTAATATGCGATTGCCGTTAATTCACATATCTCTATCACCCCCATCGGCGGCAGCCACTTTATGGGTGCTATAAAGGTGTTAAGTGGCACTCAAGTATTCGCGAATAAATATCGCTCGACTTCGATCTGCCATAAATGCTTGCATCCTACTTATATTGTCTCATATATTTGATTTAATATGATTATCTTAGATTAATTATAGATAGTATAATTTTGTGATAAATAAGTATATTTCCTTAAAAAGCTAAATGATATTAATAATTAAGTTAATATATGTATATATATTGTTTTGATAAAAATTATAAAGTGTTTTCGCAAATGTTTTCGCTCTCAAATGTCATTATTTTAAAAGAAAAAGAGCTCCGAGAGAAATGTGCGATCCGACTGTGGTATAATAGATAAAAATGAAGTATTCGTAAATTTAGTGGATTTGTTTTATCTTCATGGTTTAAAGGCCATCAAACGCCAGACTTTTCAAGAGTTAACGCCTGCTCCTCGGAATATATATTCAACCAACGTTTAGGTATACGATATTTGTTCAGAGAATGTCGCGATTTTGTATTTCTTAAAAAGTGTTTATTTATTATGGAATCAATTTCATCTCCAACAAAATAATCACCGACCGATGCAACGTATATATCGTCACCTAAAATGCAAAATAACGTATCATCAAAAAATTCGAAATTGAGTGTCTTATTGATTATGATTCACTACTTCAAATTGCATTCATAATATTACATATGTCCAACATTTTCAGGTTCTGCCCTCAGATATAAACCATTTTTAACCAATATTAAAATTTTTCTTCACTCATGTTCCATTTTATTTCGTTTTTCATTCATGCCACTGTAAAATTCCGAAAATGTTGTTACGTTATTTTGCATTTCAGGTGACGATATATTTGTCAACGCGTTTTCCAGTCCTCCAAACAGTCGGAATAGTATTTTATCGATATAGACTTTAGCACATTCTTCGATTTCGTTCCATAGCTTCGGTGTCCTCGCATTGACCAATTGACAATGTAATTCGAAAATATTGAAACCTTTTAACAAACAACATAAAAAAAGTTTTCTATCTTCTTTATAATACCAAAGTTTTTTTTCCAATTTTCGCGTAGTGATTCACGTTTAATAGCTTCAATTAACTCAAAGCGGTTTACCCGAAGCGGTCGTTTGAGTTTACTGAATAGCCAGATGTCACGCAGAGCCAAATCAGGTGTATACGATGGTTGCGGCGCGGTATTGTTTGAAGAACTCACGAAGAATCTATACAGTATGCGACTGTGCATTATTCCGACCTCCTTTTACACTCAAATAGTATTATTTGTTGACAGTTTGGCCAGTCGGAAGGAATTCGAAGTGCAGCACACCTCGATAATCGAAGAAAACTGTCAACATAACTTTGATTTTTACCTACTTTGACGTAATTTTTTGGCTTCGTTTCACCTTTGCCACGATATTCGGCCGATTGATTGTCTGTTTCCGGGTCGTAAGCACAGTTGTAAAACACTCAATCCTTTTTTAGTGACGTGTTCATCAGTAGATGTTGCCATCGTGGACATTGTCCGTCGTCAAGGCGATCTCAATCTTCTTTGAATAATTTGTACCAATCAAAAACTCTTGCTCGTGACAAACAATTATCACCGAAGGTCTATTCCAACTTTTCTGCACAGTTCGTCACCAGAAATTTGATTCTGCATACAAAATTTAATGGAACTTCTTTTTTGAATAAAGTCAGTCATCGTAAAAAAATCGCCGAATGTACTAAATTTTGTCGAAAGTCAAATATAAGACGACCGCTATCATGGCACGAAAAACAAGCGAATAAATATATCCGTAGCACATTTCTTGCAAACAAAGCATCTATTCTTCGAATTTTGAATACATTACTTCGCAACAAACATAATTTATTTCTAAAACTCTTTAGAAAATAAAAGAATAATAATCTGAACAAGTAAGGAAGGGCTAAGTTCGGATGCAACCGAACACTTTATACTCTTGCAAGAAACAAAGCCAGGGAAATACTTTAAGGCGTAAAACCAATTATATAGAGTAGAGTCAGCCGAATGTTCGAAAATCCTGATATTAGTAATATTACGGATAGGCGAAATTTTGGATCAAATTTTTATATTTGGGGCACAAAGATACACTGTTATGAATAAAACACGCTCTCTTATTTTCAATAGGATAACTCACATTTTGGCCGATACATGCGGTACAAAGCCACACCGTAGTTCGAAAATCTGTATATTAAGTATATGGAGGCTAAGGAAAGTATTGGTACGATTCAACCAATTTTTGACATACAGACATATCATTATAACAGAAGGATCATCCCTTAATTTCAGTTATACAAGGTGCGTTCCAAAGTAAACAGGACTTTAAAAAACAGAACAAATGGTTTTTTCGGCAAAATCAATTTATTTTATTCAAAATAGTCTTCTTCTGCTTCAATACAGCTTTTTGCACGGTCCAAAAGCATGTCGAACGAGTGTTTTAGCTCGTTGGTCGGTATGGCCGCCAGTATGCTGGTGCAAGCCTTTTGAATGACCTCTACGTCTGGATAACGCTTTCCTTTCATAAGCAAATGAATTTTTTCGAAAAGGAAGAAGTCGCACGGTGCCATATCAGGTGAATACGGGGAGTGGTTAATAGTTAAAATGTGATTTTTGGTCAAACAATCGTCCTTCGAATGTTGGATTTTGAGCAATTTTTGGTCGTCAGTCCATTTGTGCAGAGCAAACCGTGCACACATCTTTCGTAAGCCCAAATGTTCGGTAAAAATGTGATAAATCGATGTTTTGGAGATGTTCAATTCCATTTCCATGAATTTCAATGATAATTTCGGCTGATTTTTGATGAATTCACTTACAGTTTCGATGGAATTTCCGGTGATCATGGATTTTGATTGGCCCACATGTTGATCGTCGTGTATGTCCTCACGACCACTTTGAAAACGTTGAAACCACTCGGGCACTCTGCTACGGAATAGGCAATCATCGTCATAAGCTTGTTCCTTCAATTGAAACGTATCGGTAAAAGTTTTACCAATTTTAAAACAAAATTTAATGTTGGCTCTTTGTTCGAAGCTCATTTTCGCACCGATAACACAAACATACAGACACTTAAAACGCAATAACTTCACTTCCAATCAATGATGTCCTGCAGATGGTTTAAAATGGTTTGGTGACTACCTCTCATTTTCTGGGCGATGCCACATGCCGGTCTAACTCGATGTATTCCATGATTTGATTGGTAATCGTCGTCACAGGCCTTCCGCCGGCTGGCTTATGCATGGTGTCTTTTTCACCCGATCTGAATCGCCGAAACCATTCCTCCGCAGTTCGAAGTGATAGAGTCCCATCCCCCAAAGCACTATTAATCTCACGGAACGTTTCTATAGCGGATTTGCCTTTAACGAACGAAAACTTTAAAATAGCGCGAATTTCGGCATTAGAGCACTCCATGTTTATCAACTATAACTGTTGAACGCAATGTCCAAACTAATCATACATAGCGTCGTTTTGTAGGTTATGTCAAGACTTTTCAAAGATGTATAGTATTGCCAGTTACGAGCTCTGTAGCGCTTTATACATAGCCGCGAAATTCAAAAGACAAAAAGGCGAAAGGGAGATATTTGACAACCTAATATAGCGCAATTTTTAACTGGTGCTTTAGAGATTACCTTTATCAAGTAGGGCCAGGGTAACGGAGTGATGTGTTCCTTTTGTGGAAAATTTTCTTGTAATGTAAGATGTAATGATGTAAGCACTTTACGTCCGAAAATTGTTCAATTCGAATCAAAATTATTCAATCCCTTAGATACCAAATATGTCAAATATAAGAAACCCGCTATCATGTTATAAAAAGCTAGCGATTAATCATAGCACATTTCTTGCAAACGAAGCAACAGTTCTTAGAATTTTGAATACATTACTTCGCAATAAAAATAATTTATTTCTAAAACCCATCAGAAGAAACTAATAATCATCTGAAAAAAATAACAAAAAGAACTTAATCATCCGACTGTAAGCATTAGCGCGCCCGAAATCTTTATCAATATAAATACATACATACATATGTACATTGTGGTTATTCCCGACATTACACACGTACATCATAAATATAATTCACGCATTCAACTCAGCATGATCAGTACTCTGTTATGTCTTTCAGATAAGCTTAAAATTACCGATGAACTTTTCTTGGAACAACCCGGATTAAATATTCATATAAATATGTCCAACATTCGATGCATAAGGTTATACCGTTCTGTGTAATCGTTCAGTCAAGAGAGTACTCGCCTGCGATCAGGCTGTTGAAATTTTGATCCTGCAAGTTTACAAGTCGAGTGTTTGTTTAGCTCGGTGAAAAATGGTGCTCAAAACTTTTGTGTTATTCTTTTGCCTATTTTATTTCGGTAAGGGCATGAATTTCGAGTTCAATGCAGATTTTGTAATTATTTCTTTTAGGTTCAGTAGGATATACCAGCAAAATAAGTTATGTTGTCGTGTGGCGAGAAAATCCATGTTCTTTTATGTTGAACCGCCCGCGTCATACTTCATTGGTGCCACCTACTCAGTTTCAATTTGAGGATAATTGTTATGATGGTGGCCGACATCACATAATACCATATGAGATTCTGCGTAATTTTTTTAATTTTGCCGTGAAACAAGCCAGTAGAGCAACGCGCATCGCACAATACTTATCAGCATACATTTCTACAATAGTGGCACAATTTATTGCCAATGGCGAATCTATACAACATCAAAATCCGTTTCCTGACAACGATGAAGTGGTTATCATCATTGATCCATGGGAAGAAATGTTTGCAGCACTTTCATGGTTACCCGGAAATATATTTATAGGGCCGCAGGTGAATATTCGTCACCATGACGATCCCCTGAACCAGAGAGGCGGAGATCCCGGTAACGCATTCGAGCAGTACGCAAATAGAATAATCAACGACGACACACACTTTACTGCTCTACAAAATCTCAATCGCGATATGCGACTTTATATTAATGATTCTACAGATGTAAATTTGTTTCATCAAATAATGACCAATTTAGATATTGTCAACAGAAGAACTACACCTTTTCCATTCGATGCAGAGGATTGGGAAATAGTTAATGGAGAGTTTTACATTCGCGATAGACATAGAGAGAAACGATCCGAAAACCAAATCCCACAACCGTCAACCGCATGCAACACGAAGCCATCAACTAATGATGATCCTTTCGATTATTATGTTGGATTCTGTAAAGCGGTAAATCGAAAATTAACGGCCAGTCATTTTTCGTCGATCAATAAAAAATACATAGAATCGGATGATAAGATGGAATTTGATTGTCCCAAAAATACTTTCATTAGAGTAAAACGAGCCACCATAAGTAGCATGCCCTGGGCAGTCGCTGCTTTCTCGTTTGGGCTAGCATGTCTCACGGGTGACTGCGTAGAGCGGGACGGTACCGAAAAAATAAAAAAGTTGTGTGACAACAAGAGATCATGCCTATTTTCTGATAGAGACACAGAGGGTTTGGGTGTAGATGTGGAATATTACTGTGCGGATGTATTAACACCTATTCGAGAAAGAAAAGAATTACAGGTAAAAGTAACAAAGGATAGAATAGTATAATTTACCAATTTTTTTTTTTATTTTTGTCAGAGACCTGTTCGCTTTAGTTCCAGCGAATTTGAACTTAACTGCCCCTTGGATTATACAATTCGTATTAGTAAAGCAATAAGACACTCGTCCTCTTTTTTTCTTAATTGTGCTATTGATGATTGCACAGAAAAGGATATTACATCAATTTTGCGGGAAAAATGCGACGGAGAAAATCCATGCAAAAACACACTCGACGATTGGGGCTTGCAACCAATAACCGTAGATTTTTCTTGCATCCCAAATCCATCCATGTTTGTGTGATGAGGCTAACCAGGGCAATTAAAAAACTGCCGTACAATGATTGAATGTTTATGAATATAATATTGGGTCAAGATTGCTAAATCGGAAATATGCAATTTGGGGTATAAATGTTACACTAATGGAGGCACCAGTTTCTATATTGCCAACCATTGTACTATTTTCAAATATGTATAACATAACCTTCAAAGATTATATTAAAACATCTATTCAACCGATTACGTGATGATATCAGAATGTAAAACCTTTCAAATATACTGTGAGCAAAAAATAGTAAGATTTTTTAATTTAAATTTCGCACGAAAACACATTCGTAGGAATATTTGCTTTTTCTACGTTTGTATGACTGTCAGTGACATCTGTGCCAAATGTCACATCAAAATAATCATCAAATTTCTGGTGCCAAAATATTCAGAATATTGAAAAAGGCATCCGGTGATAATTGCTTGCCGCGAGCATGTGTTTCTTATTGGTACTCGTACAAATTATTCAAAGAGCGTCGAGAACGCGTTGACGACGAACCACGTCCAGGGCGCCATCAACATCCACTGATGATCAACACGATGTGTCCTGGATCTATGCTTACTACACGGAAACAGACCATCAATCGGCCGAATATTTTGCCAAAAGTGTGCAGAAGCCAGAAAACCACGTCAAAACAGGTAAAAATCAAAGTTATGTTGACATTTTTGTTCGATTATCGAGGTGTGGTGCATACCGAATTAATTCCGACCGGCCAAAAAAGCGCATTGAAGGCTATTCCGGAAATTGACCTTAACAAGCGTTTCTAGGATTGAAAAAAACGTTGACACAAGAGTATTGTGGCCAAGGTGGTTATGTTTCAGGGGGACGACATAGATTTTAAATGATAAATTAATGTTAAGATATCTTAATGAAACTTGCTCCACATGTTCCTACTGTCTCTGCGCGAATGTCAACTGAGAACTGCTTTACCGACAACGTAACGTTCTCTGGCATATCGTTTATAATTTACGTTCTCTGGTTTTGGTAGACATTCACAATGACTTTCTTTCCGACATTTATTTATTGCGAATGGCAGCAAACAAAGCGGAAAAAAAACCTACTGATTCAAACTAGGAAACTGTGGTTTAAAATTTGTAACCGTTATTGGAAATTTAAAAAGATCTCTGGGCACTCCGGGCACAAAGACATTAAATAAAACGAATCTGTCGACCTTTTAGCGAAAGAAATATCGGCGACCAATCCAATAGGACTGGAGCTTTTCTTCGTTTGGCTCCATACAGATTATTGCGTGTGTTTTTCGGGAGTGGCAAATGGCTTGTAAAAATCGCTACTGGCATCAAGTCTGGATTTTGCCAAACGAAGCTGTTTCTGGAAAAGCTTAATAAAAAAATTTGCTTGCTGTATTAACAGCACATACTCCTTGACTGTCCCACATTCGCAAGGAAGCAGAGCCAGGCTATTGGAACAATGTATCCGATGAGGGATCCTGTCACATCTTTGAATTGAAATAGCCGAGTTACACACTTATCTTAACTTTTACTTCATTCCAGAGGTAGAAAAACGGATTAAGATCGGGACTTGGCGTTGGCCATTCTTATACATCAATATTTTCGGTAGATCACGCATCCTTTACTGCTTTAACTGCATGTTTCGGACTATCATCATGCATGAACATCCAATTTACAGGCATTGACTCAAATAAGAATAGTTTTATTGTGTGTCTGAGGATGTATAAACAGGAACTCTGATCCATTCAAACATCAATTCCGACCAACGGTCCCACTCAATTTCACGAAAACGCACAACACACTATGGCATTACTTCCACCAGGTTCAACGTTTTTTTTTTTTTTTGGTGTAACTTGGGTTTAGGGATTGGCCTTTCGGACGATGAACAAATGTTCTACCATCCGGTCCAATCCAATTAACTTTAGTGTCATCGCCCGCTAAACTCGTTTCCGAACATTTTCTTACTCACTCCATTAGTCTTAGCGAAAGTAATCCGCATTTTTATATTTCTTTGAAGGAAGCGGTTTTTTCGGCTGTTGCGCCCATAAAGTGAGCGTCACTGAGGCGTCTTCTGCAAGCCCGCAGCAAATGTTAAGCCAAAAGCTAGAGGACCTAATGGGATCAACCTGCAATTGTCAATAATAGTTTTAGACAAGACACTATACAGTATGTGCTCCTTCAGCTCTCAGTTAAGGAGCATTATAAAGTCCTCTCCAAACAGTTTCTGCTGGGATGTTTTTGTACAAACCATCCCTGCAGTCACCCACTTGAAACGGAACCGCCTCCTAGGAACAGAGTGACTCTTGCGCAGCTTCGTTCTGGATACTGTAGCCAGTTAAACTGCTACTTATCCAGAGTTGACCCCGACCTATCAAATATATGTCCACCATGCAACGAGTCACCGCATGATTCTAATCACTTCTTTGCATGCCCGGCTAATCCTACACTCCCGACACTCCTCTCCGTAAGGTCGGACCGCGTCGAAACAGCAGACAGAGCGCTACTTCTAATTTATGGTCGTCGTAATCGTCCTGTCAGATCTACAATTGAGGGTCTAGTGGAACAATTTGAATCCAAATCACAGTACAAAATGTTCCCGTATCAGTGAGACGGACAAGTGCCCATAGTGTCGAGAATATAACTGCCGCTTTCGCATCAATTGAGGAAGACCCAAATCAGCCTCTCACAAGTTGTTCTCAAGCGTTCGTCATCTCTGTGACCTCGTTGTGGCGAATTTTGCGAAAATATCTTGTACTACATCCTTACAAGATTAAATTGACGCAAGAACCGAAGCCGCTTGACCACCAGTATTGTCGTTTTCATGACTTTAGCTGAGCAACAACTTGAAAATGATCCGGATTTTCATCGAAAAATAATGTTCACCGATGAGGCTCATTTCTGCCTGAATGGCTTCATCAATAAGCAAAATATGCGTTATTGGTCAGGCAGCAATCCACACGTACCCATGAGTCTCCATTGTACTCCGAAAAAATTACGGTTTGGTTCAATCCATCCGTATTTCTTTCATGATGACCGTTATGAGTCGCTCCAATATTTTTGCATCACGAATGAAAAATGGGCCGGCGGCGACACAAGCCACACAGCGAATGTGATTTGACCAAGTTTGGTGAACGTGTTATCTCACGAAATGACCGCCGCTGGACTATTTCCTGTGGAGCTGGGTCAAGTCTATGGTCTATGCCAACAAGCCAGCGACGATTGATGAACGCATCTACACCAGAAATCATAGTCAACATACAGGATATGGATTTAGAAATACCTCGTTTGACTGAGAGAGAGATTTCGTAGAGGCTCTACACATCTCATTAGGCAGTGTGAGCCATATTTTAAGTGAAATTTTGGGTTTTAGAAAGCTGTGTGCACAATGGGTGCCGCATTCGCTAACAATGGAACAAAAAACACATTCGAATGCGACTTTCTCAGCAACATTTGGCGCGTTTTAAAAAGGATAAAGTGGATTTTGTGCGTCAATTCATCACTATGGATGAGACTTGGGCCTATCACCAGTGATCGTAAATCAAAACAAGAGGCTAAAGCGTGGTGTGAGCTTGATTGTTCGGCTTCGAAACGAGTTCGTGTCCGGAAATCGACCAAGAAGGTTATGGCATCAGTTTTTTGGGATGCAAAAGGAATTTTCTTTGTGGATTACTTACAAACTGGTAAAACAATTGATTCTGAATATTATTGCAATCTCCTAGACCAGTTGTAGGAAAAATATCGTCAAAAATGACCCGGTTTACAGAAGAAAAAAATACTTTTTCATCAGGACAATGCATCGTGTCACAAGAGCAATTAGAGTTCGAATCCATGAATTAGAGTTCGAATCCATGAATTAGAGTTTGAATCCATGAATTAGAGTTCGGATCCATGAATTAGAGTTCGAATCCATGAATTAAAGTTCGAATCCATGAATTAGAGTTCGAATTGTTGGAGCATCCACCGTATTCAACAGATTTGACCCCCAGCGACTTTCATTTGCTTCCGGAATTGAAAAAATTTAATGCGTGGCAAGCGTTTTTCATCAAGTGAAGAGGTCATAACGGCGGTTGAAGCGTATTTTGCAGACCTTTCGTATGCTCACTTCAGGGAGGGGATCCACAGATTGGAGCAAGTGTTATTAATGTTCATGTATTTTAAGTAATAAAATTGTGTTTTTTTTATCAAACGACAAAACTTATTGAACAACCTGGTAGCTGTGGTGCAACAGTTAACGTTCTTATACCCTGAACAGGTTATACGAGTATTAAGTTTGTCACGAAGAAGGAAGCGTCGGAGACCCTATAAAGTATATATATAAATGATCAGTATGTTGAGCTGAGTCGATTTAGCTATGTCCGTCTGTTTGTCTGTCCGTATCCATCCGTCTGTCTGTATACATATATACGAACTAGTCCCTCAGTTTTTAAGACATCATTTTGAAATTTTGCAAACGTCATTTTCTCTTCAAGAAGCTGCTGATTTGTCGGAACTGCCGATATCGGACCACTACGATCGGAATCAAACTTGTATATATTTGACAATGTATCTTCACAACAGTTGGCACAGGTTATTTTCTAAGATAATACTGTAATCTCTGAAGAAATTGTTCAGATTGGATTACTATAGCATATAGCTGCTATATAAACTGAACGATCGGAATAAAGTTCTTGTATGGAAAACTTTCACATTTGACAATGTATCTTCACGAAATTTGATATGGATTATTTTCTAAGGCAACAATGTAATCTCCGAAAAAATTGTTCAAATCGGATTACTATAGCATATAGCTTCCATACAAACTGGACACATAGTTACTAAAAGAAATGCACCTGTGATGGGTATATTAGCTTCGGTGCAACAGCTAACGTTTTTTTTGTTGATAAATAAAATATATTTGCTGTGTTAACTCATACACTTGTATCTGTTTTATTATTAGCAAACATCATCACGCTTAAAATTACCAGGCTAGTATAGTAGGTAATTGTATATTTAAGGTATTTATGTATATTTATGTGTATATTCATTTATTTAAGTTAGGCTTTTAGGTAATTATTATTAGATATTATTTTAGTTTGTTTAAATGTACGTATATATGTATGTATGTTATTAATATTATGTTATATGCTATTTGTATGTAAAATTTTTGTAATTTTAAAATTGATTTAGCATTTTTTATTGTTTGCATTGTATATACAGGCATTTTTTTTTGTTTTTTTGTTTAAAGACAATTATATTTAGATATATATATGTGTGTTTGTGTATATGTAAATTAGAGTGTAATTAAATTAAATTAAGTTAAAATATATATAGAGCACTTATATGATAAGAATTAGTAGCTTGGCGTACAGTTAAGGCAACTAAAGCGTACAAAACGTGCACGCATGCGCGTTCAATTTCCATTTTATCAGCTAAGTAACTATGTTGAAATAGTATTGAAGCATCATCATACAATTAAAAATTATTAAACTATTACAAATGTAGTTAAGTAAAAGTTGTATTCACGCGGAATTGCTAGTAATTAATATATAAAGTACATATAAATATATATATATATAGTTCATATATATATATCTATAGTTTATATGCATAGTATATGTAGTTTGAAAAAAATTCTGCTAAAATCTGCTGCCCAAATTTGTTTATGTTTGTTTGCTTGTAGGTACTTGACGTAGGCGTGTGTGTGGTAAACTGCGCTTAGAGACTGTGAGCGTGTTGTTGTTGCGTTTTGTGCATTTTTTTAGTTTTTTTGATACAACACTTCAATCATAACGACTGCCACGCGAGTTGCACGCTTTTATCTTGTCCACAGTGCATTCCAAAGCTGCCTTCAAATCGCTAAAAACAGGCACACCCTGACGTTTGGCCAAATCAATTAGGTACGAACGACCACGATTGTAATCCTTAATAGCGGCCGGCGTGAGCTATAGCACGAAAAGTAGAAAAAATTGAATTGAGTTAATAATTTTCAGTGCAAACCAAAAACAAATATATAATAGTATATATGTAAATATGTACTACCAACCTTCTCATTGTTGATCACACAATCGTCGGGCAGCATTTGCACGGCCAACACCACATTGTACATCAAGCCGATGCAATGTGCCGCCAGCGTCATGGGCGCCAACGAGCGCGTCTCATTCGTGATGACGAACAACAGCACACGACTGGCATCCAGCAACGCTGGATTGTACAGACTCGGACGCATCGGTGGCAATGCCCAGCTGTAGGTCTCCTCCGACACGGTCAGCTCTTCCTCCTCCTCTTCCTCCAAAGCGGCGCCACGATATTTTCGACGTGTACGCTTTAGCGACTTCTCCTGTGCGGCGCCCAATTGACGTGCATCCTCGTACACTTTATCCGGCAAGCTGCTGTCCAGCTGTGTTGCTTGCAAACTCTCATGCAGCGCGGGTGGATGAAAGGTGACGCCTTTCGTCTTCAAATACGGCATAGCGATGTCTTGACGCCACTTGGTGCGCAAAAAGCAACTGCCACCAAGGTAGACATCACGGAAATCGGTGCCGGCGAAGGTTAAGAACTCATTATTGCCACCATAATTGCAATTGACCGAATTAATGGAACTGCTGGATGAGAATACCGAATCATTGGAGTCGCTCTCCTCCTCCGCTGTTACGCTGCTATCTGGATAGGTTGAGTGCAGTTGTGCGGCGCTGGCGTTCAATTGCGCCAGCGGATATGCGGCTGCGGCTGTTGAGTGTGCGCTCAATATTGGATAAGCTGTGGCGGTAGTGGTAGAAGTATTAGGTGGTGTTGTTGGTGTATGAGCAGTTTGGATAGTTGTTGTGATTTCGGTTGTTTCTATAGATTCGATGTTGACAAGAATTTTTGTTTTTGCTTTACCTAACTGTGCGGCCGAACGTGATTTCATCGGTTGATCTAACGGTTGCGGTGAGGAGGTGCCACTATCACGACTGCGACTCAACAAATCCGTGCTGCTGTGACGTTCATCGCTGCCGGGTACGCTTGTTTGACTGGAGGTGCGTGAAATATTTTTACTGGTAAAATAGCTGATAGCAAAATTGCTTTCATCACCTGCGGAAGGAAGTAAAAACAAAAATATAATTATAATTACAAATTTTGTTTCAATTAAAAGAACAAAAATAATAAAAACAATTTAAAAATTCAAAAACAAAAAAGTTAAAAAATAAAAAAAATTAAAAAAAATATAAAAAAATTAAAAAATAAAAAAAAAAAAAATTTAAAAAAAAAAAAAAAAAAAAAAAAAAAAAAAAAAAAAAAAAAAAATTAAAAATTAAAAAAAAAAAAAAAAAATAAAAAAAAATAAAAATAAAAATAAAAAAAATTAAAAAATAAAAAAAAAAAAATTTAAAAAAATTACAAAAAAAATTTAAAAAGTTGCCTACGATTGACTCGAAGCTATAATACTCTTTACATGTGATTTTTATACCACAAACAAAAAAGTTTTCCATACAAGAACTTGATGTTCAACATTCCTTTTGTATGCTTTTTTCAGGTATATGCTATAGCTAACCGATCTGAACAATTTCTTCGGAGATTACATTGTTGCTTTAGAAAATAATCCATACTAAATTTCGTGAATATATCTTGTCAAAAGAAAAAGTTTTTTCATACAAAGATTTGAAGTCGATTGTTCAGTTTGTATAGCAGCTATATTCTATAGTGGTCCGATCTGAACCATTTCTGTGGAGATTGTGGAGCTGGCTTCGACAATAATCTGTGCCGGTTTTCGTGTAGATATCTTGTCAAACAAAAAAGTTTTCCATACAAGAACTTGATTTTGAACGTTGTTTGTATGACAGCTATATGCTATGCTGGCCCGATATCGGCGATTCCGATAAATGAGCAGCTTCTTGGAGAAAAAAGATTGTGTGTAAAATTTTAGAGCGATATCTCAAAAACTGAGAGAATGTGGCACATATATGCAGACCGACAGATAGACTGGACTAAATCGACTCAGCTCGTCATGTCCACCTGTGCGTTACAAACTTCGTCCTAAACTTAATTTACCCACTTCCAGGTAAAAAATATATTTACCTTGCATATTGGTAAGATAGACCGGCGGTGGTGGCACATTTGTGCCCTTTATGGGCGAAATGCAACCACTTTCTTGTATTTCCTGCTGCAGCACCGAGAGATAAGCCGAAATCACGCAGAATAAATCAAAGTCGACATCCAACGATTCGTTCAACGAAGCGTGTGTGGGTGTGTCGGAGCTGCACGATGTTGCGGATGAGCTCTTCTTAGTGGCATGCTCGCTGCTATTAAGTTCTGGTTGAGCACCAGATTTTGTACTGCGTTTTTGTAGGGCTTCCAACGTTTCACGTTGTGTGGCGATTATCTTATTTAAATTGTCTAATTTAACTAGACTCTGAGCGTAACCTAAATATAAGAGAGCGCGTTGACATTGTACAACTGTGATGGCGCCGTTCACGGGATTAACGCGATCGAAGGCGCCACGCACGACACTGTGTGGTGAGAAAATTAAAAAAAATATTTATTAAATATAATTTAATATAAAAATTTTTTTTTTTTTTCTGACATGAACTTACACTAAAATCGTTGCTATATTCGAGGGTGGATCTCTAATGCCAGCCAAAATGTCTTTGGTGCGCTGCAGACCCGATGGTATATCATCCATAACTGGTAGGCCACGACGTGTGACCAATTCCTTCAATATTAACTGATTGCGCCGGAGGTCAATGTATTCTCTGTTAAGTTTAGAAAGAAAGTAAAGAAATTAGTGTGTGTTCTTTGAGTTAATAAAGTCATCACATGTAATAGACTTACTGCTGGGATATTTGCTCATTAAGTATAGATTGATTACGTTTATATGGATGTAGTACCAACACCAGCTGCTTGCAGTTTTGACCCGCTATATGTGCCGCCTCAATGGCACCAGCAGAAGCGCGCGTCTCCGAATCCATAACGAAGAACAAAACACGCGCCTTCTCTTTGGCGCGATGTTCCAGCTCGATGAGATCAGGCGTCCAATCAGATACTTGCTATAAGTCGCAAGGAAGGAAAAAAAATTATGAAAATAGGTAATTTTCACATAAAACCATCAAAGAACTTACGGGATTATAGAAGGAAATGCCCAGTTCATTTAACGCTGGTATGGCGACATCGGCCCGCCAGGTGGTGGGATTACATGAACCGCCTAGGAATACCTCAACCGGTGCCGATGTGTCACCCTTTGACAATTTTCGCTTACAGTCTTCGACATTACTTAAGGATTTTGTACTACGCAATTCGGTGCCCGTTGCTGTTGTTGTTGCCGTGTGGCACACGGTGCCGTTATTAGCCTCAACAACACGACTGCTATTGTCATTGTTTTCCTGCTGTAGAGAGCTTAATAGATTTACCTTGTCGCAAATCGACGGCGAGAAAGTCGATGTGCTGTTGAGGTTAGGAAAAATCATTATTATATTATTACAAAATTATTTATTGTTTATTAAATAATTGTCTTTGTTTTAACTCACCGAAAGCGTTTTAGATCGGCTGCCAGCACACAAAATTCACCAAAAGTGAGTCCATTCGATTGGCGGCTGCCTTTGCGTGCCAACAATTTGGCTGTTTGTAGCATTTCGGTGACTGGAAACGAAAAAAATTAATAATTATTAATTAGTTTTAATTAATTATTTTAATTAATTCTTGATTAATTTTAATTAGATATTAATTATTTTAATTAGCTTTTACTTTTAATTATTTATTAATTAATTATTCATTTAATTTTAATTAATTATTAATTACTTTAATTAATTAATTGTAATTTGTATAAATAAAAATCAGCTTCAAGTTAGCTGAAATCCAAATTTATTGTTTTCTTTTTAATTTAATGTTATAATTTCGATTTAATTCGATTCAATCATTTATTTGTTTTATATATTTTCTTAAAAGGTCAGTTTTTTTTCTTTAAATGTTATTTGCTCATTTCTATACACAGTCGGGGTTTGCCACGAAGCTTTTAACACCCAGAAGAAAACGTCAGAAACCTCATAACAAAGATATACATATGTATATGATGACGAGCTGAGTCAATTAAACCATGTCGATCTGTCTGTCCGTTCGTCAATCCATCCACGAGCTAGTCTTTTAGTTTTTGAGACATCGTACTGAAATTTCACACACGTTCTCATCTCTCCAAAATGCAGCTTATTTGTTGGAACCACCGATGTCGGATCACTATAGCATCTAGCTGCTATACAAACTGAACCGTCTGATCCGTTCCCACGGCGGTCGGATCTATGTAACCGGAAAGGACCCAGATTATTATCCCACCAAGGACTGCCAACTCAACACTATTCCTCCGCGGGATGTCGTCGACCTTTTCGTGTTTGGTCTCTGCACAGAGGCAGCATAAGGGAGTCTATGTGTACTCTTTCAATTTGTGATCTGGTTACCCAGATTTTATGCAAGTACGGGCCCTTTCTAATGCCAAGTTAAGCTCCCTGCTCCAAAGCAGCGGAAATACTTTTAAGCGTTTTCTTTGAGTCGCAACCTGCAGTTTACCCAATCAATTTTAACGCATGCATGTCGTATCAGAGCGTCAGCTTTATCATGGTGAAGCGTTATATACGTTCTTACCAGCTCTCTTCCGTTTGGCGCCGTAATGTTGATCGTCAAGTTTTCGTTAGAGTCCTGTAAAGCTTCTTTTACAGTCTCTCCATCTTTCTCCTTTGTCGTAAGGGCGTCGAGGTCTCTAATTTCTATATTGACCTTTAATCTAAGGTCGGTCACATTTGCAGATTCCTGAAGTGAGGTCTTCAGTGCCTCGAAGCAGCTGGATTTTTTAGTCTACCCCAACTCCAGCTTTAATAGTAGCGCCCGGCTCTTGTTTTGCTGCTCGCTTTAATATTAACTGACATCTGTGTTGCCCTTCCCTTCTCCTTGTTTTGCAGATCCTACTTGTGTAGCTGGAGTTTCTCTGAAGCCTGTCTTTTTTTTCAGTTTTGTCCGGTTGTTTTGGAGTGGCGGTTATTATAGGAGATCTAGCTATTCCTACGGAAGTCGGTCTCGTATTCATCGTTCTCACCATTTTTGTTTCTTGCTTTTTTTTCTTGTTTGTTTTTGTTCTTGTTGTGGTGTGTTCTTTTTGTTCTAATGAGTCCCTGCTTCAAGCCACTATCTTCGCGCTTTGTAACAGAGTCCTATATGAACTAAGCAGGAGGTTATGTTCAGAGCCAGTTTCAGGCACGAATCAGGAGTTCGTCTCCAACAAAACAAATTTATGTTTTAGTTTTAATAAAATTTTAGTTTTCCATATTCAACTGGATGCAATTTTATTAATTTTTGTATTTTGTATAATTTTTTTTTAATATTATTATTTTTTTTAAATCTATTATTTTTTTTTTTTATTTTTTTGGTTACTATTAAAATTGTTTTTAACCTTTTTACCAGTAATTTTTCCAGTAATTTTTTTTTTATTGTTTTTTTTTCAAATTTTCGAAATACTTACTTTGCTTCTCACTCGGATGGAAACTCAGCTCATGGAAGAGCTCCTGTGTGCGCTCCGCCGGCACGACATTGCAACGCGCTTTGGCACGCCAAGCGTTAAGAACTTCTCTGTAAATAGAAAAATTAAAAAATAAAAATTAAAAATTTTGTATAATTATTTTAATTAATTTTAAAAAATATTTTATTTTAAAAAATTTTATTTTTAATTTTAATTTTTTTTTTATAAAAATTCATTCATTTACAAAACAAAACAGGTGGCCACTTCCAACCGCACAGTTCTAACTTCGCTGTGCTGCTGGGCGGCGTTAACGGTGTCAGGCGCTAACAACCACATAGATGAGCTGGTATCTAAGTCACTGACCGTGTGACGATTGCGCACAAATGCATTGCAGCCTCGAAGCGGCGAAGATGGCGTGCGCCAGCAGGGAAAGCCGCCAAAGAAGACAACCCAAACTAGCGGTAATAAGAAGTGAAGCAAAAATCGATAGTAGGCATGCTGGTAGCTGCCGTGCAAGTTTTTGTTGCCCACAACAACAAGCGATTGCATCATTGCGCGGGAAGCGCGGCAGCGGCAGCGGCAGCAGCAACGCCAACGCGCGCGCAGGCAAACAAAGCGCCAAAGAGATGAGTGGTCGCTAACTAGCCTACAAGTAGCTAGTTTTTGCTGTTTACTTCGGCTTCTTCGTGCTTTGGACGCCTAAATGCGCCGTTCGAACACAAATCGTGGATATGAAATCATCCAACGGTTTTGTAATGCGCCAATAACCACCAGCCAAAACCACGAGCGCACTTTGGACGGGCAAACAATTTACAAAAACAAAAGAAACAAACGAATATTAGACAAATGACGCGCCAAACGCGGTTCAGCGCGAAAGCGACATTGAATGCAACGGCTGGGCGCGCTAAGGCGACAGCGCACGTCAGTGGCACAAGCGGAAGAGTGCAAAGTCAATAAAATTCCACGCGTATGCAAATGCGGCTGGCGCTAGACTGCAGGGATGTGTGTAATTAAAGCACTCCCAATGTGCCATGCTATGACTCTATGCCCTAGGCATGGCGCTGCGAAGATTATTGAGTAGTTTATTAAGCGCTCGGTGGCGCTGCTGAGCCGCTGCTATCTCACGAAATCAATAAATGCGCCATATTTTCACATTTCGCGGCAATTAAAGCTCGTCTTTTATTTGTTTATATATTTGAAAAGAGGTTAAAGTTCAAAAATTTGTGTTCATGAAAACAAGTATTAATCGGAAATATTAATAAAACAAATACACTGCGCAGCAACAACGACGAAATGCTACGAAAAACACATAGAATTTTGTTAATCAGTTTGATATTGTATATGTTGTAATTATCATTTTTATGTGGTCATAAATATTTTTATTTTCAATTACATTCTCAATCATCATAGCGCAAAGCTGGCAGTTAAAATAATATTAAGAAAAACTAAATTGCTTATAAAAAACAATAAAAATTTATTTTTGGTTTTATTATTACAATGTGATAGTTTAAATTTTTGCAAAATTCCAATGCTTTTATGAGTTCTTAAATAAATAAAATGTATAAAAATTTTTTATCAAATCAAAAAATTAAATAAAAAAATTAAAAAATATATGTATATCAAAAATTGGGAAAAGAAATTAAAAAAATGAAAAAAACTCAATTAAAATATATCTTTTTTCAATTTTATATTATTTTTTTAACTTCGTTGTTTTTTTTTTTTTGTTTTTATCAAAACAATTAAAATTCTTGCGTACTTTCTTTTGCAAAATCGAATACATATATATTTTTTAACTTATTTTTTTACACATATATTTTAAACGAACCAAATAATTTTTTTTTTTCAAAATTATTATTTTTTTTAATTTTTTCCGATATTATTATTTTTGTTTTCAACTAATTTTTTTTCAAAATTAGTATTTTTAATGATTATTTCAATTATTATTTTTCATGGAATCACTATATTTTTTTTTAATATTTTGAATATTTCGATTTACACGAAACAAACATTTAATGTAAATTTTGGAAAAAATATATTTTAAATCGAAAATAAAAAAAAACATATTTCAATAAAAAATATATTATTTTTCAATTTTATTTAATTTTTTTAACTTTGTTGTTTTTTTTTGTTTTTATCAAAATAATATATATTTTTTTTTGAAATAAATTTTTTATCATATCGAAAAATTGAGAAAAAGATATAAAAATGTATTTTAAAATAAAAATTTTGTGGAAAATTGAAAAAAAGAAATCGAAAATAAAAAAATAGTTCAATAAAATATATTGTTTTTCAATTTTATTATTTTTTATTTTTTAAAGTATTTTTTTTTAATTTTGTCTATTATTTCTGTATATTTCGTTTCAATTTTCTTTATATCTTTTGCCTTAAAATAAAATTTTTATTTATAAATTAATAATAATAGCAAAAATTAAACAAAAAAACATAATAAAAATAAAATAAATTAAGATTTTTGAATTTTGTATTCTGATTTTGAAGTTTGTTTTATTGTTTGTTATTCTAACTAATATTATTATTTAAATTTTTTCTTTAACAAAAAAATTTTATTTTTAAAATTATTAAAAATATCTTTCATTTTATTTTTATTACGAGTATTTAAAAAAAAAATTATTTAAATTAAAATAAATAAATAAAAAAATTTAAATTGCACTCTTCAACACCTCAGTGTCAGTGACATACATACATACATATATACAATATTTTTGTAATCTTCCTAGCCCTCACAACCCCCTGACACCATAACGATCTCCACTCAAAAGCATCACAAGCCTTTATTGCATTAAATGATTTTTTGTTTACGTCTTTTGTCTTGCGCTTTTAATTTCAATAAAGTTTTTGTTATTTGCCACTGTCACTGCACTTCCTATTTTTAAATGTCATAAATTGAAGAAGTGAAATATGTGTAAGCATTTATGCCTGTCAACTGATGCGCTGATGCATCGAGGTGACTTTTCGTACTCACATACATATGTACATATGTCTGTCCATATGTCTATAGTATTCGCATGCATCACCATCGTAGTTCATGTGAGCATCTGACGCGCAAAAACAAACGCGTCAGACTGTGAGTTGCTGCTACAACAAATCGTTTATATGTTATTGTTGTAGCGGTGAAATGTCATTGTCATCTCGACGTTCTGTGGGATGAATATTTTTCGCCGGTTAATTATTATTTGTCAGAGTACTCAAGGTGATTATGACTAAACACCAGAAGTCAACGTTCTTCGAGAATAATTCTTACGCCAATCAACGAAACCGACCAGGAAACGAATATATTATAGTTAAAATCCGTGATCAATCGATCGTGAATAGTCTCACACCTGCATGCAATGCTTAGACTTGATCAGTAACCAGTGGAAGAAATAATCTTTATTATTTCTTAAGAAGTAACCCAATTACCATTTTCCAGAATTGACAGGAAAGTGCGATCAGTTGGGGTTTTTGCCTTTCAAACTAAAAATTAATAACAAAACACGATGAAATTGAAAAGAAAAATAATCATAAAATCGATAAATTATCGATAATGTGCAATCAACAAAGACATTTTTTATTGAAATCTATTAAAATTGTTCCTTTAAAAATTGTGTGTATATATTTTGATGTCAAGTGCTATCGATAAAAGGTAACAAACAGAAATCTTGTATACGAATAATGTACAAACAATACAAAAAATGGCATCGAAATTTATTCAAATTTGTAACTAAAAATTAATAACAAAACACGATAAAATTGAAAATAAAAATAATCATAAAATCGATATATTATCGATGATACACAATCTATAAAGAAATATTGCATCGAAATATGTTAAAATTTTTCATGTTTAATTGATCATTTAAAAAAAAATTAATATTTTGATGCCAAGTGCTAATAAAATCTTTACCATTAAAGATAAAAAACTTAAATTTTCAAATAAAGAGAATATAATCGGAAATATTTGAAGCATATAAGATAGGAAAATACTTATAAATATACATATGTATATCACAAATAGGCAATAAACGAAATTAAAAAAAAACGATAAAATTTAATGCATTAAAATATCGATACTTTTATCGAACTTTTAGTCGACGAATTTAACTCTCGCTTTATTCAGATTAAGTATAATTTGTTTACAATAGTGTTAATAAATAAAAAATCGATAAATTTTAAAACAAAAAATATCGATATTTTTTATCGAAAAAATCGATAAATTTAATTATTGTATTGTTCAGATTAAGAAGAATTTGTTTACAATAGTGATGAAATGTTATCAAAAATATACATATTAGGTCTAACGGTTATTTTACAACTGAATATAGAAAAAATCCCCGGAATATGGTACAGTTATTCTGAAATTACAGACTATAGAGCATCTTAATTCACTTTTTGTACCGAATTCATTCTTGAAACATTAATCGAAATACCAAATATCTTAATGAGTTCTCATTTGCCATTTGTAATTTGTTCTTCAATGAAAATAAACCAAATAAAAAATCACAATTCTTAACTTTTTCATATTTTTCTTCAAGTGTAAGAGTAGATTAAAAAGAGGAAAACAAAGCCACAATTTCTAGTGATAAAGCATACGCAATACTATTATTTAAACAATTTCTTGTGCTTATCAGTAATTAAATGAGAATATAAAAATATACGCAAACAAAAGGTCATTCATTTACAGAGTTTACTCACTTACCTACACACACATATGATATGTTTAATTAGGAGTGTAGTGTAGTGTGTATGTATACATGCATGAATGTATGTATGTTTGTACGACTGTTTATAGCGATATAATAGTAATACAAATAAAATGTGAAATATGTATAAGTGCGCGTAGGTTCAACCAGAAAAAATAAATAGTTCAAATTAAATTAAACTTAGAAATTAATAATTATAAAAATATTATTAAGTAATTTAATTAAAGAAACATAATTAAAATAATTATTTTAAAAATAAAATCTCTAATTCGAATAAATATGTTAACAACTGTAAACTGGTGTAATTATTTTATTAAAAATTAATATTTTTTCTTTTATTTACATTTTTTATTTTGTTTTTAAAATTAAAAAAAGTATTGTTTTAAATAAAATTTGTAATATTAAGAAGAATTTTTAAAAAGAACTTGAAAATTGTAAAAAATTCTAGTTATTTAATTTATTTTATTATTTTATTATTTTTTATTTTTTTTATTTTATTATTTTTTTTATTTTATTATTTTTTTTTTATTTTATTATTTCATTTTATTAATTTATTTTTGTTTTTTATGTTATTCCCTTTCTAACAATTTTGTTTCAATTTACTAATATTTTTATATATTTTTTATATTTCTATATTTCATTTTCATGTTTCTAGATTATTTTGTTTTCTAAAAACATTTTTTAAAAAATATAGTTGTTTTAAAATTATTATATTTAGATTTTTTTGTAATTTTAGAAAAAATTTATTTTTTTTAATTAAAAGTTGTAATATTATAACTTAAATTATAAAGGGAACTTTTAAAAGTTGTAAAAAAGAAATAATTATTTAATAATAATTAATTATTTTTTAACATTATTTAATAAAAATTAGTTACTTAATTAATTAACTATTTTTTAACGTTATTTAATAAAATTATTTAATAAAAATTAGTTATTTATTTAATTACTTTTTAATTCTATTTTATTTTCCTTAATTAATTTTTTATGAAATTTTAAAATAAATTAAAAAAAACTATATTAAAAATACTTTTTAAGTTGAATTAAAAAAGCGAAAAGAATAATATATAAATAAACTAAAGAAGTTAAGATACAAAAATGTATATAAAAGTGAGTGAATAGTACATATGTATATAAAATAAAATATAGAAATATATTTTTTAATATAAATTAAATAAAGAAAGTAAAATTAAATATAAAAAAAATGTAAAAAAAATATAAAAAAAAAATATTTAATTTATTTTTTATTTACCTTTCATTTATTTAACACTTTGATGTTTTATTTACTTTTTATTTATTTTTTTTATTTAAATTTTTTTTATTTTATTTACTCTTCATTTATTTATTTTTATTTTATTTTTTAAATTTTATTTTTACAGATTTTTTTTATTCAACAATTTTATATTTTATTTACTCTTCATTTATTTACTTTAATTTTTTTTTTTTAATTAAATTTTATTTTTACAGACTTTTTTCTAAGTCAACTAAAAAAATGTTAGCAATTTTTATTTTAAAATTTTTATAGGAATTTCATTTTTAATATTTTTTTGTAAAGATTATTTAGATTGATTAAATTAAGATCGCGAAACAAACAATAAAACAAAAAATAAAAAATATTCTGTAAAAATCTTACTGAGGATCTGCAGCCAAAAGCCAGCCAAGCAAACCAATCAAATCAAAATCTAATCTAAAAATAACGCGAATAAATGCGATGATTATGTCATATGATTGTAAATAGTTTTGCAGCACGAAGGGAAATTGTTGCCATAGGTACATACATACAAATGTGTGTATGTAAATACGATGGTGATGCCATAACAGAGTTGGCATTGTTAATTCTGCACGCCGCCGACTGGCAACTGCGAAGGCAAGAAAAAGCGTGGTTGGTGGTTAGGTGGATGATGATGATGACAGCAGAGAGTTGCCAGCAGATACACATATGTACAATGTAAGTGTATGTTTGCATGTATAGCTGTTTTATTATAAAAGCAATTGAAATTCCAAACTCATTACATTATCAACAAATTTCCAAAATCCGCCGTGAAGTGGCCGCTTTGTGCAGATCGCACTTATGCCAAAGCGGCTGCTGGCCAATGACCACCTACACACGCTTAGAGCCGCGCCAGACTGGCAGCCTCCATAACTGCTGTGTGATTGCTAACCAGCAACAACAAAAAATTAACCAACTAAAAACGCGAAAGCAACAACAAACAAGCTAAAGAGACGTAAGTAACAACAACAACAAAAACTTAATCACTTAAAAAATTGAAAGGCAGCAGCACTACAACAACACCAGCATTAATACAACAACTTTAACAAGCCCGCAACAACAACAATGCCACTGCTAACGCTGGAAAACTCCAACCGTGCGGCAAGTTGCTAAATTTGGCAACGCGCTGGCTTTTTACAAACTCATTTATTTGTTTATTTTTCGAGTGGGCCGCTAAATGTTTGCTGTTGAGGTAATTGCCGTGAAGTGAGCGCACAAAATAAGGCAAAAAAGTGTATTTGCTTAAAAATAAAAATAAAAAAAAATGCGCCAACAACCAACACAAATCCCAAATAATCCAAACTACAATAAAAACTAATCCTAAACATAAGCAAGATATTTAGCAAAGGCAACAACAACACCAACAAACATTTGCTGGCATATAAATGAGCCCAATACAAACAATAATTGGAGCGAGGGCGTTGTGCTTGGTGAGAGTACAGACGAGGGCGAAGGCGAATGTAAGTATATGTGAAAGATAAACATATGCGTGTGTGTATATACATATGTTCGAATATGTGTAAGAAAGTTTCGTATGTATGTATGTATTTGCACACGAGTGTATGACGTTATACTGCTATAAAAAACCAAGGGCTTTATTCATTATTTTATGGTTTGTTATGCGCGGCATTAAGATTGTGGTATTATTTCGGCAGCGTTTACCAAATTTAGAAGGGTGTGCAATTAAAAAAAATGAAAGTATATGCTTATACGCGTATATGTGATAACAGCGGAAACAGTCGCGCCTTCAACGGCATACAAACTTTGTAAATTTAATGCAATCAGGAAATAAAAGAGATAAAAAATTAATTTAATTGCTTGCCCAGAGTTCAAAGTATTATTTTTGATAAATAGTTCCGACAAAAAATTGATAACAAAAATATTTACTATAACAAGAGATATTAATTTTAGTACAACTTGGCGTATACGTAATCTGACGCTCATTTAAAGAAATGTGTGTTGAAGTGGCGACTTGACTTCAACCAAAACAAAAATATATAAAAAATAGACTTAAGTAAAATTGATAACAAAGTTATAATTAAAAAAGATACTCTAGCAGAAAAAATTAATTTAGTACACATTGGCGTATACGTAACCTGAAGTTCATACAAAGATTTCTATGTTAAAGTAGCAAAAGTCGGCATTAGCTAAAAAAAATATGAAAAAATAAAATAAAAATAATAAAATAAAAAAAATTAAAAAAATAAAAAAAAAAAATAAATGAAAAAATATAATAAAAAATAGTTAAAAAAAAATTAAAAAAAAAGGAATCAAAAAATTAAAAAAAAGCAAAATTGTTAAATATTTAGCAGAAGATATTAGTTTTAGAACACCTTGGCGTATGCATATCCATTCATTTTCATTGAACGAAATTTCAGGATAACATTTCAGAAGTCAACTTTAGTAATTATTAATTAATAATAATTGACAATGACTAATTAAATGGTTAATTATTGTCTTTTTTAATTATTTAGATTTCTAGTAGAAATCTATTCATATATTTTAGCACTATCGTAGGATGATTCGAAGCTTTCATAACGAATTAAATAATATGTAGCTTCGAGACTCAAATTCATTAATAAGAGTTACTCGAATTATTTTTCGACTTAAAATGGTTAACATATAAAAAAAGAAGAAAGAAAACAAATATCGAGGTTAATACCCTCCACAGGTGCATTTTTTATAGCATAAAATAATATAAACGATTTTTAACTTGATTTTGATCGTTCGGTTTGTATGGCAGCTATATGCTATAGTGGTCCGATCCGAATAATTTCTGCGGAGATTGTAGCGTTGCTTTAAACAATATAGTGTGTCAAATTTGGAAAAGATATCTCGTCAAATAAAATAGTTTTCCATATAATAACGAGATTTGGATCGGTTGGTTTGTATGACTGCTATATGCTATAGTTGTACGATCTGACAAATTTTCTCGGAGATTGTAACGTTTTTTAAGGCAATGATTTATGCCAAATTTAAAGAAGATATCTTGTCAAATAAAATAGTTTTCCATATAAGAACTTGCTTCGGCTCGGTTGCGTTGTATGACAGCTATATGCTATAGTGGTCCGATCTGATCACTATATTGGGAGATTGTAGCGTTGTTTTGAACAGTAAAGTGTGCCAAATTTTGAGAAGATATCTCGTCAAATAAAAAAGTTTTACATACCAGAATTTAATTTTGATCGATGACTTTATATGACAGCTATATGCTATAGTGGTCCGATCAGAAAAATTTCTTTGGGCACTGTAGAGTTGCTTAGTATAATAATCCATGCCAAATTTGGTAAAGATATCTTGCCAAATAAATTAATGTTCCATACAAGCACTTGATACCGATGGTGCAGTTGGTATGGCAGCTATGTACATATGTATGTATGTATATGCTATAGTGGTCTGATCAGAAAAATGTCTACAAAAGACGGACGTGTGGAAAAATCTAGATTGATATATCAAAAACTTTTCCACACGTTCGTCTTTGGAAGACATTTTTCTAGTTCACACATACAAGTATACACGAACAGGTATTTCATTTACGAGAAAAATATAAAATATAGAGTTTAATATAGAAATTTAAAATTATCAGTATTTTTAATAATTAAATTTTTTAATAATTAAAAATAATAAATATAGAAAATTCTCTAAGAAATAATTTATCTCAACCAATCGAAACCTAATTTCAATTCAATAAAAAATTATTCATTGATTTTTTTTTAATCAGCCTTAAAATGCCAACAATATCAAGGTTCTTAAAAAAATCTCACTAAAAAATATCTAGACCAAATAACCTGGCAACCCTACAGCACTCACTCAACAACCAATAGGAATAGCGTATCGCCACATCTTCGTATGCGGTTCGCAAACCACTCGTTGCCAGCGTCGGCGAGCACAGATTTGAGTTGTCATTGCAATTTACTTCCTGCAAACCCGAGCTAATAAAGCTAAAAAACTGCAGGCACACACAGTAAGCAACAAGCGACGACAAAAAATATGCCACCAACCGGCCAACATAATAAATGTTGTCCCCGTTGACTTGCAAGCGGAAGCAATAATTGCTTACAACAGAGCGCTGCAATTGCGACAGCAATCAGTGCAAACCCATGCAGCCATAAAGAGCTCCCACGGGTGTGTGTGTGTTTGTGATCTGTGTGTTGGTAACGAAGGCGAGAGTCAACCGAACACGCGGTGAGTACAACGTTAAGAGAGTGAGAGGTGGCTGAGTGCGCCAACGAGCGGCAAGAGACAGAGCGTTGTAGTTGAATGGTCTTTCAGCGAACCTACGAAGTCGAGTGAGCAAGAAAAAATGCCAACAAAACGGCAGCATTGGAGGGAACGACCGTGTGTGTGTAGTGTTTCAATCGGAACCAGCCGCAAAATAATCGATGATGAGGTCATAACTAATAATAAAAATGATTCTATACCTGTACCGCCAGCCGCGAGCGCGCTGTCGAGCCCTACAATCAACCAGCCAGCGAGCAGGCGAGGCAGCCAAGCAAAGCAGTCAAACAACTAGCGAGTCACACGGTAGGGGTTAGCGGGACGGGGAAGACAGGAAACACTGCACTGTGCAGGCTAAGAAAGCAAAACAAAATAGCAACAGACACAATAAGCGCAACAACAACAACAGCAAAAATACATATGTGAAAATTGTTGGAAAGGAGAGCATGTGTTTGTGAGCTTTGGAGCGGAGCGAAGCCGAAGTGGGTACATAATACTCCGTTGTTACCATACATTTTGTTGTTATTGGAGGTAAATGGCAAATGCAGTCACAGCAGTGCACAGTTAGCACAACAACAACAACTATAAAGGCATTTAACAGCGAGCGTATAGGAACTGAAAGGCGAATTAAACTCCCGATTGACAAGCACGAGTGCGCCGCTCAAGCAGCGGCAATAAAAAAATAACAGAAATTAAGTGCTGCTGAGTCTGGCGCTGGCTTGTAGACAGCATGTGTGTGTGTGTGTTGTGCGTGAGTTGGTCGTCGTTTATAGGCGGCACGAACAGCTGTTGCTTAGACTTGCTGACTACCATACATTGCAGCGCTTTGCAGGTCGCCTGTTTGCTTTGTTGTTGTGCGCTTTATGTTGTTTGTTGTTTGCTTTTTATTGTTTTGTTGCTTCATTAGCTAGCTGCTTGTTTTTGTTGCTGTTGCTATTGCTTGTCCAGTTGAATTGTATTTTGGTTTTTGGTGTGCGTATTTATAACGAGCAATTTGGGCCAAATTGATTGCTTCATTAAATTGCTCGCTCATCTGCTGTTGGCCAAGTGCGGCACGCATGCATTGAATCATTTTGTGGGCATTTCGAAAGTTGGAAAATATTGCAATGTACCGAAATAGTTTAGACTTCAAATGGATTATGCTTTGAGGTGCAGCAAGTAGAGCTATTTGTTATTTAAATGTTTGTGCAAGTCTAGAGTGTAATTTTTTATGTTCGGGTTAGAATGCGTTTTAAGGCAAATACTGATGACGTGTTTACACTATGCAATTAATTGCTGTGAGGTGTGAAAAGCAGTCTTCTAATAATATTGTAAACAAATACACAACTAAGAAGAAAAATAAAAAAATGTTTTTGGAATTTTTGAAAAAAAAAACAACGAAAACATATTGCAACATTCATAAAAGGACAGTACTGATGAAGCCTTTTGAAATGGCAAAAAGCGTAAAAAGTAGGCTGAAATCCACTAGAAAAGGAAGGCAAAATAACAAAAAATAATTTACATACGATCTGCGGTCGGGGGATTTCTAAGGTGAGGAATCGAATGTTTAAGGATTGAACGGTTTAACTCGATTTCCGCCGAAACTGCGAGTGCTTCCGCAAAAAGTTATATGTCACTAGTGTAGGTTATAAAACGAGCTACGCCTTTCGTATGAACACTCTTTTCATATAACCTCAAAATTTATGTAGAAAATTCAAAAAGCCAAATTTTTTGGCTTTTTACTCTTACATTTTGAAAAACAAAAAAAAATCCATGATATTTTGGGTAAACTATCCTTTTCATGTCACAAACTGGCTGTAATTTCTTTCAAATATAAATTATTTTTCATCTTAATTTTAAAGTGAAATTGAAAAAATGCTAATTTTCAAACGAAGTCCAACTTTCAATATTGGTTAAATCTGGTGGAAAAAAAGAAAAAAAAAAAAAAAAAAAAAAAAAAAAAAAAAAAAAAAAAAAAAAAAAAAAAAAAAAAAAAAAAAAAAAAAAAAAAAAAAAAAAAAAAATAAAAAAAATAAAAAATTAAAAAAAATTTAAAATAAATAAAAAAAGAATAAATAAAAAAAGAATTAAAAAAAAACAATTCAAAAACAGAAAACTAGAAAAAATGTATAAAAAACAAAAAGAAAAAAAATAAAAACAAAAAACTATAAATACCATAAAAAATATACGCATAAAAAATAAAAAATTAAAAAAAGTTAATTTAAAGCATTATAAAAATAATTAGAAAATAATAATAATTAAAAATAATAACTAAAAAATAATTTAAAAAAAATATTAAAAATATTAATAAAAAAATTTCGAATAATTACTTTATTAGAAATTAATTTAAATAAATATCTAAACTAATATCGATTACACATAATGTTTCAGAATAATTATTGAAAAGGATTACAAAATATTTATGGTAAATTAAGGTAATTAAAAGTAAAAACAAATAAAAACATTAAATAACAAAAAAATTAAAAAATAATAAATACAAATAATAATAAGAAAATAGCTTAAAAAAACATTTAAAAAATAATTTCAAATAATAAAAATGAATTATTAATCAATAATAATAATTAATAATAATAATAATTATAATAAAAAAATATACATATATTTCCAAAATAAATAATAATTAAAATATTTAAAAAAATATTAAAAAAATATATAGTATGTATATTTAAATATTTCAATAGAAAAAATCAATCGCTAGAATTTTCAAAACTAATGAAAATATTAACCTCTAATCCACTCGACACTGATCAACAAAGCACTCAGCTGACAGTAAACCTCAAACAACAAATATGTATGTACATGTATATAAGATCTTGAAAATATAACGTATTTTTAATTTCCTTGCAATGAAATTATTTTGAAGTAATTGCCAATCACTAAAAATACAAAAACCAAATCAAGAAATATTTCCTCATTGCAGTCAGCTGCAAAAAATAGCTCAAGTAGCGCAAGAATTTCCATTGCTGTGACGTCCGTGGCATAGCATCAGACTAAACGGGGCTGCAAGCATTAAATACATTTGTACACATACATATGTACATATGTATTATTAAATGCTATCAGCATGTTATCAGTTTATTGATTTTATATTAAGGCTAATAAAATACTTATTTTCGCTGAAATTTTTGGCCTAAGCGAACTTTTGTCTATATAATAAATAGCGATTATGGCATTTTATTATTGAGATTGACAATTTAGTATACATTTTGAAGTGGAATTCTGTGGTTTTAAGAAATCGGTAATCATGTGGTTTTGGTGTATATATTTTTATTATAATTACAGCAGAGAAATGAAAAACAAACAAAAACATAAATAAATGAATTTTATTTAAATTGCGAAAAAATATTTATTTTAAAAAAAAAATTGTTTGAAAAACAATTTGTTGAAAAAAATTGATACATGAATTTTGAAAAAAAAACATTTGTATTTTGAAAAAAAAAGTTTTTTACTGAAATTTTTATTTTGAAAAAAAAATTTTTTTAAGTTAAAAAAAAAATAAAAAATCTTTGTTTTGAAGAAAAAACCCCTCTTTTGAAAAAACGTATTTTGAAAAAAAAAAAATTTTAAGAAAATTTTTTAATAATGTAAAAAAATTATTTACTAGAAACTCTTATACGTTTTTATTATTAAATTCTTCAATTTTTTTTTATTTTTTTTACAACCAAGAAATCAATCGATTTCGCTCACAATTTCCATTCCACTTTACAATGACGCGCCAAGCGGCGCATTTTAAATTAAGCAATCAAAAGTGTACGCAAACAGACGACATACAATAGCAACAAAAGAAACAAAGTACCACAAAAACAACAAACAAACAAGCGAAAAAGGCACACTTGAATAAGAAATCGTGTTGATAAAAATTATCAATTGAATTATTGCACGTTTGCTCAATTAAAACGGCTGGCTGATTGATAGTTTGAGTAATTGATTGACTTGAGTGTTAAAATGATTATAACAATATTTCGTTTCGAGAGTGTACAAATGTGTGTGTGAGTGTGTGTAAGTGAGTGCGCTTTGGCAATAGAAGCACGGACAAGGGATACTGATTGGCTATAAAAGCGGAGCCGTTGAACAAGTACTTTTTAGGACTAGTTTGTAACTAGTTGAATGGTAGTTACTTGTGTTAATACTTTACACGCTACAGTTTTTATTGTTTTTTCCTATTTTTCCTTTTTATTATAAATTCACAATTTTTTGGGTAAAAATATTTTTTTTTAGAAAAAATTTTTGTTTTTTTTTCACATGTTTGCTTGCCGGAAATTAAAAGATTTTGTTATAAAACTCTAAACCCTTTATTAATTAGACCAATTTGGTAGCAGTTCCGAGGTGTTTTGTAACTAGTCCGTCTTTTGAACAAAATAGAACTAGTTACGAACTAGTTTGAAAATTTTAATTTTCTTTTTGCCTTTATTTAGATTGTTTTGAAATAATTTTGACACTTTGTACAGAAATTAATAGTAAAATTAATTTCACAAATACGGATTTTTTTAAAATAATTTTGATGTATACAGAAATTTATTGTAAAAATCAAAGAACGACGTAAAAATAATTTAATTAAACTTAATATGCACAAATATGAAATTTTTTGAACTAATATGGAACATCATAAAGAAAACATTTGTTTTATTTTTTTTTAAATTTTTTTTTAATTTTTTTTTTAATTTTATTTTTTAGGTCATTTAAAATTTTTTTTTATAATTTTTTAATTTTTTTTAATTTTTTATTTTTTTTTTTTAATTTTTTATTTTTTTTTAAATTTTTTCTTTAATTTTTAATTTTTTTCAATTGCTTATTGATGTTTTTTTCCTAATTTTTTTAAATACTTTTTTTAATTTAAAAGAATTTTTTTATTTATTATTTTTTTTTATTGTAATTATTGTTGGCCGTTCGAGCGCAAAATATGGCAACTATGCTTAGTAGAGAAGTACAACCCAAAACATTTTACTCCCTGGTTCCAGCCCACTTTTTACCATATCAGCTATTTGAAAACGCACAACGCAATAAGCGCGGCCGAGCAAATTAAGTCCATTGACGACATACGTCCTTGAACGAAGGCACAGCCCTTAAACACGAACAGCTAGTTCAACTAAGGCGCACGTACCTAACGCCCGTAGTTGGGGTGTTACCGCCCAACCCCACCCAAAATGCGCGCACTACCACGCAATCGAAACTCACCGCGTCATGTCGTCACAACTGCTTTTGTTCCAATTGCATGTGGCCGCTGTACTCATAAACGTCACACTGCCATTACCATTGCCGCTGCCAAGTCCACCGAAGAAACTAACAACACTACCGAGACTGTTTCGCCTATGCGCCAACGTCAGTTTGGACGCTGTCGCCGCGATTGCTGTCGTCACTTTTGGTCGTTGCCCTGTAACCTTTTTGCGGCGTTGACCCGCCGCCGCTGCTGCTGCTGTTTGTGTCGTTTGCGTTTGCGCGTGTTGGCAACGACGCCATTCGCCCGACAAACGGCGCGTCGCTGTGACATCAACATTTATTTTAGTGATGATTTCGGTAATGTTAATGCCGCTGACGCCGACGTCGTCGGCGCTACTGTTACGCGTCTATAACTTGCTTGCGTTTACGACCGCAACGACTGCGTCTCTACAATGTTTAATTATGTTGATGATGCGACTCTGTGGGCTGCTTGCGAGCGAACAGACAATAATGAATTTGTTGGCTTCGCTTCAGCAATTGCTTGATGTGTGCGCCGCCTGTCAGTCAGACAGTGAAATCGATCGTTTGATCGATCGAGCGTACGGTCGAATGGCAAACAAAAAAAAAAAAATAATTTACGAATTCGTTATATTTGTTTTGCGCTTATGTTTGTAGACTCTCGGTTAATTGCCTATGATGACATCACGCACGCACTTATAACAAAATGTTGGCCTTTTAATTGAAAAAAAAAAATTATTTTCTTGCAATTCTCACGCACTTAAGTTCACAATCAACACACAGTTCACTTCAACACATACATATGTATATGCTTTCTTCTTCTTTCTTTCTTTATAATTTTTTTGCCAGCTAACAAATCTTTCTGACCGCTTCGCTTGAACGTCCGCACGCAAATGAATCGTCCGCGCGTTCGGCCGCAACTCCACAACTCGACTGCTCACAAATGAGTTTTTTTTGTGTCTCCATGTAGATATGTGTGTGAGGTAGAGAGGCGCTGCAACGCAACGAGTAAACAAAAGCGTAGTAATTTGAGTGTCAAGCAACAAACACAACACAAAGTGCAACAAAAACAAAAAGTTAGTTATGTGTATATTTATTCAAAAAAAAATAAGTAACCAAAAGCACCGATAAGTAATTGTAAATAGCAAAGTTATCAGCGCGATATCGGTTGTAATCTAATCACTAGGAAACTCCATTGATTTTGAGCGCCCATTAAGGGCATTTATTTGTGGCGCTAAGTGACATACCAGACACTGACTGGCAACTGTAAACGTAAGTATCTTCGTTTAAGCGTTTATATCCACTTGTGAGTTTCAGCAGAATTTTTTTTATTATAGCGTAATCGGCTGCAAACGCTTTAAACACCTTTTTCTCGAAACGCGGCTTCCAGAGTCGGTGCGAAAATTTCTACAAAACGGCTGAACCGATCAAATTGAAGCTTTCAAACGACCTTTTTCTACATTTTTCAGTTAATGATCGAAGGTATAAGGTTTCTGATAATAATGTGGAACATATTTTTTTATATAGATATTTATAGTATAGTAAAAGTTAAAGTGCGTTGTAGGAATAATCTAATTAAAATTTATATCCACAAATACGGAATTTTTGGAAATAATATGGAATATATATTTTTTTTTGCAAAAAAAAAAATTGTTTATTAATTTTTTATTATTTTTATGTTTTAATTTATAAATTGTTATTAATTGTTAATTTTTTTAAGTTTTTTTAATTTTTTAAACTTTTTAAATTTTTTTAACTTTGTGACGTAAAAATAATCTAATCAAAATTTATATCCACAAATACGGAATTTTTGGAAATAATATGGAATATGAAATTTGGAAATAATTAAAAAAAAAAACTTAAAAAAAAAATTTAATAAAAAAAAATATAAAAAATTTTTTAATTTTTTTTTTTAATTTTTAAATTGTTTTTGATTATTATTTTTTTTTTTAATTTTATAAACTTTTTTAATTTTTTAAACTTATTTAATTTTTTAAACTTATGTTAATTTTTTTATATGTTTTTAGTTTTTTTAATTTTCTCTTCAATTATATTCTTAATTTATAAATTTTTTATGCTTATTTTTTGTTTTCTTCTTCTTTTATTTATTTTAATTGTTATTCAATAAAAAAAATTTTAGTTAACATTTTTTGTTAAATTTTTTTTTAATTAATTTTTTTTTTTTTTTTTACTGAAACTTTCAAACGACCTTTTTTGTTACATTTTCCAATTAGTGATCGAAGGTATAAAATTTTTGATAAAAATTGGGATTTTTAAGTACTATGGCTGGTGTAAATTTTTCTACAAAAATCGGTTATCTCAAAAATCAAAATATTTACTAGTAAACACACACAAAAATTTCAAAATATTTTACAAAAATATATTTTGTTTTTGAATTTGAAATAATTTTATGCAACAAATTTTACCTTACCGCCAAATGCCTTTTTTCGGTGGTTCTCCTGGAGATCTACTACAGGATCAAGTGAACCAAAACGTTTTCAAAACTAATCTTCGATTATTAAAGCACATTAAATTTGGTTAAGGTACATTTTTTATACTCTTTTATAAAATAAAATACCGCTTTGAAAAAAAATCGTATTTTTTCTGACTTCCAAGTGGATCTTACCCCCCTTTAAGGCTGAGAAGTACGTTAGCTTAGTATATTTGTTGCTTCTGTTGTATTTATTTATCCAATTATTTATGCTACAATTAACGATCTGTGCCAGGTCTTACCGAAGCATGCAAATTTGGTCAAAGGTAAAAGGTGAGGTGAAGGATTTTTTTCTAAAATTCTGTAACACTTAAATACTTAAATTCTCTAGTAGAAGAATACTGTATACTTGCTGTATGTAGAAATAGATCACGTAAACTCATCAGTCATGATCACATAGTATATTTTTTACACTGAAAATTATTCTTGTTGTAACACTATACATCGAAGCTGACCACATATAGTACATACATATAGTACTTTGCCAGGCTTGAAAAATATATACAGAATCATTGGATGGGCGTCGAAACAGCATTGAAAGTCAATAATATAACTTAACTTCAACTTGTAAAAATATCAAAAGCAAGTTTTGCCCAAGTAATATTCTGAGTCTTCATGAAAAAGAGTCCAAACCAACAAATTTACACAACACAAAAACCTTAAACAGCCTCAGAAAGTTTGTATGTACCGCCTTTGCTCATTTTAGGTTAGCAATGTCTGCCTAGGTCAATAAAGAAGAATGTTTTCTTAAAACCTTCATGACGTATATGTATTTAAAAGACATTTATAACTTACTCAACTGATACTAATAACTGCTGACAGCTGACCGCAATTAACGACAAGGTAACGTACATTGTATAGCATACATTACATGACACAGTGAGTAATACTCGGAATTAATAATCAGATTTTTCACATCTATTCAAGTTGTAACATTTAAAAAGATATTTCACAGAATTAGAGCTTTCAATGGCACTCAAAGCATTGTAAATATTTTATAACAGCAAAACCAAACGACAACTAAAGATTTTTGAGTGAAAACTTTAACAACAAAAACACCTTGTATTAAAAGCTTTTAAAAGATCAACCAGATAGCTTTAAGTGAAAGCTTTTAAGTTGAAAGCTACAAAGAGCAAACTTTCAAACAACTACCAAAAAGCTTATAGAGAAAGTTTTTAAAACGTCTAAAACACAGCTTTTAATGAAAGTTTTTAAAATATCTAAAACATTGATTTAATGAAAGTTTTTAAAACATTTAACAAATGGGTTTTAGTGAAAGTCAAACGATTATATTTTGTTATGCTAACTAAATCATAAAATCGCTTTTGTGTAGACAAAGCTTACATTTATTTTATTGTTACAAAAAACTTTTATTGAATACATCGCAGCGAAGACTTATAACATTTATTAAGTAACTTTTAGTGAAAACTGTTAAGGCGAAGACTTCAAAGAGCTTTAGTGGCAGTCAAACGATTACATATTTTAAGCTAACTAAACTTCGAGAAGCTCTAGTTGACATCAAAGCTTGCGAAATTAAAAACAAAAAATATTTTCTAAAAAAAAATTAAAGCTTCTAAACACAAATAGTGCGAAATTAAAAACAAAAAATATTTTCTAAAAAAAAATTGAAGCTTCTAAACTCAAATAGCGTTCGATGAAAATCTATACAATGTAAGCTTCGAAAAGCTATAATTGACATCAAAAGCTTGCGAATTAAAAAAAATATGTATGCATATTTCCTAAAAGAACGAAAGCTTTTAAAAACAAATAGCGTTCGATGGAAATCCATACAATGAAAGCTTTGAAATGCTCTAGTTGATATCAAAGCTTCCGAATTAAAAAAAAAACTTTAAAACATATTTACTGAAAAAATTAAAGCGAAAGCTTCTAAAAACAAATAACTTTCATTGAAAATGAAAGCTTCGAAAAGCTTAATAAATTTTATAATTTCACTGCCTTTTTTTTAAATATTACCTTTTTGGTATTTTTATACGTTTCCTTGCCCACTTCCCCGGCGCCTTCGCACATTTTTTCAGCATTCAAAACAAACGCGATGCAAAAAAATTCGACAAAAGTAGGCAAAATGAACGCTAAACGCTCGTAACTTTGATGACCGATGTCGAACGCTTTAATGGCGACGCGCGAATGTCTCAATTTTCGGCGATGATGTAAAAATTGTGACTTTACGAAATTTTTAATGCCCGCTGACACGCTTCAGTTTCGAATTTCCACTGTTGGGGTTAATGGCTGACAGCGGATATTTATTTCGTTTTATTTGCCGAGCATTACTAAGTGCTTATAATTGACAGGCCGCCGGTATGGGGTGGCAAATACACACATACAGGCACGTATATAAAATTCCTTGCGATTTTTAGTGTGTGTAGGTATGCATGTAAGTATGTGTGAGTGAGTTTTTGTCACTTTGGTATTTGTTGTTTGTATTGTTGTATTTTCATTTACGTTTGGCGCGCACAGCCGGTAGCTGAAGTTGACCCGTTGCCTGCCTTAACAAAAGTTCAATTGTAACTGATCGTTTGCGATTTTTTGCGATTTCCAAGAAGCCTCACAGCGCTCAGCGATGTCATGAGCAGCAGACCGGTGGCTTACCACACAATTTTCTCAACGAAATACGAGTGTAATAAGTGTTTAAAATTAAACTGTTGCATATGTACGAGCACGTCTGCTGGTTGCCACGTGTTCTGTGTTGCGTTGTGTATTATGTGGCAACTCGCGCTGCAGCCAGCGTGACGGCAGCAGCAGCGCTTGGGTAGTCATCAATCGCAATTAGACATTAGCAAGTAATAAATAAGCAGCAAATATTGATGTGCTTAGCTTGATTAGTTTACTACTGTTATTATTGTTGTTGTTCAGCTAATTATGTTGTTGTTGTTGTGGTTACTTTGTATGACTGCTGCACTCGTTACATGCCAGCAAATGCTTTTTGTTTTAACATTATTGTTTTTGGTATTGTTGCCTTTCATTTATTGCTGGCAACACGATCTCATGTCGCATTATTCGATTTCTCGGTTTATTCGCGTATGACGAAAAAAGAAATCATACATTTTATTTATAACTATTACAGCGGAAAATTAATAACAACTCTCGCCGTTTAACCAATCGACATTTCTAGCAAATTTATTATTGCCTTTTTCCACGGTGTGCTTTTTTTTGTTATGGTTTTTGTTGTAGTTGTACCATATTGCCATGTATGTGTTAATCGCTCCATTCGCGCTGACTTAATCGTTTATAAGCACATTGCTTTTCATCAAATGTTGCTAAATTAGTAATTAGTAGAATATATTGGATTGCTTGGGAGCTTGGGATGATGTCATGGATTATTTTTTACCATTTGCAGATACTTCAAGTTTCCATAAATTTCAAACGAAAAAAAAATTGCGTTGTTTTACAAAAGTTTTGCGTGCGTGTGCGTGCTGTTTGGCAATGACGCGTGGTGCGTAAGAGGCGGCGTGAAAATCAACAATATTTGAAAGTTGAAACTTTAAACAAATTCAGAAACAAAAATACAAAACTAATATTAACAAAAAAACTAAAAATAAGTAAACATAATAATTATAATAAATAAATAAATAAAAAGAATAAAAATATTTTGTTTTCTAAAAAGAGAAATGAAGAACTAAATTTACAATAAAATAAATTTAATAAAACAAATAAAAATAAATTTGTTTACAAAACATTAATTAACCTAATAATTGAAAAAATAACATAAAAATATTTTTTTCTAAAAAAAAAAAAAAAACAAAAAAAAGAAAATAAATATGTAATGAAAAAGATAAAAACAAAAGAAGAAGAAAGAAGAAAGAAACAAATAAAAAGCAAAATAAAATCGTTTTAAAAAATAAAAAAATAGGAAAACATAAAAACGTTCAAGCAAATGTAAAACAATATTAAAAAAATATGTATAAAACAAACTAAAACTTTAAAACTAATAAACATTTTTAAAGAAACAGTAAAATGCAAATTTTCGAAACCAAAAAAAAATTAATAAAAAGGAAAAATATTAAAAAACAATAAAAAAAAAATTTTATAAAAAATTAATTAACAAAATTAAAATAAAACATAGAACAAGAAAGTTAAGACAAACTATTAACGCTATAAAAAAAGAAAATAAAAAATAAAAAAAGTTATAGAAAATATAATAATACGAACCATATACATACAGTGTCGGACAAAACTCATTGGACTAACTCGAGTCTCACACATGTTCCGTCATAACTTTTTACATAGATGCATTAGAAGAATAATTTTTTTTGCAAAAGATAGATCACATATTCTATATTAAGAAACAATGCAATAATATTTTTTAACTTTTGTGTAAAATTTATAAATTATAACGGAAGGGAAAAAAGTAAAAAATTCGTGCGACATAGCTCATTGGACTAACACTTTGGATATCGAAATAACCACTTCCATTGAATTAATTTACCGTTATGTGGCGGGAAAAGAATTTTGCAGGTACTTACAATAATTATAATTATTATAAATCGTAGATCACACTTATTCGAGTTGTTTATTTTAATGATAACGAGTGTGTTGTGAAATATTTAAAGTTGTCCCGAATAATGCTACTAAAAATTATTTTTGATAAAAATATAGACAAAACACATTCAACTGAACTTAAATTATTAATTGTAAGCAAATTCACAAAAAATGTGTGGAAAAGAAGCTTTAAAAAAATTATTGTCTGGGGAAAACAACTGTTTTTGCTATTTTACGCAAGAACAAAGCTGAAGGAACCGTTAAAAAACTTAATATTGGAGGACGTCCCAGAGTCAATTCGGTAAAGTATGACTTGCGAATAGTGCGCGAGTTTATAAAATATCCCCAGATATCAACAAACAATGTTGTAGATAGCTCACAACTAAGAGAGAGTACGCGTACAATACAACGGCGCGCCGTTGATGTTGGTCTTTTTAGCTTCCGTGCAGTAAAAAAATCTTATATTTCCAAAAAAAATCGGTTAGCACCTTTGGAATTTGCGAAACTGCATATAAATTGGTCTGAAGAGCAATGGAAGCCGATATTGTTTTCAGATGAGTCCAAATTTAATTTACAGAACTTAGATGGAATGACAGGTATACGAAGACCAACATGAAGCGTTTAGAGTGTCGATATTCGCAGGGTGCAGTAAAGCATGGTAGGGTGTGGGAATGCTTTTCTGGTTAGGGTGTAGGACCAATTTACAGAATAGAAGGGAACATGGATGGGTTCCAATATAAAAATATACTGCCAACCCAAATGTTTCCTCACGCTATCCAAAAAATGCTGCCTGATTGGCAGTTTCAACATGTCAATGACCCCAGGCACATCCTCAAAGTTGTGAAGGATTGATTTTTGGAATAATAAGTTTATGTTATAAGATGGTCCGACCAGTTTCGTGACATGAATCCGATTAAAAACTTATGGGAAATTGTCAACAGGCAAATTAAAGAGGAACAGGTCCACGGTTATAAAAACAAGCTACTTGATGTATTAAAGCGAGCCGAGAATGGAATAAATGATTCACATATTAGTAATTAAATTTCATTTATGCATAAAAGATGTGTTGCAATCAAAAAAAATAATGGCTATTCAGTAAAATATTAATTTAAAACTAATTTATTTTCATATTTAGCTAAAGTCCAATGAGTTATGTCGCACGAATTTTTTACTGTTATAATTTATAAATCTTACATAAAAGTAAAAAAATATTATTGCATTGTTTCTTAATATAGAATATGTGGTCTATCTTTTGCAAAAAAAATTATTCTTCTAATGCATCTATGTAAAAAGTTATGACGGAACATGTGTGAGACTCGAGTTAGTCCAATGAGTTTTGTCCGACACTGTATATGTATATATAGCCAAAAATATTAAAAATAATTATAAAAAAATTATACAAATGGGAAAAACAATTTTTTTTAATACATTAATTTAAATGAAAGACTTCAAAAAAATATATTGAATTATTATATATTTTTTTTAATATAGAATAATAATATTTTTTATATTTATTTTTTTTTTATTTTAAAAAAATTTAAATAATCTTTTTTTCTTTACAAAAAAAAAACAAAAAATAAAACACAAACATTTTTTAAAAACAAAAAACAAAATAAAAATTATATGCAATTAATATTAAAAAACATAGAAAACAAACATTAAAGCATACAAAGTTAAAAAATATACAAAAATAAAAAACAATAATAATAAAATAGAACTTTAAAAATAATAATAAACAGTTTAAGGAAACAATGAAATACAAGCTTTCGAAATAAAAACTAAAATTATTTGAAAAAGAAAAAACACAAAATAATAAAGATATTTGTTTCTTAAAAAGCTAAGAAAAAGGACTCCTAAACGAAAACTATTAAAAAACAACAAAAAAACTTAGAAACAAAAAAACAAATAAAATAAAGAATATTACAAAAAAAATTTTATAGAATAAGAGTAACATTTTTCATATTTTAGGAAATCAAAAACAAAATTTCGAAAAAAATAAAATTTGTAACAATAATAATAATAAAAGAAAATTCTACAAAAAAGTACGACAAAAAAACTAAAATAATGAATATTAGAACATATCATAGAGAATAATAACACACAATTTAATTTTTTAGAAAATCAAAACTAAAACGAAAATTATAAAAATTAAAAAAAAAAATTGAAAACGTAAAACTATAAAAATAATAATACAACAAAATAAAAATAAATTTATTTTTCTAAAAATAAACAAAACCAAGAAAAAAACGTTGTCTTCGTTTGCACCGGTACCCTTCACAAAAAAACAGTAATTTGCCAGCTATACGCCAAAGTGGTCCAATCTGAATTTCCTCGCAGATTGTACCGTTGTTTTGGACAATAATCCATGTCAAATTTTGTGAAGATATCTTGTCAAATATAAAACTTTTAAGGACTATGACTTAATCGACTCAGCTCATTACCCTGATCATTTATATATACATATGTACATACGAACTTCGCCACAAACTTAATACACCCTGTTCGGGGCATAGAAAACATAAAAAACAATCAACCACTTTTCGAAAGTAGACAACACCGTAAACAGCTTGCACTCATAGCAATTATCTATATTTCGCTCTACACAATTGTAAATATATATTTAGTTCGATTACTTCGACTTTATCGTGCCACATGCACACACAATTAGGCCTACACATTCATCGACGCCAGCCAAAACCGTCGATATTGAAAAAATATTCACAAATTGTAACATTGTTGACATGTGGGCGTCGCCTTATCTGCCATTTATGATATTTTTATGCTATCAGTTATAAATGGGATCATGTAAATACATGTCTAAGTATTTATTTTTTATGAGCACATATCTATATTTATGGTTGATGATGCGCAAAAACTTGGAAAATAGACATCCAAATATCGAAAAAATATTGGATATTGAAAAAAAAAACTAAAAACGAAATTTAAAAAAAATTATAGAAAATAAAAATAAATCAAATTAAAAAATCTATTAAAAAAATTTAAAATGTATTTTAAAAAGTTGAAAAAAAAATTAAAGTGAATAATGTATTAAAAAACACTTTAAAAATATATTTTATAAAATTAAAAAATATAAAAATACAAATATAAATACCAAACAAAAGGAAGTGAAGACAAATTTAAATTTTAAAAAATAAGAAAAAAAAAAAAAAAAAAAAAAAAAAAATATTTAAAAAAAAAAATATTTAAAAAAGAAAAAAATTTAAAAAAGTGACAAAAAATATAATCATATGGAAAATTAAAAAAAATATTTATACAATATACATATCTATAAAAAGAACTCCAATAAAAAAATTAAATAAAAATATATTAAAAAAAAGAAAAAAAATTTAAAAAAATCCATATATAAAAAATAAAAAAATATGTATAAAAATAAAAAAATATAAAAAATTATAAATAATTACATTTAAAAAAATTCAACAATCATAAAAACCTATAATTAAAATATAAAATTTACCTTATTAAACAACAAAAAATTTAAAAATTAAATTTAAAATTTTTTTTAAAATATACATATGTATTCAATAAGTTAAAAAAGAAATTCGAAAAATATTTAAAAATTAATTTTAATTAAAAAGATTTTTTGAACAAATTCCGTTGTTGAGCAACAAAATCCACATACCAACGATTATCGCAATAAAAAACATAGCATAAACTTCAAGCAAGTTTTTTTATCCAGAAAAATGTTGCAAGGACAAAACTAATAAAAAATGAGCTAGCATTAAATATCACACAAAAAAAATTAAAATACTTTTCATCTCATAAAAACTTATTTCCAGTGAAGATAAAAAAATCGCGTGAAAGACAACAAACAGACGCAGAAATGACCTTTACGCAGGTTCGGATTGATGTATGCGCACCACCAAATAAATATATAGAAACATTCATTTCAATGTGAAAAAGATTTCAAGAACTTTTGTTACAAGTTTAATAAAATGCCTGCGACGAACTCACATCAAAGGAGCCTCAAGGTAAGCCAATACATAGAAACATATGTACATATGTATGTGTCCTTGAACGAACACACACAGGTGGTGGTCCCAAAGCAAACAAGCAAAAACCGAGGAATGTAAGCAAAAACGAAAGATTGTGTGTATATTTATGCAAATATAGAGCAAAAGCGAAACTGTTTGACATAAATTGAAATGCGTCAATATAAACAAAAGCCAATTTTGGGTTGGAGAGGAAGGAACAGGCCGAGCAACAGGTACCCGCTGGCGAGTGGAAAACATATATACAAGTAGATATACGAAAAATAAGAATAATAATAAAGCAAATCATAAAATCAGAGTGCAAAATAGCGCCATTGAATATTTGCACTCGAACTAAAGTGGTTGCCTTTGTTGTTGTGCGGTGCGTAAAATAAACATTTTTGGTAGCAATTAACACAAGTCATTGAAAGTGAGAATGCTTTGCTTTGTATATATATAATTTATGCAGCTCTAAAATATATACAAACTAAAAATAGCTGTGTGTGTCTGTGTGTAGAAGTGCTTGTGTTCAAAATGATTGAGCAAATACAAAGGCTGAATAAATAATAAATAAATCATAATAATACTTCGGAAATAAGGCGAAAAAAAGCAGAAAAATAAAGCGAAAAAATAATAAAAAAATTAAAAATAAAATAAATTAAAATTGTGCTGCATAAATCTGCAAACGTCGGCAAAATTTTGTTTACTCTGCGACATTTTTGGCGCTTTTTTGAAAAAAAAAAATATTTTAAATTTATTTCTTAATTTTTTTTTTGGAGCTGAGAGCATTTTTATGGGTGCGATGATCACATGAGCGCTGCAGAAAGCGAACACTTAGTCAAAAAAAAATAAATATAAATGTATTAATATACACACATACATACACATAAAATTTGTCGCTTTTTTGCAAACAAAACACAGCAAAGAAATAATCATAAATTACAGAAGGAAGGTGCGAAAAAATTCAAACTCAGCGCATTTGCTAAAAATATACAGAGATGTTGTAGAAAGCTAGAAAGTGAAGTGAAATATTATTTGGAAATTTTTGCTATTTTTATAGGCAAACATGCCACGAGTTTCAGCGGGAGACGAGACGGGTGAACGCAAGTGGAATGAAGTAAATACGCATACAAAAAATAAATAAATACATATATAGAATATACAAATATATAAAATATACAGCGAAAAGTGTGGTATGTAAATAAAATGTGGAAAAAACGAATTGGCAAAGCGCAAGCGAATAACCGCATGAACCGTTGAGCAGCGGTGAAACCTTGAATTTTTAGAGGGCAAACAACACAAATGGGCACTTGTTTGGGTGGTTGGCCGCAATACAGTAAAAAAATTAAAGAAATAAAAAATAAAATTGAAATAAAAAATTATAATGTGTAAATAAAATAAAAAAAAGATGTAAAGAAAAATTAAAAAACAACAATTAAAAAAAAATAAAAATATAAAATAAAAAAAATTAAAAAAAAAAAAAAAAAAAAAAAAAATTAAAAAAAAAAAAAAATAAAATTAAAAAAATAAAAAAAAATAAAAAAAAAAAAAAAAAAAAAAAAAAAACAAATTTAAAAAAACTAAAAAAAAATTAAAAAATAATAAAAAACGAAACACATTTAAAAAAATTAAAAACATTAAAATACTTAAAAAAAATAAAACAAATTATAATGTAAAAAAAAATTTAGAAATATAATACTAAAAAAATTTAACAATAGAAAAAATAAGAAAAACTTCAACTTAAAAAAAAACAAAAAAATTAATGCAATAAATAATGTGATAGCGAAATTCAATAATCTAAAAAATATACCAGGTGTACTGCTGTACTAGTATGTGCAAATTTTTTTATTTTTATTTTTTTGCTCTTTTTATTTCTTTTTTAATTATTTTCGCTTTTAGCATTTTTTTATAATTTTATTCAATTTTTTGTAATTACTTTTTCTTTTTTAATTATTTTTATTTTTTTATATTTTAAACTTTTTTAATGCTTTTCTTTTTTTATGAAAATAATAAAAATCTCTGTTTGCACTAAAAAATTGTATTAAGTTAAAAGAAATAGTTTTAATTATTTCTAAATAAAACTAAGAAATATTTTTTTTTAGTTTTTTTTTTAATAAAAATAAAGAAATCAAAAAAACTATCTTAATGAAATTAAAAATATATTTTTTTGCTTTTAATATTTTTAATTTTTATTCAAATTTCTTTATTTTATTATAAAAATATTTTTTACTTTATTTTTTTTTATTTTAAATATTTTACTATTTACATAATTTTATTAAATTTCACAATTTTATTAAATAGTTTTTATTATTTCTAAATAAAACAAAGAAATATTTTTTTTAAATTTTTTTTAATTAAAATATATTAAAAAATAGATTTTAAAAATTAAATTAAAAAATATATTTTTTTGCTTTTAATATATTTCATTTTTTTTTCAAATTTCTTTATTTTTATAAAAAAAAAATTATTTTATTTTTAATTTTAGTTTAATTTTTTTAAATTTATATTAAATTTTTTTTAAATTTATTTTCGCACTAGAATATTTATAATATTAAAATTAATATTTTTCATGTTTATTAAAATTTTCTTTTTTCTTTTTAAACAAAAAAAAATATTTTATTGAAATATGTTTGTTAAATATGTTTATTTTTTTCCATTTATTTAAATTTTTTTAATTTGTTCACGCAACAAAAAACATGCCCGTTACCAAGTACCATTTGCGCTGACCTCAGCGCCGGAGCGCACATACAAGCATTCCCCCTAGCGAATAAAGTAAGCAAAATGCCGCCCACGTAATGCTCCACGGCGTATGAGCAACATTTTTCGCGCTGTCATTGCCAATGCATGAGACACATTTTTAAATGATTTAGAAAATATTTGCACTTATGCGTATTACGACATAATTAATGCTGACAAAATACACCAGCAACAAAACCAACTAATACAACAACAAAAAACAACAAGTCTAACAACAAAAGCAACATAAGTACCAAGTACAACAAATTTCATAGCGAAAAAAGGCAAACTCATTGAATTTAAAATGCCAAATGTGGTGCGACACATGACCGATTGAATGATGAGTGTATTGAAGAATGCTTGAAGGCATGTGTTATTATTGTTATACAAATTATTATGCTTATTGTTGGTGGTTTAGAGCAGAGTTGGCGCGGGGCGGCGCGCCCCTTTTCTATCGAGCAATTTAGCGCTGCTTTTGGAAATGACGCGATCAAAGAAGCTGACCGCAGTCGCAGCTGCAGATTAGTTGCTGCTTTTGTTGTTGGTTTAAGCGCGCACGCGGGTGTTTTATACAACAACAACGGCTTAAAGGCGCAACAACTATAAAGTAAATTAACAAATTTGTGCACGAGCAATAAATATGTGAGTACATTTATATATATTAAACACATATAATACATACATATGTACATAATTACATACATATATATACATATATGTATGTACCTACTTACATACTCAGCCGGAATAAGCACGCTGAGCACTGATTAAAATACAAAAGGGAGTTGAAGCGCGGCAACATTTGATATTTCAATCAAAAGCGTCGAATCAGCAAAACTATGCACGTGTGTGTGTATGTATGTAGTATATATAGCAAATAACAAAAGTACAATTACAATATAATAAATCAGCAGGCTGTTCTTTAGCGAGCGCTTAACGTCAGACGTTGAGTCGCTACAAAACTGGACGTGAGATTTTTTCGATTTTTTCTTGTTTTTTTTTTCCTTTGTTAGCTCCTATTATTCATAGTGTGAGCTAACTAGGTTCAAATGTTGCGATTTGGGCTACACGTGTAGCTGCGTCAGACGCGTGCGCCCACACAACCACACACATACTTAAGTATATGTGCATGTATATGTATATGAAAGCAGTCAATTGCGGATATTAATGAATATACATACACATACATACATATGTCTACATAAATATATATATATATATATATATATGCATGCATGTTTGTAAGTCGTTTTGACAATTTGTGCTCAATTATGAATATATGTATGGCGTTGGAGCGTGGGAGTCTAACAACGACGAATTTTTGTGATGCGGAAATTTATTTATTTTTGCGCGTTCGAAAATGTTCAGCACAACAAATAATAGTTTCGGTTAAATATTGCCAAAATGCCAAACAAAACAGTTCGAATTTGTGTCAAGTTGTGGCGAATGGCGAGGTCAATGCGGTAAACAATATGCCAAATTTTGCCAAAAACAAAGCACACACACACTCATACATAAGTATATGAGGCAATTAATCCTTGAAGGCAGGAAATGCAAATACAAAGGTTTAAGCATATTGTACAAGCATGGTGATGTGTGTATGTGTGTGATGTATATTAACACTTTCGATTTAAAGAAAAATGAGCAATTTAAATCAGTTTTGTAGTTAAACTTCATATATAATATAAATTTTTATTTTGACTTTAATATTTTAAAAATATTATTTTTTATAAAATAATAATTATTATTATTTAATTATTATTATTTATTTTAAATTTAATTTAATTTAATTTTACAATTTTTGTTTTTTATTTTTTGAAAAACACAATTATTAAAGGTTCTTGCATTATAAAAAATTAATTTTTTGTCCAAATAAGAAAAAAAAATATTAAAACAAAATTTATAATATTTTGATTTAAAAAAAAGTATAGATTTTTTAAATAGAAATAACTTTAAATTAAACAGTATTATAATAGAATTTCGATTATTTAAAAAAAATGTTTTTTTTTTCGAATAAGGAAAAAATGTATAAATATATAAAGAATTTTGGTTATTTAAAAAACAATTATTTTTGTTTCCGAATAAGAAAAAAAAAATGTAATTGAAGCTCGCATATTTTTTTTTTTTTTTTTTTTTTTCAAATAAAAATAGTTTCAAATTTTCAAATAACGAAAAAAAAAAATATTAAAAACTGCTTTTTTCCTTTTTTAATTGTTTTTTAATTGTTTTTGTTTCCAAATAAGAAAAAATATTATAATAAAAGTTCGTTTATTTTTGTAATATAAGTTTAATTTTTCCTTATAAGAATATTTACAAATATAAATATACTTACAAAATAAATAAAATTTCAAACTTTTAAATAAAAAAAAAATAATTAAAAAGATTAAACACTTATATTCAAATGCACAAACCTAATTAAATACTTAAGACAAACATTTATGTGAAAAAAAATAAAGAGAATAATTTTTTGTTATTTAAACCTTTACATTTTAATTTTCTAACGTTTTTGATAAAATATTTAGGAAACATTCGTAAAAAATTGCATAATCAAATGTTATCAAAATTTTTTAATTATGCTAATATGATTATTTTTTTAATCAATTTTATTATTTTTCCATGATTATATATGTTTATATATACCTATATTTTTTAATTTTTTTTATTTTATATTTCTTAATACTTTTATGTATTATTAACAAAATTTTTTAATTATCCCATTCTAATAAATTATTATTATTTGTTTATTTATTGTTCTTTATTTTGTTTACTTTATTTTATTACTTTTCATTAATTTTTTGTGTTTTATTTATTCTTTATATATTTTTACTATTATTTTTATTTTATATTTAATTTTTTTTTTTTAATTTACTATTAATTATTAACAAAGTCTAATAAAATATCATTAGTTTTTCAGTAATTTCTTTTTACTTTTATTTAATTATTATTATTTTTTAATTTCATTACTTTTTTAATTATTCTAGTCTAATAAAATATTATTATTTGTTTATGTGTGCCTTTTTATTTTTGTTGTTTTTTTTATTTTTCCTATTTTTTTCTTTTTAATTAATTATTAGAATTTTTTTATATTATCAGTTTTTTATATTTTTTTATTTTTTTTTTTTATTTTTATTTTTTTAATTTTAAATTTTTTAATACTTTTATTTTTATTTATTATTTTTTTACTTTTATATTTTTTAGTATTTATATTTTAATTTTTTTAAGAGTACCAGAGCTCAGAAAGTGTAAAGCGCTTTGCTTCCCCAAATTATTGAAACAACAAAAATTCTTGCTGATCATCGGGCAACGGTAAGTCCATCCTTAACTTTATAGAATACCATAAGAATCCTTTTTTAAGCCTATACAAGCCTCGCTTGCAACCGACAGCCAATACTTCAAATAAATTTGGTCTGGGACAGCATGAGCTTAACGCTGAGAAATCCAAATTGAGTGCAAACGAATCGACCTAGCTGTATATATGCGGTACAATAAGCCCACAATCGCTTAAAAACGAGCAAAATATACAAAAACAGTGCTAACGCCTAAATATAGGCAACACTCTTTCAGTTTGTTTGCCAAATATCAAGAAGAACAGACTACACAAAGGCAGTACAATGAGCCTTTAATCACGTAAAACGAAACATAAAAAACAGCGGTGCCGCCTAAATGTAGGCAACACTTTTTGAGTTTTATTTGCAAATTTTAGGCATAGAGATGTGATATAGTAAAACTACAGACGTTGTTTGGTGCATGAAGCTGACATCGGATACCTCACAAAGGTGTATTCTAATGAAGTCTACGCGATGCAAAAAAAAGTACAAATTGCTAGCAATGATTTTCTATGAAGACGAGCTGCAGGTAAGGCCGAGTATTTCAAATTTGATTACTACAGAAAAAATTTGCAGGTTTCCAACACGCGACAACTAGATGGCGAGGTTAGTAACAGCTTAAAGAAAGCTTAAACAATATCAGCCTGCTTATTGTTTACTAGAAAATTACACTATTTTTACAACTGCCGCCAGTAACGTGACAATCAAGCTGATTAGCTAATTTTATGCCTATATATAATCCAAATATACAACAACAAAAAGTTGATTCCAAAGTTCACGCTTTACGGCAGCAAAACAGCAGCGCGGCAACGCGTTAACAGCGCAACAATTGCTACCTTTAAAGGAAATCATTGCAACAGCGCCTGCTACTATTTTCGCTTAAGAGCTAGAACAATAACAGCAGCAACAAACAAGCTCACACACACACACTTACACACGGCGGAAGATGTTAAACAACTAACACGCTTAAGCGCATGTGTGTGTGCGTTTGTGTTCCGGCGGCTGGTGTCGGTGCTGTTGTCAGCCTGCAAACGCGGCTGGAATATTGAAGTACGCGCGTCACCAACAGCCGGCGCATCCATCGCACAATTATCAATAACAACATTTCATGAATATTAGCGCGCACAATGGCACACGCACACACACACAAACAAACATGCGACGCCACATGGCACATGGCGGAAAATAAATTAAACAGCAGCAACAACAACAACAGTACAAAAATGATTGCTCACACAACTGATGTGGCATCAATCAATTTTGTATGCGCGCCGCGTATGCGACAGCTAGTTAGTGCGTGTGTATGTGCGCGGCATGTAAGCGCTGCGTCAGGCCGCCAGTGTTGGGAATATGCATTTGCTGTGTGTGTGTGTTAAAACGCGTGCGCTTGCGATTTAAAGATCAAGTTCAATGAAACGCAGACGCAGCCGTAGCTGCGACAAGCTACAGCAACAGCAACAACAAGTAATATAAAACAATGTAAAGAAAGAAAATTAACTAAATAGCAACAATAACAAGTAATTGCAGTATGCATATGCACATATACATAACAAGGCATGAGACAGCGAAAACGCGCAAAAATAAATAAAATAGTGAAAAAGAATAAAAATAAAATAAAATACAAATTCATTTAAAAGGAAAGCGTTGCGGCGGCAAAAGCACGAAAAACCGCTAGTATGTGAAAATTGTATTAAAAATAGCAACAACAACAACAAAGTATATAAACAATTTAAAATAACGATGACAAAATTCAGCAGCAAATTATGGCGCGCTACTGTTTGTTTTTATTGTAGTTGCAGCAGACAATGCAAACAAAATACGACTTGAAATAAATACAAACGAGCATGCATATACATACATACATATGTATGTATATGTAAATATAGTATTTGACGAATAAGCGAAATGCGCAAAAAACGATATTTTCGTAAAATATTTTTTTTTCACACGCAAAATATTTTGTCGCCGAACTGTTGGAGAATAAGCAGCGCCGCAAAACAAAAACCACAATAAATGTTTAAAAAAATTACAAAAAAAAATAAATATATATTATAGAAAGAAATATAAAACACTAAATAATAGAAAATAAAAGTAATTAAAAATATACTTTTAATTTGATTTATTTAAATTTTTTTCCTTTTCTTTATATATTAAAAAATTTCAAGGTAAAAAGATTAAAAAAAATTTAAAGAAATTAAAAAAAATAAACAAAAATAAAAAAAAACAAATCAAATAAATCAAAAAATATATATAAAAAATAAAAATAATAATTCAACAAAAAAAATAATAAATACTTAGTACAATCTAATTAAAAAAATTTAATTTAATACTTTTCTTAATTAAGAAAAATTATATATAATTAATAAAACAATGTTTTAAATAGTAAGCTAAATTAAAAAAAAAATGAAAAAATACAATATTTATAAAATACAAAAAAAAAAAATAAAAAAAGCAAATTAAAGAAAAATAAAAATAAATAAAAAAAATTAATTAATAAATAAAATTAATTATTAAAAATTAAAAAAATTTTAATTAATATTTTTGTTTTGATTAAAGTGACAGAACATGTGAAAACATAAAAGGGAAAACAATACAAAAAGAAGACAATTACAAAATTTAAAAAGGAAACAAAAAATTTAAAATAAGAAAAGAAAAACATAAATAGAAAATATAAGTAAAAAATAAATTAAATGAAAAAGAAAAATATCAAAAAATATATGAAAAAATTAAAAAAAAATATATATGTATATATACATAACTCTGTAATTAAATTTAAATTAAAACTTTTTTTACATATAATTAAAATGAGAGAACATATTATATAAAAAAATAAATACGGAAGAAAAAAAAATAAGACAATTACAAAATATATAAAAATAAAAAAAAAAAAATATAAATAAATTAAAAATATAAACATAAAAAAAATATGAAAAAAAAAAAAATTAATTAATAAAATAAAAACTAATAAAATTTAATTAATAAAAAATATATAAAAAAAAAATTAAAATAAAAAAGTTTTTCAAATATTAAGATAAATTGAAAAAATGTTATATATAATTAAAATGAGAGAAAAAAAGAAACGGAAAATATTTAAAAATAAAACAACTACAAAATATATAAAAAAAATAAAAAATTTTTTAAATAAATTAAAAAAAAAATAAATAATATAATTAATAAAAAAAATAAAATAAAAAAATGAAAAAAAAAAAAATATTAACATAAATTAAAAAAATGTAATATATAATTACCACATAAAAAATAAAAGTGAAAAAAGAATGTATATAAAATTTAAAATATAAAAAATAAATTTTAACAAAATTTAAAAAGAATTATTCAAATTTAAAATAATTTTTAAATTAAAAAATTAAATTAAAAAAAAATAAAAAATTATAAATAACTAAGCAAATATATGATGTGTAAGAATTACAGCCAGTACGGTTTGGGTGCCCATGAAACGAGAAAAGTGCTGGCACAGAAGTTGTGTGTTCGATAAAGAAAAAAATACATTTAGTCACTTTTAATGATCTAAGGCTATCCACATAGTGATGAAAATAATCGACTTCTCCTTCTACTCATTTTTAATTCTATGGTTACTTTTTTCAAATAACAGAGCTGAGTAACACTCTGCACTATGTGCTTAGCTTAAACGCAGTATTTTACAAGTAGTATCTCTCGATAGTCTGAGTAAAAACTTGGTTATGTCGAGATTTTTTTATTTTTCAACAAGTTGACCATTACAGCGATATAGCACTTTCTTGATTTTTATAAGCAACCAACAATACAAATAATATATCTTGTCTATAAATGAGCCTACCAGTTACACTTAAATATCTCTCCATATTCGATATGTAGCATCTTTCAGTTGTTTCCAATATATTTTCGAGAAAAAGTACCGATCGCTCACGAGCAAAGCTTTTAGTCACCTCAAGAATCAGTAGTATATATTATCTCATCCAAAATAACGAGGACTGATCTCCAAAAGTCTTACTTTGTGTGTTTTAAGACAAGACTTTCCCAACTTTTGGAAAACTCAAAAATAAATTTGGAAGTCTAGAGTTCATTCTAAATATTCAGAAAGCAAATCTGAAATAATTCGAAGTTCCAAATAAACATTATCGAGCTAATCGAGTTTTAAACGATATCACTGCGGATTTTAAGCCTTAATTTGAGTAAAAAGGAACATATGTATGTAGTCAGATAAGGCTTGCACTAACATAAGATATTCCTCATCGATCAAAAGATCGTGAATAACTTTTAATCTAAAAGTAATACTGAATACATCTTGATTTATATTTCGTAAGAAATAAACATAATAACACACCAACAACGTTGATTAAAGCATACACACAGGCTGGCGATTATGAAAATGTTAATAACCGATCATTTTGAGTTTTTCATACACAGAATTGCATAAATACTAGTAACATCGGTAAAAAAAATAGCGATTTTATAAAAAAAATAATACAAAACCCGTCCAAAATACGAATTTGACGCCGACAGCCTAACTGTGGGCAAAGATGTTTTTAAATTCCTTCAAAAACAGTGAAGAAAGAATAAAATACATTTAAATTTTCAAATAACGGTTTTATAAAACTAAATTAATATCAAAATCCGTCCAAACAACGATTTTGATGCTGACAGCCTAATTGTAGGCAACACTTTTAATTAAAATTAAAAACGGAATTTTTATTTCTATGGAAAACAGCGTTACTATAAAAGTTGTTTGTAGAAATCTGAGCAAAAACTGATTTTGATGCTGACAGCCTAAATGTAGGCAGCGATGTTTCTAACTTTTACCGAAATCAGTGAAAAAAGAAATTTATATATTCAAAATACATCAAATCGATATAGAAAATAAATAATTTTTTTAGAGTGGTAATTCTAAACAGTTTTCCAAGAAAACGTGTTTTGGGCACAAATTCATAAATAAAAAATTTAATAAATAAAAAAATCAAAAATGAACAAATATTTATTCCACTACTAACAAAAATAATAAAAATAATAACTGTATGTAACATACCGTATGAAAATCTGCGTTTGATCCGATGGCGTTTCGCGCAAATGATGCACATTCAACGTTTGTGGTCGCATATGACCCGCCGTCATGAGCGCCGATGTGCTGCTGCTGCGAAAAGTGGTCGTAACTGTCATGGTTCTATTCTTATTATTCACATTACTCGCATCTGTGCTAGTTGCATGGACAGCCGGGCAGGCGCAGCGCAGTTGCACACTGTCAGCGTCTGGCTGCGCCTCCTGCGCCGCCAAATCGTGCTGCTCATATTCAATGTCATCATCATCCGCCGCCGCTGCAGCGGCAATGTCAATGTTTTTCGCACACTTCTGCACCACCAATGTCAACTTATTTTCACCATTTGTTTTCACTTTGCCGGGCGACTTCTTGCCGCCGCCGCCGCCAACACCACTGTCTGCCGTGCCGCCACCAACACATTGTGGCAAATGTAATGCCTTCAAAGCGGAATTGAAAAGCTGCTCAACATTGTTGCTCAAATTGTTGTAACTTTTACTGCTACTGTTGTTGTTGTTGCTTGGCACAGTTGAGGCAGCAGCAACAACACCACAATCACTGCTACTTTTGCCATTCAACAGTTTAACTGTGTTTTTTGTTGGTGTTAGCGGCTTATTGTTGGTCAGAGCGGCACTGCAGCTGTTGCTGTTGCATGAATTGGTGGCATGTAGAGAGGCCATTGTGCTTTGCAGTGGTGGGTGTGGGTGTGTATTGTTAAATGTTGCTTGAGGCTGCTTGGCCGGCTTTCCAAACACTTGTTGCACCAGTGGTGGCAAGCACTACAACTGGCATTCACTTTTATTTATTTCTTGTTGCAATTAGCGTATTTTAGATTATGTTGCAGACGCTGCCTGGCGCTTAACTATATTGCCATTGACATTTTTTGAGCATTTCTTTAGTGAGCTGCGCGTTAAAGATTTTTTTTATGGTGGAACATGTCGTTTTTATTGTTGTTGTTGGTGGAGAGTGTGTATGAGTAACGGATATGGTGTTGTTTACGTTTATGTTTTTGTATTTTTAAAAATTTTTAATTTACATTTTTTTTAAATTTTAATTAATTTTGTTATTTTTAATTATAATTTTTAAATATTCAATTAATTTTTTTAATTTTAATTTTGATATTTTTAATTATTGTAATTTTTATTTTTTTAATTAATTTTTACAATTTTTTGTTATTTAATTAATTTAGTTTAATTTTAATTTTTTTTAATTTTAAGTTTTTTTTTTATTTTTTTATTTTATTTTTTTAATTTTTTTTTTAATTTTGTTAGTTTTATTTTTTAATAATTATTTTTTTTAATTTAATTTTCAATTTTTTTTAATTTTGTTTGTTTTATTTTTTATTATTTTTTTTTGAGTTAATTTTTTTCAGTTTTTTATTAATTTATATTTTTTATTTTTTTAAATACATTTTTTTAGTTAATTTTTTTGGATTTTATTTTTTTTTTATTTAATTATTTGAGTTGGTTTTTTTTAATATATTGTCAATGTTTATTTATTTTATTTGGTTGTATGTGCAAGTGTTGCAAATGCACGACGAAAGTGACATAGAAAGAAAAAAGAAAAGAAACAAAATAAAAAACAATTAAAATAAATAAAATTAAAATTTGTTATAAATACAAAAATTAACACACACATACACATACGTCTATATAAATATGTACATATATATAATAAAAATTCTTGGCAAAATTTCAAACAAAAATCAGCGAAAATAACTGTAAAAGCACACAGAAGCGGATATAAATATTTATTATAAATCTCGGCACACATACATACCTTCATACATACATACATACGAACATTTAAATCTATTTCTAGCCCTCGCCAGGAGTGACCGTAAACACGTCTAATGTGTTCTGAAGCGCAAACGAAAAATAAAATGTAAATAAATTAATAAAAAAAAACCACTGAAAAAGTGTGCGTTCTAAGTGTCGCAATTGTGGGCGGGGCCGTCGACTTTCGGCCAGCTGTGAATTTGCGACATTCCTCGCTGAAAATGCCTATAACCGGCAATCGGCCGCCAACAGCGATGACGCCAATGCCAGCGAAAGCATAAAAACATACATATTATCTTTATAAATACATATCCAATTTTGTTCTGATATTTTTAATGATGATTTATTTTGGTAGGCTGTGACAAACTAATAATTTTAATTAGAAAGTTGTGTAGTTTTAATAAAAAAAAATAAATATATATATATTTTTAAACTGATGTACTGATTTTTTTGTTGGTGCATTTTAGCCATTTATTAATGCATACAAAAAAATTGTTGACACTTGTCAAAGAACAAGAGCGAGAAAATGCTATTTAGAAGTACATATATAAATTATTAAAGATTGGTGAGCTCATATTTTAAAGAAAAACTAGGTATAATATTTTCTTATATATTCTATACAAAAGTTTTATCAAGATATTGTATATGGATATTTGTATTTTTATACAATTTTTTGAATTTTTTTTAAGTTAATTTTTAATATTTTCAATTTTACAGCTCACAATATTCTTTTTTTAATTTTTGGTCAACAAATTAAGAATACTATTGTATTCAATATTTATATTATATTTTATATACGCTTTTTAAATTGTTTTTGATACAAAACACTTTTAATTTATTGTGCTCGCCATTCAATTTACCATCAAAATTAATTGCCGTGATGGCTGGTTTTATAGGCAGACATGTGCTTGTATGTTAGTGGGTGTGTAAATATCGGCGCCGAAATAGCCTGAAGACCATAAAGTATACATTACTATCACAAATATATGTAAAAGAGAATATTATAAGAACACGGAATGAATATATAAAATTTAGATTGCAAAAAAAGTTATAAAACTAACGGGTGATCTAAAGAGGTATTTTTTGCAATAGCTTTTTTTTGCAGATCAAAAGTCGTGTCAAGCTGTCATGTTATTTTTGTTCAACTTTATTACGCTTATACTTCAAACTATGGGCTCTTGAAAAGTTCCAAGAAGATCCAACGTTTTCGAGCCAAATTTTGTTCAGCGATGGATTTATTGAGAGAACAAAGTGGGCAGATAATTTCAAGTTTTGAGCCGGTCAATTGGCCAACAAGATCGTATGATATCACACCGTTAGACTTTTTCCTGTGGGGATATGTAAAGTCTAAAGTCTATGCGGACAGTTCTGCTTTGATTCAAGGCCTTGGAACAACACATCGCACGTGTCATTCATCAGTTACCAGTCGAAATGACGAGTCATCGAAAATTGGACTCAACGGATGAACCTGAGAGAAAAGCCGCGGTCAACATTTGAAAGGGGTGATCTTCATAAGAAATAAATGAAAAGAATACATATATAATTATAAAAAACTTCCCCACTGGTTATAAGAATATATTATAAAAAAAGACTACAATACATAAAAAATAAATATAAAATTATGTGTAAAAAACTCGGAAAAAAAAATAAGGAAAAATCGTCAACAAGTAAACCCTTAAATAGTAAATAAATTTAAAATAATTAATTAGATTTAAAATTAAAAATAAAATAAAAAAGTATGAATTAATAATATATAATAATTCATACAAAAAACAGCAAATAAAAAAATAAGAATAAATTAAAAATAAGTTAAAAAATTTAAAAATAATAAAGAAAAATGTTAATATTTATAAAAAGCGTGAGCCAGGAAAAATAACTATAAAAAACAATACTTAAATTAAGAAAAAAAAATTAATAAAATTTAATTTATAAAAAAAAAATTACATTGAAAAAAGTTTAAAATATGTAATGAAAACAAATGAAAGGAAAATTTAATTTGAAAAAAATGTAAATAATTAATTAAAAATTTAAATGTAATTAAAAGAAATTAACAATATTTTTCATTTTCTAAATAAAAAAAATTAAATTCAATTACATTTTTATTTAAACACATTTAAAACTAATATAACATAAATTACAAATAATAATAAAAATAATTAAAAGAAATATTAAAAAAATGTGATGAAAAGAAATAATAAAATAAAATTTAATTTAATTTCTTAATTAAAAAAATTATAAATAAAGTAACATAAATTTAAAATTTCAAAGTTCAACCAAAATACATATACCGAAAAAATTAAAAACTTTAATTTAAGAGAATTAAAAAAAAATAATTAGAAAAATTTTAATTAAAAAATTAAATGCAATTAAAAGAAAACAAAAAAATTAAATAAAAAATAAAATTAAACCGAAAAGTTTTTTTTTTTAAACTTATTTTAATATATTATTTTAAATTTCAAATAATAATAAAAATAACATATATAGTATAATAAGAAAATGTTTTGAAAATGTTTATGTACATATGAAATAAAATTTAATTTAATTTCATTAATTCATTATTATAAATAAAGTATTAGATTTGATTTCAAATAAAAAACTTTAAAAATATTCTGTTAAAAAAATTAAAAACTTTAAATTTAATTAAAAAAAAATCTCAAATAACAAATAATTAAATTAAAAAATTAGGTTTTCAATTAATTTGGAATAATTTTTTTTTTTATTAAAAATTAAATTTAAAAGAAATATTCCAAATGCAGAATTGAAAATTGATTTTGTTTTTTTAATTATTGAAACAATTTTTTTTAATTTAAAAATTAATATTTGAAATTTAAATTAAATTTATTTGAAATAAAAATTATTTTTAATTCAAAAAAATCTTATTCTAAATAATTTTCAATAAAAATTTTTTATTTTAAAAATTAAATTTAAAAAAATATTCCAAATACAGAATTGAAAATTAATTTTTTTTTCATTATTGAAACACTTTTTTTTAATTTAAAAATTAATATTTGAAATTTAAACTAAATTAATTTAAAACTAAAAATTATTTTTTAAATTAAAAAAAGAAAATTATTCTAAATACAGTATTGAAGAATTGAAATTTTTTTATTTTAAAAATTAATTTTAAATAAAAAAAAATTATTACAAATACAGCATTAAAAACCTCAAAAAAAAAATGTTCATCTCAAGTTTATAAATAAAAATGAAAAACAAAATTAATTCAAACTTTTTTCCCTTTTGTACTTCGTGTTCTGCTATTTAGAACTAGAGGTCACATAGAGCCATCAGAAAATTGGAATTAAAAATCTAATTTCAATTTCGAAATTTTTTACTTCAAAAATTCGAAATCCTGAGTATGGCTTAAATATTGCAACTTGAAATATTTCACCGAACGCCTTATACTCTATTAAACAAAAATAATGTGCAAGCCAAGAAATCTTAAATTTGAGCAAAACTTCTTAAAACAAGCAAAATTTTACAGAACACCACATCCTTTAAACTAAAACATAAATTTTTTTTTACAATTTAACACTAGACGCTCACATTTTTGTATGTTTTTTCTGCGCCACTCGCAGCAAGTGGCAATGTTGAATAAGTAGAAGAAGCCTTGGCTGCACAACACCAACAAACACTTTAGCCGCCACGCTTTTACACAAACAACTCTTTGTTGTTGCTGCCACTGACACCAACTATTGCTGCAGAGGTATGGCAGGCAAGCAAGCAGCAATAAATGGAGAAGAAGAAGAGGAAAAAAAACAAACACAACAACAACAACACCAATAACTATAACAAACAACGCCAACTGGTTGGCTGTTAAATATAGAAATGATACAGCACAAGAAACGCGCGCGTCGGCGGTGTCCGCCTGCTCCTTCGCCTCCTACTCCACACACCGAACGATTGCAAAAACAACAGCAAGACAACAAACTTTGCCACTGCGCGCGCACAAAACAGCAATGCGATAGCAATAATACAACAACAACACAAACAATAAACGTATTCAACAACCGATACAAGAGGAAACGCGTCAAGATGAAGACAACCTGTGTGTATATGTGTGTGTGTAAGTATGTAGAGGACGTGTAAGAAGAAGCAGCAGTAGCACAAAAGATTGGCGTCTCGGATTATCGCAACGATGCGCGTACCGAATTTGTATACGCGTGTAACCGGCGAAGTCTGATGAGCGAATGAATTGCGCTAGCGAGAGTAGCCAGCGCGAAAGTCAGCCAAACACCGCGACCACGAGCACAGCCGCAACCACCGCCGCCGCCGCCGCCGCCAGCGCTAGTAGACAGCCGGTGCGAATAAAATCAATTTTCATCTATTATTGTTGTTGCTGTTTTTGTTGCTTTCAGCTTTGTTGCGAATATTGTGTGCGGCAAGTGATTGACAACAAGAGCGGACCGGTTGGTTGGTTGGTCGCTTAGTTGTTGGCTTACTTGTTTGCTTAGATGATGAAGCGCTGGTTGGTTGTGCCGCTGTTGCTTTTGTAGTTGTTGGTTGGCCGCTTTGCTGTCAAGTCAGCATATTTGACCACAAATTTAGCGTGTATGCGAAGAAGTCGTCAGCAGCACTTTTTTAACTGTCTTACTAAATTGACAATAAACTGACAGGCCCAACAGCTAACGCAATAACAACAACAACAACATTAATGCTAACCACAATATTATGATTGCGTAGCGACCATAATTAATCTCAAATACAATTATAACAACAACAACAACATGTTGTGTGTCATATGTTGTCGCTGTTTTTATTGTTGTTGTTGTTGCTTGTGTCTTCTTTTGCGTTGCTGTTGTAAGGTTTAGTTATGTTTTTTATGGCTTTCCTGTTTATTAGCTGACGCGAAAAACGCAAAAAGCAGCCAACGCTGTAACCGCAAAGGTGAGTAAGTGGCTAATTGGCAGCGTTGTTGCTGCTGTTGTTGTCGTCGTTTATGATGTTTTCGTGTAAAGTGTCATCTTCATCATCAGCCTCATATTTTGTTTATTTGTAGATATGTAAATAAATTTAGATTTTCGTATTTTTGCGTTGTTAGGCGTATTGGAGCGAAAATAATATTAACGCTTTCTCCACACGCTCACCACACACGCTCGACTGGTTGACGTTAATTTGTTGATTTTTTTGTTTTTCTTTTATGTATTTTTTGTGGCTATTTGTCATTTGTTTTGCTGCTGCCACTTTGTTTTTGTTACGCTAATGTTTATTAGAATTAATTTTGTTACATATTTTTTATTGAAAAACAAGAAAAATGTTAACCGAAGCTATAATACCCTTCACAATCACATTTCTTATAGCAAAGAAGTGTATAAAAAGGTTTTGTCTTGATTTTGATACATCAATTTGTATGAGAACTATATGCTATGGTGGTCCGATCTGAAAAATATTCACGGCAATTGTAGCGTTGATTTGGAAGATAATCCATGTCGAATTTCGTGAAGATATCTCGTCAAATAAAAAAGTTTTCCATACAAGAACTTGATTTTGACCCATTAGTCTGTATGAGAACTATATGATTTGGACGAATATATCCATGTCGTTGATTTGGACGATAATCCATTCGAATTTCGTGAAGATATCTTGTCAAATAAAAAAGTTTTCCATACAAGAACTTGATTTTGACCCATCAGTCTGTATGAGAACAATATGCTATAGTGGTCTGTTATTGGTGGTTCCGACAAATCAGCTACTTGTGGAGGAAAGAGCGTGTGGAAAGTTTCGGATCGATATCTCAAACACTGTAGGAATAGTTCGCGTGTATAGCTTTATCGGGACGAGTCGAGCAAGAACGCGTTTCATACGCAAAATATCCACCAAAATCATTCGAACGGGCTCATCGCTCGCTCTATTGCCATTTCTCAAACACTTACCTGACGTTTTTCGACCATCATATCCTTCACTTTTTTAATATTTTCATTAGTTAAGGAGGTCGAAGGCCGTCCAGAACGAGACGTGTCTTCAACGATCTCTCGACCGTCTTTGAAGGCTTTTTACCACTCGTAGGATTGTGTTTTTGATAAAACTGAAGCACCGTAAGCCTTTTTCAACATTCATACTGATTTCGCACACGAAATTGAGTTGAAAAATATCAAATTTGAGATAAATTTTTTGTTCGATATTTTTATCCATTGTAAAAATCGCAACCCACTACTGAGGTGTACCGACTTAAGTAGCTGCTGTAAATGATGTGGTTGGCAGGTCGCGCTCATATTTGGCATAGTAATTAAGGACAGTTCTACCAACTTAGGGAAACACATTTTTTTGAAACACCATTTACCCGTGGAATTTAATTACAATCTTAACCCTGTGCTGTGTGCTTCTTCATAACTATCCCAGTAGAAATATTTTCCTACAATTTTTATTTCACAATATCTGTTTCAGATATATCAAGTAATATCCATGACAGACGCAAAAAAATCGTATTTTCTGCAACAAACCTTCACTTCTCTACTTTAATGTATATGTGTATTTGACTGATAAACAGGGCCTTCAAGTATCAAAAAATGTCTAAATTCGTCCTTCGCAATATTTTATAATACAACGGAGTTAAAAGAAATTTCAAAGAGAGAAATTTTGAAGAGTTGAAAAAATTGATTCTTGGTAAGATCTGGTTCAAAGACTTGAGGGGTTAGAAAAATCTGGCTATACGAAGCTCAACAAATCGTCATTGGGTTTTGTTAACGCAACTCAAGTTTAGCAATGGCTGTAGAGACAAGTAAGCCTATTAAAAAGTAGTCAGAGAATAGTGCGTATAGCTTATAATCTTCTTCTGAAATAGGAAAAGTATCCCGTAGAAAGAAATTTGCCATCTACTTAAGCTAAGTACCGAAGTATAACTTGTAAAAGATGGTAGGATAATGGATGACCCTAATTATGACTCTTGAACTATTTATCGCATTAAAAAGAACCTTGAGTATTTTGAGTAAAATACACAACTAAAGGGCTCTTTCCCTCGGTTAATATTTTAGAAAACTTATATGTTTCATATTTATGTAGCAAACTGCATATAATATGAAGGAATCTATGGATGAAATGTAGTATGTAATCTTTAGCAAACCATAAAAATAATAAAAATAAAAATAATAGCTGAGTTCAATAACCCTTTAAACACATTGTCGCATCATTGGAGAATAAATTACAATAAAAAAACAAAGAAGATTACAAAAATAAAACAACAATAATAACAATAACGTCAAACAAATAAATCTCACTGAGTTTAAAAATTAAAAGCCATTGTCGAAAGTGCTCAAGTACAAAGCTAATAAAAATATAATAACAATAAAAAATATATTTAACAATAAAAATGATTGTTAAATGACAATGAGATCACCGATGACGAGAGGGAATTACAAAAAACACAAAAAAAAACAATGTTAATAATGGGAAGTTTACGTGATCGCATACAAAACTTAATATTACCAAAATTAACTTTCTTTTATGTACATAAAGAGGCCTTTAATGGAGGCCCGGGGTCAAAATTGGATGATAGACGTGGCACCACCCATTTTTAGATGAAATCACATATCTCGAGACCCGTCAGACCGATTTCAACAAACGTGACATTCTTATGTTATAGTGCGATAATCGTACTACAACCACGCCTACTTCCGATATAACACAATTTTGAATTCCATTTGAAACTTACTATATCTCAGGATGAAACTTTGCCTATGAATATGACTGAAGCCTCCAGGTACTGAGTATGTGGTCCCGGCACTTATGGAATTCATACGTTTACGGGTTTCAAAAAATCGATTTTCTTATTAAATTTTATAACACCTCTAGAATATTGTCCTAAATTTTCAAGTTGATCCGAGTAATAGTTTACAGCCTTGAGAACTTATGCGCTCGAGGTCAGCTAGATTATCAGTGCGCCGTCTTTAAACGCATTTTCCTCGGAACTGTGTTTTTGAAGTCGGTTGGCAAGATTTCTCGAGAACTACTCAACCGATCTTCGAAATTTTACACAGGTCTTCGAGATACAATTCTTAAAGACTTGGATGACAGAATTAATTTTTTTGATTACAACTATTTGAAAAAAGTGACGCGGAATTTTCTCTGAAATTTTTATGTTTTTGTAAAATTGTCTGCCAAAAATGTTCAGATTTTCGTTTTTTTCCTTCGTCCAAGTTCTAAGTTAAGGTTTTAGTTTTAATTAATTTCTTTTACTTTTAGATGGGCGCATTTTTTTTCTGTGGGTTCACTGGAAATTACGGCGCAATGGCCGACTTTAAAATATTTTTTTCCAAAAATTTCACTGGAAATTTCTTTGATAATGTTTGTAACAATAAAAAATTCCAAAAAAATATTTAATTTTTTATATGAGAAAAAAATTATTGAAAAAAGGCTGCTGTTACCCGAGAAAACCCATGTAACTTCTTATGAGCTAGAAGTTACTTGCCTGGCTTTAATCCCTGCAAGTTGCAAGAGTATAAAATATTCGGTTATACCCGAACTTAGTTCTTCCTTACTTGTTTCTTATTGTCGTTATTCATATACTGTTGAACTTCCCCAACTCGAATCACTATATCCTACAAAACAAACTGTGAGTCAGAGAGACTTCCAGTTATGGAAGGAAATTTGTATGAAATTTGAAGTCTATTACCAATGCAAGAGTTCGGGTTACAGAGAACTTCGACTTATAGAAGTTCGATTTATGGAAGCTCAACTGTATTTCCCTTTCTAAAATATTTTTATAATCTAAATTGCAATAATTACAATTCCAGGAATGTAAAGATTCATTCACGAATCATAACTACATGCAATTCATTTCCATTAATGAGAAAAATTTGTGACGAAATCAACTAAATTAGCTCATTCATTGAAGCCACAAAGTTCAAAGCAAATTCCTAAAAACCGAACATACACAAACAAATCCACATAAAAAATCAGACGAATAGAAAGCAAACTAAACTTTTGAATACTGAGAACTAGTGGTGCCTGCGACAAAGATGCTTTATAAACTAAGAACAAAAGAAAACGTCATACAATTGACGAAACTATGTAAGCTTAAATGCGTCGAAATCAATTTTCTAAGTAAACTATGTCTTTTCACGGGTTCGAATCACTTATGAGTTGGGCTTTTATTTTGATAATAAGGATCCTTGTACTAAAATCTTTTATTCTGATATTTTGATAATAACGGTCTTTGTACTCTATAAGGTTCAAACTCATAGTTCTATATATAATATGTTAAAAGCTCTAACTTACAAAGTTCTCAAGTATCAATAGCTAAACTATATTTTAGATTATGATAGTTTAGTTTAAAGCGGCTAACTTCCAACTGTATATTTAATTTACACTTAATCACACACAGCCACACAAATATATGTTGCTGTTGCGTGTGCGCCTTTGGCTAATTGCCTGCAATCAATCAACACTCAAATGCACAGCGTGTGCTCAACTCAACCGGAATTCGCTGAACGTTGTCAATTTGTTGCTATTGACACGCTCAACAGAATATTATTTAGCTTGTTTGTTGTTGTTGTTAATATTTAAAATTTAAAATCCATGTATTAGTGTCAACTAATAGCATATTTATCAGGCTTAGTGGGAGGGATCATGTACAATTAATTCCAATATCCAATTAGGTAAACAAAAGTATTTGAAGACAACGAAAAAAAACACAAATAACAAGTGTACAACAAGCTTTGGGTCAAGTTTAATTTCAAGGTTCAAGCATATTAAAAACGGTAGTGTTTTTAAGATGACGCAATTAGGTCTTTGGGTTAGCAGGGGACTGAGTTAGTGGTTTTGTATAGAAACTTTAAGGTTATGTGGCGTAAGAAATGTCAAAAGTGATGACAAAACACGCTGTAACCATTGTTTCTTAACAATTTCAAGATTCTTATGTGGTTATAAATATGGTAGCGCTCATTTGTTTTTAAACTAAAACCTCTCCATGCCATATTTCAGCGCTTTTAGTGGAAACTTTGTGGTTATGTTGTGTAAGAAACGTCAAACAAGCGATGCAACCACTCATTCTAAATTATTTTAAGCTTCTTATCGGGTTACATATATGGTAGCGCCCATTTATTTTTTAACCAAAACCTCTTCATGCCATATTTCAGCGCTTTTTTATGAAAACTTTGAGGTTATGTTGTGTAAGAAACGTCGAAAGAAGTGTCAAGAAAGCGCTGTAACCATTATTTCCCAATTCTTTCAAGATGCTTATCTCATTACAAATATGGTAGCGCTCATTTGTTGTTTATCTAACAGCTCACACTCCACATTTCATCACTTAATACCGAAATTACTTAAGCAAAATAGCTCAAAATCAAATTTATTGTTGTTTTGTATATATAAACATAAATTAAAATAGCGATGATACAATTCATTCATTTTGCATATTAAACACATAATTTACATATTAATGGAGAAGTCAATGAATATGTTAAAATATAGACACCTGCACAAATGGCTCCTGTTGTAAGCTCGTAAATGAAACTACAAACAAAACTGTTAGCTATGCGAAGACAATAAATGAACCAGTTAATTTTGAACAAAAAATGAAAATTCAAAAAAAAAAAAAATACAAAATATTTTCAACAAAACAACACAGTAAACAGAGCGATTATGGCTAAAAGCAAATGCAAACAAAAATATTTTGCCGAAAGATTGCAGCGACAAACTCGTGCGGACCATTTATAAATACTATTTGCTAAAAATATTACTGCTAATGCCTGCTAAAATATTGCAATAAAAAGTAAAACAGAAGAAAACAAAAATTTAAAAACATCCAAGAAAAAATATACATAGACATGCAGATCAAAAGTAGAAGAGGGCTGTGATAGTAGAATTGGAAGAGTAAGAAGGCGGTAAACAAATAATTCCTTTGAGAAAAATATGAAAGAAAATTAATTTTAAAAATTAAAAAGATTATGAAAAAATTTTTTTGAAACAAAAACCATAAAAAATGTTGCCTACTTTTAAGCGCCGAGGTAAAAATTTGTAATAAGAGGCAAAATAATTCTTATAAGAAAAAATTAAAGAAAATTAATTTCAAATAAAAAAAATTACGAAAAATTTATTTCGAAAAAAACAAAAATAAAAATATTGCCTACTTTTAAGCGCAGAGGTAAAAATTTGTTAACAGCGGGCAGGACACGACGCAAACTATTGCAAAATTTAAAAACTTTATATACGAAAATGTAAGGTAATGAAGTGTTGCCACCTGTTTTTAAATGTATTTTAATAAAATGCATACAAAAATATAATTTTTGAGTATAGATAGTATACAAAACCAGCTTACGAGTATTTCAGTTAAACATATGTTTGTGAAGTGTTGCCAACTATTAAAAAAGCAGTTACATTTGATAGCCAAGCAGCAATCAAGGTAGTAACTTCGAATCGCATATCGGCCAGAAGTGTCTTGGGAGCTGCCAGAAGCAAGCAACTTCACTTCTACTAGTTACCAAGACAAAAAGGCATCGGGACAATGAAATATTGGACGAGATTGTCAAGAATGGTCTACGGCTAACACCCGAAAACGTAATCAACATTGGAAAACCCATGTATTGTCTATACGACTCACTCACTCAAAACAATCATCAATGCCTATGATCTCGACAGGAGCACGGTAAAGAAAATAAAAACCCGATGGAACGAGCTACCCAAGTGCAAACTGCAAAAGTCAAGTGCACATTGGTAGATTGGAAGTACACAAAATTCCCATTGGCACTCGATAGAAGAGACTATAGGAACGTGTTCGGAATACTAACTGGTCACTGTCTGGTGGAGACATACGCTCGCAGATCGGGGCTGACAGATCGAGAAGACTGCACAAAATGTCTAGAGCAAGACACTAGGCAACCAATCGAGCATCTCTTGTGCACTTGTTCCGCATTGGCAAAACAACGCTGTAAGCACCTGGAGTCTCCACGGTATGATAAACTGGAGGAGATATCGATAGGGAGGCCGCGGAGTCTGTTGAAATTCGTGTGAAGGGCAAGCATCTAAAAGGATGATTGCTCCTTGTGAAGCAAAGAAAGATTCAATCACAAAATATTAATAGTGAGAAAATAATTTTCTCAAGAACGGTGTATCGAGACAAAATGTTTGTTGCTACTTCAAAATACTCCACATATTGTTAAATGCCTGATTTTTTACCCCTGTTGACTAATGTCTTTTAAGTTGTGTTAACATACTGAAGGCTGAACATTCGCAAAGATAATGTCACTGCGTATCAACATCCTCCGCGCATTCTCTGTATTCCGACGAAAAAACTTTACCAATTAGTTGAAAGTGAAATCTTAAAGATAGGCGCCCTGTGATGAACCCTACAATGTTTCTACCTCTTCCCTCTTGCCTAATTGTACCAGGTTTTTGGTCTGTTCACCAACATCACTAAACCAAAGTATGGTAAGCCCTGTGTTGCTTGTTTTCTATGATATGAAGTGTTCCTGTTGAGAGTCCATTGCTCTAAGCAACCGAGTTTTCCACTGAAAGGCCAGTTATCCTTCTTGAATAACTTGACGACGTGAGACCTAACATATTTGCGCTTTACTATCTACTATAGGGTTAATGAACTTGCTAGTTAAAGCCGAAATTCACATTTCATCTTCTGTAATACCAACAATTTCGGCCTAAAATACAGAGTTGTAGTCTTTTAGTTTGAAGCTACTTTCTGGGTATGTATTACTACATAGCAAACCTGCTCCGCTTCCTATTTCAATCCTTGATCTAACGGTGGATACAAAGAATTCGTTCTTGGAACTGTCGACCACAAAATTTGAGCCATACTTCTATACTGGAGAATGGCTACGTTGTGTTTAATTTCCCATGAATCTCCTGTTCTCGGTCGCAATGTCAATTTAGCCCAAGTAATATGTAGCTTTAGTCTTTAATACGGTACACAAAGTGCTCAATATGGTTTCCAAGTATCAATATAAATCGCTTACTCAAAACAATCATCAATGCCTATTCAAAGACACTCTGACTCAAGTTGCAAATAGTTTCTAAGTAAATACTATCTATTTAAAGTAGTAAGTATTGGTTAAAAGTACTCAGTCAATATGTATGAAATTAATCGATCAAAATCAAGTTCTTGTATGGAAAACTTTTTTATTTGACAAGCTATCTTCACGAAATTTGGCACAAATTATTGTCCAAGGAAATGATACAATATCCGAAGAAAATATTCAAATCGGACAACTATAGCTTATAGCTGTCATACAAACTGAACAATCAAAATCAAGTCCTTGTATGGAAAACTTTTTTATTTGACGAGATATCTTCGCGAAATTTGGCACAGATTATTTTCTAAGGCAACAATGTAATCTCCGAAGAAATTGTGCAGATCGGACAACTATAGCATATAGCTGTCATACAAATTGATCGATCAAAATAAAGTTCTTGTAAGGAAAACTTTTTTATTTGAAGAGATATCTTCACGAAATTTTACACAGATTATTATATAAAGTAACACTTTAAGTTCCAAACGTATTGTTCAGATCCGAATACTAGATGAAATATGACTGCCATGCAAACTGACAATTACAATCAACATAAAAATCAAATAATCCATTTTTTAATGCTAAATCACGTTTAAAAAAAAATTAAAATCGATTTATCAAAATTTATGCCACGCGTGAAGTCAAATTCTTATAACCAATTTTTTTACTTGACTTACTTATGTATATTTCTACCGTAGTTATTTGCACGCGCCTATCAACATACATACATTATGTATACATGTGCCATATGTAGTGAACAAACTATAAGTCATTTTTCAATTCGTTTCAAATTCATTATTGCGCCTAGTTACCGCTAATGTGTCAACTATTAACCCCCAACACGTAATCCGATTGTAATCCAATTGTGTGAATGGGCGACGGTTAAAGTGTGCGCGAGCGGACGAGCGATGAGGTAATACCAATTCACACACTCACGCTCAGCTGCTAAATAAATTCAATTAAATAAAAACACATGCGCCACACACACACATATGTATGTACATATATAGCGTGTGAGCGGCGGCAGCAAAAATTTTTTGCACAAAACCGCTGCAAGCCGCTGCTCATAAGCACAAATATAGTATGCGTATGTGTGTGTGTGTTGACAAATTCTAACAAAGGCTATTGACAACATAACAAAAATGGAGTTGCAAAATTTCGTAGCAAAGTGTCAGCGGTGACGGAATCGCCTAGGTGAAATGAACGAAACACGAATTCTAGGCTCCAATATATAGTATACATACATATGTACATACTTATATCTAATAGAATCACATGCGCTAACTGGTTTAATTGAGTGAAAGCTTCACACAATAGATTTAACTCTGATTATCTTTTATTATGTTCTTGTTCTACAATTGTTATTGTTATTGTTTGAACACAACACTTGTGTTGTTAAGATAACGCTGAGTTGACAGTATTTTCTCATTTACTTTTTTTTTTGCTGAGTTGTTGCGATTATAAAATGCATAAATATTTGTTATCGAGTAACGAAAGCTCGAACGCATTCGAGTATGTTGACGACGATATAGTGACGATAATTCGCTTACAACAACAGCAATAAGCAAAAAATAATAATAAATAATTGATGCTAATTATTGTTGTTGTAAGTGTGGTAAATATAAAAATTATGCTGACGTTAAGGTGGTTTAAAAACACTATGAAAAAACATTCACGTTACCAACAAAAATATTTGAAAAAAAAAATAAGGTTAAGTGGCCGAGAGCAGTGAAAGCACCCTTTGGGAATTTCTTTGAGTCGCAACCTGCAGTTAACCGAGCCAATTTTAAAGCTTGCCTGTCGCATCAGTACGTCAGCTTTAGCCAGATCAAGCGTTATACATACATATGTATGTATATGCCCTTATCTACTCTCTTGTCTTAAGTGCTGATATGTTTATCGTCGAGTCTTTGATGGGGTCCTTCTTTCTCAGCCCATGATACTTTCTTTTTTGTTCTAAGTGAGCCGGGGTCTCCAGTCTCTATAGTAGCTTTTGATTTAAGGTCGGCCACAGTTGCAAATTCTTGCTAGGGTGCTCTTCCCATATGCTTGGTGTGCCGCTGGTATTTGTGTGCCCGGAGGTTCTCATTAGGTTATCTTTACTGCAGTTTGCTCTGGTTGCTTTAGAGTGATGGCGAGCGTAGGGTATCTACATAAGTATTCCTCGTCTTGGCCATCGTTATTTTGTTGTTCATTCTGTTGTTCTAGTGGATCTCCGCTTCAAGCCCTATCTCTGTGCGTTGTAATAGTTGCCCTTTATGTCCCGTGATTATCTATGCAAACAGGGAGGCCACGCGAGGCTTGACTGGGAGCTTATGTTCAGAGACAGATTCGGGCACGACTCAGGAGCTCGTCTCAACTGAACCTGTACGACCAAAAAATTATGGCGACGTGCACTGAACGTACTTAAACAACTGCCAGGGTTTTAACGAGACGAAGGTGTGAACAGAATGAGGCTGTCAGCCATTTCGGTAAGGTGCCACCCTTACCTACTCAGGAAACTGCCTCACATCTTTGTCAAACTATTCCGTACCGTGTTTCCAGTACACCATAATCAGAAACTTACTGGCCTTGATTCTGATGGGTGCTTCCCCAGGGTTTTCGCAACGTCTGTGCACGTTTGGTGCTGATCGCTGTATTGTTCCCTCATCCTTTTGTTGCCACCTTCTCGTCGGTTCTCCATCGTGCACCCCCGGTTGGAGTTGTGGACTGCAGCAAAATATTGATGCCCGTCCAGGGTTAAAGACGGCATCTTTTCGCCCCTTCGCCGGAAGTTCATTGGGCGCCTAAGGCGTTTTGAGCAAGGCCCTCCTCTCGTGCAGCTCTTGGTCGGGGGCAGCGTATTACAATTCGCCAGCTTTGACCGCTGTAGGAGCCTGAGCTCAACCTTACTAAAGCATATAGTGATCATACAAATTAACCGATCAAGCTGAAGTCCTCGAATGACAAAGAAAGAGAGCTAACATAAATTCAAGTTTCTCGTTCACACTATAAATACTCGATATACATACATACATATGTACTTCTTTAAGCTTTCTGGTATTCTTTAAACCCTCTTTATTCACTCATAACTAAGCTTTTCCCTTGTTTCTCGTTCTTTGTTTTTATGCTCTTTTACTCTCAAATTATTTTGACTTCACTTCTACGTTTTCCCTCATTTGTTTTACTGGATATAGTTTTCAGACCCGCCACAGCAACTTTCTCACAATTTTCGTCCACACAAAGTTATATTTTCCTCACCTTACACCCTCCGCCATATTCCTTACATTTAAGTTATTTTATTTTACGAATCTGCTGTCGTTTAGCAGCGCTTTTGGAAACTTTGACAGTTGACAGCTGACAGCTGACAGCTGAAAACAGCGAGCCTTTAAAGACAAACTGAACAGCACCACAAAATACATATACCTTTAAGGCACACCCTCGTATATACAAACATATTTTTTACGATATTCAAACAAATACGCAAACGCGATTGTTGTGATCGAAGAGAAAAAAAAAACGAATGCATAGGTACAACATCGCTTATTTACGATCCGTTACCTACCCTACAAACGTGCGTGTGAGCGTTCAATGAAATTTCTATAAAAAAAAAAAACACTTGAAATAAAATAACGCAAAATATATGCATATATAGCTGTAGAATATATATAAAGTAATAGCTGATATTGTTTGCGCGATCAACAAATGAGTAAATACACAGGCATACAAGTTATGTGAGTGTGTCTGCGGCGGTGTGATAATACGCCAATGTAGAGCGTGTGTAGCGTGCTTTGGCGTTCAAGCGAATATAAAAAAAACTGTGCAAATAATAAACATATTTATGTATATGGCGTATACATATTTACAACGAGCCTTCAGCGCTTAGGGAGCACGGCCGGCCTCCTGCCCCTCTCCACCCCTTGAAATGACTAAACTCTATAACCAACCACAGATATACGCGTTAAATGCCACAACAATTGCATATCTAGAAATATATGTATATGCGCATAAATGTTTTGCGATTTCGATTTCCGCTATTCTTGTCCTCTTTTTTCCGGTCATATGTACGATATATGTATGTATAAAGATAAGTATAATTGTGCAGAATTTTTTTATGAGCTCATTGTTTAATATTTACAAATTTTTAATTCATTTAAAATTGCATTTAATTCATTATTTCTTTACCTCAAAATTTTTGTAATTATTTTAGTTATTTAATTTTTCTATATTATATTATTATATTTTTTTAACCTTTTTACATTTTTAATTCATTATTATTTTTTAACTTTTATTTTCATTATTATTTTACCTCAAATTTTGTTAATTATTTTAAAAATTAAATTTTCTGTTCATAATTTAATAATAATATTTTATAAATAGTGATAATTTTCTTATTTTTTATCAACTTTACACTATTATCTCGATTTTGTTTACTCTTCTTTTTCTTTCTTTAGTTAATTTTTTTTTAATTTTTAGCATTTTTTATTTTTACAAATAATAATTATTTCATTTTCAATTTTGTTCATTATTAATTATACATTTTTTATTTATTTTTTAAATTTTTTCCAAAATTTAATATATATTTTTAAGTTGTTAATTAATTTTTAATTATTTAATTTTTCTCTTAATAATTTGATGATAATATTTTACAAATAATAATTATTTCTTAACTTTTTTCAATTTGAGACTATTTTTTAATTTTGTTTATTCTTCTTTTCTTTTTCTTTCTCTAATTTTCATTTCTCAACTAATTTCTAACACCTTTCAATTTTCAATAAATTTTATAAGTTTTTAATTCATTATTAATTATTTTATTTTTCACTTTCATATATTTTAATTATTATATATTTAATTTAATTTTTGTAAATTTTCAATTTTTATTTTTTTATCTTATTTTACATTTTACATTTTACTTATATTTTTTTCCGTTTTAATTGATTAATTTTTAAAAAATTGAATTAAAAAAAAATTAATTTTAACAAATTTTTTAATTTTTAATATATTTTTCAAGTTTTTAATTCATTATTTCTTCTTTTTCTTTCTTTAATTACCTTTTTTTTTAATTTTTAGCCTTTTTATTTTTACAAATAATAATTATTTCATTTTCAATTTTGTTCATTGTTAATTATAAATTTTTTATTTATTTTATAAATTTTTTCCAAAATTTAACATATATTTTTAAGTTTTTAATTCATTATTAATTATTTTATTTTCCACTTTTATATATTTTAATTATTATATTTTTCAAATTACGTTTTTTTAATTCAAATTTTTTGTAAATTTTCAGTTTTTATTCTTTTACATATTTTTATTATATCTTAAATATATTTTTTTATATATTTCACATTTTACTTTAATTTTCCCCATTATTTATTTAATTCATCATATTTTTAATTATTACCAATTTTGTTTATTTATTTTTATAATTTTTAATAATTTTTTTCGTCTTAATTTATTATTTTCTCATTTTTAATTTTTATATTTTTTATTACTATTTTATATAATTATAATATATTTATAATCTTACCATAATTATTTTTTACACTATTAAAATTTTTTCAGTTTCACTATTAATTAAAAATAATTTTTATTTTTATTTATTTATTTTCAAAATATTCTCTTATTATTATATATTTACTTACTTTAATTTAAATTTTCGTATTTTAAATTTTTTAATTATTGTTTTTTTTTTAATATAAATTTTTGGCTTTTTTTTCTTTATTTGAAATTTTTTTATTTTACATATTTTTTAAATTTTTTTATTGTTTAAATTTTTTTAACTTTTTTTATTTTTAATTTTTATAATCTATATATGTTTTAAATTTTTTAATTGTTAACATTTTTTGGTTCTTAATTTAATTTTTTTGGTTTATTATTTAATACTTTATTTCATTTTTTTAATACCTTAGTATTTTATGCTTTGAAATCGAATTTTTACATTTTTTAAATGGATTATTTTTGTTGTAGTATTTGTATTATTATTTTTTTATTTTTTGTTATAAATATTTTTAACGTTCTTAACGTTTTATTAATTTATACATTGTTTTTATATTTTTACCAGTTTTATATGTACATGCGTATATATTATTTAAATTTTATAATTAATTTTTGAATTTTATGCTGTACTTAAATATTTATATTTTTAATTTTTATATTTTTTAAGTTTACTACTTTTTAGTTTTATATTATTTATTAATTATGTATTTGTTCTATTAATGTTTTTATTATTTTTCATTTTTTAATATCAAATTTTTATACTTTCTAAATTTACATAATGTAAGATCTTAAGTAATTTTTGGCATTATTTTATTCTTATGAATTTTATTGTTTCGATATTTTTTTAAATTTCTTAATTAATTTAATTAAATATTTTAACTTTTTCATAATTTTATCTAATTTTTTTGATTTTTATTGGTTCTACATTTTTTTAATCTTTTAATTAATTTCTATAATATTACTACATTTATTTTTCATCAACTTTTTTAAATTTTTTTATTATTATTTTTATTTAATTTTATTTCAATTTATTTATTTTTTTTGTGCTTTTAGTTTTGCTGTAATTTATCTGCTCCAATTGCAATTTCCTTCAACGACATGCTTGCCTCGCATTCATTCATATATACACACAAACATACGAATAACTGCATAACAAATATGTAAATGCTCACATAAAAAATGCTTAGATAACTGTAAACAAAAAGCAAGAATATAAAATATTGCTTACATTCATAAAAAGGCGCTAAAACAACCGCTACTGGAAGCGCCGCAGCTGCGAGTCAGTCTTTCAACCACACAATGTTTTTTTTATTATTTTTGAACTTTTACAATTTTTTATTTAAAAGCAACAATAACTTTAAAATTGTTATAGTTAACTTTTTGCACAAAATTTTTTTTTGTTTTTGTATTTTTGTAATAATTATTAACAGTTCAAATATTTCACGACACTCAATTAGTTCCCAACAACAATTTGTTAAATAAACTTTTTTGTTATTTTTTTCAGACACTTTCTACAAATTAGCGTGACTTGCGCTACACTATTTTGTACACTCAATTTCCATTACAATTCTGACTTTCGCCAATTTGTTTTCACACTTCATTTAAGCACAAATAATTTATTATAGAAAATTTGCTTTTGTTTGAATTTCTACACGCGCCGCGCGCTACTCTCTGTAAGTATATAAAAAACGTGTGCACGCTGCAGGCAGATTCGCAACTTACTGGCTGGGAATGGCAAGCCAAAGCTACGACAGAAGTCGTAGCCAGTCGGTGGCTAGGGAGCGAGTAGCTTTTTGCGCGCGTTTCACTTAAAACAACAACAAACCCCCACTATATACATATACATATATATAGCTACAAAAAACAGCGTGCTAGAACTGCTCATTCAGAAAATCAGCGTGCACTCACTCTCTCTCTGGGCACACTCACCCACCTCCGCACCTATACACGTATTTGTTATACAGTATATGCTCCCTTTTGCCTATTATCACATACTCGCTGCCTTTCTTTCGCTTTTGGCGTACTCACTCGTAAACAAATTGAAATTGTATGGGTCCCGAAGCAAAATTTATGGGACACAACGCGAATTTGGGAAGTTTAAAATTCACCTAATACATATCCACGGTTGTACTTATACATATAATATTCTAAATACATATATGTATACATATGTACCAAAAAAGAATCCGAAGGGAGTACAACGGAATCACTAGATGAATGCCTAAATCGATTTCGTTGAAACTTTTGAGATATTCAGAGCGCGCTCCTTTACAATACATTTCTCAACTGACGAGTAGAGCCGAAATTTTGAATATTTGTGATCGTAAGTTTTCGCCGGTATTTAAAAAGTAATTTTTGTTTCAACGAATTCAATAAAATTTGAACCTCTATTGTGTACTCTTAGGAGAAGGTTATAGACGTAAAAATAAATTTACGATTATTATCGTTTAATGGTCCAAGTTGACTTATTACTACATATTCTCAGAGATGGAGAAAAAAATATTCCGCTAGATGGCGCAAATTCGCCTTATTAACAAAAATCACTAATTTACGATTTTAAATTTTTAAAGTTCCATTTCAATCTTTTTAGTGTTTCATTTCAATCTCAATGATTTAATGGGGAATTGGATGTAACAGCATCTTGCTACAAGCTATACAAGCTTGTAAAGCTCCGTTAATTCTCTACCTTGCTCGTAAAATAGAACTCTGTTGCGATAATTTTTGTGGTGATACGTCAAGTCAATAGTCTATGCCAACAAAACGGCTACAATCAACTAGTTATAAATCAGGAATCAGAACATTACTGACCAGACAGCCTCCCTCTTATGTGATTTATATGAATTGTTTGTTCGTTTCGACACTCTCTAAAAGGTGTGGAATGAGGGAGTGCTAACATAAATTCAAGTTTCTCGTTCGCACTTTAAATACTCAATATCCAACTTTAAGCTTTCCGACATTCTTTTGAACCCTTTTTATTAACTCATAACTTAGCTTTTCTCTTGTTTCTCGCTTGCCCAACAGCTTTTTACACTCAAATGAGGGATTCAAAATCCGTTAGAAGGATTTGGTATTTACCCATAAGGCGCGCGGTGGCTATGTGTCCGAATTTCTGTCCTAACACTGAAAGCCATAAAATAATGAAATCAAAATAAGAGGTTTATCATAGATTTTAAGATGATTGCAAAGGAGAACCTTTAAAAATTCTTGCTTTTAAAAATGTCTAATAAGTTTGTAGGAAAATTTTCAATTTTCCTTGGATACAATGGAAATTTTGGACTAAATCGAAGAAATAATTTGGTAAGAAGGCACAATATACCTTAATTCACCACCATCGGTTCATGCGCTATCGCAAGATTATTTTAATCCAAGATCGCTCTAAAGAAATTCTCTCCCTAGTTGTGGGAATTCTACCAGTTCATTGCGCTATCGGCGTCCTTGCTCTAAGGATAAAAATCTTACCGAACGCCAGCTGGAAGAAGACGAAGTGGAAGCATCTCAACACTTTCAGAAATCGCACCATGCTTAAACGCGTGTTTTGGCCACAAGGCACTTTGCTGACTTGTAAGATCGAATACAGCAATTCTCTTTTTATGACATCGCAACGGACTGCAAATAGTGGTCCAAGTACGATCTCCCACCCCAGTTCCTCAGATTTTGAGATATTGATTTGAAATTTTGCAAATGTTCTTTTCTCCCCTAGAAGCTGATAATTCTTGCGAACCGCCGATATGGGACAACTATAGCACATACATAGCTGCCAGATAAACCGAACGATCGGAATCAAGTTCTTGTATGGGAAGCTTTTCATTTGACGAAGTATTTTCAATGAATTTGGCATCCATTATGGTCCAAGGCAGGGCTACCATCTCCGAAGAAAATTCTCTAAAGATATATGTATGTATGATATGCCATACAAACTGTTCGATTAATATCAATGTAAAGATGTTTTTTTACTCTTCCCTGCTACAAGAAATGCACCTCTGAAGGGTATTATAAGGGATAATGCAAGTATAGGTATATTTTTCAATAACCTTTTTTGACAAATCACGCGTGAGTCATGGCAAGCTGTCATGTTATTTTTGTCGTACGGCATTTCATCATAGATGGACTTCTCCTGAACAAAATTTATAAATCGTTCAACTTTATTACGTAAACTCACGTTCAGTAAATAATGTGTTTTGCGCGCTTCGCTCAACTCATGGGCAACATAATCGACCTCCTGACCGTACTATTCGCAACACCATCACCCAACTTGATACCCAGAATTCGTTCTTGGATAACATTCGACCTAATAGACTACGTCCAGCACGTAGTAAAGAAAATATAGCAGCCGTAGCCGAGACGAGGCGAGAGTAGACACGAAGATCGTAGAGAGTCAATTTGGCGCCGTTGGCAGCAACTCGGACTGACGGAACGGATGGAACGACTTCACGCATTTTACGTCGAGATCTTAAATTGAAAGCGTACAAAATACAGCCTGTGCGTGAACTGAAGCCGCTCGACCTTCCCAAGCAACATCACTTCGCTCTATGAGCTCATAAAAAGTTTCACGAAGATCAAACGTTTTTAAACCAAACTTTGTTTAACGATGATACCCATTTCTGGCTCAATGGTTATGTAAACAAGCAAAATTAACGTATTTGGGACGAAGAGCAACCTGAAGAGATTCAAGAGCTACCATTTCATCTAGTAAAAACAACGGTTTGGTGTAGTATGTGGGCCTGTGGACTCATCGGTCCATATTTCTTCAAAAATGATGCCGATTAGAACATAACCGTGAATGGCGATCGTTATCGCGCCTTGAGAACTGATGATTTGATGCCTAACATTGAAGCTCGTGATCGCGGTAACATTTGGTTTCAACAAGACGACACCAATTTCCACACATCACATCAATCAATGAATTTATTGAGAGAACACTACGGTGAGTAGATAATTTCACGTTTTAGACCAGCCGATTGGCCATCAGGAACATGTGATATGCCACAGTTAGACTTCTTCCTGTGGGGATATGTAAAGTCTAAAGTCTATGCGGACAGTTCCGCTTTGATTCAAGGCCTTGGAGCAAAACAACGCGCGTGTCATTCGCCAGTTACCAGTCGAAATGCTCGAACGAGTCATCGAAAATTGAACTTAACGGATGGACCATCTGAGACGTAGCCGCGGCCAACATTTGAAAGAGCAAATCTTCAAAAAAAATAGGTGCCAAAGAGTGTTCTTTCGAATGATAATAAAGATTCCCCATTAAATTTGAAGTTTTTGTGTTTTTTCTTTAAAAAAGTAGGGAATCTCGAAATGGATCACCCTTTATATTGGTTATATCGGACTACTATGACTATACTATATATAAATTTTCTCTATTTTTTCTTTAAAAAAAAGTAGTGCACTTCGAAATGGATCACCCTTTAGCTATAGTGCAACCAAAGTTAACGTTTTTTCTTCTTGTTGACTATATCGTTCAATTTTGCAATACACTGTTATTTGCGTTAAATCTCATTGCTTTTTAATTAATTTATCGATTTTTTATTGATATTTATTTCGCATAATTAACTTAACATACATTCAGATACACATTCATTTTTACAGATTTCTGACTTAATTGATTTATTTGCGCAAGCATTTAATAAATTTCTTTTGTGCACTTGTACATACATAAAAGCATACGTACATATGTATGTATGTGTGTATTGTTTTGTGTAAAAATTTTTATTCACATTTCCATTCAACAACTTCCGCCGACAATGCATCGCACAAAAATTCCTGCGAAGGTCAAGCGCTTTGCATTACGCATGCGACGCGTCGCACCGCACAGACACACATACACGGGTATGTATGTATGCAGTTGCATATGTATGAATGCGAAAGGCAATTGGCCGCGCTCGATATTTTCAATTGTATCGCCCATCAACGTTAATCGAAGCAAATTAAATTGTCAATCTTGGCGCGGAGGCAGAGGCAGCGCCAGCGGTGGCAGGCAGCCGCAGTGAGTGCAAGCAAAACTGTCGTGTGAAAAGAATTTTTTGTTTACTTTACAAAAAACAACAACAAAAAATCATAAATGTGTACATAAATGCACGCATAAAGTGCGAAATTGATTGCGCTGCGTTTTCTACATATTTGGCAATGCGGAAGCGCAAGTGGTCAGCGCCTCTCAAACTGTGCTGAATGGAAGCGCTTATTTAGAACGTTGAGAGATTACTGTTTACGGAACAAAGGATGTTTCTGAGTCGTTTTGTGTTTTAAACGCTTGTATTGCTATTGTTGAACAGGAAAAGTTAACTGTAATTTTGGCGCGTTAGAATATAGGGGCAATGGACTTGGCTGGGTTTTAACCAACTCATAAAGGCTTCTGTTTTATGAACGCGATTTTTGGTATAGATTTGATTTCGCAAGATTGCTTTTCTTCTATAAATTACTACATTGCATTGGAAATAATGTGAAGTTAAAGCACTTATCAACTCTGTGCTAATTATAGTAATTTCAAATGTGCACAGTCTATGTATAAAAGTTTGTCAAGAAATGAGATCAGATTTTTAGAATAGGCCAAAGTTTGGCTGCCACATCAGATATACATAACTTATAACATTTGATTTTGTACTCATACATAAGTATTTTAAAAACTTTCTATTCAACGTAATTCAAAACAATAAGAATCATGAATTTTGGTTGCGCCGAAGACATAACCTTCACAAATACAAACGATTCCTTATAGTGATTGGTCAATAGTGTCTCGATCTGAACAATTTCATCGGAGATTTCATGATTGTCTTAGTCAAAAGCACGTCAATTATATAATTATACACGTTCTCCAACGTGTTTTTTTTTGAGTATTACAACCATCGCGGCAAATCTTAGGAGAAAGTTCTAAATTTTTAGAAACGGCACATAGTTTTATCATATAATATAAAGAACTGCCAACACAGTAGCACCCTAATAAAAGTGTTTATTGTTTCGAATAAAGTTCATAACTATGGAAGATAACAGCCTAATTATTACCCCAAGATTACTTTCCCTGATGTTGTAAAACCGGTTTTAAACTATTATTAAACTTTACGCCTTCTGACTGCCATTTCTTCAGCTTGATGCAGAACGACCTCATTGGGCTATGGCTCACATGAGAACAGGGTAACAAAAACTTGATTCATTCTTGGTTGCCAAGCCGGCGAAGTTTTACTGGAATGAAATCTACAAACTGCACTAAGATGATATATACAGCTGCGGTCAATTTCTTAGTAGTGTGTCAACGTAGAAGAGGAACTGTTAAAAAACTATAAGATATCGCTTTTATAAAAAAAAATATTTTTTACCATAAAAGCCCTAACAGTAAGTAAAACAAATCACAAAAAAAACTCATTGTTTAACTAGTTTCAATGAATTATAAATATATGAAAAAAAATATCAGGAATTTCGACGCTCAAAAACTTTACTTGTGTGCTTGAGATCATTGTCCTGCTGGAACATCCAAACAAGCGGAATTTCTTCACTGGTATACGGCAGCATGGTTTTCTGGAGTATTTCGACATATGGATCAACAGTCATGCTTTCCTTGATCTAATAAATGGAGCCCACACCTCGCCAAAAAAAACATGCCCAAACCAAGATACTCGCACCACTATGATTTACCGTTTTTGTTGTATATTTCGGCTGGTATTCGGTATTGGGCGGACGTCTTGCATATTGACGCGATCCTTTTTCGCCATATTTAACAATCTTCGATTCTTCCGACCATAAAATGTTCCACCATTTTGCCGAAGATCAATTAAAATTTCCTTTAGCGAATCAAAGGCTTTGTTCAACATGTGTTTTAAGCAATAACGGCCCTTTTCATGGATCGGGGGCCCCCAAGTCATGATTACACAAATGCCGGCATATAATTTAAATACTTCTAGGTACACTAAATGCGCCTTTTACCTCTGTAGCAGCCGCAAATGGAATCTGCCTTGGGTATCTGACAATGGAGTGAGACTTCTCCTACCTGCCATTTCTGGCTTGCTCCCACGTTTTTTATTACTTGATTGGTACCTGATAGCATTACATACCATTGTGGGTGAGCAACTAAGAATATTTTGGACTTCGACATTAGTTTTGCCCTCAGAAAACAATTTTTTATCAGGGCGCGTTTCTCAGGCGTACAATTCTTATTTTTCAATATTTCTAAATGAATAAAAGTTAAATTTTAACATTAAAACCGAAAACTTCAATTAAGTCAATTAATTTCATTTTTCAAACACTTCTTTCACACACTACTAAGATTTTGACTGGCCGAAAACGCGTTGCAAATAAAAAAGTCCCGCAATTGTAACAAAAACAACAATCCAAGCGAAACAAGTTGTTGCATGTTTTCATGTCAACATCTGAAGCTAACTTATTTTGAAATGCATCTCAACAAAAAAGTTGTATTAAAAAAGTATGATCACATACTTATATTAAATGAATGCCTAGCACTACTAAGAATTTGACCGCAACTGCACATTCATATGTACAAGTAGCTTCAGATGACAATGCTTTGAATAATAGTAGTGTACATACACATACATAAGTCGAACTGTTCGTGGCTTGTTTGGGGCCTGTGCCACTTATGGATCTGCTGTACGGTGGGAAGCAGCCACGACAGTCTTGGAACATCAAAACCTTTTCTCCATAAAGCGTTTTTGATGCTTGCTGCGTGCCTGCATGTCGCACCGTCTCAACGGATGTAATGCAGATGTTGTTAGGAGCAGCACCTCTTGAGCTGATTGTCATACAACGAGCTGTTGCATTCAGGTTAAAGAGGGGCTTGAGTGTGTCATTGCTGCAGGATGATTGGACTTCTGACGCTGATGTGGAGAGGGAAGGATTTCTAGTAAGCAGGACGCTTCTAGATGAAAGGGTTAGGAATAAGTGGCAAAATCGTTGGGAAAAGCCGTAACAGTCGAGTGACTTACGAGTACATTCAGGATGTCAGGTTTGTGGAAGGAAACCAGGACTTCAGATTCTGTCTGAGCTTGGGCTTCCTACTGCGCATAGACCTTTGAATGCATTCTTACATAGGCGAAATTTAGCGGAAACATCTGAATGTGTGTGTGTGGAGCACGCAATGAGAATTGGGTACATGTCATTGCAGAATGTCCAATGTACTCGGATATCAGGTACTTTGGGGGAATGGAAATTAGCTATACAAATAGACGGCTGGATGTCAGCAGTGTGATCTCCAGTCTCCTTCCTCCATTCCTCTCTAGTTGGAATGCCGGACGGGACGTTTGAAAGGTTTGGCTGAAACTTAAGGTTCGATAAGGTGTGATTTATGGGTGCGTGGGATGAGAGTATGGGGTCTAATCCCTGGTCACCAGTCCAGAGCCGTATGGAAGCTCAACTGGTAGTAGTTTTTGCTACGCAGACTTAATTCTGGTACCACAGGGAGCAGGAACTCTTGGAGTTCACTCCAAACTGCTCATGCGGACTGGCCCCTCGGGAAGTATCGTGGATAATTTTGTTACTGCTTTCTCAAGAAAGCAGAGCTCACAGGTAGCGAGCAGAGAAGTGACGAATCGAAGAGTGCAATAATGAGAGATAAACAAGCCTTTGAAATTACAACATTAAGAGAGAAAACTGAGCCACGTCAGCTAAGTAAACACACATTTTGTGAAAAAAATGCGAAAAATACGTATGTAAATTCTATTACCCAGTAGCTAAACACAACAATAATTTATTTTTTTCTTATGCAAACAAGGCACAACAACGCACACAGTAGATACGCGGTATTTACTCATATTAAAACTGATTAGGAAGCGCCACAACGAAAATAATATTTGCCAAAGCATAATCATCAACGACGCCGACGCCGACACCAACAAGAACAACAAAACCAATAACAACAGAACCACAAGGAATGTCGATAAGTGCGAAGACAGCAATCATGGGCTGGACTGCACTGGCTGGCTGGCTAGCTGTCTGAACGGCGCCATTTCAAGTGGTTGTGGTGAGTACAAACGCTGGAATGTCGCTGCCAGAATCACCTGCGTTGCAAACTCGCTAAACAACAATTAGCATAGTTTACATGACCGAGCGGCGATGTTGTTGTTGACGAGCAATAGAACACACACACACTCGCATATATGTGGTTAGGTATTTACAGTTCCAGCCTACGTATGACGAGTGAACATTCGAGTGCGTATGAGTCGTATATCCCGTTGGCTGTGAGTCAACCACCGGCGCAGTTGTGATTTTATCATGGAGAACAATGAAGTAAATGCCAGATAAATAAATTAATATGAATGCATTTGACTGCCGGCTAGCAACAAATGCAATATCGTGTAATTAATTAATTGCTAATTATCGTTGTGTTATCGATTGTGATGATTAACGCTTTCCATTAGGAATTAGAAAGTGGTGATAGTGGGAATAACCTGGAGTGCTTTGAACTTTGTTGCAGTGATTTTTCGCGAATTTATGGCATTTATTTGCATACCCATGACCATAAAGGTGAATCATCTTTTATTATCCTAAAGCGTAATGCGGTGTCACTGTTTCATGTGTGTGTTATTAACAGAATATTAATTATATGTGGGTACATACATAAACACATTCACACATACATATGTATGTACATATGTAGGCTTTGAGTCCAAGTTAGATTAGGTCACTCACTGTTGGCGAAAATATTTTTGAGAAAGCTATACATTAATTTTTACCTATAATGAATGACTCCAACTCATAACAGTTGTGTTATTATTGTACAGCCGAAATTTACCGATTTTCTGCGAAATAATCAAAATATTTTTCTTTCACATTCCTGATCAATGACTGCATAGTTTGTAAAATTCTGTTTATGACTATTAGCTATTTTAGTTTATCAAGAAATTCCAAAAATTTTAAGCGTGTTGGGCAAAAGTAATCAAAATTTAGAACAGTTCATCAATTTTTTAGCGACTAATTGTTTTTTTTTACTATAGCAACACTTGATTTAGTTGGCAATGCCACTGATTTCAAAATTGCAATACGATTTTGCAATTATTGACTATCTGTTATCAAAAAGTTATTGAGAATTGCATTTTGATAGATACAAAATTATCGATAGCTGTATTTCGATATTTAAAATTATCGATAGTTGCATTTTGAGAGGTCTGAAAATCATCGATAGTTTTATTTTAACAATTTGCAAATTTATCAATAATTGTATTTTCACGGTTCACCAAATTATCGATAAATGTGATTTGACAGATCACAAAATGATTGTTAGTTGCATTCTAACGCATCACAAAATTATCGATAGTATCATTTAGACAGGGAAATTATTATCGATAACAGAATTTTTACGATTCACCAAATTATCGATAATTGCATTCTAACACGTCAAAAAAATATCGATATTATTTTAACAATTTATTCGTAATTGTGTTTTGAAAGGTCGCACAATTATCAATAGTTGCATTTTAACAGGTCACAAAATTACCGATTGTATTATTTCGTCAGGTTAAAAAAGTATTAATAATTGCATTCTGACTGACTTTCTGAAATAACTAGTTTTGAAGGAGTTATATAAGGTGTTTAGATATACCGATATACAAGTATGTAAGTGGTTTCTAATTCGCGGTATGCTAGAGCTCTGCTCCCTGCTAATAAGACTACAGGGTTTGTCCGGAAAGTAATAGGACTGAGTCGATTAAAAAAAATTATTTAACCAATTGTTACAAGTATTGAAGGAGTCACGGCAGGTATAGCTTTGAGAGCCGAGGTGCATGCTGCTTGTATCCCCTCTATCGTTTCAAAATGCTCGGAAGATTGCCTCTTTGTCTCGGGATCATATTCAAAGATCCATGACTCGTCACCTGTGATTACGTTATTCATAAATTGGAGGTCACTTTCAGAAATGTTCAAATTTTGTTAGCACACTTCTACTCACTGCAATTTCTGGTCGACTGTGAGCACTTTTGGGCACACCTTACGCATGTTCAAGTGCTCAGTCACAATGCCATGAATCACAGATTTTGATAAATTTAACATCTGGGCAATTTAATACTGAAACGACGGTCTGAGTTCAAAAGTGAGTGTTTGTCGAAGTCGCAAGTCTCCCAGCACGCCCTCTACCGAAAATCAGTCCTCTAGCTTTCTGAACAAACCCTGTACTTATGAGACACAAAGTTATCATTGTTATCTAGACTTTCGTTAATGAAAGAATCTAACCTCACTGAAATTTTAGACCATAGTCTAGTCTTTCTAACCTAAAATGAGCAATAGCGCGTGCTTAAGCGAGAAAAGAGAGTCAAATTTTTGACATTTTGTTTGTAGTTATTTTCCTCATTTCTCTTATCTTTTTTTCCTAGTTTTTTTGGTATTTTTTTAGGAGCCAACTTCAACCTATTAAAAAGAAAACTTAATTTTCTTATATGACTTATTGTTGATATAGTTACGACGGTCGATATATGGAGTATTATATCTAAATGGCTGCCTGAGTCATGATTCAGAATGTTAGGGGGCACACCTGGTAGAATGGCCTAGAAAAAAGTGACTTTTGGGAAAGCCAAAGGTGCTCCATTTTTGCAGTGACTCCAGTCTTATCCGTGAATAGAAGCTAAAACAAGAAAAACTTTAACTTCGGCTGCACCGAAGCTAATATACCCTTCACAGGTGCATTTCTATTTTAGTAACTATGTATGTGTTTCAGAGATTACAGTTTGTATGGAAGATATATCGTCAAATGCGAAAGTTTTCCATACCTGCACTAGATTCCGATCGTTCAGTGTGAATTTCTTCGTATATATTACATTATTATCTTAGAAAATAACCTGTGCCAACTTTTGTGAAGATACCAACTTTTCGTCTACCAATAGGGAAAGTAGAAGTCAAAAAAGAGGAATCGAAGTCCAAGGAAGACGATATGGGTTTCGATCTTTTCGACTAAATAGTTCAACACTAAAGTTGATTTTGACACCTCGTAGCGGTCATGTTTGTTTACGGAATTGTGTCAAATTGCCATTTCATCATCTCGCGCTTTACTTTGGTACAACACTAGCAAATTGTACAAGATTATTACGCGAATTCTCGTTCTCTGAAAAATTCACAAATCCACGTTCATCGAAAAATCATCTCAGATGAGACCTATTTCTGATTTAATGGCTTCGTCAAGAAACAAAATGACTGCTATTAGTGTGGATCAAATCCTGGCGCACTTCAGGAAGCTTACTTGCATCTCAAAAACTTTACTGTTCGGTGCGGATTTTGGTATAGCGGCATCATCGGAACCTTATTACTTTCGAAATAACGCAGGAAATACCTTGACCATCAATAGCGAGCGCTACAACACAATGTTGACTGACATTTTTCTCGTAATTTCATGAAATTGACGTAGATGATTTGAAGTGGATCTCTATTTCCAAGAAGACGTAGCGCCGCCTCAAGCTTCACGTCTAAATGTTCACACCTCATGATGAAAAACTATTGCCTAGTGTCTAGTCTCCAATTCCGGAAATTTTTCGGTAAACGTTCGATGTGATGAGTTGTCGTTAGAGTTTAACCATGGCGAAGACGCTCTACTGAAAATTTGGTAAAGTACAATTTTGAAGTAGTATGACTCATTGTCCCCTTTTAGAGGGAGAAAGTCTGAGATTTTAACAAGTCATGGCAATTTTTGTAGGCTTTTAATTTTAAATTGGGTTAAAACTTTTTGATGACAAATTTCTGGAGGTGCGGCAGTAAAATCGATTGATTGAAACGAGATTACAGAGATACAGATACAGCACACAAAGCGTTGCCACAGTGCAGCTTTAGGTTTGTGCAATGTCTAACTGTTGGAAAAAATAAAAAGTTGCCAACTGCTTGCAAATTTTAAGTCAAATTTTATATTAAGAAGTTAAGAAATATAACTTAAATAAGGTTACCACCTTTTTACAATTTAATTCAATATAATTTTTAATATAAAAAACTAAGATAAGTAAAACTGTAGACGTTTAATCAAATTTGCAGTTAGAAAAATAATGTATACTTAATTAGAGTTGCCACCTATTTATAATTTTAATTTAATCATATTTATTTGTTTTTATTATAATATAAGAATCAAACAAACTTTTTATTTTATTTTTATTTATTTAGATTATTTTATTAGGGTTGCCAAATGTTAAATTTTACATTTAATTAAAAGTATAGCAAACATAAAATATCGCTAAAATCAAAATACAAGAAGAAAAAAATTTTTATCAAACGATTTTTTAGAGAATGGAAATAGAAAAATAATTTTTATTTAATTAGAGTTGCCAACTATTTATAATTTTATTCAATTAAAATTGATGTGATTTTATTATAATATTAGAATCAAACAATTTTTTTTCTTTAGATTATTTTATTAGGGTTGCCAGATGCTAAATTTTACCATTAATTAAAATTAAAGCGAATATGAAATATCGCTAAAATACAAAAAAAAATAAAAATTTTTATCAACGATTCTTTTGAAAATGGGAAAAAAATTAATTTATATTTAATTAGCGTTGCCACCTACTTATAAATTTAATGGAATAAAATTTATGTGATTTTATTATAACAATGGTATCAAACAAAAAATTTAACGAATGCTTAAAATATATTATTTTATTAGTGTTACCAGATGCTAAATTTTACATTTAATAAAAATTATATCAAGCATGAAATAACGCTAAAGAAAAAAAAATAATCAACGAATTTTTAGAAAATGGAAATAGAAAAATAACTTACTATATTTAATTAGAGTTGCCAACTTTTTATAAATTAAATTCAATAAAATGTATGTGATTTTATTATAATAATGGCAACAAACAAAAAAAAAGTAAATGAAGGCTTAAAATAATTTATTTTATTAGGGTTGCCAGATGTTAAATTTTATATTTAGTAAAAAATTTAGCAAATATGATATACCTCTATAAAAAAGATTTTTATTAACGATTTTTTTGAATATGGTTGCCACATGTTTGTAACATACTTTTTAATTCAAGAAAATCCATGTGATAAATACAACCTAAAATTTTGACTCATCAGCTAGACTCATTTTCAAGCTTCAATGTGTCTTTAAACTAAGTATAATCCTTGCTGTCAGCAAACATTAAAGAAAGACGCAGAAAACTGTGTCATTTTACACCGTTAATCACAGCACTTTATTGCTGTCATTATTGTGCCTACCAGATAAACTGTTAATTTTATTTATAACACCACTGCAATATTGCGCTTTGTCACTTGACAGCGCTTTATCTCCGACGCATGTATTGAGAAAAGATAAATATTGGTTGACTGTTGGCGTACTTCGTTCTTATTGGCGTTAATATGAAAAATGGGTATGTTAATTTAAGATAGCAAAGTACAACTTAAATTCTGTACGATATAAAAACAAAAGCAATAATGGTGTTGCTCTTCTTATCTAAATTGGTTATCAGGTTTTATAAACATTGGCATTTTTACAGAACTTGACGTCATCTGGATAATGGACTTGCTTATCAGCGCGAAAATATGCAGAATTGACTTGATTTTTTTTTTCGTTTGATACTTTATTTAAGGATTTCAGATAAGATATTGCCGTTAATTATTTGCAAAGTGTGTTTTCAATAATTAGAAGTTGATGCGTCGTAAATTGGAGAATCGAACACATTATGCCAGTTGCTGGCGGCAGTGAAAACGCCTCCTATGAGCATCAAGAGGTCCCGTTCCTGTGACAGTCGGGTCTACGGAAGCGGTAAGAACACAGATTTTCATCCGGCTAAGGACTGTCATCTCGACAGAATTCTGCCGCTACAACAACAACAACATAAAGAGGTCCTTCCTTAACTACTTCGACGACATAAGACAATACGTCGACCAGACTGCGGACGCACTAACCGCCATTCACAGTGGAGCCATAAATTCCTACTCTGTGATTGGAGTTCTTGGAGTCAAATCACCACCCATTGTAGAGTGGCCCTTGCGCAGCTTCGTTCTAGATACTTTTGCAGGTTAAACTCTTAGTTATCCAGAACCGACCCCGACATATCAGCATGCAACGAGTCCCCGCATGACGCTAACCACCTCTTTGCATGCCCAGCTAACCCTACACATTTGACACCCCTCTCCGTATGGTCTTCGCTCCCCGACGAAACAGCACATTTTCTGGACCTACCGTTGAATGACGACAATAACAAGTTATCTGAAGCTTACCAACAGTCCGGTTAAAAAAAATTATGTGTGGTCATTTTTTATTTGTGGAAGGTATATAGCTTCAGTGCAACCGACCTATAGTCTATTGTGTTCTCGCCTATATCATATATAGTCACAAAGGTCCAGTGCGCTGAACAATGTCTCGCTGGGCGCCTGTAGCCTTGAGCCTCCTTCTACATATTGCTGAGCAATCTAGAATCAGGTTTTCTGGAGTTTCTTGTTGGTTCCATATCGCAAAACCGGCAGTTTGCAAATGAGGCAATGCCCATATTGGATAAGTTTTTCTATCGCCTGCAATACCCAGTATAAAGTGCGACAAGGACACGAAATTGAGAGGGAGAGGTTGAATATACCTCTAAACCAAGCTAGGTTGTAACCTCCCAAAAGCAATTTGGAATGGCACATTACTGTTGCCTGCTGCCAATGCCGTTCTCTCCCCACTCTCTCCTCCGTGCGGAGCAACTACTTTATGGTGTGGGGTCCTACCGCAATCAAATCATGGCATGCATGGTTCTGTCCCCAACATCCTGGAAGCCGCAGCAGAGTGGGTTATTTCGTCGGTCAGCTCATTGCTATTCCTACCGACAGATTTCTGCCGCTACAAGAACAACAACGGCCGACAGTAACATTAAACTTCTTTGTGAAGTTTACCCTATCCGTCTCTTGGAAGAAGGACCAGTGGTGACAGCAAGGTTGCAAATAATGTATTAGAAATAATATTATTAACAATTTAAATTAGTTTTTGTGTTTTATTTTGTAATATCGAAAACAATAATTGTAAATAATTTTCAAAATTTCTAATCCCAAACACCGAATTGAAAAATTTAAAATAAATTTTAAAAATCAAATAGCGGATTGAAAAATAAAAAAAATAACTCCAAATACCTGGTTGAGAATTTTAAACCTGGACGTGCTTTCTTAGTCCATTCGACTAACAGCAGCAAAATAACGATGCCCGTACAGAGTTAAAAATAAAAATTTCGATTTTTAAATCAGATTTTGCATATGAAAAATATATTTTAATTTTTTTTCAACAATGTAGATTTAAATTTTCATTAAAAATTAAAACAAAAAATAATATTTACAATTTTTAAATCTGACTTTGAGTTTCGAAATTAAAAATTTTATTTTTAAAACTCGTTTTTGATCCTTAAACCCACAACCTTTAATATTCGGTTTTAATTATCATTGTATAATCCACGAACCTGTATATGTATATAATCTAATTAACACTCTAACCAGCACATGTGCTTGCCGCCAGACACTTTGAAGCACAACTGCATTACAGGAGCTTTATATGCAAACTGACATCTTTTTTATGTAGAAAGTCTTACGAATTGTGTAATTTTACCATTCAAATCAGTAAGCATTTATTTTTAAACTATGATCCAACCAGACACAACAATAAGTGCAGTGCAGTTGACAATATTGCAAGTAATCAGGAAATCGATAAATTACCATCACGTGTGTGTAGCGATAATGGGGTCATACTTCAGTTTCAAATTATAGCCTCCCCCCACCTGTTACCCCATAACATTGTGAAATCCTTAGTTTCGTGTTGCAAATGTTAAAATTTGCCAACCAAACAGCCTACAACAAGAACAAACGAAGTTATCTACACTAAACAATAAAAAACAGCGTTGCATTAACGACGTCATCAGTGTAAAAATAAATATCAAAGCATGTCAGAGAGTAACAGTGGTGTGATGGGTCATTGACCAAATTTCAGGCAACGCACAATGTTGAGCCGACTTCCCATAGACACAAACTACAAAAACTTGTGGGGTAATCATCAACAGCGTTGATGGAAAGAGCAAAACCAAAAAATTATGAACAACCCACACAACAACAATAATAACCGTTGCAGCAGCGTCTCCGCCACTGTCGCAAGCTTTAACAACAATGGACAAAACTACAAGGAGTGTGTGTACAACACATTAAACATAAGAAAAGCAAGAAACCAGCTTCAATACAAAAAAAAAAAAACCATCAAAAGCCAAAATGACTACCAACAACTAGCGTTTTAGCCGTTTGCGCGTGTCATTTTTTCCCCACTTTTTGTGCTTTGTTTTTGTAGTATTTGTGTACATTTATAACATTTGGATTTAAAATATACGTGGATTTGCTAGCTGGGCTCTTTGTGCCCGTCTGTTGGTCGTTGCTATTGGATCTGTTAGGTTGACTGTTTGCCAGCGCTTGTGTGGATGTGTGTTTCAGTTGTGTACGACTGCTTTGCTCGCTACTAGAGCTCTTCGCATTACGTCATTCACAGAAATAAACCAGCACACGGTAGAGCGCGTAGGCACGCATAACCAAAGAGCAGTGTATAAAAGGCAGAGAGTAGTGCTTCAGCACCGGTATATTGGACACAGTATCAGTTAACTAAAGAGCTACGGCATTTAGAGTAAGCGTTAAGTTGCGTAGGTTCGAAGTTGTCGTCAATTCCCAAAGCGGTTACGTTCTCAAGCGTTAGTGCTTGTATGGAGCGCAGCTTTGCATTTCATTCATAATCATTTTTAATGGTTCTAACACGTTTTTGATTTATGAGCGAAAAATAAACAGAAGGAAGTATATAATATACAGAGATGTATGTATGTACAGAACGGATTTTGACACCTACCTGAAGAATAATTTGACCATTTTCATTTTTGCGTGCGGCACCACAGCAAAAACAAGGACAGTTATCCAAACGCTTTAGCTTCGAAAGTTGGCAGCTTATTGTTTCCAACTTTCACATGTATGCTAATGCTGCCAAATGTAATTCCTTGTTCCAATAATGACAATCGAAGTCCAAATAAATGCACTTAGACATTACAATTGTAGCTATATTTGTCACAAACGCGTGTATACTATATGCACATTTACCTTGGCGCACAGCATTCGAGAATGCATTTGCTCTTCCTGCTTTGCACTAATTGGATTCTTTATTGTTGTTGTTGCAGTAACAAACAGCAGCCACAACCAGCACTATTTCTGTTTGCTTTTCTTAAATAACTTTTTTTTTGTCTTACAATTACTCGTTCAAAAATGTATGATTCATCGCACCTGGAACGTTGGTGCGGGATGCGCGACGTTTAATTTACAGCGAGAATAGACACACCGTGGACGGACCGACAGACGAGAACGTACATAGCAGCACACAAAAAATAAAACATATATACATTTGTATGCACATAACACTCACACAACACTGTTGAACATATAGCGCCAGCGTTCGCTATCCGAATTTCACTGAAAAGTATTACGAATACATATGACGTTTATGAATTTAATAAATTGCATGTTTTGTAAATATTAATTAACATTATTGCTGTTTTTGCTTGCGCAGTTTTTAACGGAAATATTTTTCTATTGATGTAGAATCACACAAAAAAAAAACGAAAAAACACTCGATACACGAAACAAATTGTGCAGCAACAATGAGAAAGCGAAAGCAAAATAAATTTACAATGTTGCCAGAAGAGTGCGCTGTTGAAAAGATGACGAACAGCGGCGCCTAGATACGAAGATTTAACGGCGTTGAATTTTCGCTAGGTGACAATTTTTTAGTTGGAAAAACATATTTTATTTATGGAAAAGTTTAGAACATCAACCCGAGTTTTGTGGTAAAATTGGTGTGGGGGGTTAGAGGTGGAGAGACTAACAATATAAGAAATCAAGATATGGTTGTTAGAAACTTGAAACGCATTGCTTTATTTTCCAATCTAAAAATATTGACTTGATGGAATGATACAAATTTTAATTTTGGTTTTCCCTTAAAAGTAGTCTTTGCGCTGAATAATTGAATTATGGGTTTATAACCCCTTACAAGTCAGAAAATCAGGAATCCTCGATTCCGTAACCGATTTATGGAAAGATCTGCAAGTAATTGTGCCCGGTATCATGGAGATTTTTCTGCCTAAAATGAACTCAAATCCAGACACAAAAAAAGTTAATCTTACAATACAAAGTTATTCTGACAAAACGGCAACATCAGGAAAAAAATTGTATTCTGTAAAAACATTTAAACTATGGAGTAGCCTATCAGATCCAAAGTTTTATCAAAAATTGTATTGCTTCGTTCATTACTTGATTTACACCTAAAATTCCATAATATTAGGTTCATCCATTCGGACGACATGACCCAGCCAGTGTAGCCGCTGTCTCTTAATTCGCTGAACTATGTCAATGTCGACGCATAACGCAGCTCATTATTCCATCGACTGCGGAATTTGCCATTTGCAATGCGCAAAAGGCCATGAATCTTCCGCAGAACATTTCTCCCGAAAACTCGAGCGTCGACTCATCAGATGTTGTCATCGTCCATGCCTCTGCACCATATAGCAGGACGGGAATAATGAGTGTCTTATAGAGTTTAGTCTTTATTCATCGCGAGAGGACTTCACTTCCCAATTCGCTACTCAGCCCGAAGTAGCAGCAAGATAGACGAAATTATCTACAACTTCGAAGTTATGACTGTCTGTCAACAGTGACTTGGGAGCAAAGTCGCGAGTGCGACACTTGTTTGTTTAATGACAGGAGATATTTTGTCTTACCCTCGTGCACTACCAGACCCATATGCTTCACTTCCAGTCTGTAAAAGCGGAACTGGAGGATGAAGCCATGTGTAGAAATTCACGCAAGTGAAGAAAGTTCTCTGAAGGTCATTCACTTGGGAGTGGCCAGAAATGATTCGTTTACATATGGATCAAGCAGCTCAAGACTTCCGTTCGTAGACCAAGTATCCTCTGGGTAGCCAAAACAACATCCGTTTAAAGGCGAGCTAAGGAGAGAAGGCGAAACATCCCCTCCTCGGGTAGTGCGCTGGGTTTGGGACCCTCCACGTAAAAAGCCCTACGAATGAAAAGGAAACAACAGCCTCGGTAAGTTAAAAGGTTCTTACAAATACGCTGACATTTCCGTAACAATTGGTCGGATTCATTTAAAACTAATTTTCGCAGAATATTCTCAAATATTACAAAAAATATATATGTTATTAAAAAACTGGGTGTTTTGAAAGTTACGGGTGGACATAACCTCTTAAATGAATAAAAAAAATATGAACTTTACATAACTTAAAAAGCAACGGTGTTTCTAATGATTTATCTTCAATGAAATTGTTCAAATATTTTTAGAATATTTGTAAGCAGAAAATCTTAAAATTTTATATTTAATATATTTTATTTGAATAAAAAAACTGAAAAGGAAAAAGTAAATTTTTCATCAAAAATATCTTTTAGCTTATTTTATAAGCTTCCCGTTTGCTAACACTTTTTCTAATCTCTGAACCTTTGCTATTTGCTAAACTTTCCTACAGATGGCACCACAAACTTTACAATTTGAATTATTTCATAAAAGCTCCTGCTGGCAACCTCGCACAACCCAATCAAACTGTTGATGACTTAACATGTCACAATACACTCAAACTGTGCAGTGCCTACAAAACTGTCAATATTTATTTATTGTTTATTATGGTGCACTTTTCGTGACTTTTTTTTGCACGAAAATATTTCCTGCACACATCCAGCTGGACGTGAATACACATGTAAACAAACTTGCCTGCTCTCATGTGCAATCAAAGTGTGAAAAATTCTGCACTTCCACAAGCAATCCCCGAAGGACGCTGCAATTAGCTAAATTAGTTGGTGAGCGAGTGCTAGTTGTGCAATGGCACTTTGGTCGCCGCACACCTGCCGGAACACAAGCACTCAATTTACAACGCTATCATTGGGGAATGCGCTAAAAAGCTAATCCAGCTGATTTATGCAGCATATTTGGCGCTAAAAGGTGACGCTTGCACACAGTTGGTTGATTGTGCATAAAGCGCTGCGCATTGGGTGTGCGGCGCTGAGTTTGACAGCAAGCATGCATGCACGTACATGCACACATTTAGCATAATTCCTGTATTGAAAATTGAAAAAAAGGTGCATCAGCAAAATAATCAAGAAATTTACACAAAGTGTCAGTTGTGGCAGCTTGTGGCGTCAGTGACTTTAGTTGCACACTGAGTGGCCTAACGCTTGTGAGACTACTCTAGGGTTTTAATGCATGCATGCATAACGGTGTATGTAATCGCACTTGTTTCGGTAAGTGGTTGCATTTCCTCTTCGACGATTTTATTGTCATTTTCGCAATTTCTTAATTACAGTTGTGAATTGCTTAACGAACAGCTCGCGCTATATGAACACACTTCACTTTAGGTATGTACATATGTATGTATGTATGTTGGAGGAGACAATGCATTGCAAGCTTTTATATTGGGCGTGGCATATAATGACAGCAGCGTCAAGTGTTGGAAATTTCCTTAATGGCAATTAACATGGAAATGGTGATGCTTCTGGGGAATGGAGCTTATTTTTAATTTTTTTTTTTTTTGTTTTAGATGCATTATATGTTATGTGACTACTTTGAGAGCAGATCTCTTGGATCCCTGGCATATTAGGAAGACCTAGGCACCAGCTGTGGGGCAAGAAAGTTTGGAAAATGGTATAGAGAACAAGAAAAAAGTGCTTCAGTTGCATAAAAACAAAACTGGTTCCGACAAATGAGTAGCTTCTTGTGAAGTAAAGGATGTATGACAATTTTTAGATTGATATTTGAAAAACTGAGGGACTAGTTTGCGCATATACAGACAGACTGATATGACTAAATCGACTCAGATCGTCATTATGATCATCTACGCTTAAGATTTAGCTTAAAACTTTCCAAAAAATAGACCAGGATGGTCCAGGGCTCCGTCCCTACGATAGTCCGGTCTAAGTAACCGGATTTTCATCCTACCAAGGACTATCAACTCGGCTCTTTTCTGCCGCTACAACAACAGCAACATCATGTCAGGATGGCACTGAAACCGAGTGTTGGTCTTGGTCGCATCGATAAGTCTTCGACAATAGGCTCTGCTTTACGCACAACGACTGACTTTGTCGAAAACTGGTGACTCTAGAGAAGCTAGTGTCAGTACAGCCAAGGTTTGCATCGAGAATTATCGTCTCAAGTCATCGGCCAAGGACTGTCAACTCGCTACAATGTCCCCAAATTACTTCAGGAATGTTTTCTGCCGCTACAACAACAACAAAGCCTCTTTTGCTGTCGGAATAGCTCGTTTTCTGAGCCTCTCCGACCGAATAGGCGTCGCGATGAGAGCTCTCAGCAGTTAATGACGTTGGGCCACAAGCACCTAGAACAACTATCTAGCTTCCGTACGGTACGTGTCAGCTTTAGGTTAAAAGCTCTTTATAAGTTAAGTTCGTGTCTACAATTCTCCCCCTACACATTTCCTTGAGCTTCTCCTTCAATTTATGGCGTGTGTATTCCGAAAATCGGAAGAACCTGGAGGTTTGAAACCGCATTTAAACGATGACGGAATTTTCAAGGATCTTCTTCAAATCAGAAATATAATATTTCCAGAGTTCAGAGCCGACAGACGTGTGAAGAACAATAATTTTTTTTGTAATATTAGATTTGGCATTGATAGTATTGTAACTCTGGATCGTCCGAGCTTTAGCCAGATCCTCTATTCACTCGGTTTAGGAGTTGATAATAATTTCCCAAGGATCAACTCTCCATGAAATCTCTCAAAAAGCCAAGTAAGGTGCAGTTAAACTTTCTCTCATATTTTGAGGTTACATTCGACCTAACCTAAGTCATTGGGTTGCACACACGCCACTCAGCTCATTTCGTTTTTGTTTCCCAAAGTGCCGGATTCTTTTGGCTTGGCTGAAGTCAGATGGAGGAGTGGCGAGCATTTTTGAAGTGTCTAAAACTCCAGGTAAGCGCTGTTCATCTCACCTAATAATAATTATTTTGCATTCGTTTCAGCAAGCCCAATTAGTGATATATTCGTGCGTGAAATGACCATTCACATAATCAACAAAACCGTTAGACTAGCAATAAAGACGGCTTAGACTTCATACCAGTTCGGGTTTTATGCGTGGCGTAACGAACTTAACCCACAGCACTTGCGGCCCGATTATAGAATAACGGGCTCCAATGCCTCAACGGTCGCTTTGGTCTGGCTGTGGTCAGCAACAATATTAAATTAAGAACATAAAAGTGAAATTCTCAAGTACCGCAAGCAAGTACTCAACATTGACCAACAGCACTTTCTTGCCATTATTTTTGATGTGGCTGATTGTTGTTATTATTCGTAAGCAGACTGAAGAAGCTCTAAGCGCACAAAGAACCCGCAAAAAGGACAGTCAACAATCAGCAGAGCGCGTAGCTTTTAAACCGTTATGCATACAACGGACACAATGGCACGCTGAGCAACACGTTGTATGAGTAACTTCAAACGTGCGCTGACCACTGACCACCGCTAGCCACTTGCAACATGCACTTGCGACGAAGAAAAAACGTGTTGCCTTTGTGGCAAACATCAAAAAATCGTTTTCGCTGAGTTTTAATGTAATTTAGTGCAGATGTTGTTGTTGGGCTTGTAATTTTTGGTTGTTGTAATGTTTGTTGTTTTTGTAATTGTTGTTGTTATTGTATTTTTTTGTTCTCGCAATTTTTTTTTGTATTCAAAATTTTTGTTGTTTTTATAATTTTTTGTTGTATTCATAATTTTTGCAATTTTTTGTTGTTTTCGTACTTGTTGTAATGTTTTTTGGTGTATTTTTTGGTTGTTGTGGAAATGTTTGTTGTTTTTCTAATTGTTGTTGTTGTATATTTGCTGTTGTTTTTTGTTATTGCAATTGTTGTTTTATATTTTTTCCGTTTTTACATTTTTGATTTGTTTTCGCATTTTTCGTTGTTTTTGTAATTTTTTGGTGTTTTGGCATGTTTGTTATTGCTGTATTTTGGTTGTTGTTATAATGCCTGTTGTTTTTGTAACTATAGTTGTTATATTTTTGTTCATGTAATTTTTTGTATTATTGTAATTGTTGTTGTATTTTTTTTGTGTTTTTTTCTTATTTTCGTAACTTTTGGGTTTTTTATATTTTTTTGTTGTTTTTGTAATTTTTGGTTGATTGTTGTAATTTTCATATTTTGTTTTTGTTGTAAATTTTATATTTTTGTTTTATTTTCTATGTTTTCCTATAAACAATCGTTGTTTTTGTAATTGTGTTTTTGTTGTTGTTGTTGAAAATTTTGTTGTTTTGTAATTTTTTCGTCATTTGTACATTTTTGGTTATTTTTCTATTTTTTTATTTTTGTTGTTGTAAATTTTATATCGTTGTTGTACTTTATATGTTTTCCTATAAACACTCATAGCCTGCAACCACACAGCCTTGTGGCGTCATGTAACGGCCGTCTCTACGAAACACTTGCAGCTAACGGTACTTCGTGTGGCAGTCACCCTTCGCTTGCAGGGTTATGACTTGTTTTATGTATCGTTAGGTTGCAAATTGAATTACTCAAGTATATTTATTATTTATTTCGTTTTGATTGTTGTTTGTTAGCTGTTTAGCCGGTGTTACCCCCGCAGGCATGCCACATGCAACAACAACAACCACACATACTGCCGCGTCTATTTTGGGTGGGAAATCAGTGTCTGTTTTTAATTCTCTTGTGGTTTCGGCACAAACTTCACATTGTTTTTGTTGTTGCTTAAGTTGTTGTAGTCAAGGGTGCGTTGCCTGCGCTGTTGTTTTTGGATTTTTGGTGTTTCTCTCGACTGTTGCACGCATATGCTTTATGTCCAATTAAATTTTAAGCATCGCTGATTTAATGCGTTCACTCACAGTCCACAGTCTTCCCCAATCGAATCGCCTCAAGCCGGCTCTTGGGCTCATCGCTCATCTGCTTCCCGGCACCCAAAGCGCTCGTCGTTTGTTTACTATCTGTTAGCTTTGCGCGTTGATTTGATTTAAATTATGAAATTATGCAAAATCAGTGAAGCTGCAGCGCTGAGTAGCGGCGTCCGTCAAGTCTCTTTCGTGCGTTTCGGCCGTCTGCGGCTGATGGGTGTCCAAGTTGCGTAAGAATTTCAGATTTTCGGTTGCGTGGTGCCAAAAAAAGGTTGTGGCAATAATAAAATCTAAAATATGCTTTGATTGGATTTGGATTTTCTTGCAATCCACTTTGCGCACTAAAAGCGATGCTTGAGTGATTCTCACTCATGGGAAAAATATAAGTTTATGAGGTGTTAAATGTGTGGACCGCACATACATATATGCAGCTATAAAGGAAGCAGGGGTTGCAAAGTGGTGTGAGGTAAAAGATTGTTGGTTTAGAAATATAATAAATAAATTGAGATGTAAGGTAGATCGCCGTAGGTAGATCGGTGCATCCTGGGTAACACTAAATGCTCTGCGACTATCACGGATTATAAAACTTCTAACAGATCCTTGACCTCGGATTAGAATCGGACTATGATTTCTGGGCTGAAGTTTTTGAATTTGGTTGAAACCTGGGCTAGTGGTTAAGGTATTCCGTCACATTAGTTTGTGGGAATGACAACTCCGTTAAAATCCTGGTAGGCCTCAAAGTACGTTACTCCTTCGTCATCGTTAAGTTGATGTGGTGGGCGTGGGTTGAGAGAATTCCCTCTTTACTAAACGTAATACCTGTGTCAAACTTCTTAACAGAGATAATTCCGAGAGTTTGATAACTGGTCTGATTGGGGACAAAACAAATATGAACAACGGTTCGACGTAATTCAGAACCGACCTTGAAAATGGACAGTGTTCCTGTTGGGCCACTGCATGGGGCGTTGGAATCGTCGTCTATAAAAGTCAGTCAACTGACCCTCTGAAAGCGCGGATATCATCAGCAAAGGACGGTAAGCAAACGAACAGAAGGCAGCTGTCTAATTGGGGATAAGACAAACATAAATAATGGCAAAAAATAAATCATTGTGACAGCTATTTGAAAGTCAGACTGTGATTGATGGGGTCGATGATAAAATACAGAATTGTTCTATGAAACTTCAACGGAAAAGTGACCCTTGTTGGGGTTGATATTAAAGGATGATAAGCAAGTCAACAGAAGGTACGCTTAAGTGCTTCCGTATTATACAAGTTTAAAGCCCCTTGCGCTCTAACTTAGGACATATGGATCTCTCCTAAGCCCTAAGCCCAAAAAGCGCTGGTCAACAACCAGAACTAGTGGGACTGCTAGATTCCTCAAGCTCAGAGTTAAGCGTATATCCACTGAACTACTTGCTCTCGGCAAAAATATCGCCTCAATTTTGATGTTCTGATTGATCACAGTCCATTAAGCTCATCTAGGATGCTGGTATGACATTTCTCCTTTAATGCCCAGATTTTGCTAGTCTGAGTTCTCGGTAGACAGACATTTGGCAAACCTAGCATAATGGTCGAAATTGACATTAACCGTTTTAACAAATTTTAGGAAAACGGAAAAGGCTTCGATGATCTCTGAGAATCTGGTGATCCATTTTTAGGACGTCTTGGTATCACATCCAACATTCACAGTCCAATGACCACGTGAAACCCAGCGCGCGAGAATCAACTCCACGACTTATCCTAATATTTGAGATCACTGAAAGATGTATTGCAAGCGAGAGGTCATACCAGTAGCGGAAAGTCTGAAATTTCTTCGGACACGATAAAAAAGTTGGTAGCAGTAGTCCTAGGCCTCTCTCTTGAAGAAGAAGTAATATGCCTTTTAGTTTTGGACTTCGTATTAGACGAGTTTCGAACTCTGGATCGAACATTTGTTAATCTAGTACTATATTCACTAGTTTAAGCAGACCCTTTAGTCGAAATTTTCTTTCATTATTTAGGATGGCTTCATTGAAATATATCTTAGCTACACTAAAATTGGGTGTCTGTACTGAATTGAAGCTATAGGCCTAGGCTTACATATATCAAAACCAGGATTGATACCTCGCACCATTGGACTGCCATTTGTTTCGGCCAATGCAGAACTCCCTTAATGGAGTAATGTTGGCTCCAAGAAAGGCCTGTAAAAATTACTTGTCGCAGTTTTTCGCCGGGAAACAGGATGGAATAGTGTCTCGAGCGGAAAAATGGCAAAAAGTTCATGATAAATAAAAAAAAAAAAGAAGTTGAAATTTGATCAGAAGAACGAAAAGACCTTCGAGATTCAACTAAAAACTAGTGAAATCCGATAAGACTGACAAAAGAGATCGTCCAAAACAACCAAGCGACAATTCGAGAAATGTGAATGTCTGAGAGAGAGAGAGAGAAGAGACTCACAGAAAGAGTTTTAAAAGGTAAGAGATGTGTTGTCCTTCGAAGGAATCATATGATATAGGATAATATAATATAATATTGGAAAAACCAAATATATATTTTTAAATCGTGCCTGAAAGCACTCACTGGGAAGCTGTGAATGTAATATAGATTTTGGAAAGGATTGTAACCTCAAACATGATAAGGGAATTCGGGCAAAGATTTGTTGACACATATTGAAAAATGGAAACAGATGAGAATGTCGGTATTAGGTATTGATAAAGATAGTAATTTTCCCTTTATAGATACTCTGTAAGGCTTTAAACTCTCAATTTTACCTAAATTTCTTGCCTATCTTGAGACTAAAAAAAACTCCATTAAAATTTATTTGAAAACCCTTTTACTGATTCGCTGCGCCCTTCGATCACAATCTCCGTTGACAAGCACAAACATTAACGTTATCGCCACATTAACACGTACACGCAACTCGCGAGGCCATCTACCAAGTGAAGCGCGCCAAACCCTGCAACGGACAACTTAATAAGTACGGTAAATAGTTGAAACTCGCTGTTGATAGACCGCAGTAACGCACAGTGCTGAGAAGGAGGGGGAGGCTGTGTAAAAAACGTAGCGGCGCGCTAGCACCGCCTAAATTGAGTAGCGCATCACCGCAACGAAGCGCTGCGGTCACACGCTGGGACACAGGTCGCGTGCAAACTTACGCATGTACGAGCATACGTTCGACGTGCGCGCCACGTGACCAGCGAGCGACATGAAATTCGCGTACGATCAACCCACTTTAAATTCAAATCTAATCAAATTGATTTGCGCGGCGGGTGGGGGCATCGAGCGCTGAAGGAGGAGGATGATGGTTGCTGCTGATGCGGTAACATTGTGTTGGCGCAACTTGAACGCCCACACAGCGGCCAACAGTCAGGCAGATAAGCAACAGTCATTAAAAATAACGGTATATGCCAACAGCATTTCGACTGCTCGCACTTTTTTGACACTTTGTGGCAGACAGGCAGGCAGTCAGGCTTTGTTTAACGATTTGCCGAAGTGTTGTGACAACAGTGTTGTGGCACAAACACACACATACTTATATAATTGAATGAAGTTATCGAAAGGACTTTTGCAAATGCAAATAGAATCAATGCGGCACGCATGTGAGGCAATTGAGAGCTTGCAACACTTGTATACTAAGTCAATACTTGGCACAGAGCGCGCGGCGCGCTTGTGTAGAGGGGGGCGTTGATGGTTGGTAATTTGATTTGAAAAACGTGTGACACGCTGCTGTGACGCTTGGCTAAGGAGCGCACACATACAGTTACAAATATACATACATACAAACATATGTTGCAAGTATATGAAGCGAGCGCTGAGTGCGAGCGGCTGCTGTACGCCATAAAGATGTTGCTATTGCCTGCCCCTGATTGCCTACCTACGTGCAACACGCTGTCCATGGACACGTTTCTGCCTAATGGAGTTGCTCGAGTGGCGTGCAATGCAAATTAAATTAAATTGAATTAAAATAAAATAAATGTAACATTTTATTAAGGCCATTAACGTGCATTAGCAACGCGCACACATACATACATACATATATTTGTATACATAAATATATGAGTATATATATTTAAAGAAGCTGCCACTTAAGCACGCTTATAAAGGTGCAACACTTACGCTTCCTTTGTGCCGCGCCACACACACACTAAACACTAAAAGGGTTCACCAATAGCGAAAGCAGAAGAAAAAGGTAAGGAGCAGCAGCAGTAATGGCGGCGCGACGGCGGCATGAAAAATTAAATTAGGTGCTAGAGCACTTAACGGCGTGCTGCAAGTGTTGCATGCTGATGAAGTTGGCGTTAGAGCGCCACAAGTGTAATACTAACGCGCACACACACATATACACATATATAAAAAGGTAAGTTGTAGAAATTTTTCTCCAAACAGTAACTAAGAAAAAATCGCAAAAAAACTTTACACCTTTGCACTGCTTTGCACAAAGCGCGCGCGTTCGTCCATACGACAAATTGTTGGCTAGTTGCTGGGCGCGCTAGCGCACGGACTGTTTGCTACAACACAGCAGAGCGCGGCAGCAACTCCCCTCTGCTAAAACTATATATGTATATACAAGTATCCACTTTTGACGCCACGCCACACTGCCCACACAAGTGACGCGCGCACGGTCGACAAGCTACGCCCGCGCGCTCGACAAGTGACAGCGGCTGGCGACGCGTTGTAACTGTAGGTGGTCGCCGCGCCAAGCTAAAGCGCAGCTTCAGGGGCGCGCGCGCTTGGTGGTTGGTAGGCGCAAGGCATGATGCACGCAATTAAAATGTCCTCGCTTCGTAGCCAAGCAATCAAGAGGCCATGAAAACTCTACACTTGTTATTTGCTGTTGTTGACGAATGCCTCACTGCCGACTGTTGAGCGGCGCTGACAACTGCGTTGGCAACTTGAGTTTTGTGGCTTTCGAGCTGTAATTTCGATTTCGGTGCGATTGCTGTAAATTAACGCCTAGACGCGTTGTGCGCGCTGGGTAAGGGTTATTACGCGCCGCGCATAAGAAGTCTGAGCGAGTTAGATATTTTTTGTGGTAAAGCGCAGTTGCTTTAGCAGGCTAAAGAGTGCTGGCGCGCAGTGAGCGTAAATGCTGAACAATTTTTGAAGCACTCAAGGACACTTGAGGCATACACGCCTCAACGCAAATGCCAAGACGCGGGCAAAGACGCGCGGTGGCGGTGGAACGCGTAGGCGATGGTAGCGCAGCAATGGTGTGATGTGCAGTTGCTGCGTCGAAGGGATGGGAAATGGAAAGTTACTTTGAAACATTAGAAAAAAATTAAATTAAATAAAAATATAAAAGCAACCAGAAACATGAAACACACAGGAGACGCCTTACCAAATTGCGCGCTGTATATCAGCGTTGCTACCGCGCGCGCGTTAAGCGTAAAGCAATTGCAACACTTGTGCAGCGGCAATTCACAAAAAATATATATTTATATACATACAATAAAAAATTAAGTCTAAAAAAGTTGCAGCGCGCAGAACTTCAAGGAAAACGCAGCACTTTGTAGCGAAGTACGCGCGTCGAAATTCACCGGAGTGAGTTTAAAAAATTCGAAACTCTTTAATTTGTATAGCGGCCGCTATGTGGCAGTAAGGTCGCTTGCCGCAACCCTCAACGCGCTGCTGTGGCAAACTTGCAACATGAGCCAGCGCAAATAGTAGTTTGTGCAAATACAATTTTAAAGTGCTTCGCTCACGTCAAACAAAAAGGAGTGAGGAATAGTAAAGTAAATAAAAAATGTAAAAAAGTACTTACTCAGTTACCCAACGAACACTTTAAAGAAATAAAAAATATTGAGTTGAAAAAGCAGATAGCAGACTCATGATATACTTTTCGGAAAAATTCTGTAAAATAATGGTGGAGCCCAAATGGGGATTAAAGCCCCGCTCATTTTCTCTACACAGCAGTTGTAAGCCCGACTATGACTTACGGTATGATGGCTAATGGTAATAGAAAACAAATACACGGTACGAACTTGTATAAAATCAGTGGAGCTCTTAGAACAACACAAAGTCAAGCACTAAACATGATTTGCTGACTTACAGACTTGTTCTATAAGCATATGACAGCGAAGTCAGCTCTTAAACCGAGGGAATCCTCCCTTTCAGTCGCCAGCAACAAGGAACATTCTATGATACTTAAAAAGTTTCCGTTTCCTCCCATTACCACGGATGTACGAAATCCTGCAAAGTTGTATCTAAGTCCTATCTTCAATATTGTTTTCCCTTCCCGCAGACGTAGGGTTAAGCATCTAAAAGAATGACTCCAAGCTAGATAACCGTTACCAAAATCGTCTTACCTCTATCAGACCACTGTAATGCCTTCTAAGCGGAGATCAAAGCAATTAAATAAAGTCTACTTGTTCTGACAAGGAGTGTGCTCACAACAAGGAATATATCTATAAGTATCATACATATACAGACAGCCAGGCGGCATTGAGATCACAAAATTATCTTCGGGATTCGTCTAAGTTAGTGAATGAATACATTGATGTCTTAGTGGATCTAACGTCCCATTTCACGTTAAATATACAATGGGTTCCAGGACATATTCAAGGGAACTGCGAAGCTGATGAAATCTTGTAGGAGTACTGACAGATCTCTGTCTAATGGGCAAATATTCCAGTAGATCGAAGAGGAGAAGGCTATCAAACATCTTTTATGATATTGTAGAGCCTTATGTATATAGGAAAAGAATCGTAACTATCGGATGAGGGTTCCTTGACAACATTTCGCAGATTAATCAGATTCCGCTGATGAATTTCATCAGAAGCACTGTGAAGTTCAGAGAGGAGCTCGTACATATACAGACCAAATTATGCTCTGCAGGCAATAAGTTTCCGCACAATAACTCCATGTCATCCATTCACGTCAGAACCCTTAACAAACCCTTAATCAGACATTGGATCTTAAGCATATCGAATAACTCTCCAGCTGCTGCATTTGCTCGATGGGATTTTCTCTTTTACTAGACGTTTTGTTGAGTCGACGGCACCGACTATAAGATCCCACTTTTCAAATGTGAAAGAAGATTCCGGCTAAACATACACATTAAACATTTTTGCGGATAGCTCGGAAATAGCAGCCGGATGTACTGTTCGGAGTCAGGCAAAATGGCCTTTTAAGTGTCGGACCACTGTAGTGTATTTCCTTTTAATAACGATGTTCCTACTGGCACTTGATGGAAGCGACTATGGGACATAATTGGAATGCTGGGCACAGTCTGGTGGATGAATAGCGCTGATAGATAGAGATGACTGCAGGAAATGTCAACAGCAAGGCGCCAAGGAAACAATGGAGCATCTTATATGCCTTATTCCACACTGGCAAGTCAACGGTTTAATCAATTGAGAGCCTTACGGTATGAAACTCTGGTAGAGCTATTGTTAGTGACGCCACAGCAGCTATTGAAATGCGGACCAAGCGCTGGTATTCTAAAGGCTTTTCGTCTGCTATCGCTAAGCACCAAAACTGAACCATCCATGGCATATTAGTATACCAGACTTACCAAACCTAATTCTTTTGAGAAATAGTTAAAATATGTTCGAAGGTATATTCAGTACTCCATAAGAAATCTAAAAGTACTAATAATCCAAAATAATATAACATTTTTGACAAGTACTATAAATCTTGATATTTACTACTATTAAGGAATAAGCTTTGTTGATAATTTGTATATAAATTTTAGTACTATAAAAATATTAGTACAGAGCATAATAGTGCTTTTTTTTAATCCAAAAGAGATTTAAAGAAACATATTTGATAAAAGTTAGTACTTTCTAAAAGATATATCGTGGGTACTCTTTGAAATGTAAGAAAATATACATACATAGAAGGTACATTAATGAATTTAGTACTAGCAGAAGTCTTCTAGGCCTGAACATGCTAATTCAGGAATTTAAAACTAACTTAGAACAAGATAGGAAAGTCTGATTATAATAAATATATTAAAAAAACGTAAACAAAAATTTAGTACTAAAGTCGATTGGGAGAAAAAGCTCTAATTTATGAATTTAGCACTAGCTTAGTACAAGGTAAGGGAAAGCTGACCTTAAACAGTGTACTAAAAACACTGAAACAATATTTAGTACTAAAGTCTAGTGGGGGCAACAGTACCTACCAATTCATGAATTCAGCACTAGCTTAGAATAGGGTTAGAAAATATTTTTTATAACTAATTTAAACTAATTTAGCACTAATTTAGAACAGAGTTAGAGAAGGTTTACTATGAAAAATGTACTCAAAAGCTCAATACTAAATTTAGTACTAAAATTTATTGGCAGGCAATTCCAATCTACGAATTTAGTACTAGCTAGAAGTAGTTTAAGAGAAAATTCTTATTTTTTAGTACTAATTTATTTTAGTACTAATTGATTTTTAGTACTATTTATTTTTAGTACTAATTATTTTTAGTACTAATTGATTTTTAATACTAATTAATTTTTAGTACTAATTATTTTTAGTGCTAATTAAGTTTAATACTAATTAGTTTTAGTACTAATTATTTTTAGTACTAGTGAATTTTAGTACTAATTAGTTTTTGGTGCTAATTAAATTTAGCACTAATTATTTTTCTGTACTAATTATTTTTAGTACTAATTATTTTTTAGTACTAATTAATTTTAGTACTAATTTTTTTAGTACTAACTTAGAACTTATTTTGAATTAGTATATCTGACATACATATACACTTCAATTAATGAATTTAGTACAAGCAATAGAAGTATTAATTGCAATTGTGATTTTAGTACTATTTTAGCACATATGAAACACCACCCACCAACCCAACAGCTGAGGCACGCCAAGCAAGCTAGTAGCAAATGAGATAAAATTCACTTACCCCTCAGTTTGGCAGCGTCACTAGGACAGCGAGACGCCACAAATGTCAATGCGGCATAACAGCTGCTGGGCGTCACACGCCATTATTGACTTTGTAATATTTTAAAATTTGACACAAATGTCAATAAAACATACGCAACTCATCATACACTCAAATACAAACAAACATACATAAAACTTTATTTGCTTCCTACAAATCGCACAAAGGCAGTAACCCTTGAACTCAATTTGTTTAATGTTGCCACATGCGTCAACAAATATCAGTTTTCGTGCAGCGCTTTAAAGTGGCACTTTCGCGTATGTTGCCACCAAGGCGCAGCACAATAAGGTATGTGTATGTGTGTTACTTTTACACATGTACATAATCCAAAAGTGTGTGGCATGCATATTGACTTTCGCGCCGACTGACAAATCGCGTCTTCCTGTTTCCGCGTTTGAAGTTTTCACTTGCCACAGACAAACTTTCTACGCACTAGCTGTGCCAAAAAGACGTAAAAGTGCACACAAACACACACATACAAATGTAGTGTGAAGCATATGAAGCACAAGACAACTTGCCACATGCTGTTAACGTTGTTGCTACTTCACTGCCTTAGCCGCCTGAGGCGAGAAAAGTTAGCGCCGAAGAAGCGCGTCTAACATGCCACAACTTTTACTACACATATGCGCAAGACACTAGCCACATTCACACATCCAAACACAATTTAATATATGTATGTGTGTGTAGGTGTGCGCTTGTTAGAAGTGTGGAAAATTTTGTACAAATCTTTAAAAGCATATGTGGCACGCGGCACGCGCCGCATGCTGTGCAACAAATCGTATATGGCTAAGTGGAAAATCTTACAACATGCCACATTCGCGCCACAATTTGTTAGGCTTCGTTTATCTGGACTCGAAGACGTCTTATGGTCGACCCGCCTGCTTCTGCTTTTCGTGTGTTGCATGTGTTTGGCTTCAACAATGTTGTTCCAACATTTATGCGCACTTTGGATTATCAGTTGCATTTGTGCATCTTGAGTGATGTTGATTTTTATGTGTCAGCAAGCGTTTGTGGCAAGTTTTTTTTGTCATTTAGTGATAGTTGTATGCGCTTAGCGACTGGTAAGTGCCACAATATGTGGCGCTATGCAAATATCAGCAGTTATTGGACATACTATTGGCATGTTGCAAGTTCACACCAGCCAGAATGGATTTGGTTATGAAATCATAAGGTTGAAAGGTGTTAAGCGGACTAAATTTCATGTTATGTTGCATTAATATGAAAGATGTCTGCAGGTGTGATGTTGGTGTGGCATGCAACGAATTGTGAGATTTATGTGAAGCATCATAATTTTTTTTTTTTCATTTAAATGGCTGATGTACGGTGAGGGTTTGCAAGACGAGGATCTGTAAATTTAGAATATGATATATTTTCCACACAATTTGTGGACTAACGGCATTAACAGGGGTTATTAAGACAGAGTACCTGTGAAAACTGGTCAGCTTGGCGCATGTATTGATATTCTCTTCAAGTAATCGATTGTTTGAGCCAGGTCTTTCTCCACTTTCCAACGGAGTGGAAGTCTTCCTCTTCCTCTGCTTCCCCCGGAGGGTACTACGTCGAATATTCTCAGAGCTGGAGCGTTTTCATCCATTCGGATGACAAGACCTAGCCAGCGTAGCCGCTGACTTTTAATTCGCTGAACTATGTCAATGTTGTTGTATATCTCATACAGCTGATCGTTCCATCGAATGAGATATCGCCGTGGCCAACGCGCAAAGGATCATAAATCTTCCGCAGAACCTTTCTCTCGGAAACTCGTAACGTTGACTCATCAGATGTTGTCATCGTCCATGCCTCTGCACAATATACCAGGAAGGGAAAGATGTGGAATGATGGGAGCCAAGTTGCTAGTGCGACGACTATTTGTTTGATGACAGGAGATATTCCGTATTGCCCTCGTTCACTACCAGAACAAAATTTTTCCCTATTGCAGCTGCTTACACCAGCAGCTGTAGACTCTTATAGAAGATTGTACCTTCTCTTTTTAGCTCTGCAGCTCGAAGTATTTTTCCCAGGAGTATATTGAAGAGGTCAAATGAAAGGGTGACGCTTTGTCCGAAACCTCGTTTGGTATCGAAGAAGTCCTTCTCCGCTTTGTTGTTCTTCAGACAGGTAATTGCCATCGTCAACGGGAAATCGGGTTCACCATTTCCAGGTGTAAAGCTTCCACTGCGATTCAGCAGGTTGGAGAAGTGTTCCCTTCATAATGCTTTGGGCATCAGTCACTAGATCACCTTCGTTCTTCAACGATATGCTCCGGTCTTGAAACCTTCTGTTAGTCGCCACATCTTTTCGTAGCATTGGCGAGCATTACCCATGTCGGCAAGCATGTCAAGCTCTTTGTATTAAAGTATTTCGGCCACTCTCTTTTCTTGTCTGCAAATGCTTCTAGATTCCCTCAGCAACTATCGATATCTATCATATCCCGGATGTGTTGTGGTCGATTGTAACGTTGCGAGGTAGGCAGTCTGTTTTTTCTCCGTTGCGACACAGCACTCCTCATCGTACCTGCGAACATTCCTTGTGTTTGTTGTCGTGCGTTTTTTGCTGCAACAAGATAGTGGTCCGAGTCGATGTTAGGATCTCGAAGCGTACGCACGTCTAGAATACTGGAGACGTGTCTTCCGTCCATCACAACATGATCGATCTGGTTGGTGGCTTTTCGATCCGGAGGCAGCCAGGTAGCTTGATGAATTTTGTTATGCTGGAAACTAGTACTACAGATAACCATATTTCAGGTCCTGACGAAGTCGATCAGCCTCAACCCATTTGGTATGTTTCCTCATGGAGACTGAATTTCCCGACCGTAGTGCCAAAATACCTTCTTTGCTTACCCTGGCGTTAAAGTCGCCAAGCACGATTTTGACATTGTGGCGGGGGCAGCTCTCATAAGTGCGCTCCAAGCGATCATAGAAAGCATCTTTGGTCACATCGTCCTTCTCTTCCGTTCCGTATCAGCGATATGTTGAAGAAACTCACCTTTAGTCGGATTGTGGCTAGACATTCATTCACCGGGGTGAATACCAGGACACGACAACTAAGTCTTTCTCTCACTACGAGTCCCGCACCGAATTTGCGCTCCTTTATATGGGCACTGTAGTAAATGCCACAAGGACCTACTTGTCTCAGTCCTTGTCCTACTTGGACGGCAGTGATGTCAGCCTTTATTTCCACGAGGACATCAACCAGCTGGGCAGCAGTACCTTCCCCAGTAAGGGAACGGACATTCCAGGTGCGTGCCCTCAAATCATAACCCTTAATGCGTTTGCCGCGGTCGTCATCAAAATGGGGGTCTCTCATCCGAGGCTGCTGATTAGTTTTCAATGGGGGTCGCTTTTTTACGTGCCGGGTCCCAAACCCAGCGCACAACCACTGAGTAGGGATGGTTCGCCTTCAAACGGATGTTCTTTGGCTACCCAGAGGATACTTGTTTAAAAACCGGAAGTCATGAGCTGCTTCAGCCATATGTAAAAGAATCATTTCTGGCCACTCCCAAGTGAATGGGACTTCTACACATGACTCCATCCTCCCCAGACAGACTCAGTGAGTTATCTTAATAAAATGTTCTTCTAATAACGGTTCATCTTTATCCCCAATATGGATGAAATCGGGAGAAAGCTTGCCTTAGACCCCATAATACTATTTCCCCAGCTTTGCAAGTTGCAAGAGTATAAAATATTCAGTTACACACGAATTAAGCTCTTCCTTACTTGTTACAGGTTAAGTTTTTGGTGACATTTTTCATAGTATCAATTACTTTTGAGTTCTTTTTGAAGTTGAAGATCACTGATTGATTGGCATAAAAAGTATTTTTTTGATAGAAAGATAAGACTGGTTTCAAACTCTGATCCTACAAAGTCTTGACTTATTCCTAAAAATAGACTGGGCCATATACTTAAGAGTACATACGTATATATACAATATAAAGTTAACTAAAGACTCCAAAAATAAATTTCTCAAACAGGTTCTTAGCAAAATTACACCAGCATTGTGTTATCAGTTCATTAAAGTCATAAAATTTAAGCAAATGTTGTGTCAACTAAGCGACAACTGTCAGCGAGATTTAAATAATTCCCTGAAGAATTAGCATAAACGCAAGTGATTGCCGAATAAGTCAACGTTTTCGCTTTCACTTGCCAGTGTCAGCAACTTCAGTACATACCAGTTTACTATACATATATTTTGTACGTATGTATATAGAACACCCTCATAATTAACGCCAAAGAAGGAAGTCAGAAGGGCAAAATATTTATGCAAGTGCAGGTGTATGTTTGTCACAAATCAACGAAATCTACGAAATCATCAGCAGCATCGTCACTGCACATCCCCCATCCCATTATCCAGTAAATGCTTAAGAGCACATAGTTCGCGCTTGTCATCGGCACTACCCCACCAACACATCATCAGCAGTAGCAGCAGCAGGAGCAATAAGCACCTCATCAGTCTTAGTTGCTCCCAAGGGACGAACAAACATGGCCATGAACTATGCGAAGATAAATTTAGTTACACGTAGTATGTATGTATGTGCTTGTGTGCCTTTGGAGGAGTTTCAGTTGACGCCACATGCCACCCCTTTACCAAGAGATATGGATGTAGCTAGCAAATGACAGCAGCCGGAAGATGTCGTAGCAGCGAGTTGATTTTTAAGTGTTTTTGTACTTTTTGTTGTTGTTGTTGTATTTTCTAGTTCTTGTTGTTGTAAATTTCGCTTGCTCTGAAGAGAAAATCAGTAAAATATAGGACGCAGCCTGGTGATTTTTAAGTGCTGTTGTTGTTGTAAATTTCACTTGTTGTAATTATATTTTTACGATCGTGGTTGTTGTACAAATTTCATTTATTGTTGTAGTAATTTTAACTTATTGTTTTTGTAATTTTCACATATTGTTGTTGTAATTTCTATATACATACATACTTCAAAATGAAATCAGAAAATTTACGAAACACTAATAAAAGTACATATTTCCAATTGCTATTGTTGTTGTGATCTTTCTATATGTTGTTATTGTTGTAATTTTCACTTGCTGGTGTTACTGTGGTTGTTCTGCAACTTTTTGTTTTTGTAGTTTGGAAAAGTTTTTTAATAATTATTGTTGTAATGTTCACTTGTTGTTGTTTTCATTTATAGCTGCTACAGCTTTCAGTTAAGAAATAACTATCTAATATATCATACTGCCCATCATCTGCTGCTGGTGTTGTTGTTATATTTTTCATAAATTTGTGGTAAGTATTATCCACTTGTTTTCACATATTGCCGTTACTTTATCTTTGATGTTATAGTTGTAATTTTCACATATTATTGTTGAAATTCGCCCATAATGTTGTTGTCATTTCATGATTCAGAGATTTCATAGTTGTTGTTGTAATTGGTCATTATTGTTGTATTCTTCTTTATTGTTGTTGTATTTCCCACTTGTTGTTATTGTTGTTGTAATTTTTATTTATTGTTGTTGTATTTTCCACATGTTGTTATTGTTGTTGTAATTCCTTATTACTGTTGTATTATCACACTTGTTCTAATTTTTTTCTTATTTTACCCTCGATGTTGTTGTACTTTTCACTCGTTTGTTGTAGACATTGAGAGCTGCCATGGATTTCAGGTAAGGAAATAACTCATACCGCATATCATCATCATCATTATTGTTGTTGTTGTAAGCATTTTCTTTGTCACTGCAATTGATGGCTATAATGATGCTAAGCGTGCGCCTGCAAGTCCCGCCACCCACCATACCACCCTCATATGTATACGTATTCACCGATCTGCCTTCTTGCATAAAGAGTTGACAACAAAACCACGCACATTCTCAATTGCCAAATTTCTCAGCGCACAGCGACACACTGACTACCGTTAGCCACGCCAGTTTCCGCCTGACGCTAAGCTCCGCTGTCAGCGACTGAAAGTTATGGTAATCACATTTGTTGTGGGAAAGCCGTTTCGGAGGTTTTTTGCATATAATTTTATATTTTTTTGTTGTTATTCTGCCATGTCACATGACTAATATTTTATGATATATTAAAATATATGACGGAAGCGTCTTAAATTGACATCAATGTCATTGCCGTCGAAAAATGGCGTTTGTGATGGCAAGTCACGTTGTTGCCGATGATGTGGCAGTTTCAGCGAGGAGCGAGAGTAATGCATTTAAGCATGGAGCAGCAACGTGCCGCGCTTATGGAATACATCCAGCATGATTATTAAATTAAAACGAAGTCTTTATTTGCAAGAAGGGATTTAATTTTATTTTATGTTAAACGCAAGCTTGTTCCCACGTTTCGTGCACTCAGGACTCATGAAATATTGCTTATAACTCACAGATCAGTTTCGATCTCGATGACATCTAAATTTTTTTTTAAGATTTGACACCTAGATGTTTCTTGTTCCTTCTTTAATTTTATTCCATAAAATATATTCCAAATAGTTTTGGAAGAAACTGCAGTAATGACAGACCAGAGCTAGGTATGAAACTGATTCCTTTAGGGAAAATTCGAAAAAAGTATTTGAAGAAATAGTTTTGATATTCAGTCCTCAGTCACTGTTTACAAAGAAAGTGCTCTCTTGAGCAGTAAATACACGTGGGTGTTGTATCCGCCATATTAGATCACGAATATTTTAAAGTGACGGTCTTTGACTGGATATCAATTTAGAGCCGTGCAGATTCCGCAAACCTGATTATTTGTAAAACGAATCTGAATCCATTTTACATGTGATAGATGTGTGGGCGATATTAGCATCTGATACCGCGGGATTTAAAGTCTTCGATACAATAAATCGAGTTGTTTGAGGTCTTAACAATTTCAATATCTCGTCCTCGATTTCATTTCATTTCCATCGTTTGCAGGAGACATTAGCAGAAAAATTGGGTTCTCTTCTGTCGCTTGCAGTAAGAAAACTCTGCCGAAAGATATTCAAAGCAAGTACAAAAGGTCAGCAGGAAGTAGAACTTCGTGTTCAGGATATATGCGCTTCGTAGATAGGGTACTAGTGTGCGGATGGATCTAAGTTGGAATAGCGATCTCAACGATCAGGCCTCTATTATTAAAATGCGCTACAAATTTCGAAACGCACTGGAAAGTAAAACTAACTATTGGCAACAGAGAGATCGTTGCGGATCTCAACATCTCTTATGAATCGAGTTAACACTTCTTGTGTATGAAGTGCCTCAATGCTAGACATGTACTAAAAGGCCTGAATCTTTTGCAAAAACCGACGACAAGTAGTAGTCGCAAAGAGGCTCGACAACGTAGCTGTGGTCTTACATTCATTAAACTCATCATTACTGGTGGCGAGGCGTGGGTTTAATAAAACGATGTCGAAACTGTCTAACAATCCAGCGATTGACGCTCCAAAAATAAGCCGAAACCGGAAAAAAACAAGATTCGCTGAAGGTACTATCATCGCAGACGAGCTTTACAAGTGTATGGAAAATTTGCTTAAGCTTTGGTATGCTGGATTGGCTCAGCAGCCTATTTGAAATAAGTTATAAATATTTATTTTAAAATATGTGAAAATATAGCTTTTTTAGTCCGAGTCAATTTTGAAAAGATGATATAAATGCATCTTCCGTAGAGATCATGGAAATAATTAACTTGAGCATTGGTCAACAGATCTTTATTACGTGATATATTGGGTTTCAGATCATATACCAAGTCTCTCGTTCCATCAGGCACAACTCATTTGGATCACATAGTTTTCGATCATTTCTAACAGCGGAAAGATTGGGCCATCAGGGTTAGAAATGTTCTTTATTACGAGATACAGTAGGTTTCAGGTCGAATACTCAGTATCTTTTTTCAACAGACTCAACTCATTTGGATCACATAGTTTTCGACCATTTCTAACAGCAGAAAAGCAGTAAGCAACTTGGGCTGATGAGAAGTTTGTATGAAAATAGTGAAAGGTCTTTTAGATCAAATGGCGGATATCCAAGAAGAATATTGTAGCATTGTAGGATATTTTCTTTGATGGAGGTTTTTCCTTTGCGACAGTATTTAATACAAAAATTTTTCTGAAAGGCTGGATATGCATATACGAGCATATATGATTGAAGGTTGCTCTGGATAAAGTTTAAAATGAATATGTTTATCTTAACATTAAAGCTTTTCCTTTCAATATGGATTGTTTAAAGATCTTGAAACCTTTAACAATGTAATTCGTTTCGTGGCATGACAACTTCTTATCAAATATCTTATCAAAATAAATTTCATTCGAGCAATACGGCAGCGCTCATGCTTCAAGCGCCATTGAGCATTTCGTAGGGTCAATAGCGCGCAGAATCGCTCTTTTGTCTTCGGGTGGACTTTATTATGCTGTTTTGTTTTTGCTTTTCACGAGTATATGAATCTATACATACAAATATTTATATATATAATATGCAGTCATGTATGTATATATATATATGTAAATTATGTATATCGTAGAAGCAGCTGTTGGTCCGACGTAGTTGGTACTATGGTATATAAATTCGTATATATTTTTTTATGCTTAATAAACTTGTTGTTGGTTTTGTTTTTGTTATTATTGTACGTACATACAATACTGTCTACACACTTATGTACATTGTGCTCTTACTTTAGTATAGCATCAATGACCTTATCGGCAGGAAATGCCACTTAAGTCTTTATGTAGTGTGGCAAGTGGCTGAAAAACGTACATTTTCTAGGAAAATTGAGCATAAATAATTTACAAATAACTATTTTACAGTTGAGCTTTTATATTTACTTATTTATAATAACTGTATAAGTTGTATACTTGAGTAAATTGTATTTTATATTAAATTTTCATGATTTTGTAGCATAAGGAAAGATGGAGGGGAATGGGTAAAGGGAGCTTATTAGTACAATTCATTTTATTCATTGTGTGTTTAAGTAAGTGTTAGTAATAAGCATACTTTTTTAAAAGTACCACTAAATTAACTGAGTATCTACATATATACTTTCTTGGATATTTCTATATGCATATACATATGTAGATTGCTCAGTTTAGTCTCTGTTATAGACCAAGATTCTTTAAAGTATTTTAAAAATTATCAAAAGTACCAGTTCTCGTAACACGAAAGGACTAAGACTCTTTAGGCCTTAGAAGTTTGGCAAACATGTATTATTGTTCCGCCTAATGAGATCGAAAATTGAAATATTTGAAGTCAAAGAACTCTGTCAGACTTTAAGGTGCTTAATCTAAAAGTTTTATAGCAATTTCAGAAGGGTACAAATATTATGAATTTAATCGAATAGACCCATAAACAAAAACTATTTTTTGGAGGTAGCGAACCCTTCTTCGGCGTCATATACGGACAAAAAGAGAGCAAACATGAAATATTAAGAATTTTTACTCCTTAAAGTGCCAATTATCATATTGCTTTAAAGTTATAAATTTAAAACTGCCCTTCTGAAGATCGAACACTGATGAAAAGCAAAAATATTTTTTGACTAAATGGTAATGGTTAATAGTGATAAAGAATACTGAATGGTTTTAAAAAATTAAATATTATTTTTTCGTTCTTAATTGGATTCAATGGATGGACCATCTGAAACGTAGCCGCGACCTACATTTGAAAGAGATAATCTTGAAAAACTAAATGCCAAATAATGTTCTGTCGAATAATACTCAATAAACATTCCAGATTAAATTTGAAGTTTCTGTGTTTTTTCTTTAAAAATGTAAGGAATCTCCAAATGGATCAACCTTTATTACATTTGATCTAGTAAAAATAAATCGACTATTTTTGCATTAAATTTAAGGTTTTTTTGCGATATTTAGAATGCACCGATGAAAGTAAAATATGTACCGTTTTATTTGATAACTTATTGCCATTTAGAATATATGTAATTTCATAATATCACTTTCATAGAAATCCTCGTCCTTTCCCCAAAAAACCCGGAGCAATCCATTTTTTCCTGCTTCTTTTGAGCATCTTCAGCAATATTATTCGCCATAAACAGGAAAGTTGGATGGTTGAGAGCTTCCCAACAAAGCTCCTGAAGAGTCTGGCGATTCATTACCGATATGTGTTGGCTGTCGTTGCCTTGATTAAACACAGTTCTTTTCCTATTGGCCAAAGCTGGGGCATCTGCGCGATTGCTTCCTTCAATTGTTGATAGTATCGGTCTTATATTCAATTTATCAATTTTTTTATTTTTAGATATGAAGCAAAAAAAAATTATAAAATGGCAGTGGGTTTCAAAAAAGTTAAATCTTATCCAAAAACCAAAAAAGTTTTTGGCATCATTCGATTTTTTTCCGATCAAAAAACCATGAACAATTCTTCGGAGAGTTATATATTGTTTTTGAGCACAATACCTATACCAAATTTCGTGAAGATATCTTGTCAAATGCAAAAGTTTTCCATACAAAAACTTGATTCCGATCGTTCACTTTGTATGGCAGCTATATGTTATAGTGGTCCGATATCGGCAGTTCCGACAAATGAGCAGCTTCTTGAAGAGAAAATGATGTTTGCAAAATTTCAAAACGATATCTTAAAAACTGAGGGTCTAGTTCGTATATATACAGACGGACAGACAGACAGACGGACATGACTAAATCGGGTCTCCGACGCTTCCTTCTGGGTGCTACAAACTTCGTGACAAACTTAATATACCCTGTTCAGGGTATAATTAACAATTAAACATTCGATAATAATATAATATGTATTACCGAAAGTAGTATATTATACAAGTTACCGTTTTTCCATCATAAGTGATACTCCGTTAAGAAAAGGACTTTGAGTTGATAATATATTTTATTTTCCCTATGAGGAATCAATCCGAAAGCGTGTTTCCGTCTGTGAATTTCAAATAATCCTGTCATCAGGGAGTATTCTGTGACATTCATAGACGCTTTCGGTGAACTTACGAAAAATACTTATGTAAATGAACCCAACAACTCTTCTGATACTGATGAAGAACCGAGCACGAGTGCAAATATATAGTAAGCATTGAAGAAAACAACCACGAAGAGATTTCACACAATATAAAAGATGAAAGATATGGGGCTAGAAGTTCAGATATGCGTTGCAATAGATATTGATGATTGTATTGTTATGTTAGGAGATCTTAGAGCCGTGAGGGAAATACAAAAAGAAGCTTAAACGCTGAGATGACACCATGTAAATTGAACAGCAGCAATTCGAAATTCGTTCAAATTGCTTTGGTTAAAAAGATATGTCAAATACTTATGCAGAGAGGTTACAACGTTCTTTCAAGTTTCAAGATCGAAACCTAACACGGTTTTAGCTCAGTTCTTGGGCAAACAAATTGTGCTTTGTGAGACAAAGTGGGACAGTGGCGTAGCTAGGGGGGGAAGGGGGCCGTCGCCCCGGGCGCAACGGCTTGAGGGCGGCAAAATGGTATTTAAAAACTCCAATTCGGGCAAAAATTCCTGCAAATTGTGTCAAAAGTGTACAAGATAAATCTGTAAATTTACTATCAATTTCCTCAAAAACCGTATTGTGAGAATTTTGGAACTTCAGAATTTGCGTGTACCTTCCTAAATTTTATATACTTAATATCGAAGATATTTAGGTAGGTAGATAAAGGGGGGGCGGCAGAATATCCTTGGCCCCGGGCGCCCGAAGTTGTAGCTACGCCACTGAAATTGTTGGAAATTTCTGGCTCAGTCATGTTTTGCCACTGACGCAACCACTTGTTGTGATTCTGCAAAACGAATCATTCGAGCTTTCGAAAGCATCAAACGTCATTCCAACATTTGTTGCAACACTGAACACACGAAGAATGCATGCTGATCATGACTTTAATGAAATTTTTTCAAAAGCTACATAAATGGCTGAAAACTTTGATGTTGAAGTGAAAAGCACCAGAACATGTGGTCGTTAGAGTCATCGAAACAATCACCCATCTCAAAACTGTGAAAACTTCTACAGGGTTTCTGCATACATTCCCCTCATTGACATGGTCATTCATAATTAAAAAAACACGGTTTTTCGATGAAGTTCTTGAAAGTTTCAATTTGGGTCAGCTGCTACCAAAGTTTTACTTGAACTTAGAAGAAAAAATATAACTGTACTTATTGAATGCCTTGTTAAACGTTTTGGGAAAATCTTGCCATGAAACAAAGAACTGCAAAAATCAAAGCTCAAAACAGAAGTAGCGCTTTGGCAATAATGATGGAAGATGCAAATTATTCCGAGAACGCAAGTGCTTTCTGTTTTGGAAACCCTCAGTACTTGCGATAAGGATATATATCCGACGATTCATACTCTTTTTCACGTACTTGGCACTTTGCCAGCCACAAATGCTAGCGCTGAACAATCATTTTCTTCTTTACGCCGAGTCAGGATTTGGCTTAGAACTACGATGCTGTGGAACTAGAAGAAGTAATAGAAAGAGCAAGCACCGTATTGATTTTATGATGTAAAATAAATGTTAAAATATGTTTCAAAAAAAAATATTATAGTCTACAGTTACACATTATACAAAACACGCAGAAAGTGTTCGGATTATATCCTTTAATATGTCCATTAGGCAAATTCATCCCAAATCAAATGTACAATAATTTTTCTGCTCCACACCATAAATCGGAAGTACCAAGGTCAAAAACATCACATAAAATTTTTAGATTTCAATGAAGGCAGTCGGTGAGTGCAGCATAGAGGTCGAAGCTCGAATGAACTCATTCAGACATAAAACATTAAAATTTTTCATTTCCATATTCTACATTTTGACCTCTATAAACATACATAATAACCAAAAGCACCCACCACAATATAGACACACGTACAAACGAACGCTGAAGTGGCATTTGTAGTAGTAAAAGTGCGTAAATTCCTATTGATTTTTACTTTGCAGAGGGTGTTGGGGGTGCAAAATTCTTTTGTTTCTTATTGGAGCACCGACTTTATTACAACAATAGCAGTAAAAAAGCAACAACCGTCAAAACGTTATAGTTAAGTGGCAGGAAAGAAAACCCCGAAACGCTTATATCAAATGAAAACCAACAACAATAACCACTTCAATATCGATGCGCACAAATATCGCCCCATCATTATAACAACAATTTGCCAATGCTGAAACAAAGAGAAGGGATGCAACCAGACCTGTGTTATAGCAGACATAACCATGCCACAAGAAACTGCCCCAGAAAAATTACGAATACACAGTGTACTTGTAGTAAGTTTGGGGGTCTTTCGCTTGGCGTCTGCGCATTCACGTTCGTGCTTCGTGTTCGCGGCTATAATTCTGGTTCGGTGTTTATGACACACAGCCGTTAATGCTTGTTGCTTTTGTTTTAGCGCGTTGCGTGTTTGGTATTATTTTACTACACTATATTACACATACAAACCTATAAGTGTCTGTGGCACTTTGAGGCGTCAATGCACCATTTTGTTAAACAGTTTGGCGTTTACAACGCTCGCGCAGACAAGTGGATTTCCAATGGATGCAATTCGTCCACAAGTTAAACAGTTGATTATTGAGTTGCGCGGTGAAATGTGTGTAAAAATGTGCATAATACACATTTGTTGCAACTTGCAACACATTGTGGCATGTAACATTTTCGTATTTTTTGGTTTTTGGCGTTTTATTGCAACTTACAACACTTGCAACATTTTGTGGCATGCAACATTTTCAGATTTTTTGCTTTTTGGCGTATAAAATTAGTAACGGAGCATCCGAAAAAATTAAATAAAAGTACTCTTCCTCCTATCACTTCACCCCTCAAAACCCTTAGTCGGGTGTAGCAACATGTTGTGGCATGTAATATTTTCATAATTGTTGCTTTTTAACGTATTATTGCAACTTGCAACACTTGCAACATTTTGTTGCATGTAACATTTTCACATTTTTCGCTTTTTGGCGTATAAAATTAGCGATGTAGCGTCCGAAAAATTAAGTAAAAGCACTTTTCCTCTTATCATTGCACCCTTCGACACCTTTACCCGAGTGTTGCATATAACTAAAAAAACTGTTATAATACCTTTTTAACTTTTGCTACAATTATTACATGCGTCATTGCATACAATTTCCGTTGCTAATCGATGGCTAGTGGCATATGCCACACGTCTGCACCTTTACACATAACCTTAACTCAGAGTTCAATAATACAAAATATATGAATGAGTGTGTTGTATACGAAACACGTGCTAGTTGCCACCAGCGTTGCTCAGCATACATCACAATGCATAAACAAGCCGCCCACTTGCCACCTACACATGTGTCGCATCCACAAGCTAATACAAAAGCACGCAACTACTTTTTTTTGAGGAAATACAAATAACAAAGGAAACAAGTAAGGACGTACTTGGTACCATCCGAATCCAGATATGTATTTTTTTCTGGGAATCTCTATAAATATGTCACTTACGTCTGATTACAATCTCATAATCTTGTGTTAAACTGTGATATCTCGATTTTCCGAAGACTAAAACATATTTCGAGGGACGAACGAACACACTTCGTCTTCGTTTTTTATTGTTGTTGTAGTCCTAAAAAAGGTCTACTTCGACGAAGTTTTATCGTATATAAGATTATTATCGTTTTATAAGATCTCTGAATTGGGTTTGTGCACTTCGCACCATCCTAACCAAAAAATGATTCCTCATTATTCCATATAGCTCCACAGATGATCCGCATCTCAGCTTCTTTCGAAAAAAGGGATTCGAAACATTTATATATATTTATTTTCCTCGATTTCAAAACCACATCCGTCGATTTCAATGCACAATTAGGAAAGAAAGTAACATGGTCTCAGTCAAAAATCTCTTCAAAAAGTATTGACATACCTAATTTTAGTCCAAGAGTGTTTCAAGGTTATTTCTTCTATTAAAAGAGATCAACTTAAAATTCTAGTAAAAACCAAAGTTTCTCCGTTTGAAAAAGTTTCGACATAAAAACACTGATATTGGTGCAAAGTCGGTCCGATTTCAAAAGCCTTCTCTTTAAGAGATGTCATCATTTAGTTGTATACTGATGTTTTTGTGGAATCCCTCTCATGAATACCGTATTTTCTACCGATTTCGTCATAATTGGCATTTCTGACATTAATGTTAGGTCGTATATGTAGACTTATATGGAATATATATTAGGAAAGGAAGCGAACATTGACCTACGGCTGAAAAATTCATACTCTTCGACACTGTTCTAGCCGTATATGGGAAAAGAGACATACCTTAATTATCTATTATACTTGATGGAAGTTCTCCTAGATCACTTTTTCTATTACAAAATAAAACCAAGTAAAACTCAAAGTTTCCCCGCCTGAAAAAGTTTCAATACAAAGAGGTTGACCTGGTCAAAAGTCGGACTGAGATTTCAATCCCATGAAGGGATGCTATCTTAAAGCTTTTGTACTGAGGTTTTGTGGAATCATTCACTCAATTATCTCAATTTCTTCGGATCTCTTATTATATGTTAGAAACCACCGTTCCAGATATTAATATTATTAGATCCAATAGTGATTCATTTCGAGATTCCCTACTTTTTTAAAGAAAAAACACAGATACTTCAAATTTAATGGGGAATGTTTATTATCATTCCAAAGAATTGGCTTTTTTTTTTGAAGATTATCTCTTTCAAATGTTGTCTACGGCTACGTCTCAGGTGGTCCACTCATTGAGTCCGATTTTCGATGACTCGTTCGAGATTTTCGACTGATTACTGGCGAATTACACGAATGATGTCTTGCTCCTAGGCCTGAATCGAAGCCGGATTGTCCGCACAGACTTTAGTCTTTACATATCCTTACAGGAAAAAGTCTAAGGCTGTTATATCACACGATCTTCGTGACCAATCGACCGTCCCAAAAACTTGAAATGTTCTCTCAATAAATCCATTGATTGATGCGATGTGTGAGAAGGAACGCCGTCTTGTTGAAATCAAATGACGCCGAGATCATGAGCTTCAATTTCAGGCATCAGATAGTCGGTTATCATGGCGCGATAACGTTTGCCATTGACGATTACGTTCTCACCGGCAACCTTTCTGAAGAAATATGGGCCGATGATACCATCAACCCACAAATCACAGCAAACAGTGGTTTCTTCTCGATGAATCAAATCTGTGAATCTCTTTTCCGACATCTTGACTATTTCGACTCATTTATATGTCTTTTTAATTATAAACGTTTAGATAGCCATAAAAAATTATTTGTCGTACAAAACTATTATTGTACTTTAGTAAGCAACACTGTTGAGCTCGGGGTACAAACACTATAATTTTTTCCACTATACTAGGTATAAATATTATTACAAAACTGCCTGTTTGCTCAACCTAACACTTTGCGGTCGGCGGGGGTGAAGTTGCAATATTTTGCTCCCTTTCGCCGATTGCATGAAAAACCAACAGAAATTAATTCCACTTCATAAAAATGTCAGTTGCCGTGATGCTTTGGTTTATTACTCATTTTTCCCCATTTTTTCTACTTTTCGTGTTTGTTTGTTGGCTTGCGTGGCCTTTATTGAAATTGTCATTTTTTACATGTCCGACATCCGTTTGTGATTTTTGCTGCAAGATTGAATCGCAGCATGACCACCGATCATCCGTTGAAATTAATGGACATGCACAGGGTGTCATATGCTTGTGTGTGAGGATGTCTGCAGGCGAGGACACGTGCTCGTGAGCGGCATATATTCTAGTAAGTAAATGTATATGTAGTCTAATGATGTATCTGCCGCCTATGATTACTTAAGTATTCACAGATAAATATTAAAAATATTTCTGGTCGAGTGCTTTGTGGAAAACAATGTTAATCATCTTTAGAGGTCATACGGAATGATTAATTTTGATTTTTTCAAACATAGCCTCAATTAAGAATTTATTGCAACTGATCAATGAAATAGATTCCATTCAGTCAAAAATTTGGTGGTGGTGGGCAAAATCTAACCTTTATTCTCACTATATAGTATACATGTTAAATATAATATGAATGCAGCTAGAAATGATTCGAGAGTTTATCTTTTTGATTTCATTTTATTTAAAGAAGATAATTACGAAGAGATAATGTTTAGTCCAAATCATTATTCTATAGCAAAAATAAACCTTAGATTAAGCTCATCTTATTTTTTCTTAAAAGCGAGTAACACAAATGTAAGGATCATCGGTAGATTTAGCAATCCCTATTCGGCTTATAATTATAATGAACAGTTTTCTGGTGAGAATCTCTTAGGGATTCCAAGATCGTTTAAATATATATGGTGACTCCAACCTATAGTTGAATATAAATTGATAACTTGGGATCAATGTATTAGCGATTGGCTCCTAACTAGAAAAAACTGAAAGGCTCTATTTTAGGAACCGTTTCCAACGCAGAATAACTCATGACTTCAGGTGCTACTTCGGAATGAGTAGACAATTGGTAAGAAAAGTCCTCTCTCGACGAACAAAGACCAAATTTTGCAACTCACTCATCATTTCCGAACTGTTATAAGGTGCGCAGGCATGAACGATGACAACATCTGCTGAGTCGGCGTTACGAGTTTTCGAGAGAAAGGTTCTGCGGATGACTTATCTGCCTTTCCCATTGGTAGCCAGCTACTCTTGGAATCTCTGCGCTAGTTTAAACTCAGCTGAAACCGCGTAATCGTTGTCTACGCCAATAAAGATTAAGAAGAGTTTCCATGAATGAGTTTTTAAATTTTATGAGCGGAATGAATGCAAGTTTATATTTATGAGCGGAATGAGCGATTATTTTTTAAGTTTTTCAACACAAAAAAACAGAATCGATTTAGCCATGCTCGTCGTCAGTATACACACGAATTAAGCCCTCGCTGAAATTTTCGCAAGCCCTTTTCTTTTCAAGAAGCTATTCATTTGTCGGATTTGCCGATTTCAAATTACTATAGCATAAAGCTCTCATACAAACTCATCGATCAAAATCGAGAATGGCAATCTTTTGACAGTTTGACAAGACATCTTTCCGCAATTTATTGTCCAAGTCAACGGACGGAAGAAATTGCCATACAAACTGACCGATCAAAATTAAGTTCTTGTATGGAATTTTTGTATTTGTGTAGGGTATTATAGCTTCGTTGCGACTTGGTTTTTCTTGTTTCATATATGGATCGTCGCTGACTGGCAATGTTGTTCTACATTTTGAACTAACAGACTTAACATTTTCTTATTATTCCTTCAGAGAGCGCCTAGAGCCTCAAGGCGCTGAACAAAAAAGAGAAGGTGAAGAAGGGAAGTTCGTATTAACACTCTTCTGGTTGAGTGTATTCCTAAATTTGTCCAGCTGATCACAATACTCTTCAGAATTAATCGTAGTATTGTCGGGAAATACTTAAAATAAAAGGATCCATTTGAAATCCTACAAATGTTGTCTTAACCTTCGTTTGATGGTAATCGGTCTTCGAAGTGGTTTGAATTGGTTCATTTTTAGACTATGTTCTTTTGCGCTTTACAATATTTTTAGCAACTCAAAAATGGATTATTTTATGGATTGATAAGTAAATCATAATCTTTACTGTGAGGAAACACATTTTGTTCTGCTAAAACATGAGAAACCCATATATCAAGCTGCGAAATAAATCCTAGACGTTTCATATGCTTGCGAGCGGTCGCGTTAGGCAAATTTAATCTCTCATTAATTTCTTGAGTTCTTATTCGACGATTTGCCTCTACGTCCGACTTTTTTAATCCACACCGGTTTCAAGAGGTCTCCAAGGAGGGGTGCATCCTCAATAACAAAATTCCCGGAACGAAATTTTGCTAACCAATTATGGCATTAGCGTTCGGCCAACAGATTCACATTCGTAGTAAAAACAGTCAACAGCCGAGCATGCTGTTTTCGATCTGTGTGTGTTGTATTGTAGCGGTAGAAAACGGTCCTGTAGTAATTTCGGTGCCAAGTTGACAGTTCTTGGCTGCATAAAAATCCAAGTCCGTTCCGTTTACTTAGACCATAGTCGTGTATGATTTTCTCGATATGTCATGTTTGATGGTGAACTAAACAAAAACTGTTTAAAAAAATTTAAGAAAATTTTTACAAACAAGTCTTACCATATTGGATGTAAAAATATTTAACGGCAAAGCGGTTAAGTTCGAAGTTGGCTGCGAAAAAATTCAATAAGATCAGCAGTTGCCATCAAACGAAATTACTTATTGAACAACCCAATATTTTAGTATCCATCGACCGTTATACTATGCGGAAGAATATATTCAATGTTGATATTAGGTATACAACTTTGCTTCGGCCGTTTTCCAATAGATGTCTCTAGGGTCAAGCACTGGTCGATTAAATCGTTTTATATCGATCTTGGACATTTGTGTCAACATTAACCCAACAAAATATTTGTAGAGATCTGCTTGCATCCCAAACTTATTCTAAACTGAAAATGCCACTTTTTGAACCGAATTCTCGACATTTGCGGGAAATTTTGCTTTTCTTTTTTAATTCCAAGAAAAGTGCGGCTGAGGACCCGTCCACGCTTTACTGAGGCTAACTTTTTATGGTTTTGAAAATAGTGCTTAATGGAAAGTTTTGTTTGTGTTGGAAAGGCCGTGGTTTTAAGTAGTTTATGTAACCTTAAATGTAGCAATAAACTGTATTGGGCCTAAGCAACAGCTCATCGAAACGGAAATTGAACCACAGGCTCTTAATTGCTTTACAAATAGTGTTAGAGAAGCAGAGACGCTTCGTGTTTAAATTCATATTTTGTGAATGAACCTTTACAATGGCGAAATAATAATGATAATACACAATTTTTCAGACCGATTTTAATTCATAATGTTATTTCCCAAACATAAGGAAAAATTACGCCGCATGCTATCTTGTTGAGACGCGCTCAGATCTCAGATAAAATATGAAGAATAAACGACAAAAGCGTACTTATCAATAACTACGATCTAGTAAATTAAAATACAATTAAAATGAAAGGAAAAATCTCGAAAATTTTCTTTTACGACAATTCTTTCTTTTCTTTTCATATTAACGTTTGTTTTGTGGATTTCCACAAATTTTCACAGCCTTCCCCTTGAGTTTATCTAATTAATCATTTAATTGCATACATACATTAAGTTGCATAAATAACGGTTTGGCAGCAAACAAAAGACGCTGTGGCAGCAACATGAGGTCAGAGGCGAGCCATAACAATAATGCTGGGCACATGTGGCTTAGAATATGACACACATATTGTGGAACTGCGATGTTGCAGTTAACTTGCAGCAAGCCAAAGGACGAGCCATTAAGTTGCCACAAAGCGGTAGTTGAAATTTTCCCAAGAAAACCAATGAAATCTGTGCATTTTCTCAGGGCAATCGACGTGTAGATTAAACGATGGTAATTGCAGTGCGGCATATACATATGTACATATGTGTATATGTGAGATTCATATGTATATTTGAATGTGAATTTGTATGTGTGAGTGTGCATTTGTATGATTATGTGTGTGTTTTGTTGCAGAATATGTTGCACGCAAACCGCCTGCGGTTTAAATATCCGTTTTGCCCCCCTCGCTTGCCATTGAAAGTGAATGTGGCAAGCATGGAGGGGCGAAGATCTTAAGCAACAAAGCGCAGTTTGCCACTTTTGTCCATACAAAATGGATAAATGCGTGAGTGAATGAATGAATGAATCCATGTAATGCATGTATGAATGGCATTTGCTGAATGGGACTTCACAGTTTCGGTTTCGTTTTCAGTCTCAGCGCTGAGTTTCGACTTCGAATTGATTGCGTTTGTAAACTGTGGCATTTGCAACAGCACCACAATGCCACAATAATCTGTCATTTTCATTTAATTGCATTTAATGCTGCCTTATAAACGAATTTAACACGACACGCCAATGCCGGAAGCAACCGCAACAACAACAACAACCAAGCGTACGAAGTGCTTAGTGCAAGGCGCAAGCGAAGAAATCGCTGCTGTTGCGCTTAGCCACTAATTTATAACGGATAAATAGGCAAATGACCAGACGGCAGTGAAAATAATCGTAAATCCAACAACTAATTGTGGCGGAAATACGCGCATGCGCACACATACACACAAGCATAATGCATAGTTTTGCATGCGACGCGGTTTGTTGGTGTGGCATGTTGCATATGCAATCAAGGCAGCGTAAATAGGGGGTTGTTTAGGTGTTGTTGTTAGAATTTGTTGTTGTTGTTGGTTGAATTTGTTGTTGTTGTTGGCTGAATTTGTTGTTGTTGGCTGAATTTGTTGTTGTTGTTATTAATTTCGGTTATTTGTAAACAATTAAAGTATGCAGCAGCCGCAGTTATCTCTTTGTGTGTGCGTGTTGCAACACAAAAAGGTTGACATTTATTTCGCTTTAGTTAAAGTGGCGTGTGTTAGGTCAGTCAGCTGACGTTGTTGATGAGCCTTTGTGGCATCTTTGTGGCTAAACACACTTTTATTGTGGCATGCAACACAGACAGCGCAAATGATAGAAATCATATAAGTAAGCATGCATGTATGTTTGTGTGTGCGTGGCACTGTGTGTGAATCTGCTTTTCGGCGCTTGCACTTCGGGTACCGCTTGACCTTTGTTGTCCACAACGACGACACAAACACTCATATGTATAGATGTGGGTAACTCCAACTAGGGATTTTCGCTCATCAAATATTGTGGGATAATTCCATGTAAATATGTCATGCTAATGATAATGACACCGAAAATCTTTTGTAAATGCAGGGAATTAACATAAATTGACTTACTTTACTTGCAATTACGTTCGATATTGTTATATTTATTATGGGCGCATATTTGTTGCAAGCACTTTTGCTTTTTGTGTGACACAGCTGTGGCAGGCGTAATTAATGTCCGACCAATCTTTGACGTCGTTGGCAATAAATTGTGGTTTTCTTTGTCAAGGTTAAGTTGGCTTTGTTGAATAAATTCTAGGAATTATATGAAAATACTCACACAATAATTAAATGAGATGAGCAAATGTATTTTTTTACTATTTGTTAATCATAAAAAAATAATAATAAATTACTTGCAGCATGTTGCATGTTGCAATACAAATGCGAATTATAGCATGTGCTTTGTGGGTTGACAACAAAAAGCTCGTAAGTAATGAATAATAAGTTTTCATATGACCAACATCTGATCAAATTTGACCCGGACTGATACATATAAATTGCGCCAGCAAGCCGAATCGATATAAAACAAGAAAAACCCTCAACTTCGGTTGCAACGAAGATATAATACCCTTCACAAATAAAGCGATTTCCATACAAGAACATAAATTTAATCGGTCAGTTTGTATGCCAACTATATGCTATAGTAACTCGATTTGAACAATTTCTTCGGAGATTGCGCTGTTGTTTTAGATAATGATCCATGAAAAAATTCGTGAGGATATCTCGTCAAATGAAAAAGTTAGCCCTACAAGCACTAGATTCCGATCGTTCAGTTTGCATGGCAGCTATATGTTATTGTGGTCCGATTCAAACAATTTCTTCGAAGATTGTACCGTTATCTTAGATGTAATTTCGTGTCAAATTTCATGGAGATACTTTGTCAAATGGAAAAGTTTTCCTTACAAGCACTTGAGTTGGATCGAGCAATTTGTATGACAGCTATACGCTATAGTTGTCCGATATTGGCAGTCTCGACAAGTGAGTAGCTTCTTGAAGAGAAAAAGAAGTATGCCAAATTTCAGATCGATATCTCTAAAGCTGAGGGACTAATTAGCGTATATACAGTCGAAAAAAACTAACAACCAGTTTTATTCAAATTGTGTGTCTAACATTGGAAACATGGCTACGGAATCGTTAAAAATGTTGCAGCAGTGTTTTGAAAAGTCTGTTTTATCACGAACTCAAGTATCTGAGTGGCCAAAAGCATTTGACCTCCACCGTGCAGTCATCGGAAACTTGCTTCATGCGATTCGTCGTGACATGAAAAAATTAAAGAAGAAATCCTCATATTGGCGTTAGAGAAATAGAAGAGAATCTCGACATCTCTTATGGATCGACTCAACATATTCTGGTTAATGTTTTGTGTACTAAGCGTGTCAACCATATCAAAAGACCTGTCGGATCTACGTAACAAAAACGGACCCAGATATACCGGCCAAGGACTGTCATCACGGCAGAATTCTGCCGCTACAACAACAACTATCTGCATTTTTTGTCAAAACGACGTCGAGTAGAGCTCGCAAGACAACCGTTTGACAATGTTGCTGAGCTTTAGGGTCTTCCACTCATCAAATGCATCAGTACTGGTGAAAGAACATGGGTTTATTAACAAGACTTCGAGAATGTCCAACAATCGAGCAAATGGCGATTAAAAAATGAGACAAAACCGAATAAACTAATCCCAGACGAGGTTTATAGCAAGTGTATGGAAATCCGGCTCATAGGTATGCGAGAACCTTTTGATACATTCTGGGGAACTGGTCAAAATCTTTTACAAAAATGAATGAAATTATTCCATATATTCTCTTATCTTCCATAAACATATTATAAAACCCGTTACCTTCCCCTGTATATGGTAAAGTCTAATTCCCAACACTAATTTACGAGATTTAAAATTTCTATTACATTTTCTATTAATTTTCCGATAAATTTTGATCTACTTATATTCTTACGAAGACCATGAAATTGCCTTTTCATTACCCGATCAAGTATGGTCGAAATGTAATCAGCTTAGTTGAGCATGTTGTGAGATCTCTTGAAGCGCATCATCAAGGAGACTTTCTTCTTTTTCTTCTTTATTGGCGTAGACACAGCTTACGCGGTTACAGTCGAGTTTAAAACCGAGCGCCAGTCGTTCTTCCTTTTCGCTGTTTAGCGCCAATTTGAGGTTCTAGGTTCTTCTCCAACGCAGTGGAGGTCTTCCTCTTTCTCTGCTTCCCCCGACGAATACTGAGTCGAATACTTTCAGAGCTGGAGTGTTTTTGTCCATTCGGACGACTTGACCTAGCTAGCGTAGCCGGTGTCTCCTAATTCGCAGAACTACTATATGTCAAAGACGTCGTATATCTCATACATTCCATCAATGGATACTCGCCGTTGCCATGCGCAAAGGACCATATATCTTCCGCACAACCTTTCTCTCGAAAACTCATAATGTCAACTCATCAGATGTCATTATTTCATGCCTCTACACTATATAGCAGGACGGGAATAATGATTGATTTATAAAGTTTGGTCTTTGTTCGTCGAGAGAGGAATTCACAATTGCGTACTCAGTCCAAAGTAGCACCTTTTGGCAAGAGTTATTCTGTGTTGGATTTCGAGACTGACATTTTTGTTGGTGTTAATACTGGTCCCAAGATAGACGAAATTATCTACGACTTCAAAGTTATGACTGTCAACAGTGACGTGGGAGTCAAGTCGTGAGTGCGATGATTCTTTGTTTTTTGACAAGAGGTATTTCGTCTTTTCCTCGTTCACTGCCAGACCCATTTGCTTTGCTTCCTTGTCCAGTCTGGAGAAAGCAGAACTTACGGGGCGGATGTTAAGGCCAATGATATCTGAGAGCCATTCACTTGGGAGTGGTCAGAAAAGATTATTTTATATATAGTTCAAGTAGCAAACGACCCCCGGCCTTAGACCAAGTATCCTCTGGGTAGCCAAAAAACATCCGTTTGAAGGCGAGCTATAGTGAGAAGGCGAAACATCCCCTCACAAGAGATCAAGAGAGACAAATCAAGACTCTCGATATGATTTTATGACTATAATTTTTTAACCACTTACCAGGTTGGTTAGAATTTGAAAGACTCGTTTATATTATATAGCTTACCTTAAGACAAGCATAGGTACCTAAAACTATGTAATGAACTCTAAAATCAACGTAGAACTACTAAATTCAAAAAAAGTTCCTTTAGCTCGGGCCGACAATTGAAGAGTCTCCTCTCGATTAATGATTGTAAACCTCTCATATTTCAAACCCTAAAATATGGGGTAACCAAAGAAAACAACCGATGTCAAAGGGAGGCCGCCTTTTTATTGGAAAGGGTAGAGTGGACAAGGTCTCAACTACACTTTAAAAGTGTGTTTCGCAACTTAACAAAATGACGAATAAACTCAATACTTATAAAATATTATTTTAGTGGCCCAAAAATACCAAACAAAAGTTTTCTCAAATCCCTTTTTGACTACTATTAGGCGGTTTATTCGACATTCGTACCTCATATCTTAGTAAAGACACACACCCATCACTTTCAAAATATTATCTTTTCATAAAAATTATTACTTATTATACGATATAGTTCGTGACAATCTTTTACCTACATTTCTGCTACGGAGAAACCCCCCTAAATCGCTGCCTGAAATTCGAATGCAATATTTTTTTTTAATCAACATATAGCCACTTATTCTCCGCTTATCTTTTAACAATTAGTTCTTGTCATTTATTTTTCCGTTTGCGACAATTTTTCATTGCCCACGTACCGCTGTCTAGCAAAGAAAGGACAGAGAGACGAGCGAAAATAAGGCCAAGGACAGTACAATTTGTGATTTTGCAGTGCAAACTCCAACCAATGATTGAGGAAGGAAGTTGTTGTGGATACTTAAAGGCAGAATGATAGCAGCGTACTGATTGTATGATGCTCGGAACGGTGAGTCCTTGCGGCAAGCGAAAGTATGGTACATGGAGAGAGATTTGTTGCGTGCGGCTAGGCTGCGGTGTGTTTTTGCTGTCATTGATTATCTCCGGCTGGACATCTTGTGTAGATATTTTTTTAAGCTGCTTTTTCGTAGGAAATTTTTCTGTGTTTCTTTGTTTTTTGTTTCGCTGGAGTTTCGACGGCCATTAAGCAGAGACAAATGTTATTTCGAGTGCGCAGTGGCCAAACGAAATGCCGAAATGCGTGTTTTAGCCGGCACGCGATGGCTAATTTGGCGATGAGGGCTGAGAGATTACCTATATATATACATATATATATGTATGTATGTGTATGCCACTATATTTTGGGGTGTTACTGGCAGTTGTCTGCATTTTTTTCTTTCGTTTACTATGTTCAACTGATAAATGAGCTTTTGACTACAAAGTGAAGCAACGAGAAATTTATTGAAACGAAAATGTATATACATACATATCAATATTTTTTCCATATTATTTAATAAAAAAAAAGTTTTTTTTTAACTCACGAGCTCTCCAGCTCATTCATATTACTTGCATGCTGTCCCTTTTCTAAATAAAAAAGGCATGATTCTTGCAACATAGCATACCTTTAGACGTCATGCTGCAATAATACCAATTTTTAACCTCCAACTTCTGCTGTCGAAAAAAATTTAATAACCAAAAAGTGGGCGTTACCGCAATAACTGTTCGATGTTCGTGAAATTTATGTGCCACACATATTAATGTTGCTCGGAAGAAGAAGAAGGCGCACATACGGAACTAATAAAAAGCAATAAAGTTGCGGGTTCCGTGGCATGCCTTGACAAGGGATACATAACAAACATACATAAACGAACTTACGAAACTAATTTTTTATAAGAGCACTGTGACAAATTGAAATAAAAAACGCAATTATTGAGAAAGTAAAAAAAAGACCGCGGTTGAAAAAGGAAGCTTGGCTCTGCAAGGGAAACAGTTTAGATAGCATTAGGTATAATACCTTCAAGTATTATATTTTGGTATTTAAAGCAGTTTAGCGGTCGATTGATAAGAGTTTTTCACCAACTTCTTTTCGGAGTCTAACAAATCCTTCTTCTTTACGGCAATAATTCAAAAATGTTTGCCTGACAGTTCACTGACATTCGACTTCACCCTATATGTAGGCAACATTTTATTTGCTATGTGAGGAATACCTGGTATAAAATAATATAAACTGTTGTCTATAATCAGGCGCAAAATTAATACACATGGCCTTGGCCACATGGATGTTCTGAGAACAAATAGTTATTAATTAGAGAAATCCTAAAACTTATTATTAATAAAGCGAAAATCGCCAATACCTCTACAAAATCCAGCATCGGATTACACGCCAACTTCAACTACTAAAAATAAATTAGCTCACAACTTGCAAGGCCACTCGTAAATATGGCACACGGCAGTTAAAAAAAATAAACGCGAAATTACGGTTATTTGCCGACGAAAAAATAAGGTACAAGAAAAAATCAGACAAATTGCGAATAAAATAAAAAACAAAACATAATAACAACAAGATGCAACTGATAACGGAATCTCGCTGTGGAATGAAAAGATAAATTAGAATGAGTGTAGCCAACCGAGAGACAGAGGGACGATTCCGAGTGGCGAGTTTCATTTGTGACGGGGTCAAATAAGTCAACACTGATGTTTTTGGGTAGATTCGAGAGTAGATATGGCTATACAAGTTAGGGTGTGTTTGGTTTTTGTTCGATATGGTCTATTGCGGGATATTAAATGAAGCTGATTGTGGAGAATATAATGGTAAACAATGAGGAACAGTATGAGTCAATTTTAAGAGGTTCACATAATGTAGTGATGATTTGAAAATTCACAAGCCGTACTTTGCTAGAAGGATCCTGATATGATGTATGAAGTCTTCTCTTGGTCCATAGTAAAGTCCGAAGTCTGTATATCTAAGAATTCACATTTCGTTGAACTCAAAAGAATCGGTCTCCTTGCTTCTAAGTAACGCTTAGTTTGCTTACGAGCTCCATGATTTCAAGAAGGAGCTCCAATCAAGGTAGGAGGGTCAGAGTAAATTTTAATAAAAAATTTTAATATTCTCTCTAAGAAGTCACTGTTCGTTGAACTCAAAAGGATCGGTCTCCTTGCTTCTAAGTAACGCTTACTTTGCTTGCGAGTTCCATGATTTCAAGAAGAAGCTCCAATCAAGGCAGGAGGGTCAGAGTAATTTTTAATAAAAAATTTGAATATTCTCTCTTTGTCCAGTTTTTAGCCAATTTTAGACTTGGATAAATTTGAAGAATTCAAACTAAGCGGTAAAATTTACGGAAAGCAAATGCCGAAGAGACTTGAATTCAACGTCACTTAAAGAATATCCTAAAAGAGTTATTAAGTAACTTGGAGTTCAAAATCCAAACCAACAGAAATCTGTTAAATTTTTAATTTTTGTGGTTTCATAAAAAATCGTAATTTTTAGATTGTCCCAAATTTCCAGAATATATTTCGACTACATAACTGTAACTTTTACAGATATTCGTATAGATGGTTTCGGAAAGGTTGAAGTTCATTCATATAGAGATCTAGAGAATCTCTTTGTCATCAGGTAATTTCGAAATCCCTTGCAGAAATAGAATCTTCATGCATCCTGTTCTAGGAACTACACAATTTCCCGTACAATATCAACCATGCACATAAGACATATTCCCAGAAATAGCTATATCCCTTCCAAAAATTCACACGCTTTTGGAAAAAGTAGTGCATCTTCAAAATTATGAAGCATTTTCAAAAAATAAGAGATTTCGAAAAATATAGGATTTTCGGAAAATAAGAGATTTTCAAAAATATAAAGTGTTTTCGGAAAATATAAAAAAGTTCTAAAACCAAAGCATTTCCAAAAAAAAAATAAATTTTCAAAAAATAAAATAAGTGATTTTCAAAAAATTAAGGTGTTTTGAAAAATAAAACATTTTTCAAAAAACTAAAGGATTTTCGAAATAAAAGAAGAGAAGAATTTTTAAAATATAAAGTTTTTTTTGAAAAACAAGACATTTGCAAAAAATATAAGATTTGCGAGAAAAAAAATTTTCAATGAGATATTTTCAAAAGAATTAAGTATTTTCGAAGAAATAAGAAAGTTAAAAATCTAAATCAATTTCGAAAAACATAAGAAATTTTTAAAATATAAATATTTTTGAAAAACAAGATATTTTTAAAAAAATTGAAAGTTAAAAATTATATGAAATTTTCAAAAAAAAAAGTTTTGAAAAATTCAACATTTTTGAAAAATTGTGGAGTTTTTAAAAAAATAAGAAATTTTTAAGAAAAGAAGAATTTGGCAAAAATTAAAAAAATTTCAACAAATAACAGATTTTCAAAAATTAAGGATTCTAATAAAGTGTTTCCGACAAAAATAAAAAAGTTCAAATATAAAGGATTTAAAAAAAAACTCAAAGAATAAAGGGGTTTTGAGAAACAAGTCATTTTTGAAAACATAAGAAAGTTTCAAAATATAAAGGATTTTTGAAAAACAAGACATTTTTGAAAAAAAAATTTTTTTAATTTAACATTTTTGGAAAATTATGGAGTTTTTAAAAAAATAAGAAATTTTCATGAAAAAAAGATTATCGCGAAAATTCAAAAAATTTCAACAAATAACAGATTTTTGAAAAGTAAGAAATTTTTGAAAAAATATATAATTGAAATTTTTGAAAAAATATATAATTTTCAAATATTAAAGATTCTAATAAAGTGTTTCCGACAAAAAAAAAATAAGTTCAAAACTAAAGGATTTAAAAAAAAATTCAAAGAATAAAGTGTTTTTGAGAAACAAGTCATTTTTGAAAACATAAGAAAGTTTCAAAATAAAAAGAAGATTTTTCGCAAAAATAAGAAATTTAAAAAAAAAACAAAGAATTTTTGAAGAAATATTAAGAGAAAATTCTTTTAAGATTTGAAATGTTTAAAACAAATACATGATTTTCAAAGTAATAAAGTGTTCGAAAAAATTAAGAATGTTCCAAAACTAAAGAATTTTCGAAAAAATAAGAAATTTTCAAAAAATAAATGGTTATTTAAAATAATTTTAAATAATATTTTTTTTTTTCAAAAATTTGGGTGTTTTGAAAAAATAAGAAATTAAAAAACGGAGTTTTGCAAAAAATAGAGATTGTTGAACAACAAAAATTTTTGAAAAAATATAGAATTTTTGAACAAATATAGAACAAAGGATTTTCGAGAATATAGAGATTTAAAATTTTTGAAAATAATAAGAAATTTAGTGTTTTTGATATTCAAAATCTTTCAAAATTTAAATGATTTTCGAAAAATAAAAGAGATTTTCGAAAAATAACGCATTCTCAGAAAAAGCAGTTGGTAAAAATAAAAGATATGCGCAAAGATAATATAATTCAGAAAAAAAGAAAGCTTTTGGTTTTGATAATTCCCATTTGGAGTATATTTTTCTAAAGTGCTATTCCGATTATACAGCATATTCTAAAAAACGAACAACCCTAGTGTAATACTTGAATCAATGACTTTCATGGCTAAAAACTCGCGCGGACAAACTTTGTTGACATTTTTGTTGTAATTGCTCTATATAAATCGTTGTTGTTAAGAATGTTGTTTACAAATGTTGTGTATATCTTTAGATCTATTAGATATGGTTGAAATGAAAATGAAAAGCAGCAACAACACAAACAGTAATGAAAAGTTAAACATGAATACAAGTATGTGTGTGTGACTACCTTAAAATGCGGCAGCCGCAATTCGACCAGTTGGTAGGCACTTTAGGGTTGGCGGACTCAAGCATCCACTCACCCAAATGTACAAATATATAGGGATATGTGTGTGGTGTGTAAGCGCGCAGTTTCGGTAATCGCCTGCTGACAAAATTTTGCTAAAAAACAGACTTTCAAGTGTTTGCTTGGCCGTCGCTACAAGGGCGATAGCCGGCTGAATTGCGGTACAGATGTGATACTTAAGCGAGCAATGTATGTGTGTGTGTCCGTGAATGTATGAGTGTGTATGTGTGTAAGTATGCGTGTTTGTGTGTATTTGTGTCAGTGTGTGTGCTTGCTAAAACTTTGATTGCCACTCGAGTTTTTGGCACAGCTTGTGAAGTGCTCAGCTCTGTGACATTGTTGCAACTTGTGAGCGTGGCGGGAGTGCATCATATACACATACACAAAAGTGGCCAAGCAATAATAAAACAACAATATTATGATTTTTTATGTTTGTGGCCAAATTTGTTGCTGGTATCGATGACATTGAGCAATGTGGCATGTGGCAGCGCGCCCTTTGGGAATCTTGACAGCGGGCAGACCAATGTTTCTTCAACAAAAATAAAAAAAATCATTAAGCTTGTATTATATATTGTTGCTGCAGCTGTGGTGTAGTGCACTGGCCGCAAGTTTTGGCTGTTCAAGTGGGGTTGCCTGTGTGTGTGTGTGATTGTTAGGTACTTTTATACCCTGAACAGGATATATTAAGTTAGTCACGATGTTTGCGAAACACAAAAGAAAACAGCGAAAATCATAATATATAAAATATATATAGAGATGATTAGCTGGAGGAGTTGAGTTGTTCAAGTCATGTTCGTCTGTCTCTGTATATGCATATTCGAACTATTCCCTCAATTTTTGCGATATCGCTCTGAAATTTTGCACACGTTTGTTTTCCTTCAAGACTCTGCTCACTTATCGGAACCGACGATATCGGACCACTATAGCATATAGTTGCCATACAAACTGATCGATCAGAACCTAGTCCTTGTATGAAAAACTTCTTTATTTGACGAGATATCTGCACCAAGTTTTGCATGGACTATTGCTCAACAATATCCTATAATATCTGAAGAAATTGTTGAAATCGAACCACTATGGCATATAGCTGCCATACAAACTGATCCATCACAAGCAAGTCCTTGTACAGAAAACTTCTTTATTTCAGGAGATATCTTCACGAAATTGGGCACGTATTTTTTTTAAAAAGAACGCTAATAATATCAAAATAAATTTTCCAGATCTAATGACTATAGCATATAGCTGCCATACAAACTGAACGATCAAAATCCAAAATGTGTATGGAAAAGTTGTTTATTTGTGGAAATATTTTCACGCAATTAAGCGTTCATTATTTTCTGAAGCAACTCTACAAGTTCCCAAGAAATTGTTTAGATCGGACTACTATATCATATAGTTGTCATATAAACTGAGCGATCAAAATTCAGAACTTGTATGGAAAAGTTTGTTATTTCACAAGGTATCGTCACGAAATTTGACTATGATTGTTATCCAAAACAATGCTACAATATACGAAGAAATCTTTCATATCGGTTTACTATATCATATAGCTGTCATACAAACTTACTGAACAAAATCAAATTCTTGCATGGAAACTTTTCAATTTGTGCAGGGAATCATAGATTTGATATTTGCTTGTGTTTTTGTTGCTTTTATAGTTTTTGCTGCTATAGCTGTTATCGTTGTTGTTGTTTTTACACCACACCACTTCACTGCAGCTTGCGTTTAGTACACTGTTTCCGCATAAACCGTGCAACTCTTTGAAGTTGCCACATGCAAATGTCCAAATTTTCGTTGGACACACATACACATACATATCGGACATGTATGTATATCAGCATACATACACATATAAATTTACATATACATATACTCACACTGATGCTTGTCTGCCGTTTAAATTTGATGTTATCCGCATGTTGCACAGCTGTTCGGTCCAACAAACTGACCGCCGCTTGCAATCGCACTACACTACCCTTAGTCCTCTTTTACACTCATCTCTCCCCTAGCTTTCTGACGATGCTATCATGCCTTGCAACTCGTTCTGTAGTTGTTACGCTTGTCCGCTGCGTGTATATGCACCTTTAGTCTCGGGATTATGCTAGTTAACTTGATTGCTGCCACACACACATACGCATATATAAATGATTTGCTGTGTTTTCAATTAAATTTATTTTTTCACAATTTTAAATGTCAACTTTTCTTTGCGAAAAAAATATATCACTTAAGTCCTGGCATTAGTGTTGTAAAGCATCACTTTAAAGGCGATTACAACTCAAGTCTGCGCCGCTTGCAACGCCCACCATCATACTACCACATACTGCCTATCTACCACCCCCAAACCTCACCATCAACAACAAACATCAAATTAGGCGGCTAAGTTTGCGGTTACTGTGGTTTCACCGCACGGCATTAGCATCTACGCTCACACACACATACTCCTGGTCGCCTTGTCATCTTAGTTACCAACAACCACATGAATTATGCCACCAAAAGCGGCGTCCAACTACTCATAAATATGCATAAATCTATGCACACATACAGCCACTTCCATGGCTATGCGCCCCTCATCATCACCTCATTGGCATCGCTTGCCTCCGCGCTCGCTCGTATCTCCTTGTCTGCCTCCTGCACTCCTGTCAAGTTTAGCATTTGGTTGTGCATGAAAAATTAATTTGATTTGGTGGTTGAAAATAATTATGTCGCATTAATAATCATAATAATAATGCTGGAAATATGCGCTGCTTTTCGGAGGGGGTGTGGTAGACCAACAACCACCCTTTCGCTGGCAAGGAATGAGCGGGCCGTCTACCCGATTCCCACTGTTGTGATGGTGATGAGTACGCTGTGAGTACACGGTAAAAGTTCTAAATAGCAGATTTGCGGTTTTTGCTTATCATCTTTTGGCTCCACAGCCTGAACCGAGTTCCCTATCATTGTTAATTTTTCTAGTTTTTGGAGTCAGGGCATTTATTTGAGGCTTCTGGGCTGCTTTTATAACAATTAATTTACAACGTCGTCGAGACCGATCTCCAGCCACGTAGCATGCCACAAGCTGTCAGGTGGTCATTTCATCTAATAGGTCAGCTGTTAGGTTATACCAGCTATATTCAGGCTTCACCTTCTTTCTGCACAAGATATATTTTCATCTTATGTCACTTCTTAGTTCCTTCCTGTCTAATGTTGGATGAAAGGATAAGATATCGCCGGCTCTTGGACGTGAATCCATGGTTAAAAATTTATCGTAGTTTGTCGAGTTTATTAACGCATCAAAACGCGACCCCACGGAATGTTAAAGACATGACTCGTATGCAGTTTTTACCATATAATTTACTTTCTGATGACATTTATGCGACATATTTATTCAAACTCATACTTGTACATTTTTTATACAAAGTAATTTTACGTTTAATCATTAACTCGAGTTTTTCTATACCCAGAATCCAGAACTAGTTACAATCTGGTTGGAATCTCTGACATAAGTAAAAAGAAAACCAAACACAGACGACGACTATGGGTTAATTTTCCTATTAAAACTCATTTATTAAACATTTTGGTATTTCATCTTCTACTTTACTGGCGTCTACACCGCTTACGCGGTTATAGCCGAGTTTAAACAGCGTGCCAGTCGTCCTTCCTTTTTGCCGTTTGGCGCCAATTGGAGACTCCCAGTGTAGCCAGGTCCTTCTGAACCTGGTCTTTCTAACGGAGTGGAGGTCTTACTCTTCCTCCGCTTCCCCTGGCGGGTACTGCGTCGAATTCTCTCAGAACTGGAGTGTTTTTATCTATTCGCATCACATAGTCTAGCCAGCGTAGCTGTCTCTTAATTCGCTTAATTATATCAATGTCGTCGTATATCTCGTGCAGCTCATCGTTCCATCGAATGCGGAATTGGCCGTTGTCAATTTGCAAAGGACCATAAATCTTCCGCAAAACTTTTATCTCGAAAATTTGTAACGCCGACTCATCAGATGTTGTCAACGTCTATGCCTCTGCATCATATAACAATGACTTATAGAGTTTGGTCTTTGTTCGTCGAGATAGGACTTTACTTCTCAATTGTCTATTAAGCCCGAAGTAACACCTCATGGCAAGAGTTATTCTGCGTTGGATTTCGTTGGTTCCAAGATAGACGAAAATATTTACGACTTCAAAGTTGTGCCGGTCAACAGTGACGTAAGAGCCAAGTCGCGGCTGCGACGACTGTTTGTTTGATGACAGGAGATTTTTCGTCTGGTCCTCGTTCACTACCAAACTCATTTGATTCGCTTCCTTATCTAATCTGCAGACTAACGGCGCGGTTGTTGAGGACAATGATATCAGTATCATCGACGTACGCCAGCAGCTATACACTCTTATAGAAGATTGTACCATCTCTAGTCAGATCTGCAGTTCGAATTATTTTTTTCAAGAGATTGAAAAAAGTCGCACGACAGGAAGTCGCCTTGTCTGAAACCTATTTTGGTATCGAACGGCTCGGAGAGGTCTTTCCCGGTCCTGGCGGAGCTTTTAGTATTGCTCAACGTCAGTTTACATAACTGTATTAGTTGTCATAAAGGATGACTAGACCATCGAAAAAGTTTGAAGCTCAAAATCATTATTTGAATTAAGTACCGCTAACTTTAGCGAAAATAATTTCTACATTTTTTTTTAAGTGTTTCTGGTTTATTGCTTTGTGGTTGCAATATTTCATGACCAACTGAATCAGTTCAACCAGATTTTATTTTTTGTCCTTTTGGTTTAGCAACGATAACTTTTCAGGTCGCTTACGTGGACAACAACAACAATTTTCAGCGTTAATTGCCGCTCGTTTGCAGCACATTCAACGAGACATTTGGCTAACGAGTCGAGCCGTTGGGCAAACCCGGCTGGGTGGCAGGCAGGCACATATGTAAGTACCCCTGACAATTGTCGCTACTCTTCAAGTCCAGTTTGAATGATTTTTTAGCCTCTTGAGTAATAAAATAAAAGAGTCACGTCAAATAAAAAATAATTGTTTTAATAAAAAGGAAAATTATGATAGATAGAGACTGTAAAATGGTTTGAACCACAAATTGGCGAAGAATTGAAAATTATTTGTGTATAAGAAAGAGAGGGTTGAAGGATTTTAGCCTAATCTTAAGTTTGCTCTAATATACACTTGTGGTCCGGTAAAAATTTTTTTTTTTTTTTTTGAAAAATTGGCGATTTATTTCGCTACAAACTCTCATTTCCGTTCGAAATACGGGATCCACTGATTCTACAACTTCTTTAACCCATAAGAAAAAATAATTTATCTGGAGATCTGCGAAGTAGAACTAAGTGATGCCGAAAATTGTCCAAATTGCCTTTAATTTCCGCCCATCGAAAGAGTTTGAAAATAAAAAAAAAGATCCACGGAACAAAATATTGAGAATACGGTAGACGGGGTTATACAAGGTGCTTTCCAAAGTAAACAGGACTTTTTGAATCTAGCGCCCCTGGTGGCGCATCGACTGGTACGTTAGAATCTGCTATCTTTATCGATTGTCCAGTGATTTCATGACATTTCATTGATTGGAAGTGAAGTTATTGCGTTTTAAGTGTCAGTATGTTTGTGTTATCGGTGCGAAAATGAGCTTCGAACAAAGAGCCTACATTAAATTTTGTTTTAAAATTGATAAAACTTTTACCGAAACGTTTCAATTGATGAAATTTTATGGCGATGATTGCCTATCTCGTTGCAGAGTGCAAGAGTGGTTTCAACGTTTTCAAAGTGGTCGTATGGACATAAATGACGATCAAAATGTGGGCGAATCAAAATCCGTGATCACCGGAAATTCCATCAAAACTGTGCGTGAATTCATCAAAACTCAGTCGAAATCATCATTGAAATTCATGGAAATGGAATTGAAAATCTCAAAAACATCGATTTATCGTATTTTGACTGAACATTTGGGCTTACGAAAGGTGTGTGTACGGTTTGTTCCGCACAAATTGACTGACGACAAAAAATTGCTCAGAATCCGTCTCATCGATCGGCGCTTGTGACCGATTATTTGACCAAAAATCACATTTTAACCATTAATCACTCCCCGTATTCACACAGACGAAGTTCCAGAAGAGTATACGGTAACTGGTGGTGTGCCACAAGGTTCCGTACTGGGTCCACTCTTATGGAATGTTCTGTATGATGGGATACTATGCCTCCCGCTGCCTAAAGAAGTACAGATTATCGGATACGTCGATGACATAGCGGTAACCATAATGGCCAAAGAACTCCACCAAATTCAGAGCATATGTAGTGAGACGGTATCAAAAATAAAACACTGGTTAAATAGCTCAAAACTCCAACTCGCGGAACAAAAAACGAAAGCAGTGATTATTACAAGCAGAAAAAAAATCGAGAATGTCTCCCTAAACGTTGACGGACACATCATTACAACACAATCAGCACTAAAATACCTTGGTGTAATGATCGACGCGAGTTTCAGCTACAACGTCGACATAGAGAAAATCGACGAAAAAGCTGCCCGTGTAAATGCGGCCTTATCCAGAATAATGGCCAACATTGGAGGTTGGTGGCTCGACAACTGAAGCGGATTTATGACAAGAGCAAAATTATAGGCAGAAAGCTGACAATGGCCGAGCGAAAAGGGGAAAGACAAGAATGCATAGAGGAATTGCAAAATCGTTGGGACACAACTACAAAGGGAAGATGGACGCACCGATTAATCAGAAATGGACAAAAATTAGTGGAACGAAAGCATGGCGAGATAGACTTTTATATGACGCAGTTTCTGACAGGACACGGATGTTTCAGAGAGTACCAGCATAGGTATGGTCATGACAATGGAGTCACTTGTTCTTTCCGTGGTAACAGTAGTGAAAATGCGAAGCATATATTTTTCTACTGCCCGAGATTCAAATCAGAGGGCCAGGCCCTGGAGATAGAAGTGGCAGGCCGAGTAACACCAGATAACATAGTGCCTCATATTTTGCGAAAGAGACGAGTATGGTATGCCATGGAGAGGACGACAGCTCTGATACTGCAAGAGCTGAGAAGAGCCGAACATCAAAGAAGTAGTGAAGCTAGAGCCGCAAATAGCGAGCTTATGACGTGAGCCAATAGGCTAAGCTGACCCTGCGATGTAATGCTTAGCGGCGGTCCCGCAGGGTCTTCCATAAAGCTACAGATGACGCAGTTAAGGGTTTAGTACGTAGGCGTACTGTTTCGCAAGTCTAATATAGTAAGATAGTGAGATATTACTTATTAGGCGTGGTCTCGATGAGGTGCACCTTTAGCGAGTAGTAAGAATCGTGCATACTGCATACCCAAATTGGATACTGCTGATTTTGGTCCTACGTTCCAACTGGGGAGCCACCTGAAGTAGTAAGCCATTTATGGTGCCCTTCGCTCGGATTGGTTTTGTACTCGTAGCTTTTTACCATATGCCAAGGGTGGATGGTCCGTTTGTTTGATCCTTGTTTCACCAAAAGGAATGCCCCTTGCGTTCTTTTCCTTTGACAACTAAGGCTTAGGATCACCTAGGGCGGAGTTTAGGACCAATTTTATGAAAAATTTATCGATGTGATTTTTATTTTAACGATAGACAGAATCGTTCCCTCCGTATAAATCTTCTCTGTCAGATGGACCCTAAGTGCAGCTACTTCAATCATTGAAATATTATCCATAAAAATTCCTCTATATTTGGTAGTATTAAATCAGCTGCTTCGGAGTGCAGCCTCCTTCAGAGAAGTGACCATTTACTCAGATAGCAGAGCGGCGATACTAGCCTTGAACTCATTTACAGTGCGTTCAGGGTTAGACGAGAAGATCATAACTTTGCGATCAATAGCATAGAGTGTCTTTGAGATAAGTCTGGTATGGCTGATGGCTGCCGGACAAGCAAAGCTAGGCACCCTGAACCGCAATCGTTAGAATGGGACTGGGTCGGTGCTCCCGTATCCTCTTGTGTTCTACCACTAGATAGCTGGGACTTTTAACAGGCCATTGCCCTTTATAAGTCCGAACACAGGAGTACTTATTTTCTATGGCTTCACAAAAGACAACATATAGCAGACCAAGTGCGATCTTTCATCAGCCATCTAACCTAACTTAACCTCTATATTTCGGAGCTTCTTTTCAGAGAATTTTGATACGAAGAGTTTAGTAAGAATTCCTTATATTTAATTGACTCTCTTCACCAAGACTGCAGTCAGGTCCAATTATGTTCTAACTTCATTGACACGTGGCTTCCAAATACACTCACTTTAAGTTCTGTTAGGCTATTTTCAGCAACACCTTACCATCTCTCTCTCTCTCTCTCTTCTCTCTCCACCGTCACGCAGTTTCAGCCCGGCGCAATATTAATGACGCGGCTAACGGAAGCCTTTTCGAATTTGTTTGATTGGATTTCTTTGTATTCGGTAAAAGTCTACGCATTTTGCAATTTAATTTCCGAACGCGTCCTGCCAATCTACTGACCCCCTACCCCTGCGACACACCGCGCCTTGCAGCTTCGCTATTAATACCAGCGGCGACAGCGGCAGTTCAAGCGTGCAACCTCATTCGCATTTACCCAAAACATAGTCGACCTTTAAAATGAGTAGCAGGTGGACAACAATGACAACAACAACAACAGCTGCTGTAGGCAGTGGCAGCGACAGCAACAGGCGCGTCAGCAATGTAGATTGATTTTGCTTTATTTTATTACGATTATTATTATGAATGCTTTTATTTCCTTGGAGACCTGTTCGATAACTTCAAAGCGCTCTTCCTCACCACCAGCAACAACACCACCAACAGCATGGCAATAACAACGTGTCACATCGCAAAGTGGAGGCTGAAATGTGTCGCGTAATTGTGTTTTCATTATTGTTGTTGTTGTTGCCTATACAGCGACAGTTTTTTAAGCTCTGTCCACAGTGGCAGTATATCGTAGTCTCCCCGGACACCTGCCAACTACGCCTGCATGCGTGTGTATGTTTGTACTCAAGCTTTTGCAGGGCTTCCATTTGCCGCGTTGGTTACTGGCTAGCCACGAGCTGTTTTTTTGTATTGTATATGAAAATTGTGACATAATGTTGAGGCACTCATAGGCCTACCCACCGAACATGGACCCCCCACCCACTCTTGGCGGTTATCTGCTTGGTTTTGCGCATTTGTGCGGCTGCTTGTTTTTCACTTTGATTGTGAATTTGCTGAGGCGGCAATTTATGAAGTTTATTTGCCACATTTCAGCAGCCTCCCCCCTCCAAATGCCGCCCCTACTGGTATTAATGCAACTTCTAATAAGTATTTCAATCCTCAAAGACAACTTATGGTAAATTTAGACTTCAAACACATTTTTTAATTTTTTTCTTCTTTTTTTTTGGTTGTTATTGCTATTTTTGTTGTACTTAAGTAGATCACGTGTGCTGCTGCTTTGTTGAAAATATTGACCATTTTAATACTCATGTGTCACTTCAAAGGAAGTGGCTATTTGAAATCGTTTAGCCTTAAATGACCGCAACTGGCTGCTCGTACCCGCGTTGCAGTCGGCAATACTCGTATAAGTATGATATAAGTATGTGCTTAAAGCTCGTTTGTGCTTTTTGTTTGCATATTCTAATTGTATTTTAAGCAAGACTTAGCAATTAGTTGGCATTAAATAGACGAGTGAGAGTTGGAATATTGCATTTTTTTACTTCGAAAATCCATATGCAATTTAAAAATTATCCACATACCGTTAACTCTTTAGTCTATTGTTATGATGAATAACAGTTTTATAATAAACGCAATTTAACTCAGAAATTTTTATACTTTTATAGCATACAATTCTCTTTGTTGGTACCATATGCGGAACCATACACTTCAAACCGATTTTAAGTCCACAAAAAAATGGAAAATATTATTGTGGATTAATATTAGAAGTTGAAATTAAAAAAAAGAAAGGGTAAGGCTGAGCTCAGTCCACCACCGGGATCGCAGTTGGCCTATATTGGTCGGCCTATGCTAAGTGCTTAGTTGCGAATAGTAATACGCAGCCCCCAATCAAGAGCTGCAGGAGAGAAAGGCTTGGCTTAAAATATCTCGTACGCCCAAAGAACCTCCGGCGAAGAGGTGAACAGATGTCGCTTTTAAATAAGCAACCACAGACCCACTGTAGTTGCACTGAGAAAGAACATACCGACGAGGGATTACACAGCGACCAGCACTTAACATGCACAGTCGAAAACCCTGGGCAAGCGCCCATGAGAATCGAGGCGAGTAAGGTTCTGATTATGGCGGTTACTCGAAACCTGAAACTTATTATTATATTGTAGTTTTGACAAAGAGTTGGCGAGAGCAGCATTCTGTCACTTCAATAGGTATGAGAGATTTCTCTCCGAAATGGCTGGTATATAATTCTGTTCTCAACTCTGTCTCGTTAAAACTCTGGCAGATCTCCAAGTACGTTCAATGCAGTCGGCATATTTCTGGCCGTACAGGTTCAGTTGAGATGAACTCCTGATTTATGCCCGAATTTGGCTCTGAATATAAGCCCCCATAAGGACTTGTGTTAACCCTCGCGTGGCCTCCCTGTTTGCATAGATAATCACGAAGTTCTTATAGGGCAACTCTTACAACGAAAATAGCGGCTTGAAGCGGAGACCTATTAGAGCAAGAAGAATGCATCACAATAACAACATATAGAACAACAAGAGAAAACACAATAAAACAAAGTAGGTCAAGATGAGGAATACGGAACCCTTTTCCGTAGGAGTAGTAGAATTCCTTATACTAACCACCACGCCAAAACAATCGGACAAAACTGGAGAAAATATATGCAGGCCCAAGAGAAACCCCAGCCACACAATCCGGATGAAAAGAAAGAAAGAAGGAGCACCCCAGCTGCCATCACCGAAAAATCTTGAGCTACTGAAAACTCACGAAACCTTATCACTAACCACCGCAAATTGAAAGAATAACTGGAAAAAACATTATATAGGTATCACTAAAAACTCAAGCCGCACTAACGCTCTATTCTCCCAGAAGGTGACGGAGAACGTCAGGATCCACAAACAAGGAGAAGAAAGCAGCAACTCATGGAGCAGGAGTTCGACAATATAGCTAGAAACAGGAACTTTCAAGATCCAAAAAAATTAAAAGCTTTAATTATATTCTTTATTGTAAATTAGACTGTAAGTATGAAATGTAATCACATTATTGATTGTAGATAACTGGAAAGCTGATAACGAAAAAAGTGAATTTCCGTCAATCGACTTTAGAGTAATATTTGTAACACTAATCAAGTCAGATTATGGAAGACAGACGTAGAATATTCTAAGTTCTCTGATCTAGTTGGGAATGTTCGATTAAGAAGCTGATAAATCTTTTTATTTTCTGCTACAGTCGAACTTAAATGTAATATCCAGTCATCCCTTATGTATGGTAATTAGCAAAGAATCAAATAATCGGATTATATGAAGATATGTAAATACGAATTTATTGAATTTAGGATTATCGTAGCGGACCCATTTTTCATCGCCAGTTTCATAAAAATCCCTTTCGGTTGTGCTTTGAAGCAGCTGTTCAATAAAAGTCGACATCTCTTGTTTCAAGTCTTAAGGAACCCGTTTCTTGGCTGAATCATCCCCATGGCTTTGAATGATATCGGATAATTATTCAGCCAATTCTTCATTTTTGGCCCTAGTAATGCTTCCAATTCAGCATCTTCGAAAATCTTCTCCCTTCCGCCACCATGCCGGTCTTCGACTTCATAATAACCATTTCATACCATTTCCATTCGGCTCAAAAAGTGACATTTTTAGTTGAGAATAAATTTTGGATGCAAACAGATTTCTACAAATATTTTGTTGGGTTAGTGTTGACACAAAATGTCCAAGATCGATATAAAACGATTTAATCGATTTAATCGACCAATGCTTGACCCTAGAGACATCTATTGGAAAACGGCGGAAGCAAAGTTGTAGTGGTTGGGATTATCGTCAATGAATTTGTGAATTTAAAACATATGACTTTCTGAATGAAAGTAACTGTTAATTTTCGGGTGGAACCTAAGACCTATTGGATAATCTTGGCCATGTTTTACTCCCAAGTGTATGTTTTAATATTTTTCAGAGTTTCTACATACTTTTATGCGACCCTAGTCAATATTTTTAGAAGACGTTTTAACATGATTGACCTTATAATTGAGAAATAATTTGGAGTTTAGTTTTACAAATTGCTTCAGGCAAGATTTGTCTCATAATGTCGTATAGAGAAGAGAAGTACCGGCATACAACGAAACGAACATTCCAGTTACTTTAGTTTATCGTATTTTCTAAAGCAACAAGCTGTTCAGTAAATTACTAACGCTTATCGTTATTAGTCGATAAATGAAATAATGATTGGGTTATTGCGATATGTAAGTGTTTGTAAGGAGTTTATTAACTTTCTGATGAAAATTTTTTTTAACCCCAGTGCTTTTTACTTTTAAAAGAGTGGAAGAAGACAGTGGTTCTATCAAAAATAGTGAAGTTAAGGAGACAAAGCTGAACTTACTGGGAATCGAAGCTATAAGGGCATACAGCTTCACAATGATATGCAATGCTATAAAATACAATGATAAAGCTAAAAATCATGGGGGAAAATGTAAAAAAATGCATATCAGAGGACAGACAGATTATACGATAAGTAAAAAGCAAGCTCTAAGCATTCTGAAAAAATTTAAATGTAAATATAAGCTAGCGGTTACTGCTCTTAAAAATCGTAGAAGACTATCTGAAAACAATTTGAAGATTAATGGTACCCGGAAAGTATTACTTTTGACGAAGGAAAATGTGGCTTCAAGAATAAGGTACGCAACAGAACATTTTAATTGGTCATCTACATAATGGAGGAACGTGCTCTGTAGCGATTAAGGCAAAATGGTTTTTTTTTTTTTAAGAAATTAGATCCAAAGAGTATGTCCTTCCACTACCAAGCACATAACGTTATTGCAGATACACTTCCAAAACTAGGTCTGAGCATTATGGTATGGGTTTGCTTTTCGTACCATGGTGTCGTTTCTATACTTTTGATCTTTGACAAACACATTGAAGAATGTTCTGTTATCATTCTTTTTAGGAAATGCTTATATAGAAGACGTTTGAGCAGGATACGGTCAAACAATTAAGAGAGCACACTAGCTAAGGAAGGTTTTGCATCAGAAACGAACGACATAATGTCCTCGGCAATACAGTCACTGAACCTAAATACAATAGAACAAATATGGGAAGATGTTAAACGAGTTGTAGCAATAGCAAATCCATCAAGTAGAATACAAATTTTTCTAGTTGTCAAGAAACCGTAGGTTCAAATTCCCATGAAGGGTTGACGTGATCTAATAGACTCTACGGAACGTGTTAACTGAATTTTTTCTTTACTTGATAGAAATATTTGCCTTGCCTCTAATTATCCAAATTTAAAGAGGCTTGGTCCATACATAACAATTCTAAACCACGAGGAATCATATGTTCTTCAAAAAAAAATACGAATAAAAAGCATAGTATTTGCAAGAAAAGACAAGAATTTACTAAAGCAAAAATCTCTGGCATAACATCTATATCTCAAACTAACCCCAACCCCTAACCAATCAGCCGGTCAAAGAATGCCAACGGAAGTTGGGTAATTGCAACAAATAATTCGGAAAATATGCCATAGGAATGCAGGGCTATAAATTACGCACAACACAAAAAAGAGGAAGAAACAAAAAATTGTACGATTGATATACATAAATGGCGTGATTTTTGCACAACCCAACGAATGATTTGATATAACGAGAGTTTCGGGACGCAATATCAATGTTTTTATTGCCCATTTTACTGTTATTTTTTGCTCCCTGCAATAGCAATCATTACAAATGCGACGCATTGCATTGACGATGACGATGTGAACGACGGCCGCATCGAGTACCGGATGCAATTCCTACAAAATGATAATTTATGATAATGACATTTCCGCTTACGGCTCATGGCTGACCGACCCGTACGCCGAGCTGCACCGCACCGCGCAGCACAGCGCAACTATTTACGCCATTGTGTGCATGCGTCTAACCGAGCCGCGCGCACAACCGATGATGCGTAACATTGCGTGGCCACTGTGCAACTCCACAATTTGTCTCATTTTCAAATTTATGCGAGCATTCACTTGTTGGTTATTATGCCAATGAGGCGAGCGATTGGCGAAATTTTTGGGCGCGAGCGGGGGCGCGCACATGCAATATAGACGCGGCAAGTATTTATTGATAATTTCCGCAGGACGCGCGACCGTAATGGCGGGAGTAGGTGGTTGCGAAAGGCAAGCGCGTAACAGCGCGCGTACAAAATAAAAGCGGAAGTGCTGCCATTTTGTGTAACGGCGTCGAGCAATCGATTGTTATTGTTATTGCTGTAGTCGTAGCTATTATTGTTACATTTTCGTAATGCAAATAGTTGAACATGAAGCGAAACTGATGTACAAATAGCGCCGCGTACGCGTACGCGTTTGTAAGGCATAATATAAATGCTTACGCATGCCGCGCCACTACTGCCGCCAACAAGCAACGCGCTGCTCTTGCTAGCGCCTATTGTTGCGCGGCTTTTTGTTTCACGCGCCACAGCGCACTTGTATGCGCACTCAATTGTTTACGGCAATTTATGAGATACGCGGATGTTGGTCAACGCCAGTGTGCGTATGGCTCACGTTTGGGGCGCCGCTTGACATTCAGGCGCGCGCTCACGCGCATATAGTTATAGTTTGCATTTATAAGGACATACGCGGCACTTCAGTGTGCAGCGCACAGTTGGCGCGGCGCTTATTGTTATTATTTATGGTTGTAAGCGCAATATTATGGCGTCAATCTCTAATGACCTTGAAAATTAGTTCCTTGCAAAAAGCCGATGAAACGCTCACTTTGCAACTGCAAGCGCGTACATATGGTATTTGTTAGTTGTGTTTATACACCACTATTTAATTTATATTGTTATTGTTTTTTATAATATAATCTGTAATTATTTTCTCATTGAATCGCCAAGCACGTGCCGCGCGTCCAACAACAAATTGTCCATGGTATTTACAATACAAATAGTAAATGTTGCTGGCACAACCACCGCGCTTGCAATTATTTATGACACACATACATATCTGTATAATAATTTATGTAAATATTTAATTGTTTAAAATAACTAAAAGCTTGTGGCATTAATTGCGTATGCCGAACGCATTACAGCGACCATATTTGTTGTGCATCCGTTAGATGGGACAGGCGGCATGTGGCGGCGAGATTTGTGGCTTTGGCGGAATTTACGCACAAATACCAATTAAAGGAAAATAAATTATTTGTAGGAGTGAAACTTATAAAAAACTAATTAAATTTTATATTATGAAAAATTTTCTTAAATTCTGCCATCTGATCAAATTTGACCCGGACTGACAAGAAATTACGTTTTCACGTATTTTCATACAAATATTTATTAACGCATTCAAAATATGTTTTTCCGCCCATTTGACATCTGATCAAATTTGACCCGGACTGGCAAGAAATTACGTTTTCACGTATTTTCATATAAATATTTATTAACGCATTCAAAATAGGTTCTTCCGCCAATTTGACATCTGATCAAATTTGACCCGGACTGACAAGAAACTACGTTTACACGTATTTTCATATAAATTTTTATTGACGCATTCAAAATATGTTTTTCCGCCCATTTGACATCTGATCAAATTTGACCCGGACTGACAAGAAATTACGTTTTCACGTATTTTCATACAAATATTTATTAACGCATTCAAAATAAGTTCTTCCGCCAATTTGACATCTGATCAAATTTGACCCGGACTGACAAGAAATAATGTTTTCACATATTTTCATATAAATATTTATTAACGCATTCGGTAAATCAAGTTTTACAAATTTTGACAACTTTTTGTGCGCGAGAACTTTTTAAAGTCTAACCGCTACAATGATAAGAATATTTTCGACTCAAAATTAGACCGATTTGGGGGCTAAAGTCTTCCACTACAGCGTCTTCCAACCGAAAGTAGTTGCCATAAAAGCAGCAGTAGATCTATTGCTCCAGAGCGCAACCTCCTGCAGAATGGTGGCTACTTACTTCAATAGTAGGACAGCGGACATTAGTCTTGGGCTCGCTGACTGTACGCTCAAAACTAGTCAAGTCTAAACTCTTTATTTCTGGCTTTGAGATACTACATAATCAGTGTAGTTTGGGTGCCTGACACAGCGGTATTACAGTAAACTGTAAAGCTGATGTGCTCCTTAGGTTAAGTGCTTTAGTCTCACTAGTTGCAAAATGAAAACGGGTGGAGCTCCGTTGGCTTCTTTTGGCTTACTACTTGCTGGTTGGACCTCAGGTCAGCTCTGCAAGCGTTGGTTGACTCCTAGCAACTGTGCAGTTAATCATAAGTGGTCGAGTGAGCTCTTGGTCCTCAGCATAGTCCACCAATAGTTGTATTAATTTAAACTGGTCACTATTCGATTGGAACTCATGAAGTAAAATTGAAAATTATACCAAATGCCAACTCGACGAGCTGCTTGGAAGAAGCTGACATGGAATTATCTCAGTCTTAGATTTCATACTTTTGGATATCCAGGTAAAGCAGTGGAAATAGACATAAAGCATCTAAGACCTAAACTAGTAGATTTGTGATGGGTTCAAGACGCTTTGTCGATAGCGGATATTAAACTACATGAGCTTTTTTCTGGGTTCACAAATGACAGTATTTAGTAGTCTAATTGTGATCTCCCGCCATCTTGAGGCGACAGCCAGCTAACCTAACCTAAGCTAGTAGTTCTGCTAGTTGTTGTTGTTGTAACGGTAACTTAGTCCCGTTAGGATGGTAAAGATTCGATAAGCTGTAAACGAGGTCATCCAACGGTAGGTCCAGGAAACGTGCTGTTTTGACGGGGTTGGACCATAGGGAGAGGGGTGTCAAATGTGTAAGCTTAGCAGGGCATGCAAAGAGGTCATTAGTGTCATGCGGGAACTTGTTGCATGGTGTACATATGTTTGGTAAGTTGGGTTCGATTCTGGATAAGTAGTATAAGTTTAACCTACTACAGTATCCAGAGCGAAGCTGCTTAAGGCTCACACTCGATTGTCGCGACAACTCGAGCTCGTCTTCTGCAGTAGGTGGTGGTTTGACGGTGAAAGTGTTAATGGCTCCACTGTGAATGGCGGTTTCTGCATGTCTGAAGTTAATTCCGTCCGAAGTCTGGTCGGAGTATTGTTTTATGTCATCGACGTAGTTGAGGACGCACCTCTAGATGCTCCTAGGAGGCGATTACCCTACAACTCAGATGACCGCAAGAACTGCTTAGAGAGGAGTTCGTTGTGCTCCTTAACTGGGAGGATACGGACCTCACTGTGCAGGAGTTCGATAGGAGACATCAAGAGGTGTTGTAGCTTCCTCGTCTGCGTATCTCTGCTTCCAGGCGACCATATTGTTGCGGAATAGTTAAGCCTGCTAGTAATTAGGGAAGTCATGAGTTTACATCTGGTTTTATTTTGCCAAGAGAACCTTCTAAATTACTAGAGTGCCATTGAAATCTTCCAAAATCTAATAGGTTTTAAAGTCGTATAGCGGAGAAAGTAACCAGGGTTTTGAAAATCTCATTGAAAGTTTCTGATCTGGACAGATCTATCCTCAACTTTGTTTTAAACCATTTGGCAATATTTTGTATTAAAGGCAAGCCCGTTTTATGAGCCGGAGTTTCCCCACAACTTAGCTGGCGCGATCTCAAAAAATTATCTTAATTGTCATCGAGATTATTCTTATCATGTGGAAGTGTAAGTACTACATAATTATTTACTGTTATAACAAAGTGTTCTTGTTCTTTTAATCCAAGTAAAGTATTTATAATGTTTTCTTAATTGGACCGAGTGAGGCGTACCAAAGTAATACCCATACAACCGCGTATGTGAGAAAAACATCTAATTTCCAACTTACCAGCAAATTCCATAATGATCCCGCAGTGTTGCAACGAAATTCGTAATTAAATGTTTAACAAAAATCACGCGTCCGGAAAACTTGCAACAGCTCATGCAATGGCCTCAGCGCCAGCGGCGGCAGCAAGATGCAACATGAAAATGCCTGCAAAGAATAAGGAAAATTACATGCAACGCAGGAAGAGCCAGCGCCCACTACAGACAAGCTGCATAAATAACTTAGAAAGCAGCAAGGCGAAAGAAAAGTTAAATGAGAAGCAGAAGAAGAAGCAGAAAAAAACGAAAAAGCTTAAAAGTTAAAGAAAGCAACTTTGCGTAGAGAAGTAATGCAATTTTTTGCTTGTTAACATTTTTAGCATTCAGAATTTTTAGCCATTATTTCGGTTGCCTTAATGGCTTAGAACGCAGCACTAACCACTAATATGCGGCCAGCAAAGCGGAAGTGTACCGCCAGCAATGCACACTGGTTGTTGTTGGCGTGCGCGCACACAGCGCTACTAGCACACACAGCCTGCAGGTGACCGTTGTGGTTATCAGCTTTTAATAAGTTTTTAAAAAGCATAAAATTTCTTTTAACTAGCGCTTACGAATTTCTAAAGCAGCGCGCGGCTACCAACACAACAACAAAACCTTCTACAACACTTTTAACAACAATAACAAAAGCGTCGTAAGAAAATGCAAAATATTATGCGGTGGGAAAAGTTTTTATCAACGCGCTGCCATGAATTGCACAAAGCGCGTTGTGCAGTGTCAAAGCGGTAAAGGTGCGCGCACAAGAAGTTTGCCTGCATTGCATATATATTTTTATAACGCGGTAAAGCGCTGCCTGCATTATGACCAATTTACAGACCGCGTCAGCTAAGTTACATTATTCGCTAGCCGCTTTTATAGCAGGCGCGTTAATTTTCAAAGCACGCGTACGCTAAAGGCTCGTCCGCGCACACAGCGTCTAATGCGCGCGTCTTAACTTTGCTGTTGCTTGCTTTGTATACGCGCGCACACACTTACTTTATGCACCGTAGTGTAGACTACCGCCATTTTGCGTTAACTTTACTTTGTCGTGCACAGTTTTTGGTGACGCCATTTTATAGAAAATGAATTCATAATTAGATGACACCATCGGCGCGTAAATAATTTTCGCCACCCACGAGGCTCACACTCAAAGGCGCCTTGCATAAGTTGGTCGGTCGAGTTATTGGTTGGTTGGCTGGTTAGCTGCTTAAAGCGCGCCACATTAGCGTTTCGTTGCGTATACTTTGGGCGCGGCGCAACGCGCTTCCCTTCGCGTTACTTTAACTTAAATAGTTGCTGTGCGCGTTGCTGCGTTGACTTGCGCGCGTACTTTTTCTCTTTTTTATTATGCTTACTTTGCCTTGGCGTCTCCACTGCCAACTTCCAGTTTTGATTTGCACATCTCCAGGAAATCTTGGTAAACTTTTCTTTAGCAGTGCGCGCGAAGGTTGAAAAGTTTGCTGCCACATAGCCGCCAACGAAGCGGCAACCAACAACGTCGTTTGCATTTTGCCAACTCACACCAAACGCTTTACTACTGCGTACTGCTTTACCGGCAGTAGCGCGAGCGCTGTACGCGCGCGCCCCCATTTTTCTTAGCGCATTGTTAGCGCTTTGCTGTTGTCTTGCTTGCTCTTATTTCTTACGTTTTTCTTTGTTGCCCTTGTTACTGTTGTAGCAGCAATGGTTGTGTTTGTGTGTGTGTGGGTGTGTGCGTTTCTTTATCGCGCATTTACCAAGTGGCAAAGTTTTCTCGTTATAAGTTTCAGCGTAGCCTTTGTGCGCGCGCGTTTTCTAGTTTGCGAAAACTTTTCGATATTCTTGTCGCGTTTTTTGTTGTTGTCCAAAACTTTCAGCATCTTTCCCGCTAGCCTGCATCCGTTATGTATCGAGCGCGCACAGCGTTGTGCTGCTTTTCTAATATCGTGCTCCTTCCCAACGCGTTACGCCGCGCCGCGCCGCTCAGCTTACCTAAAACAGCAGCCACTTTACCTATCTAGCCGCACATCTTCTGCATTATTTTTGCTTTCACATAAATGTACAATTGTTGTTGCTATTGATGGTATTATCATATTTGCTACTGCTGCTACTACATTTTTTGTAATTGTTGTTGCGTTACCTTCATATACGCTAGCTGGATGTACTTACCACTTCCACGCATTTCTCGCTAGTGACGTTTCACCGTTGTATAATAAGCGCGCAAGTTTATTTCTTAGGCAAAAGTTGGCGAAAAAGTTTGGCGCTTCGTTTGTTCGTTTCGTCCTCTCCGCTCCTCCGCTGACAGCGCTGCGTTTCCGTTAGTATTTGTACTATTTTTCTTGACAGCGCTACTTCTTCTGCGCCTATATGTATATTATCTCTTGCTACTGGCTACACCGCTTCGGTGTTGGTTGCTCGAAGCACGCAGCGAAAAAACTTGCAGAACTTCAACTTGAAAGTGTACTTTAAATTCTTGCAAATGAGCGCATCACCAAAAAATAACTTTTGAACAACTTCAATCTGTTTGACGCCGTTGAAATAAACAATTGAGGTGCTGCGCTTATGTGGTGGGAGAGAAAAAATTATCGCGATTTAAAAAACAATCAAAATATAATATTTCTTTATTACCACTTATGAATTTCAAGTGTGTAACGGTTTACAGAAACTCAAAAACCGGAAAAAGTTCAATATTTTCCTATCAGGAAGTATAATAACTACCAAAATGGAATAAATTAGTGGGGTCGAAGTAATATAATTAGAGAGAGTGTCAGCAGTCTATTATCGCTAGATGGCGCTCGGCGCAAAAAAGTAGTTTTGGATGAAATTCTCTTAAGGCTAAGCATAAGGTAGAGCAAAAGCATCGGCGTTACATGGATATATTGTGAACATAAAGGATTTGTTACGGTATTAAAAGGGGCTACACCCAGGAGGCAATGCTATCCCACCCTCGTGCGACTGATAATCACGTATGAGGTGGTGGCCTGGGCTACAAGAGCTTCGCAGACCTCGGTAGGTCTCCAACTATCGAAGCTACAACGACTTGCATGTAACTGCATGTTGGGTGCAATGCACACTTGCCCAACGGCAGCACTTGAAGTCACGCTTGAGCTCACACCGCTTGATCTAGTGATCGGTTAGGTAGCCAAGCACACACTTCTGCAAATGACGGCAGAAGGGTGTGGCAGTGGTAAGGTAATCTCGTCCCAGCGGATGAAAGAGTTAAATGGTACCATACCATTGGCCCATTTCTCTATGAGATCCAATCTTAACTGCTGCAGAAGTGTAGAAAACGGTTGAACTGCATAGCAGAACGTAACCATGTGTGCCTCAACTGGGTGCCCGGTCACAAAGGTATTGGCAATTGGAGAGGCATGGGAAATTTCGAAAGACCTTAGACAAGGCAAGATAATTCTAAATCTTCCAAATACCTCCGTTGACAGAAAGTCGTACTTGTAGATTCAAGAAGACGATGGTTAGCCAGCATAAAAGGCGAAGACTATTGAATCTTACAGGCTTTCTTTAGTTTTCGGATAACCGCATCTTTTCGACAGTCTTGATTGATACCGACTATAAAGAGACCATGCCTTCTAAAAGAGCCGGCAAAAATGAACTCATAACTCCAGTCAACTATGTTAAACTGCAACTTTTGGCTTTTGACATCGACAGAAATTCCACAAACATCTTTCGCCTCTTTCTCCTTTGGTTCCAAGGTTCAATAAGATGTCTGAGAGAGTTAGACTAAGTCGGAGCGTCCATGTGTGAAGCTGCAGCAGGAACTTTTATAGTTTGCTTGGACTCCATTTTTAAATTACAACCTTTTGGTTATCTTAAGATAAAATATTCTCTATGCTCTATTGCGGTTTGGTGGCAGAGTTCGCGAATATTAATTCGAGGAAAGTATTGTTATTTTTCCTCAATATCATTGAGAGAGCCTAGAATTTATTTAAGGAATGTCCCTTATCACTATCAACAGCATCAAACTATTTCATTCTCAGACTTGTTTTGGTGCGTAGATACAACGAAATCGATGGAAACTGCAAAGCTTATGAATTTGCAAGAGATGGTACTAAAATATAATTAGAAGCGCTTGAAGAGAACAACTTTAATTTAACTCGTTCTCCTTCCGTTCTTGTTCCTTAGATCGGAATGTTACGAGTTGAGTCTCCGTTGTCCTGCTGGGTTCTTGCATTAGTCCTATGGACCTTGCGGAAGCTCAGGAGGCGTTGGTAGATGACCAGCTTCTGTATGACTGTGAGATTCTTCAGGTCTAGGGTAAAAAATGGAGATCCCCTGAACTACTTGCCCTTAGCAAGTACTCGTAAGAGTTCTTACTGGACATGCTCTAAAGGAATCCATGCGCTAAGTCTTTAAGTCTTATTGGCCGCAAATTGTCAAAGCCAAATGGAGGAAGGCTAGATACAAGCAGCCAAGCATTTTCTCCCCTATTGTCGAGCTTTCACAAGACTGAAGTTGAAACATCTCCGCAGTCATACTTTCGGCGAACCAGGAGAGATAGTCAAAATTGACATCAGCTGCATCAACAAATTTGTTGCCGTCTCAAAATGCACTTTTGAATGTGTATGGGCTTTTTAATCAATATAAAGGAGTTTTAGATGTTAGAACGGACCGTCGTCATTAGCAGTATCTGTTTGTGCTTGCAACAAGATCGGTCTTTTAACCTAACCTAACCTAAACTTTAGGTAGACCTGTTGACAATCTCCTCTATACGGAAACTGAAACTGAAGATTTTTCCAGCTGTAGAAATACACTCCAAAATAATTATCTCTCAAAAAGTTAATATTTTCGACTTCCATCAAAAAAGCACATACAAAAAGTCCAGCTTTACAACTCATCACCCACTGAGTGTCATTCCAATTAACCATAAAAATGATGCACGAAATAATTTATGTGTTCTGCGAACACTTATAGTCAAATTTAACGATGAAATCGATGAGCTGCCGGACTTTTTGTTTTACAAACTGCCACAGTACTTCACCTGTCTGCGCACACAACAAAACAACAACATTTTGTCATTGCATAAATAATTTCTCCCCGAATTTGACAATGAGTGCGCCAATAATGCGATGACGGGACGAATGATGATTATGATGGCGTTGATGATGAAGGCAATGCTGTTGATGAGGATGTGTGAAATCATGAATCATCAACGGAGCAACGCTAAGCCGAGCCGCAAATGGGCAACACTTCAATTGGCAGACGTGCGAGCACGCGAGGCCTGCATATTTGCCATAAATAATAAATAATTCCAATAAAAATTGTGCGCACGCGCTGAATGCTAATCGGAGGAGATACTCATACACATAAACCCAAGTATGAACTGGCGGCGAAGGCGGCAAAACAACAATAACAAAAAAAGTGTGGCATTTCTTTAGAGACGCCAGGCAGCCTCGATCACGTCGCATTTGAGTCAGAATGCTGGAGCTACAAATACAAAATAAGTTTGAAAAAAAAAATAATAATAATAAAGTGGGATTGGGTGCAAAGTGAACACCTTTTGTTGTTTTTGTAGCTTTGTTGCTATCATTTATAGAGGAGGTCATTTGTGCAAATAAAGCAAATGGTATTTTGTTTGAAAAGTAATATTTTTTAGGGAAATTTTTATTGATGGCATTAAAATCGATCTTATGCAACGAAATTGTGTTACGCAACAAAAAACCGTCACGCTCGAAATTTGGATTGTTAACTTTTGTGAGAGAAATTTTTAATAATGACAGTAAAATCCTTCATATGCAACGAAATTGCGTTACGCAACAAAAAACCGCCACGCTCGAAATATGCATTGTTGACTTTTTTAGTTTAAATTGTGTGGTGTAATACCCATAAAGTTAAAAAAAAAACACAATAAGAAAAAGAGAGTTGCCACCTGTTTGGAAATTAACAACAAAAATTGGTAAAATAAAAACACTAAATTAAGTGGTAATGAAGAGAGGTAGGTTTTGGGAACTCACTCTTGAAATTTTTGTTTTGAAATCTTGTTTAGGGTTGCCACCTGTTTCAAAATACAACTTCTAAAAATACGCTTTATTAGTGAATTACAAACTGAAATCCAAGCTCCAAACTAAGGCGTCACGGAAGGTTTTCAGTTAAAAATGTTCTGTAGAGTTGCCAGACTTCGGAAATAAAAAAATTATTTCGTTATACATATGAGAAATCGTTCCTTAAAAGGGTATTTAGTGATCTTCGGAATACACAAAAAATGTGGACTTGCTAGGATTACCAATAAAGTGCTCGCAACGATATTGAAAGACTCATAAAATTATTGTGTTGGTTTAAGATTTGGGAACGTATATTGGGTAGGTACAAAATAAAAAGGTCTTCGAGACAAATACTGAATAATGATGCATATCAGATCTTTGACAGCAGTGAGTGGTTTAAAAACGTGTGAGTTACCTAATGTCTGGCGAAGGTTTTATCACCCTTTTCAGAGCATCCAGGTATTAATCTTCAAGATATGCTGTATGCCACAGCTGCTTGATAAACGAAGCTGCTTAGACGTCAACTCAAGTAAAACTGAAATGAGCTTATTTACTAGGAGGTCTAAGATTCCAGATGTTCCTTTTCCCTCGCTCGGCAGCTCGCGCCTTCATACTGATGACAAGGCACCTTTCATGAAGCCAAACATTGAGAAGAGAGTGAGAAAGGCGACGGTTGCCTTATACGGCTATAGAGGAGCTGCTAACAAGGATATTTTTAAATTTTTCTCCTTCTTTGACTGTATCTGTGGGAACTTAGATCCCAGCGTCGCGTGAGCTTAGCAGGTTCGAAACAACAATTAGCTCTTGTGTGACTGCGAGATTATTTTGATTTTCAGATTTACTGAACTATTTGCCAGTAGTAAGGTTCATCTTGTGGCAATGGTGGGAGTTTTGATATTGACCAACAGGTATACATGCGGTAAGGCTGAAAATTCTATCGATGGCATATTGGTGTAGTTTTATGGAGGAAGTTGAGACGGACTTTCTAAACTGATCGGTCCTTGTTTAAAATACTTTTGTTTTTTTACAAAATATCGTCCTTGTTTCTCGAATTTCTGTTTGCATGAACTTGGTTATTCTGGCATCGTTCCATTCTGTTCTTATCCTTTTAGAGGTCAAACGGCTTCTAATCGAGCGTTGTATAGCAGGATCAACATCTATTAACTGGATACTATTGATAAAAGATTCCGAACGCTCCAGAAATGTTCAGGAATGCTCCAAGACCGTATTCCCTACACACAAGAGCTCTTTCGACATTAAATACTAGAGTATGGAGTGCTGTTTTTCGTATATGCATGCTGCGCCTTATACAAGCTTCTAGGAGGCGCTCGGGCCCTGATGTGGACGTCCAAAATTTTCTCTACCGTTTTCAGCATGGAGTAGGTTGGGTTGTTTCTACCTGCTTTCGGTATGAAAACTACCTAAACCTCTCTCCATGAGTGTGGCACATAGTTGAACTTAACGCATCTCCTAAAAATCGACTTTAGTCATGGCACGGATAGACAGAGCGCATTCTGTAGTATGACAGGAATGATTCCGACCGTACTGGGGAGGGGTTTGTATGGGTCGAATGAGTGAATTGCCCACTCTATTTTATTATCCGTAAAGATGTGTTCGGAAAAGCTTACCGCACTATTCCCTTCATAGCTAGGACTATCCGTGTCTTAGAAAGCACACACTAAGTTTTGCAATGAGTCCTGGAAGTTGTCCCTCTACTCTCCGCTACTTTTGCGAATTAGACCGGTCCAAGCTTTTGGATAATGGTTTCCTAAGTCTCACCACCTCGTGGGTCTTTTCAAATCAACTACAAAAGCTCTTTCAGGATTTTCGCTTTGCCCTACGCACCAACATCTTGTAGTTTCTTAGAATATCTTCATATTTGTTCCAATAGTCTACGATTTTTGCTAGCTTGGCTCAGTTGAAGCGTACGGAACTGCTTCAACTGAGCCAAGCTGCGTCTGCGTCTGCAAGACCTAAACTTCTTCGCCACCGAGAAAAATTCGTTTTATGCTTGAGTCGCAGCGTAGGACAGGTGTAGTGCAGAGTTGTATTTAGGGTAGATATTCATAAATACAGTCACGCCCTTTTCAATCTATTCATGTGTGTTATACACGTAAGGTCTAAGTCTCTTGCCTAATAATATTTGCTTGTAGATATCCCAGTTTATACTATTCCTGGGATTTCTCTTATCTCGTTTCTGATCTGCTTCCGATCTGTGCTTAGACCCTCCATTTTTCTAGCAATGTATCTCATTTTATGTATAGTGTTATGCCTAGAACCTAGAACGTTCCTGGAAGTGGGTCTTATGCAGCTACGTTCACTGCCTCGATTAGCTACCACTAGACTACTTTGTAAAATATAATTGAGTAGGAACTCACCTCGTGACCACCAACCGAAGTTCAGTTTTCTTCTTGTTTTTAGTTTTCTTCGATTTTTATTTTTGTTTTTTTTGCTGTTTTGTAATGACTACTTTATGTCATTCATATAATGACTACTTCAAGTCTTTGTGGTCTATTTGACATATTTAAAAGAAAGCTTTTCAGATAAGTGTTTCAAGTGTATCCTGCATACTATTATAAAGCTTCATATTTTATATGTACATTTATATATAATTTGTATATAATGATATATAAAATAAGATTTTTTAAGTAATTGAGACAATTTAACAGTTATTATGATAGTATTTACTACTTCACAGACAAAACGGAGTGTATGCATTAAGGCGAGCAGCGGCAAAAACAACACAACTAGCACTTCAGCAGTTGGATTGCTCCAATTCCGGTCACACAGAGACTCTTACACACAAACACACACAAGCAATGCTTGCAGACAATACAAGCATAATTTTCCACTCTTAAACCGTTTGCATTAACGGTACGCGTGTGTTTTTCGCGCCCAAGCCACTGCCCCACCCCCGCAAGTACATATGTACATACATATGCAGCATATAATTTTTTGTTTCGCCGCTAATTCGAGCAGCTGCAATTATCCACAACCAACTGAGCGTGCATTATTTTTTCACACACAGAAATCCATCAAGAGTGATGAGTAGTTGAAACGCTATGTGTGTGCATGCTATACGTGTGGCAACACCATCGGCAGCAGCAGCTGCAGCAGTAGCGGCTACACCGGCGGTGGCGGCGGGCGGCGCTTCACCAGCATCGTCATCAACTCGGCTAAACGGTGCGCCGATTCGCCGGTACGCAGGCAAGCTGCATCGACAGCAACAAAGACAAATACAACAACAACAATTACGACTACAACAATAACAACAGCAACAGCAACATCATCAGTGGCAGCAGCACCGGCAGCTCGAACAACATGAAATCCATTAGTGCATGGCTCATTAAATCAGGAATAGCCTCCATTTTGCTAATGGAAAATTCTCATCATCTTCTTCGGCCTGTGCCGCGCTTCCGTCTGCGCCATTACAGCAGTTTTCGTGCTGTTTTTTCTGCTACGTTTTGCTGCTGCCACGCTGCTGTTTGCCCGGCAGAGTGAAGGCGATGACGATGTCGGCGGCCTCATTGCCATGCTGACGCCACATTGGGTGGCTGGAGGAGAACGCACGGACGGGCGGCGACTGATGACGCCACGACAGCCTTCAGCGCTTAACTAATTCGGCAGAAAATAAGCTAAGCACTCAAATACAACAACAACAATTACATATACTTATGTGTGTTGGGTGGTAAGGCTCATTGGTCCGTGCGCTGCACAGCTGAGCCGCATGCCACATAACTGTGGCACATACACACTGACAAACAGTCATATGCTGGATTTGTGTGCTGGTTGTCATGGCCGCATACTTTGCCACCCACATGACACATGCCGCTGCTCCACTCACAATCACCGTACATCATCACTGCTATGTGGTGGTGGCTAGCCTGAGGTCCTCTACCTGCCTGCCTGCTGCTGTTAGGCGCCACAGCAGCTAATAAGAAGAAATGCGCGCTGAGTTCTAAAATTGGAAATAGCACACAATTTCCCTAATTGGCGAGTGGCTGCTTAAGCCGATGGTATACTGTTGTTGTTGTTTTATGTTTTTTTTTCTGCAGCAGCACCTGCCTGTCAGTGTTGCCGCTGTTGTATTTTTCATATACACGGATGTAGTGGCTAGTTGCCAGTGGCGCTGTTTTACAGTTGTTGGACGTTCCAAGGTGGCTGCATGCCACAATATGTTGGCGGACTAGTTTAGCCTGAAAGAAATTCCTTCACTTACGTCCAAAGCTCATTTTTCATACCTAAGAACTGAATATGTAGATTAAGTTAGGTTAGGTTAGTCTGTTAGACCAGTTTCATTCCTTAGCGATTCCAGTTGTAGTGCCGTCATGTAGTTCATGAGTAGTAAACATCATTTAGGGTACTAGAGTTTTACGAGAATTCCACAAGGTTATGTGGCCTCGCTAATGACAACTCTTCTAGAATCTCAAACTGTGAGTCTTCAACTGTTTGAAGCTTTGCCGTGCCAATACAGGACGCGTACAATTGCAAATCAATTCCCACAACAGCCGGTTCTATGTTACCGGAATTGACCAGGATTTTATCCGGCCAAGAGCTGTACTTTCGTAGATCTAACCTCGTTTGGATCCGTAAGCTTTAGATTACAAGTGCAAAAGAGATGGTTCACTGCTTTCTAGTGCCTTCTTCTTGACATTTCCGACAGTTTTCTCTATCTGCCCCATCCAGCAGGTTTGCACCGACACCAGACTGTGATAAGTGTATCAAATTGTTTATCAATCCGAAAATAAGCTTTCCCCATCTTAACTATTTTCCATTCAAACTTCTATAGCGCTCGAGCCCTTGGCATTACACCACTTTCCCATATTTCTTAATCGGAAATATTCTAGTTAAATCCGGATTAGTTGTGGACACAGAGTAATTTCGGGTGTTTTTAATATGGCGGACGCAATATAATGTATAGTGTTCTATCGTGCAACGCTCTAATTTTACTAAGCTTAAACTATCAGCTGTCGTTTTTTTAGCATTGACAACTCTTTACTACATAAATGGCGGTAGAATTAATTCTTGCGTTTATATTGGAACACCCTGTATTTAATTTCCAATCTAAATAAATGATCATTTTGACGAGCTGAGTCGATCTAGCCATGTCCGTCTGTATATATTTGAATTAGTCCCTTATTTTGGCATCCGTTCTTTTCTGCCGCAGAAGCTACTCATTTGTCGGAACCGCTGATATCGGACCATTATAAGATATAGCTAGATATAACTTTTTTATCTGAGAAGATGTCCTCAAAAAATTTAGCAAAGATTATTTTCCGAGGCATCGCTAAATATATTGGTTAGATCGGACTACCAAAACATATAGCTGTCATACAAACTGACGATAAAGATCTTTTATAATCTTTCATGCTGTAAGAAAGGCACCTGTGAAGGGTATGGCAGCTTCGATGCAGTTGAATTAATGTTATTTCTTCTTTAATACGGCTTTGTAATTTTATTCGTAATTCTTATGGTCTTTGGGACTCGGTCACTGATCTCGGTTTTGGGGTGCTAATATTGTAAGGCTTCCTGACTAATTTATGCAAACAAATAAATAACGCTGCCTCGATTGATTCGAGAATGCTCAAAGTTCTCAACAACTACTCAGCTCTTTCATTGACTTGGGAATTCTTGTAATCTATACGCAGCCCACGCCAGATCCCGAACACGCCACACATCGAAACCAATGTGCCTATCATTCGTACGATATTGGTATAAGAGAGCTATCTCTCTAGCTGAAAAATTCAATATCTCCACTTCCATAGTTCTTTTTGGATCCATTGGATCTATCAGTCTCCAGTATCAGCTAAAAATTTTGGTCGTACATTTACCAGATCTATCTAAAAGTTTCTAATAACTGTTGGAAAATTTGCTTTATAATTTTTTGACACAATGTTTTTTTTTATGTGTGCCAATAGAAAGGGTTCACAGGCTCGCTGCGCAGCAAAATCGGCTCGACGATTACTGGCTACAGGAGAATTTACATATAGAAGCTTCGGGCATAGCTCGGTGGGTAATGGAAGTTCGGCATTGAAAATGGACGATGGAGTTGGTGCAGGATTATATTGTCCAGAGTTAGCCATAAGGCAGCCTTTTAAGTTGTCAGACCACTGCAGTATATTTAAAACTGAGGTCTTTGCTATTGCGAAAACCGCGGAGCTGGCCTCTAGTGCACCTGCAGGCAATACCAGAGTCAACATCTAAGTAAACAGCCAAACAGAAATGAAGGCAGTAACCTCGTATCGCATATCGGTCAGAAGTCTCTTGGGAAGCAGGGCAGCAGTGGAAAGTATGGTGTACAGCTAACACTTGAAAACGTGATCAACATTGGGAAACCCATGGTAAGAAAATCAAAACCCTATAGAACTAGCTACCTGGGTGCAAGACAGTAAAAGTCATGTGCAAAACGGCAGATCGGAAGTATGCAATACTCTTATGAACACTCGATAGAAGAGACTGTAGGAACATTATCGAAACACTAACTGGTCACTCTCTGGTGTCCTGTAGAATGGGGCTGACAGATCGAAAAGACTGTAGGAAATGTCTAGAGCAAGGCACCAGGGAACCAATGGAGCATCTCTTGTGCCTCTGTCCTGCATTGGCAAGGCTACGCTGTAAGCATCTGGTGTTCCCGCGATATGATATACTTGAGAAGGTATCGATAGTAAGACCACAGAGTCTGTTAAATTTCGCGTCAAGTGCAGACATCCTAAAGGATGACTACTCTTCTTGGACTTAGCAACTGAACTTGATCTGGTATCGCAAAGGACCAAAACTAGCCTATGCGTGGATCATTAGCCTGCCAGATTAACCTAACCAAACCTAATCTATGTTTAAAAATATGGAACCCCTGCCAAATTTATGACAGTTGACAGAATATGAAGATGGATGGATGTATAGAATAAAGTTTAATGCAGTACTATATTTTGAGACATGAAGGTGGGAAATCGACCCACTGTAACATGAGAGCTTACGAAGTGAAATAGGCTTAAAGTTCTCGAGCTATAGTAGAAGTTATGCAATCCCAAAGCAATTCTTAAGGCCATTACTATTGGTTTCGGTATTTTGGATATTTTTGAATGCAAGTTCGAATCATTTTGAGAATTTAGAAACCTGCTTTCGGAAAAAATTCGCAAAAATACATTTTTAATTTGACTTCGCCGTTAGAAGTATACAAAGTTTCATGTGTTAAAAAAACGTGAAATTGAATTAAAACAAAAAAACCAACTTCCTGCCACCGCAGGCCTTGCAATATGGAACGTGCAACATGCCGCATGCTTGCATCAGTTGCGAGCTTGCCTACACTTGCCACGCACACGCACTTAGGCATAATTAGTCGTTGCCGCATGGATACAAGTATGTCTGTGTGGCATGCCACGCCTCATGCACAGCGTTGCGCAACTAAATAGTAACCTTGTAAATTTAACGAATGCCTCGAGTGCAAAAAACCACAGAAATTGCAAAATACAAACGCACATGGCTATATATATATCTACATACCGTTATATACATATGTACATGTTCATAACGGTAGATGAATGTTGCCCCATGCACTTGTGCGCCTGTGTCGGTACTTCAAAAATTTAATTAGCTCACGAAAATGTTACGTTGCATGTTGAATGCATCATGTTGCATGAAGTGTGGCCTGAGGCGCTAGAAATTTATTGAGTTAGTTTTGAGTGTTGCCGGTTATGCTTTATTAATTTCAAGTGCCACACAAAGTCGGAAACTTTTCGTTTTCGTTGTGCGTGTGTTCATATATTTTGCGGAGGAAAAGAGTTTTGATTAATTTTTAGCTAATTAGCGTTTTGTGGAGAGCTAAAATATGTTTAAGTTTTCTGAAATACTTTCTCATTTACGAAATTTTGGTATTTATTAAGCCATTAGGACTAGGAAATGTATCAAGGTAGGCTACACGCGGTTCAAGGATCGGCAGAGCTTCCGAGCTTTCATTCTACTGAGTTATCGGTTATGGGTTACCGCCTTATAAAAAGGTCCCAAGAATCTGCATTTTCGAAATTTACTCTAGATTCTCGGTGTCATCAAAATCTTCGGAACTTTTTAAGATTAAATTATGGATTATGCGCCAAAGTTTTTAAACAAAAAAATCCCGATTAATAAAATTGAAGTTTCGAAACCGTCAGAAGCCTCGGAGCTTTCTAAGACTGAATTACGGAGTACCGAAAATAAAAGAAATCACAATAATCAGATTCCTGAAATTGACTTCCGCGGACACCGGAAGTTACAAAGCTTAATAAACTTGAACTTCCGAGATCAACAACAGCTTTGGAGCTTTTTAAGACTGAATTACGGACTACTGAAAATAAAAAAAATAAAAAACTTCCTATTACTGAAATTGGTTCCGAGCTTCCGAGGTCACCAAAAGTATTGCAGCTTCCTAAGACCGATTTATGGGTTATTCGGTATCCTCTTTAAAATAAATTATCTGTTTTCGGGTATTGATTGTGGACTTCTCACAACACTTGAAGCTTTGGAGTTTTCTAAGGCTACCATTTGAAAATAAAAAGATCCCAAACAACCTGATTTTTGAAATTGACTCTGAATTCTCGAGGGCAAAAAGGAAATCCCAAAGTCTCCATTCTTGAAAATAACTCAGAACTTCCGAAGTCACAAGAAGCACTCAGTGAGACAATATCAAACTATTAGTTCTATAGAACGGCAAAAGCATCGGAGCTTTCTAAGCCTCATACTTGTATATGGCCTAACCTCTAACAAATGCTCAGAACGAAGTTCTGTTCGCTTCATGCTTTTAGTTCAAGTTATGTGATCGGGTGAACTCTCAGAAATCCATTCAGTCTCCATGGAATCTTGCCATCTCTTGCAGTTCGGGAAGCAACCAAATTTCTTGCCATTTCGAATGGAATTCAAATTTATATTCAATACTTTGAAGTTAAATCAATCTATACCAAAGTAAGGGTATAAGGGAACTGTGAAACGGCAAAAAAGCTTAGATGAGTTGCCAAACGATTTAATTTTTAAATTTGATTTATATAAAAAAAAAAAAAATTTTTTCCTTCAAAAAAAAAAAAAAATATATATATATTTTGCATAGAGTTGCCACTGAATTTGTGAATGTGATGCAAAATTTTAAATCAAATATCTGAAATTTCGGGATTTGAAATTTGTTCGGCTGACTTCTTATGCATTGCTATTCATTAGTTTCCTTTTGCTCATATGTATATACAAGTATCTATGTACATAATATGTACTACATATATACATATATACATATGTGATATATATTACCCCCTCCAATATATATTATGTGTATACATACATATAAGTATACCAATCACTTGGTGCTCCAAATGACCGACTAATTAACTTTTAATGTAAATTAATGACTTTCTCGAGTATTTTACCTTATTCTGTATCATTCTACTCGCAGCTTGGTTGGTAAACAACACGATTTGACAAGTTGACGACTTCATGTTGCGGCCGTCAAAGGCCAAGAGTGAGTTATTAACACACGACTTTCACATAGCTACACATACACATACAGATACAAATATATACGTCAACTTAAAGCCATAAATATCTTCGCTAGAATTGTGAGTAAAGCTCATTTGCACGTTTCACGTCCAGCGATTGACACACGCCGCTGATCGCTCGAAAAACCAATGAAAAATGAGCCGAATGAATGATACATTTGCGCTGATTTGGCATTTGAGCCGTTCGCCGATATGAATATGGGTGTGAAGTGAACCGCAAGCTGTTTGTCGGCTGACAACTCTCGGTGACCTCGACTGTCAACGCGCTGCACAACCATTAGCTAGCTAGTCGGCCAACCAGCCAGCCAAAGTTGGAGTCGCTGTTGAGTTGTCCGCATTTACGTATCTATTGTTCGCGTCAATATCCGCCTTCGGAATTCTTGTGGTTGTGGTTTACCGTGGTAACAGCCAAAGTGAAAATTGATGAGTTTTACAGAGTAATGACAGTTTGGGCCACAGCTATCGGAGCTGATAAAAAAGATAGGCTGCAGAAGTTGTGAGGTGTTGTTGATTGGCAAATGAAAGGAAATAAATTAAATTAAAGTGTTTGCTGGAATGTACGGAGTAGTAACTAGAACTTTGTAAGGCCTTATTTAACTTCGAAGTATTGAAAATAAATTTGAATTCCATTCAAAATGACAAGAAATTTGGTTGCTTCCCGAACTGCAAGAGATGGCAAGATTCCATGATTGAATGGATTTCTGAGAGTTCACCCGATCACATAACTTGAACTAAAAGCATGAAGTGAACAGAACTTCGTTCTGAGCATTTGTTAGAGGTTAGGCCATATACAAGTATGAGGCTTAGAAAGCTCCGATGCTTTTGCCGTTCTATAAAACTAATAGTTTGATATTGCCTCACTGAGTGCTTCTTGTGACTTCGGAAGTTCTGAGTTATTTTCAAGAATGGAGATTTTGGGATTTCTTTTTTGCCCTCGAGAATTCAGAATAAATTTCAAAAATTAGGATGTTTAGGATCTTTTTATTTTCAAATGGTAGCCTTAGAAAACTCCGAAGCTTCAAGTGTTGTGAGAAGTTCACAATCAATTTCCGAGAACGGATTTTTTATTTTAAAGAGGATACCGAATAACCGACCATATATGAGTTGCTGACAAGTGATCTCAGATAGCATGAGTGCAAGTCGCGTAGAAAATCGTTCGAAGGTCTGTTGTGAGTGCAGTTTCGAACCTTCCTTGTTTTTGTTGTCGTTAGTATTTTGCTGCACAGAGACGGATGCGTATCTTGCCTGCAACAAGATAGTGGTCCGAGGCAATGTTATTCCTAGCGAATTCGATAAGCCTCAAGTCATTTGGCGATGTAATTTGTCCAAGCACGTTTTTGACATGGTGAAGCGGGCAGCTGTCATAGATGCGCGCTAAGAGCTCATAGAAGGCATCTTTGGTCACATCGTCATTGTCTTTCTTTTATGTTGAAGAACTTCGCTTTAATGCGGATTCTTAGGAGAACATCAACCAGTTTGGCAGCGGCACGTTTCCAATTAAGGGACTGGACATTCCAGGTGCATGCCCTTAAATCGTAATTCTTAATTCGTTTTCAGTGGTCGTCATCAAAAGGGGGGTATCTCTTCCGAGGCTGTTTTCTAATTTTCATCGGGCGTATTATTTACGTGGCGAGTTCCAACCCCAGGGGAGAGATGTTTCACCTTTTCAAAATGATGTTTTTTGGCTAGCCAACGGATACTTGGTCTAAGGGAAAAAAATTGATATAGCAGAACGATAATTTTTAAAAACTTGGTAACAATGAAGTTGATATTCTTATGGTTCATACTTGCAACAAAAAAGTAGTCAATACCAATTGCTTACATATGGATGTTTTATGTTTTTCCATCGCTTAGCCAAGGGTGAGAGATTCAGTGCCATTAACATCACAACCGTAAAGCGACAGGGAACTTAAAGTGGAAACCATAAGCCAAAGAATGATTCTCTAGTAGTGCTTAAGAAGGTAAACAGTTTTTTGAACAAAATTCACAAAGCTTTCCGTTCTCACTTTTAAATCGTAGGTATAGAATCTTCTTGAAAATTATAACTTTGAAAAGGCGTTGATGAAATAGTTTTTGGTTGATCACTGGAACCCTTTTCATTTACTTTCACTGCAGTGATAGCGAGATACTCCCTATGATCCTATATCAGGTGCCTCAAACTGCTAATTTTGTTGTAATAGAGCTATTTCGCGATAATAATTGCACATACACTGCGCATCATCAGGTTAGCACATACCCTCGTGTAAGTGCTTTAGGTTCGAAACATAAAGCAGTAATGTTGTTAAAATTAATAAAAATTATTTTTGTTTTTGGCCCATTCAATTCCGTGTTAAATAAAACAAAAAATACTGGCTTTTTATTTTTGTAATATATTTTTTTGTTTTTTTTTCGAAAAATAACATAAAAATTAACAATTCAAATTTGGTCATCAGGTTAGCACACATCATTTTTTTCATTGTTGAAAAGTTTTTTAACCATGAAATTTTTTATAAAGTGTTACATATAGTAATTTTAACATTTTTATACAAAAATTAATAATGTGTCGATCCTCCCTTGTTGAGAATTACCTCATAGATTCGATTGGGAAGCGATTCATATAATTTTCCAATATAATTAAGTGAAATGGTGGACCAAGCGTCCTTGATGCCTTCAATTAGCTCCTCTTTGTTTGAATATTGTTTCCCAGACTCGTAAACTTTACGAGCCAGCCATCCCCATACGTTTTCCATTATATTGATGTCGAGTGAATAAGACGGCCACTGCACTAGACGGACATTTTGGTCCTCAATCCATGACTTAACCAGCCGGGCAGTGTGGATCGGGGCATTGTCGTGTTGGAAAGTCCACGTCTCCGAACACGTTTTGGAAATGGGGAAAAGCTATTTCAAGTACGTTTTTGTAAGTGTTTTGCATTCATATTTGTAGTTAAAAACTGTAATTCGCACGTACCGTAACAGGAGATGGCGCACCACACCATCACACCCCCCACCCTACTATGAAGGCGATCCAACTGATGTTCCTCTTTGCGAAGATCATGGAAGTAGTAGTTGTATCCGTCCGGACCTTCCAAATTAAATTTTTTTTCATCCGAGAAGACAACGTAGCGCCAATCAGAATTCCATGTCATGTGCTTCCTCGCAAAATTCAAGCGCACTTCCTTTCTAGCAACGTTCAGTGGGGGTTTTTTCTTTAATTTCAGTCTTTTTAAGTGTGGAGCACTACGTATCACTCTTTGAATTGTAGATAAGCTCGCTTTAACATTAACATTTGCCCTAATCTTTGCGGTCGAGGCGTGAGAGTTTGAGGCTTCTCTCAAAATTGCTCTCTTATCAGCAGCGGAAATCACTCTTTATTCCCTCCTTTGTTATTTTTGCCATAACTCAACTTATTGCTGAGGAATGTTGATATAACTTTACGACCTCTGCCCATTTTTTTGGATATTGAACTTATTGACAGCCCTGCTTCCTTGTAAGCTTCAATTTTGGATCTCTCCTCAACAGATAGCGATTTTCCTTTACCCATATTAAAGCGAATAGTTTACTTTAACAGTATAAGAAAATTGGTTGCAATACGCATTCAACTGTTAAAGATAAAGTGAAAAGAATTTGCATATGCTAATCTGATGACGCAAAAATACAACACACTTCTCCATCAAAAATAATAGAAAATAGCAAAAACCAAATAACGGGATCCTTCTTTCACATGTTCTCTTTGCCAGTGATGGTGTATACGAAGATCAGAAAAATAGAGTAAAATAATTTTGCTGTATCTTAACAAAAAACAACTACAAGAGCAATTATATAAAGCTGATAGGGGGTGTGCTAACCTGATGATGCGCAGTGTACTAGGGATTGCGAACCTTGTGGTAGGCTCTGATACCATGAAATTCTTGGCGTCACAACGGCCAAGTATTTCTATCTGTTCAAGTAAAATTATTCGTGCCCACTCGAATGTCAGCCAGTTTACTGGTTACTAATGCTTTCTCACACGTTGAAATTGGATAAGATCTGAGATCTGGTAAATATTGCAGTTAAGCATCATTCCTTTCGTTATGTGCTATGGTGTGCAAATAGTAAGACTTTTTAATTGAAATTTCGCGAGAAAAATGTGACTGTCAGTGACATCTATGCCAAATGTCACATCAAAATAATCATTAGTGTTCAGTATACTCTTGTCTTTCCGAAGTGCCTTTAGAAATTATTACGATGAGTGAAATTATTCAAGAAAGAATTTTCTTTAAATATTGTGTACGGAATCAATTTTCTGGTGCCGAAACGTTCAGAATCTTGGAAAAGGCCATATATCTATATCTATATCTATCTCTATCTCCATCTCTATATCTATATCTATATCTATATCTATATCTATATCTATATATATCTATATCTATATCTATATCTATATCTATATCTATATCTATATCTATATCTATATCTATATCTATATCTATATCTATATCTATATCTATATCTATATCTATATCTATATCTATATCTATATCTATATCTATATATATATATCTATATCTATATCTATATCTATATCTATATCTATATCTATAAATACCTCCAAATGCTTGTGACGCTTTCGCGAGATTATAAGCATATGCGAAACCCTTTCAGCGATAGTATCCACCACTTACACGTAAATGGCAATCTGCTCTTGAGTATCTGCCACTGCGCATATACTCGTACATAAATGATAATGCAAGACTCCAACGGAATGTGATGCACATTTAATGGCTTCCTTTGTGTGAAAAGCTCCAATGTAAGTGGATGAGTGCTCAGTGCGTGTGGGCGTGTGTGCGCACGTGGGTATGTGTTGCGTGCTACACGGTATACAACAAAATGGCGTATGACAAATATGAGTTAATGCCCACTCAATGGTGGGGCGACACACATCCACACCACTCACTAACACCTTTTTCGCACAAAACAAAAAAATCGAGAAGGTGTTAAAATAAATATAATTGCTTGACGCGTTATTGTTGTTTTTGCTTTATAATGATATTTTTTGTTTAGCCAAAGGATGTGTGAGAAAAATGACAATTTGTAAATGAGTCAGCGCGGTCGAAAAAAATACACAAAACGGTACCCCAAACTTGCTTATAAGCATGGAAGTGGGGATAATACCTGTGTATCTATGTATGTGTGTGCGAACAAAGCTGTAGATGGCGGCATGTAAAAGTGCCGCAAAAGACAACAACCGTTGAATGCGAAGTCATTTTTCACTTGAGTTAAATTTGTGCCGGCAGAAAATAATCTTACTTCTCTCCTGTACCTTTCATCAGCAGTGACTGGAGCATGTCATAAAAAATAATCAACACTGCACTATAATGGTGGGTAAACAATGCATACTCCAGCACGTATGTATATATATCGCTAATGGACGCATGGAAAGCAAAAAATAAATGCTTGGAAATTAGCAAGCGACGACAGAATTTTATTGGCTTCGAGATTCGAAATAATGCTATAAGGAAAGGAAACCATTTTCTCAAAAATCAGAAAAAAAAAATGTATAATACTAATTGGTGCTAGAGCTTTCTCAAGACACGTCGTCAAAATATATTTTCATAGACGTGAAAGTACAGTGTGTTTCCCTGTTTGGTAATTAGTTCATTAAATTATTTATACAGTTACACAACATACACGTCTTGAAATGGTCGTCTTTCCTATATAGCGTTACGAGGTCATCTCAAAATGAGCATACTAATTTCAGGGTTATTACAAGGGCTCTATAGAGAACATTAAACATGACCATTCTCAGTTTGCCATACCTAATTTGCGCTCCTTCATATGGCCGCTGTAGTAAAGTGTCACAACGACCTACTCGTCTACGTCCTTATGATGTCAGCCTTTATTCATCAACCAGCTGGGTGTCGACACCTTTCCAGTTTAGAGACAGGACGTCCCAGCTGCATGCCCTTACATCATGGTCCTTATTACGTTTGCTCTAATCGTCATTAAAAGTGAGGTTTTCCATCCGAGGCTACTGTTTCTTTTTCGTGGTGATTTCTACCAGACGGGTCCCAAACCCAGCGGACAGTCTCCCTATGCGAGTAGTATAAAGCTTTATACACACATGCTGAATCTGTTCAGATCACTCTTCATCCCTTCAAATGCTTAAATTTTGCTTGTCTACATACTCTTTGGGCCAGAAATGGGCATCATCGCTGAATAAAAACCGGCTTGAAAAAGTCGGATCTACTTCTCACTTTTCCAGAGTTTAGAGAGCGAAGCGATAGCGCTTGAGAAGGTCGAGCGACTTCAGTTCTTACACAAGTTGTAGTTTTTACGCTTTAAATTTAAGATATCGATGTAAAATGCGTCAAGTCCTTCCATACATTAGTCTGAGTAGCTGCGAACTTTGCCGAATCGACACTTCACGGTGTACACTCTCAGCTACGGCTGGTATATTTTCTTCACTTCATCCTGGACGTGGTCTATTGGTCGAATATTATTCGAAATGAATGCTGAGTCTCAGCATGGCTAATGGTGTTGGGATTGCTACGCTCAGTAGACCATTATGTTGACCATAAGCTGAGAGAAGCCCGCGAAACACATTCTTTACGGAACGTGAACTTTCGTAATAAAATTGAACGATGTGTGAAAGTTGTTTAGGTGTAAGTCTTTCCATGTTGTTTACCAAATAATACTGAACAAATAAGTATAACATGACAGCTGGAGACGACTTACTGTTAAGAAAAGGCTATTGAAAAAACAACCTCTACTTGGATCATCCGTTATATAAAGAACATGTGCAAAAAAGATGGTGATCGCATCATTTGTCTCCAAGTAATCACTCAAACAAATTTGAAAAATACAGTTTAAAGAAAAACGGTTTGAAGATAGGTTGATGGAGCTAATGGAACTGGGTGGTCACACTTTAGCAAGTTGTAACTCAAGTTGGCACTCAACTATTTGAGATATTGAATTAAAATTAATGACGCTATTTCCGGTGGCAACTCGGAAAAGAGATGCGCTCGCGCTGGCAGGTATAACGGGAAAAAATACGTGTTTTAGTTAAAACCTTAACTTAGAACTTGGACAAAGAGAAAAAAACTAATGATTGGATTTTTGGCAGAAATTTTTGCAAAAAATTGAAATTTTCAGAGAAATTTCGGGACATTTTTTTTTCAAATAGTTGTAATCGAAAAAAATTCCTTCGTCCTAGTCTTTAAGAATTGTATCTCAAAAACCTGTGTGAAATTTCATGAAGATCGGTTAAGTAGTTCTCGAGAAGTCGTGCCAACCGAATTCAAAAACTCAGTTTCGAGAAAAACGCGTTTAATGATGGCGCACTTAGCCTGGCTAGCCTCGAGTGCACAAGTTCTCAAGGCTGCATCTCCAAAACTATTACTCGGATCAATTTGAAAATTTAGAACAATATTCTAGAGATATTGTAGAATTTAATAAGCCAATAAAATAATTATTTTTTTCTTAACCCGTAAAATCATGTAAGTCCTTAAGAAAATCGCTACCTGATGGAAGGTGGAAAATAGAAGAAGAAAGGTTATGTCATTTTAAGCACAAGTTCTCATGTATTAATTCTCGATTTCGTTCGTTGATTGAAGTAAAGTAGGTATTCCTAATTTGTCCACACTCCCTTTATGTTGTATACATATGTATGTGTTGCATGCCACAGCAATTTGATCGCCAATATTTAAGCATATTCTCAAGCCAAATCGACGCATTAAGCAGGATAATTGCACAAGCATTGTGCCAAAGCAATCAAGCTGGGTGCGCAATTTCGGGACGAAAGCACACAAAAAAACACATTCGCAAAATGATTTCAGCGGGTGATTTGCGTTTATAATTGAGGAATATGAATTGAATAATGAGAAAGGAATAGAGAAAGCGCTGTGAGTCGGTTTAAACGCTGCGGGATTAGCGGGCGCCAAAGGTAAACAACATAATCAGACACAACAGGAAGTGCCACAAAATATATTTCTGTAAAACTGTGTGCATGTATGTGTGTGTGTGCGTTGGGAATAAAAGGAAGCCAAAATAATGTGGTGAGACACTGCCATGATGGGAATTAAAACAAAATTAAATAAGAGACCCACGAAAAGGAAGAAGTTTGGCAATGAAAAAAGTGGAAATACTAAAAATGTGAGAAGAGGGTCGCAAAATTGTTAAATAAAAGCCAGTGAATGCTATTGGGAGCCAACTGCTTATAACTAGAGTTTCGTGTGCGTTTGACGGCTGTCCAAATGGAGTTGTGTGAGCTGTGGCAAGCCAGCAGCAGTGCAGCTATGTGTGCCGCGCGAATGAGTATGAAAACAAACAAAAAATACCCAACAAATAGGAAAATATAATAAAAAGTAAGTAAAATAAACAAACAAACGCCTCATTACATGCGAAATTAAGTTTAAATGTTTGCTTAATGTGTTTATAAGCGAAAATGCGTATGTGTTTGTGTTGGTGCTGCTGCGCCACTGGCGTTATATCGAGCAGCACGTTGGCTTTCAGCCAGCAGTACGACCCTGCTAGTAGCTGCCATCTATATACCTATATAAGTATAGTATTTATGCCGCCCTCCTGGGTGGTAGGTTGCATGTTGCTGCCGCATTCTGTGGCACTGACGAATGTCAAACGGCGGCTGTTGTGTTGTCATAGTAGTTGATGGCTGACGGTTAATGAAATCCAGGCGAAAATGTTGCCTTCATTGGGATGGCGCAACAAACAAAAAAAAAAAAACAAAAACCAACAACAATAATAGCAGCAACAACATGATGATGAGCGACGTGTGCGATAACAACAATGACGGTCATAAAATGTAATTTCATTTTGATGCCTAAGGCTTCCTCGTCAGCGGCGCGACCACAACGCCACGTCTTCTTCGGTTGGCGCAGGAGTTTTGGCGGAAGGCAGCGTTGTGGTCATTTGAAGGGCTTCCAGCAGCATTCCGCTGTATCTACTTATAAATATACTTACGAGCTATTTATTTTCTTATTTAAGGCAAATAAATAGGTGGGTGAGTTTTCCTGGGTTTTTCTTTTACTCTTTTAAAGTCTATGTAGGAAGTCGCGGGTATAATGAGTACCAGAACTGTGGTTAAACCAATTTTTTTTAACAGCGTAAGTCCAAAGCTTCCGCTGACAACTTTATTTCAACTATATATGCTAACGGACAATAATCTATGACAACTTTCGTGTAGATAATGTGTCAAAAAAAAATCCATATCCGAACTTGATTTTGATCGCTCTTTTTGTATGACAGCTATATGCTATAGTAGCCCGATCTAAAAAATTTCTCCGAAGATTTTAACTCCATCTTGGAAAATAATCCATGCCAAGTTTCAGGAAGATATCTCGTCAACTAAAAATGATTTTCATACAAGACCTTGATTTGGATCGGCCAGTTTGTATGACAGCTATATGCTATGGTTGTCCGATCTGAACAATTTGCATGGAGATTGTAGCTCTACTTTGGGCAATACTGCATGCGGAATTTCGTGAATATATCTTCTTTAATAGAAAGCCTGCCATGCAAGGACTCCATTTGAGGGAGCAGTTTGTATGGCAGCTATAACCTACAGTCATCTCATATTAGTGGCTTCGACAACAGAGGAGCTACTTGGAAAGAAATAGATGTCTGCAAAATTTCAGAATGATATCGCAGAAACTGTGGGAGTAGTTAGCGTCTAAACATACTGACGGACACGGGCAGGATTAAATCGACTCAGCTTGGCATTCTGATATTACAGGCTGTCTGGCGATTGCTTCTGGGTATTGAAAAATTCATGGCAAACTTAATATATTTTCTTTAAGGTATATTAATACAGAAAATGGAGAAGAAGCTCTTTCAAAGTCTAGTGTTGTTGAAGTGAAGGAGTCGTTGCCAAATTATCATTCCTTTTTGAGTTTTTCCTTTATGAGTTAGAAAAATTAATGTTTTACAAAAATGCGTTAATGTTTGGTATAACTCTATGCCGTAGCTCTTCATTAAGTTCTCGGTGTTAGACCTTGTCGCTGCAGCAGGCTGGCTGAATGGATCAACTTATTTCACATTGAATTCTGTAACTTCGGTAAAGAACCTCTGTTTTGACTCAGTAGTTCAATAGCTTTACATGTAACCTAAAAGATCAGTTGACTTTAATGGAGCTCATAACAGTCGCAAGATTTCGTAAACGGAATTAATTTTTCCAAACTGAACTTCAATGATAGCTACATATATAATGGAATGATGGTTTGGGTCAAGTCTTTATAGTAACCAACGTATGAGTTATCTAGCAACTTTTTATCTATTACGAACTGTACAGACAGTGTATCGTTTCGCTTAACAAATCCATAGAAATCTCCATCGAAATCAGTCTCGAATTTTCTTTAAGGCTTACCTAAGGTTCTTCGCTTTGATCTGATCGACAAGTTCGTTCTCTACATCGGCATTCGAATTCGCGAAAACAGTTTCATTAGTTATTGGAGAGCAAAAGAGGGAAAAACTGTTAGCATGCCAAACTCCTTGGTTTCTTGTATTTATTATATTTTTATCTAGTAATATCTCAACATATGGAGTTAGATAGTAGCTAGGAAGCTTAAAAGAAGACTTAAACATAACTTTCCAAGGTATATGCGTGCGATCTGCTTAAACTGTTTAAAAAGCTCTGGAAATCGTAGTACTGTAACTTTTAGTTCTTCTAAAGAAGAGTTGAGTTCGACGCATCTTAATTAAATTTATAATAGAGTTCAGGACATCCACTTTACAAAGGGATCACATCTGGACAAATAAACTTGCGAAAGATGCAATTATTCTAGCCGATTCAGCATATCCTGCATCAAGATAATTAATTGCTCCTTTTAGAGATAACGGACATCTTTCCAGAGAGGAAAATCAATTCAACTATTATATGAGTTCAACACGAGTATTTATCGAGCAAACGTTTGGAATTTTCAGGGCTAAGTTCGAAATATTGAATCATATTGATAAGCGCAATATAGAAGACATATCAACGGGGATATGAGCTTGTGCAATTTTACATAATTTTATACTGTGAAGCAATCGGTTCATTCTGAAGACAATCATACGAGTATGCCTGAAAATTTTTAAAATTCAAATGATCACGATATGATTGAACTACCTGAAAATATAAATAACACTAATGAAGGAATTATCAGACGAAATAACTTGAAAATGTTATTTCTTTCATAGAAGTATTATTTCAATAATGTATATATGTATGTACATATCAAATAAATGATTAATTGATTGAAATCTTGTTATATCAGTTAATTTAATTAAAATCACCTACCCTAGAATACTAAACCATTTTCTGTTTATTTTTTAATAAAATATTAATTAATTAATTAATATTTATTTTATTTAAAATAGGAACTCATTCTTATAATAATAATATATATTAAATTAATATAAACATAAAGTTTATTATAAAATGAACACTTTTTATTTTTGGCACAATCCCTCCAAAACTTGCCGCAACTCGAACATTGCTTTAATCCTTTCCTTGTCAACCAGCCATTTTTCTTTTCGATCTTCATAGCTTCTTCGTGCCGAATCTGCTCTTTCTGCGCTTCTTCTTTAAAAAAATTCATTGTCTCATATGCAATAGTTTTTGGTCGTTTTTTTCGACTGACACCTTCTGCATCGCTTTCTTCCCCGTACTTTTCCTCCTCACTCATTCCACTTTCAACTAAATATTGCAGTGAGCTCTGGAGGTTGCTTATGGAGGGCTCAATGGAGTGCCTATTTCCAAATATGTTGTCAAAATCCTTAAAATATTCCCACGTCGTGGCACCTCGACCTGTCGCGTCGTTGCGTTTTTTAATCCTCTTATACGTCGCAAATAAATTTAAAAATTTCCTCTGCATAAATTCTTTTGTTTGCGACACCTCCGGATTTATAACACGCATATTTTCGACTACTTTACCCCATAGGACAGACTTTTCCTCTTCCCGCCAGCAAACTCGGGCTCCAGGTCAAGTCGGGACCTTACTAGAAGTTTTGTAACCGGTGAATTTAACTTTTCACTGAAAAAATATAAATCACGATATAATATATATTATTAAATTCAATAAATACCACTTTTACTTACCTCTCTTCTTCCATTATTGGCGCGCAATACAAAAATTTTTGAAGCAACAAAATACAACTATTTAAGAATTACTATAAAATATTTGCGCGCAGTAGACAAATTTTTGATGCATAATGATGACATTTGGCGCGCATCAAGTGTCAAATTTTTACTCGCTCGAACGTCTGACTTTTGCACGAGTTGCCACATTTTTACATCGAATATGATGTTTGCGCAATATTGCGCAGTACTGCCAAGCTCGAATAAGCCCATCTTCTTTAATAAAAAGTTTGCCATGCAAGGACTCCAATTGTAAGAGCAGTTTGTATGGCAGCTATAACCTATATTCATCTCATATTAGTGGTTTCGACAAATGAGCAGCTTCTTGGAAATAAAAAGATGTCTGCAAAATTTCAGAACGATATCTTACAAACTGTGGAAGTAGTTAGCGTCTAAACATACTGACGGATACGGACATGACAAAATCGACTCAGCTCGTCACTGTGATATTACAGGCTGTCTGGCGATTGCTTCTGGGTATTGAAAAATTCATGGCAAACTTAATATATTTTCTGTAAGGTATATTAATACAGAAAATGGAGAAGAAGCCCTTTCAAAGTCTAGTGTTGTTGAAGTGAAGGAGTCGTTTGCCAAATTATCATACCTTTTCGAGTTTTTCCTTTATGAGTTAGAAAAATTAATGTTTTACAAAAATGCGTTAATGTTTGGTATAGCTCCATGCCGTAGCTCTTCATTAAGTTCTCGGTGTTAGACCTTGTCGCTGCAGCAGGCTGGCTGAATGGATCAATTATTTCACATTGAGTTCTGTAACTTCGGTAAAGGGCCTCTGTTTTGACTCAGTAGTTCAATAGCTTTACATGTAACCTAAAAGATCAGTCTATTTTAATGGAGCTCATAACAGTCGCAAGATTTCGTAAACGGAATTAATTTTTCCAAACAGAATTTCAATGATAGCTACATATATAATGGAATGATGGTTTGGGTCAAGTCTTTATAGTAACCAACGTATGAGTTATCTAGCAACTTTTTATCTATTACGAACTGTGCAGACAGTGGATCGATTCGCTTAACAAATCCATAGAAATCTCCATCGAAATCAGTCTCGAATTTTCTTTAAGGCCTCACTACTCTAGAGTTCTTTGTCTCGATCTGATCGATAAGTTACTCCGTTCTCTACATCGGCATTCGAATTGAATGAAAACAATTTCATTAGTTATTGTAGAGTAAAAGAGGGAAAAGCTGTTAGGAGGCCAAATTTCTTCGTTTCTTGTATTTAATCCATTTACATCTAGGAATATCTCAACATGTGGAATTAGATAGGAACTAGGAAGCTTAAAAGATGGCTTAAACATAATTTTCTAAGGTATATGCGGGCGATCTGCTTAAACTGTTTAAAAAGCTCTGGAAATCGTAGTACTGTAACTTTTAGTTCTTCTAAAGAAGAGTTGAGTTCGACGCATCTTATTGAATATATAGAGTTCAGGACATCGTGTATGGTGTGACAGTAGTATTTCCATGAAGAAGACGCGTTCCCGAACAATTCTCTCATCAAGTTCCCTTGAAAATCTTCTCAGATATGGTTTTCCAGAAGGTCAGTGAACTTTTCAGAAGAGTTGATTTCGACGTATCTTCACTCATTTAAAATATAGAGATTCAGATATCATTGTCTTTTCAGTTAAAAGAGACGTCTCCAATCTGAGAAAACCGCCTCTTCCTTTGATGATATTATCATTTCGGGCTTAGAAGAAGAAGCGTCTTTTATAAAGACGTTCGACCGCCTTCAGCAGGACAGCGAACTTTTCGAAAGACTTGAGTTCGACGCATATTCCCTCAATAAATCCAGATATTTCGTGACAGTCATATGTCTTTGAATGATCTTAACTTTGAAGTCCAGTAGGAAAAGACGGAAGAGTTAATAAAACCGTTATACTGCCTCCAGATGGTCAGCGAACTTTTCAGGAGAGTTGCGTTCGACGTATCATTTACTATCGAATATGGGGATCCAGACGTTCGACTTACTTCAGCAGGTCAGCGACTTGCCAGGAGACTTGAGTTCAAAGTATCCTCCTTCATTGAATATATTGAAATCCCGATATTTTGTGACAGTCATATTTCCTTGGGTGATATTATCTTTGTAGTCCAGTAGGAGAAGGTGGAAGAGTCGATAAAGACGTTATACTCCCTCCAGAAGGTCAGCGAGCTTTTTAGGATACTTGAGTTCTAAGTATCTTCTCTCTTTGAATGTACAGAAATTCAGATAATGTTTTTATGAAGAAGAAACGTTCTCAATTTCAAACAAACCCTTCACAAACTTTTCTTGATGATCTTACATGAAGGGATCCAGTTGAAGCAGACCAATGTGTCGATATAGACGTTAGACTACTTTCTGAAAAGCCATCGAGCTTTTCGGACTACAACAACAACTTCCAAATACTTATAGAATGAGACAGATTGAAGAAACGTTCTACAGTTCTCTTATATTTGGCATGCCGCACTTATTTCTTTACTGAACTTCTAAGTCTTACTACTCTTTAGTGATGGTTTGCTTTAAGACGAGCTTTTTTTCGTTACGAGGAGGTGGTCGCTTGAGGTTTGTGTGTGAAAACTGATTTGCTTGGACCGGCAGCTACTTCTTTCACAGCCGTGCGCATAGGATGTGGGCTGCCACACGCTGTTGATAAGCATTCATTTGGCTTGCGGTAAGTGAACCCAAACTCTTGTCAGCATTTATGTGCGAACACCCACCCGCTGCCAACGATGGCCAACATGAATTGCGCATTTTCGCTGCCAACGGTGACAGCGCAGAAAAAAGGCAAAAATTTAATAAAAATTTCACCACAAATGCCGGCAGAAAAAAGAAAAGCAAAAGTGTGAGGAAAAGGACCAAATGGACGCAAACATAAATACACACAAATATATATATAGTATATATGTATATAGATTTGTGTATATATGTGTGTGCGCTTATAATATAAAAATGTCAACCACGCTGCTGTCACTTCATACATATAGATAATGTGGCAGATAAATAATCCGCTAACGTCGCTTGTCACACACACACACACATGCGTGCATTTCTTTGGCTGCCACAACAGTCAGCTTTTGATGCCACTGATGTTGAGGCTAAAACTTTGGCATTTTTATTTGACAGTCGCACGCCACGTGGATTAGTGGCGACCATGCGCTCCACACCCGGGCCTCTGTTTGTGGCACATTTAATGAAAAATCGCTAACTAAAATTAAAATCTGAAATTTCAAAAATTTTAAAACTCATTGCCACATACAGTTCACCATTTGCTTTCGCGCGTTTGTTTTTTTTCGCGCACAATAAATTTAAATAACGGAAGGAAATGTCGACAAACTCTGCTGTTGCCGGCAACCGTCAACTGCCTGGTGCAACATTGCAGCGCGGCAGCTCAATTAAAAAATAATTTCTCAATTTTGAATTGCCAACAGCCGACGGCTAAAAACCAGCGCTAGTGGCATGTTAAAACACGTTTATGCAAGTATGCAGGCCGCAATGTTGCATGCAACACCGCAGCAATTCGCTTCAGTTTGCAAACAAAAAAATCTTTGTTGTTGTTGTTTTTGCTATATATTTTGCATGCTGGCGGTTTACCTTTTTGGTGGAGTCACTTTCAGCGGTAGTGGCGGCAGCAGCAGCAGCGTTGTTGCATGCCACACGGAGTCGACCTTTTTTGCATTTCACATGGTCATAAATTAAAATTTTAATAACAGCGAGGACATTCGAACAAAACCAGGACATGCCCAATACGTGTTTGTAGCCAGTTGTGTGTGTGTGTGTGTTTGCGAGTGCTTTATTATAAATGTATGAGTGAGCTTGCACGTTCACGAGTGGCCTGCAGCAATTGCGCGCTTACTTCTCTATATATGTGTGTGTGTATGGTGCATGTGTGTGTTCTCTGGTCCATTGCAGTCGTTGCGCGTGTGTGTGTGCGCTGCTCGCCCCGAGCGATGGCAATAAATCGCAACCAGCAAATAAATCAGCGCGCATAAATTCCAACGCGTTCGACTTTATTTACGATGCTGCAACCCCAAAAAGGACAGCGCAAAAATGGCAGCAGTAAAATTTACAAAAAAAATAAATACAAAAACAAGCATAAATGTTAAGTTCAGCCACACCGCAGCTATTATACCCTTCACACTTGCATTTTTATAGCTCAAGAGGGTATAAAAAGAACTTTATTCTGATTTTTCTCGATCAATTTGTATGGCAGCTATATGCTATAGGAGCTCGATCTAACCAATATATTTGGAGATTGTACCGTTACCTTAGGCAATGATTCGTGCCAAGTTTCGTCAAGATATCTCGTCGCATAAAAAAGTTTTTCATTCAAGAACTTTATCTTGAGCGTTTAGTTTGTATGGCAGCTATATGCTATAGCAGTCCGATCCCAACAATTTCGTCGTGGATTGTACTGCTGGTTTGGAAAATAATTTACGCTATAATTTCGTTAAGATATCTCCTCAAATAAAGGAGTTTTTGATACAAGCACCTGGTTTTGAGCGTTCAGTTTGTATGACAGCTATATGTTATAGCGGTCCGATCTGAAAAATTTCTTCAGAGTTTATACTGTTGTTTTGGAAAATATTTTCTGCCAAATTTCGTCAAGATATCTCGTAAGATAAAAAAGTTGTCCTTACAAGAGCTTTATCTTCAGCGATCAGTTTATATGACAGCTATATGTTATAGCGGTCCGATCCGAGCAATTTCTTCTGATATAATAGCGTTATTTTTAGAAATAATTTTCTCTAAATTTCGTCAACATATCTCATCAATTACAAAAGTTTTCCATACAAGAACCTGTTTTTGATTGGTTAGTTTGTATGACAGCTATACGCTATAGTAATCCGATCAGGACAATTTATTCAGGAATCGTACCGTTAGTTTAGAAAATGATCCATGCCAAATTTTATAGAGATATCTCGTCATATAAAAAGGTTTTCCTTACAAACACTTGGTTTTGATCGATCAGTTTGTATGGTGGCTGTATGCTATAGTAGTGCGATTCATACAGTTTCTTTGGAGATTATATCGCTGTTTTGAAAGATTCTCTGCACCAAGTTTCGTGAAGATATCTTGTCAAATAAAAAAGTTTTCGATACAGAAACCTGATTTTGATCGCTCAGTTTGTATGACAGCTATACGCTATAGTGGTCCGATATCGGTGGTTCCGACAAATGAGTAGCATCTTGGGGAGAAATTGAGGTGAGAAAAATTTCAGATCAATATCTCGAAACTGAGGGTATATATAGACAGGCAGTAGGATACGGCTAAATCGACTCTGCTCTTCAGACTGATCATTTACATTTGTGTTTATACCTTACAGAGTCTCCGATGTTCATTTCTAGGCATTTCAAACTTTGTGACAAACTTAATACACCCTGTTCAGGGTATAATAAAAATCTCCACGTACTCAAACACAGGCAGACACACGCGAGCATATGCAGTGAGTTCGAGAGGAGCAGAAGCGCACAAAAAGGGATCAGCCAGCCAGCTAGTCAGCCACTAAAAAGGGCTGTGCGACAGTAGGGAAGCATATGGGCGGATACAAGCAGACATATATGATCCATATACATGTATGGGTATATGTGTTTGTGCTTCCACCTAAGAAACTCTTCTTCAAGGTGCGCTCGTCTCACTCGTTGAAAGTGGCTGAATACGAGACCCTCCAAAGAAGCTCGAGCAATACAACACTATCTGGTTAACAGCAACGCACACACACATACATTCATAAAAACACAAATATATATACACAAATACATACATATATGTTCACATAATACATACAGACAAACACGTGCATGCCAGAAGTTGCATTATTGCAGGACATTGTGTGTGTGTTGTAAGGATCACGAAATTCTTATGGCAATTTGAGTTGTGTATTTATGAATGAATTATGAGTTGGCGATGGAAATTTATTATTTATATGCATATTTTGTGCTTTTGTATAAATGTTTCTGTTTGTATATACATATTTATGTATGTGTGCGTGTTTACGTATGTATTATGTATGTCACTGTAGTTTTTAATTTGCCAAATGCAGCAAATGTATTTTCATTATTCATATTTGCTGGGAAAGTGTAAGATTGAAAAGGCATTAAAAGGGATAAAAATTTGATTTTTTTTAATTTTTTTCCATTTTTTTAATTTATTAAGTTTACTCAAATTACGCTTTGCTATATTGGCTGAAAAGCTGCTAACGGCAAATGCTTCGAAAATGAGGAAAATTGTAGAGTTTTCATAATTATAACACGCAGCTGCCGAGTCTTCAAGTCTTTCCACTTCCACAGCAGAAAATATCGGGTTCTGCGAGGACCAACTAGTCTTCAGCATTAACCTATCGTAGTTAGTTACTATTATGTCTAAAGAAGCTGTGTCCAAATTCAAGCAAGCAAAATTGCCTTTGGAAAGTGCAAAAGTCCATGAAGCCATCAGTCGACTCTAACAGGCCTGTACGAGGCTTTGGTGGAGATTAAACTCGAAGTAACGAAAAGAAAAGATATTTTAACCCAATTGCAGAACAACTTTAAGCTGTCAATTTTACCCAACACAGCTAACGAGACGCTCAAATCTTTTGAGACTTCACCTTCTGAAATTATTAGAACCACAAAAGTACTTAATCCATAAAGGTCGCCAGGACATACCAAATAGAGCTGTAGAGGTGCTCTCTTTGGTCTTCAATGCAATTCTTAGTTTCGGTTACTATCCAATTTCATGGAAAAAGTTGCAAATTATTCTGATAGCCTGGGATGAACCTGGGAAAGTCTTAACATAGCCGTCTTCATACAAAATTAAGTCTTGCTTTTAGTGTGAATTTCTTGGCAACCAAACCAATATAATGAAATGAGGTTGGAGGCCAGTTGAACCAGTTGTGAGATTATGAACCTGTAAGAAAACTACCTCAAAAAATTCTGGTTAGCTGACAAAGCGACTTGCGATATCAAGTAACACCATCTTGTACAATTTGCTCAACAAAAGAAGGAAACTATTTAAGAAGTCCATCGTAATCAAAAACTTTACTTACTTGTGCTTCGAACTCAGTAGCGCTATTTCAACAAACCCGAGTATCGAACATGGAATGCAAGCCGCCTATAGGTCATACGCGTTTCTTATGAAACTGCTCTAACCAAGCTACTCAATAGGCAATGTAAACTGGCTCTATACAAAAACTTTCACTCGATTAGTTCTGTGTTACGAAGAGGAATTATAGACGCTACTCGAAAAGGTCTAAACCAAACGACAAATTTTCGAAACTAAGATTCTAAAAAACTTCTTTGGAGCAATATAAGATAATGGCGAATAGCATAGGAAGTGGAACGATGAGCTAGGCCAGCTTATGCTTTACTAAACCGCAGCGAATAAGATAGCCATGTAACGAGAATTAACAAAAAATCTAAACGTTTGAGTAAGTATCCACCATTTGTGCTGTTAAAATCCATTCCAGAAATATTTAAAATATTTTTCTAATAGAGGTTATAGTAAGTCAGTAAGCTATTTCATGTACGATGACTTAGACATTGAAAACTTCCGTGAAATCCATCATACTTCTCGAGGAGTCTTAAAATTTCGAGGCCAATAATTGTTTCCAATCGCTGACGATGGAGCGGATTTCCCAACCATGAAGAAGTTCGAATAGCAACCTGTCTGGAGAACAAAGCAACGGGGGCCGATGGATTGCCGCCCGAGGTATTCAAATACGGCGGCGAAGAACTGATAATCATTTTATTTGTAGAATATTGTCGGATGAAAGCATGCCGGAGGATTGGAATTTAAGTATGTATTTAAGTATCCAATCCCCAAAAAGGGAAACCCTTGTCAGTGTGGCTTTAGGCCTGGAAAATCAACAACTGACCAGATATTCACCAATACCAGTAAAAACAGGATCGATACACACCATCGCTTTGTCGATTTCGAAGTTGCTTTTGATAGCACGAAAAGCAGCTGCCTTTATGCCGCTATGTCTCAATTTAGTATCCCCGCAAAACAAATACGTTACACAGCCTAGTGACGTTGAGCAATAACAAAAGTTGCGTCAGAATCGAGAAGGACCTCTCCGAGCCGTTAAATAGCAAACAAGGTTTTAGACATGGCGACTACCTATCGTGCGACTTCTTCAATCTAATGCTGGAGAAAATAATTCGAGCTGTAGAGCTTAATCGAGCAGGTACAATTTTAATGGCGTCCACCGATGATTTTGGCATCATTGACCTCAACATGTATACTGTTAGTTCTGCGCTCACCAGACTGGATAAGGAGGAGAAGCAAATGGGTTTGGTAGTGAACGAGAGCAAGACGAAATATCACCTGTAATCAAACAAACTGTCGTCGCATTGACGACTAGGCTCCCTCGGCACAGTTGACAGAATAACTTCGAAGTCGTAGATAGTTTGGTCTATCTTGGAATCAGTATTAACAGCAACAATAATGTCAGCTTCGAAATCCAACGCAGAATAACTCTTGCTAATAGGTGCTACTTCGGACTGAGTAGGCAATTGAAAAGTAAAGTCCTCTCTTGACGAACAAAAAAAAATTCTACCAGTCACTCATCATCTCTGTCCTGCTATATAGTGAAGAAGCATGGACGATGGCAACAACTGATGAGTTGACGTTACGAGATTTCGAGAGAACGGTTCTGCGAAAGATTTATTGTCCTTTGCGCGTTGGCCACGGTGAATATCGCATTCGATGGAACGATGAGCTCTATGAGATATTCGACGATATTGACATACTTAGTTCAGCGAATAAATAGACAGCGACTGCGCTGACTAGGTCATGTCATACGAATGGATGCAAGCACTCCAACTCTGAAAGTATTCGACGCAGTACCCGTCGGAGGAAGCAGGGAAAAGGAAGATTTCCACTTCGTTGGATAGACTAAAAGGAGAAGGATCTGGCTACACTTGTACCCAAGTAAGATCGCTGTCAGAATCGAGCTCTTAACCCAACCGAACCTAACCTGGTTAATTAGAACTATGGAGAGCTTCTCTACCCATATTGATCTACATTTTGAACTCTTTACATGCTTTAGTCTCTTTAGTTTAATATTTGGAAATACTATTTCCAACACAACTGTTAACTGATTTTGGAAGCCGCTTCTCGTCATATATGATAATAAAGATTCATAGATGTACTATATGTCTTGTAAAAGTTATGTATCACAAAAGGGTTAATGATTTGTAAGCGTATTAGTTGTCAGCTAAGCGGGTGAGGGTATTTGTTCTATATCTATTTGCAGTGGAGATAACTAATATATGATTGATCCATAGGGTTAACCAATATGAACCTTAATCTTTACATGGTGTCTTAAGGTCCTTTTTTTGAACTTCGAGACTCCTTAACTCCGCAGATTTATACTAATGGTAGACACAGACTCAATGGATTAACAAACAGCCCTTACATGCGCTAAAACCACATGCAAACTAGGACAGAGGTCAGGACAAACTATTAGAAAGTGTTTTTTTTTACGAAAGTGAAAGCCAAAACCAGAAAAAATACCGCCGTCTACAAGGTGACAACAAACAAGAAAAGCGCGAGCGGTGAAATTAGTTGCGCCACTCAATGTGCAACACCAATTAAAATGACAATAGAAATACACAGCAATGGCAACAACAACTACCGCTACTACAACTACTTCGTACACAAATTAGAAGGAAGTGAAATATTTTATTGGATTCACACGCTAAACAGAAGCTATTATTGTTGTTGTTGTCGATTTTTTCCACCATATATGTATAGGCATTTGTTGTTGGGTTACACACTGCGTTGAGAGGATAATTTATTTATGTATTTTTTGGGTTATGCGATAATTTATCGCCCATAGATCATCCATCGCGCAACGCTGAGCAGCGGAATGTGCGGCGCCGGGGCAGCAGAGGGGAAGAGCGCGTAAGAACAATAGTTAGCGTAATATGAATAAGAAGGCGAAGGGAGTTTGAAGCTGCCAAGGAGATACGGGGCGGTGCTGCGAGGTGTGGAAGATGTTGGAAAATTATTAAACTCACACACACACACACTAACATGTAGTGCTGTCAACAGTAAATCATCGCGCAAACCAGGATAAATGCGCGGAAAACACTAGCGTGAACAGGATACTCGCAATGCTGTTGTGGCATGCCACATAAGTGAGTTGCAGTAAGCCAGAGAGCGTAATATATGACTGGATAGTTAGATTGAGTTTTCGATTTTTGCTCTTGCCACACACACACACACACACATCAAACACACGTTTGCTGTAAGCAGATTTAGTTTCGCAGGATTTGCGTCATAAATTAATATTGTCGTCTTGTAAAGCGCACGAAGCAGAAAAGAACAATGAGACGAAGGACATATTTGTATGATTTATAAGCAGGGCCACGGCTAAGAAGTGAAAAAGATATGAAATTTTCAAATATGCAACAAAATTACAAAAAAAAAAAATTCAAGTAAGGGAGTCGAACTTCGATCGGAACCGTAAGTTAACTATGCCCGAAATATTGAATGAATAATGAGAGTATAAAATATTTCTAGATTTTTTAGAAATTACTTATGTCAAAACAAAGTTCTCGGGTATTAATTTGCCATTTGAGACGAAAGTCTGAAAGAAGAGCGAAGGAATATCACTTACTTAAGGGGGTATTCTGGTCTAGAAGCATGAATTTCAGGTAATTTTTAAAGTGTCGCAAGAAAAAGCCAATTAATATTTTTACTATCCTTTTTTTTATTAGTTATTTGTTAATTTTAGAAGAGACAGAAAAAAATTTAAAAGTAAAAAATTTCAAAAATTATGAGCTAACGAAGTGGGGGGTCTCTAAAAATTTCCACGTGACCATACCCATGATTTCAACCTTCCTAGTTATCTGAAAGCAAAAAAAAAAGATTATTAATCTAGAATAATGCTGCAATGGCCGGAACTACGGAAAAGTGGGAAAAATTTTTTTTTCACAAAATGGCGACTGCCTGAAAAAAAAGTTTGTTTGGATCACTTTTTCTGACTATTTCGAATTTTTAAAAAATAATAAAAATAAAAATTTGGGGATGGGGCTAGTTCCAACCATAGGCAAGCCGATAAAAAAGACTCTATAAAAATTTCAAGTAAATCGGTGTCGAGACAATTCTAGTGAACACGGACACCACGTCACAAAATCGACTGTATCTCCGAAAATAAGTCGAATTTTGAAAAATCCTTCCAAGGTCATATTTTTGAAGGTCTACACTTTCAAGATATGCAAAAAAAATCGATTTTTTCAAAATCCTATACAAGAATACTCCCTTAAGTTATGACAGAAGCAATTAACAACTCATATTGATTAAATTACAGCCTTCTTAGATCTGCTGGATGAGCAATACCATACATGCGTTTCAACCCATCCAAGGTGACGGTAAAGTTCAATCAGCTAAAAGGCTCCCATCTACGCGAAGGGTGTTAGATTAAGCGACAATAACAAACCTTGGAAGCAGGTAAAAGTGGCGTTCACCACGAAGACCGGAAGGATCTTATATGCTAGTGCCAAAGAATTCAGGATTTTAAACCTCTTCTTGTTTTGATTGGAGAGAGATATGATATCAGAGTTCAGTATAGCTACAGTAAAAGCTGCTGTGTTGTCATGGCTGGTGTGTCTGGGTGCTTGAACAGCCGAATCGTTGGAAACTGTACAGCCGATGAGCTTGCAAGCAAGAACACTTTTAGCTACATTTCATCAGGATGGGAACGGCATTTCTTCCTGCATTCAGACGTTGGTGGGAGCACCAGCCATGACAACATGGCGTTCATATGCATAAGAAATATGAAGTAGAGTCATTTTGCGTCATTTAGGTATTTAACAATGTGCAGTCGGAAGTGATCATTAGTGCCCTGGCGAGGTTTGGTTGCCGCAATGAAACTCAAGCATCTCATATATTGTCTGGGAAAAAACTTTCGTGGCGGAGTGTAGCAGTGCGCGTGGACTAAGAAAGGTTAATAGAAACATCCCGCAAGGAGTACAGGGTTTAACTTCCTCTATTCTGAATCTTAGCAATAAATTACTTATTGTAAAAACTTTAGGATCGAGACTTTCGGCTAATTATATGCAGATTATGTTGCTCTCATGGTTAAAGGAAAATTCTTAAATATCGTTTATGAGTTATCCTAACTGATTACTTGATAACTTGGAAAACTGCGTCACGGAACCAATTTCCAGCTGCATTTTATCTATACGAATATATCCCAGAGATATGTGGGTGGTTCGGAGTGGTTGGACAAGTGAGCTTTTTCACGGATGGCTCGAAGCTGCAGGGGAGGTTGTATAAGGGGAGTGCTCTTATTTCAGAAGCTCTTAATTAGTTTTTTTACTTCTGCATTAAACTTGTCTGGGTGTCTGGACACAGCCGAATCGTTGGAAACTGTAAAGACGAGGAGCGTGCTAGCAAGGTCACCTTTACCTATATCCCAGGAGGATGGGAACGAACAGACTACTTTAGCATATATGTAGCTGCCATACTGATCGTTCGGAACCAAGTGCTTGTAAGGGAAACTCTCTCAATAATGTAATCTCCCAAGAAATTGTTCAAATGGGATCACTATAGCATATAGCTGTCATACAAACTGACCGATCACACTTCTTCTAATGGATCCTTTGTATTTGTAAAGGATATTATACGCCACGATGCAACCAAAGTTAACGTTTTCTTCTTGTTTTTCTAACAAAATTACAAAAACCTGTTAATTCAACAATATAAATTTCCTTTTTGCGCCATGTTGAAGGGTATAAAATCTGCTTGGCGAGATATTCAAAAAAAGAGGCAAAGTGAAAGCAGATAGCTTTCTCAGAAAAGAAATTAATTTCAGCTGTATCTTAAGCTTTTGCGAATGCTGTAGACACGCCTACTGCAAAGCCATAACCTCTAAAGTGTCTAAAGAGTACATCTAACGGCCGCACATACTTCAGTGTCGAAATTTGCAAATATTAAATTCACACTAATGAAAACCGCCATTTCTTATGCTGTGGTGTTGTTGTAGGTTTGAGGAAAGTATGCTCAGCAATAAGCCACACTCACACCAGCGCCGCCAGTGAATTCACACATATGGCAGACTTATTAAAATAGGCACAGCTTCCGGCTTTGCGAGCGCCGTGGGGCGCACTCGATATGATGGGTGTGTATGGGATATTTAAGTTTAATCTGCTGACGTTCAATAGCATCAACGACAAATGAAAATGAAGCGCTCGGGATAATACCGTGTCAAAAGGACAATTGTTAAGGCAACTGCTGACAATATTGCCATCACCGCCGCCGCCGCCGCTGCTGCTGCCTTGCCGCATGCTGCTGGAAGCGCAATATTAGCAGCAAATCTGTTGTTGCATGAATATTGCTGCCGCTGCTATTGTTGTTACTGTTGTTGTTATTGCTGTTGTTGTTCTCTACGACTACTTTTTCTTCTATTTTGTAGACTATTTGCTGTTCGCTGCTGACTCGCTGCCTTCGCCAAACTGCAAACGTGTTGTTTAGTTGCGGATTATCCGCGCCACATGCAACACAGCCACACACCAGGTTATTGCTATTGTATGTAGTTGCTGCATGCATGCATGTATGTGTGGTGTGTGTGTGTTTGGTGTCATCCGTTGATGAAATGATTTGCACATTGTCATTGCGGCGCTGGCATTCTGCTCCTGCAACGCTTACCATCGTCAGCAAATAAGCGCCGCCTGCCAGTGTTATAAGCCGCGGATCAAATCAACAACAACAATTGGCACAACAACGTTGTCACCACTTTTGCCTAAACTCAAGCTGCTCTCAAACACACCCGGTCGGTGCTTCTTCATTGGCAATATTTGGTTCGCACTTCACTCACAGCGCTTTGAGTCGGGTATTTAGTAGGCGTTAAGGAGCGGCAGGATGGGTGGAGGTGGTACTTTGACTATTGTTTGACGTTTGCCACTCTAGTTTGGCCATCGAGATTAACGTTATAACTGTGTAAATGAGTATTGTTGTGGCATGCGGCAGCAAATAGGCCAAATCAAATTGTTTTTAAATCCGTTTTACAGGCGATTTTCAGTGGCATCACCGTTCTTTTTATTTTCTTATCAAATTGTTAAGCAATATTTTGTGATTTAAAAAATTTAATTTACACTTTCGACTCTTAAATGAAGCTTTAAGCGATCCGCAATCTCAGGAGCTTTCACAAAGCTTTTACAGATAATATCAACTTTCTTTTTATTTTCGCATGCTAATCAGAAAAAACGCGTTAAAAAATTAATTTTACGGAATTCAATATTCTTTTAAAATCGGTGTTTAATTTTTGAAAAATTTTGGATTCCTTTAACTTGTAGCCGATCTCCAGAAGGATCCCGGAAAAATGGTTTATGGTGGTGAAGAAGATTTTTCTGTTTGAAATTATCTCAAAACCAAAAACCTAAGAAAAATTTTATTACAATATTACTCTAGAAGAATAGAGATAATGATTATTATTACGAAAGATGAATACAAGTAACGATTTGAAGACCAGTCACAATTTGAATTTCGTGACCAAATGGCGGCTTCCCAAAACAAGGAGCTTTTTTTTAAAAAAAAAACAGTGTTTCGAGGAAAATGTTTTCAAATGTGTCGTAATACTAACAAATATACTCTTGTCTTAGGAATTATTATTTTCCTTATCAACTTCAAAATTGGGAGAGTATGCTCTAAATATACATAAGTAACTGGTGATCAAAGTAGTGGTACTTTCTTCAATAGTCTTTTCTTGAAAGATCACACGTGAGTCGTTTCAAGCTTTCGTGTTATTTTTGTTCAGTATTGTTTGGAGTTTCATCATAGAAAGACTTACGCCTGAACAACAACAAAAACAACTTTATCACGAAAATTCAAGTTCTGTAAATAATGTGTTACGCGCGCTTCGCTCAACTTATGGTCGACGTAATCGGCATACTGAGCGTACTATTCGCAACACCATCATCAATCTTGAGACCCAGCATTCATTATTGGATAATGTTCGACCGAATAGACCACGTCCAGCACACAGTGAAGAAAATATAGCAGTCACAGCTGAAAGTACACACGAAGACCGTGGAGAGTCGATTCGGCGCCGTTCGCAGCAACTCGGACTGACATATGGTACGACTTGCCGCATTTTATGTACAGTTCGTAAATTAAAAGCAAACAAATTACAGTTTGTATAAAAACTGAAGCCAGCCCGACCTTCCCAAGTGACATCGCTTCGCTCTATTGGTTCTTCAATAGTTCTTAGAAGATCCGATGTTTTCGAGACTATTTTTGTTGAGCGATGAGGCCTATTTCTGGCTCAATGGCTATGCAAAAGCAACATAGCCGCGTTTGGAACAAAGAGGAACCTGAAGAGATTTAACAGCTACTATTTCAAAAGACAATAGTTTCCGGTGGTATCATCTGTCCATATTTCTTCAAAAATTATGCCGGTGAGAACGTAGCAGTCAATAGCGACTGTTATCGCGAGACGATAATGGACTTTTGGATACCTGAATTTGAAGCTCTTGATCTCGCCGACATTAGGTTTCAACAAGACAGTCCCACATCCCACACATCGCATCAATCAATGGATTTATTAATAGAATAAGAATTAATATTTATTGAGTAGATAATTTTACGTTTTAGGCCGATCGATTGGCCACTAAGATCGTATGATATCACACTTTTTCCTGTGGGAATATGTAAAGTCTAAAGCCTATGCTTCGATTCAGGCCTTGGAATCACGATCACGCGTGTCATTCGTCAGTTACCAGTTGAAATACTCATTCATCGAAAATTGTACTCAACGGATGGATCATCTGAGACGCATCCGTGGCCAATATTTGAAGGAGCTAAGCTTCAAAAAATTTTCTTTCAAATATTAATAAACATTCGCTATTAAACTTGTAGTTTCTGTGTTTTTTTCTGTAAAAAAATATAGAACATCGAAATAGTTTATACTGAAAGAGAACTAGTCGCACCTACATACTACAAATAAGACCACTGTAGGCAAACTTTATGCTATATAACAATTGAAATTTCTACTCGCGGTTCAAGCAAAAATATCAGTTAATCAGGCCCTCGTGCTATATCTCTTGCTTTGAGATGATGTGAATTATACTCAGATTTTTTTCAATAAACCAGGGAACTGTTGCAAAAGTACAGAAGAAAAATATTCAACTATTGTTTAAGATTGGATACCAGAGCTCATGAGAAAAGTTAATAATAATTTTGATCATACTACATTTTTTAAAAAAGCCTTTCTAAGACATACGTGCAAAGTAGTAGTGAAATGTTCGGAAAAAGACCTGAACATGTCGATATCCAAATTGAGAAGATGAAATCACTTTTTAATTACTAAACTATAAGACAAATCGGAAGCAGAAATAGGACTAAAGAAAACCAAGCTTCAGATGTCAATACATTTTCAGAAGAAATGATTACTTGTTAAAAAAGCTTCATTGTATTGAACACTCTCTGCATTACAAATGCTTCGAAGCTTGAAATCTTACTTTCCGGCAAAATAAGCCTTCGATTATTTTTAATTACAGGCGAACATTTTACTCTCCCCTTTCGGGGACCATCAGTGGGCGTAAGTTGAATATTTCAAAGAGGTACTTTAGCTTTAGAAGCGTTCTCAAAACTCGTATTATGTGACATCTCACTATAACTCTAGGTAACTCAGACCAGAGCAACTAAAAGTAATTCGCTTAGCAGCTGTAAACGTGTTTAGAAGAAGGCAATTATAAGTCTGGGCAGCTCCAAATGGTCTAGTCATAAGTTCTCTTGTTAAGTAGATGACGGCAGAAGAATCTTATAGTTCATATTGTAATCTCAAAAAATTGTGGTTTTTATAAAATGGAAGGGTAGAAGCGCCAGACCACAGGCATTCACTTTTAAAACATCATCCATTGTGTTCTTAAGTGATAACCTATTGAGCCTTATGCTGCAACTGGGTAGATTTGATAAAATTCCAAATTTTTTCCACCCACTCTGTCCATTGCCTTTTAAGTTGGAACATTGGTAGCATTGGAAGATATCCCGTCTCAACCGGCTGAAGGCTAGGCCAAGTTAATGTTCCAGTTCTCATCATCTTGCGTGCATGCTCTGCATTCTGCCGGTTGGAGGTGCTAACATAGAGCTAAGTGCCTTGAAATTACTTCACAATGTTATTTATTTCCCCCTTGACTAAAATCAGAATCTGTTGTGGTGTGTCCATATTCAAAACCAACACCTCAAAGCAATTTTATGGTAGGTTCTGTGTTACTTGTGTTCCTGTGGTGTTTTTCTAGAGTCCATTGCTTCAACGAGACTTTGAAAGAGCTGAATTATCTAGGGCAGTTTAAAGGAATTGCATTCCACGCTGCCAATTGGTCTGCGTTTTCTTATAAACCAAGGTACCCAGGAGATCCTTCACCGATTTCGCCACTGATATTCAGTTCTGCAACATGGCATAACCTAACGCAGCTCGGCATAGCCTTAATTATTGCTCGATTATCCACTAAAAGATTAAGTAACTTGCTGGTTGGAGGGGAAGCTCACTTAGCGCCTTCGGTTATGCCGAAATCGTTAGTTCATAGTTATAGTCATTTAGTTTCAAGCTACATTCTGTGTATGAATTGGATATTGTAGAGGCCAAACCTAGGAAATTCATCTGCCACCACTAAAGCAAGTGGTTTAAATTTGAACTTAAAATTTCACTTATAAAATGTTGGTGTTTACTTGAAGCTTGAATTCACTACTCTTCTCAGTTCTATGCTCAACACTTTCTCTTTTCTGCTTTCCAAAAAATCATGCGAGTTTGTAGATATCCAGTCACCCAAAAGTTGACAGACACCGCCATACAATAAGTCCATCTAAGGTATGCGTTTATTAAGTTCACAGCGGGAGTGCTTAATCTCCGAACGACGCAACAAAGTGTCAATGCTAAACGACTGCATTCAGCCGCAGGCGAGTAAGGTGATGGAGAAACTCAAGTGGAAAGTCCAGTGACAAAGCCAAACCGAAGAGATTTTTAGCCAGCACACAAAGTTGAGTTGGGGAAAATAATGCACTCGAACACTCGAAGCGACTGCTTGACTTAGGCGCAAGGTATGCATGGTTAGTGTAGGATTTGTGGATTCAGAACAGCAGTTCGTGGAAGGCTTTATTGGATATGTATGCCACATATTGTGGCATGTGTGTGAGCGGAAAAATTATTTAATATTACAAACATATTTGGTTGAATTGCCGTTGGTAGTTTGGGCTGAGCTTATATCCAACCAAATGTGTGTAAAGGCTATAGTGTCCGGGGTTGGGGTGCCATAAGTAGGCTTGGGGTTGCGTCAACTAATCCGCCTTGGTATTAGAAGCTACCGCAAATGCGAATTTAATTTAGTTGTGCGCAATGCTGCAACAACGAGTTCACGGTTGGGGTTTGTCAGCTTTGCGTATCGTCTGGCCCTCGTAGCAGTTGCGGTTACAGGCTCTATCTCGCTTTCGAACTCGGTCTCGGCCTCTGCCACGTTGTAGTCTGTGCTTAAGACGCGTCGTTGGGGTAATACCTTTGATTTCGGTTAAAGCGGCCGAGCACAAACTAATGTAGGCATATGTATATGTGTGAGCTTGACAAAAGCGACAAAACTTTGATGTCTGTGAACCGTAGCGCACAGTTGACTTTCTGCCTCAACTCGTGTTGCATGAAGTTTTGAGTTTTCGGCTTTGCTTCTGTCGATTTGGCACTTAATACAAATGAGTTTTTTGGCACAAACAAACATATATTTACATACCCACAAATAAATAGCAATAAATGCAGGCAAATAATGCTACAACAACAACAGAAACAGTGATATGTAAACAATGGAAGACGAACTCACTTATTGCTTTCGGCATTCAGCGCAACAGCGGCCATTTTGCTCGTCTGGCAGGCTTTGCTCAAGGGTGGCGACGCGGCCGAGGCGCGAGACGTAACGGATAATCCAACTTTGATTAAGTAATTTCCCGTCATAATGCGCTGGTGTCGAAATCCAAACCGATTTCGCATAGAGGGTGGCACAAAACCGAACAGGTGGTTGGCTGGCTAGCTGTTTCGTGGACTCAACCGGAAGGGTGGCACTGCTGCGCTGATTATAGAGATGAGCCAGTGCAGGGAATTCACTGTAAGGCGTACGAATTCCGCTTGCAACATATGCAATCATGAAGAATTGCAGCAATTGTTTGGTTAAGTCGGCGCGGTGAGCGCAGGGGCGGGTCAAATAAATTAATGAGTATGACAGAAAGCCAAACGGGGATTATGGTTAGGCAGTAGGAAGGGTGCGTGGGTATTTGGTTGCACGTTTGCTAGCAAATGTGTCGGCAATGATATTATTTACGTTTTTCACTAATTCGTTTGTTGTTATTTTTGCTGTTGCATGTAATTAAAATAATTACAACTCAATTTCAATGATTTTTTCTCGCAATTAATTGCAGCAGCTGTGCAACAAATTGTATGTGCTCGTGGTAAATACATCTACACTTGTTTAACACCGCCTGTGACACGCTTAATTGATGCGGCGGCGGCGCGCTCACTCGTTCGCTTTATTTGTTGCACAAATGAGTGGCAGTATTTTTGCCACTTTTTGCATTGCACTCTTTTTGACTTGGCATATTATTGCATTTTTTCTCTAATTTAATTTCGAAAAAAATACGCAAAAACGCCATTTTGTTGCAACATAACTTGCAACTCATTAAAATTATGGAAATAATAATTACTCGCGGCGCAAATTTTAAATCAAATAAATTGCAATCAGCGTGTTGCAAAAACGAGTTATATATATGCCACATATACATACACAATTCGGGTGAGGGTCGTCATAGAAGTTCGCTTGATTTATTATATATTAGTAAGGACCCATAATTAAATTTATTTTGCTTAATTAGATGCCCAAAGAAGAACCATTTCACAAGCCTCTCATGCTATTCCACTTACTCCATCTCCATCTATCTCAGGAATCTCTCTTATTATCAACATTTTTCTAGCTCTTTCGTAATGATTACATCTCCACTTTTCTCTTTTTATATCGCTAAATACTTTTCTATATTTATATCTCCATATCTCTTTTTTTCTTAGCCCAAAGGACTGAATTGTGGTTAGCTCGTGAAGTCTTGAAAACTATCGAAGGAACATTTTCGTGCCCAAGACATTCGGATCTCTGTCACGAACATTTTCTTTATATACCTATCTCAATATTTCTACTTTTCTAAGCCCAAAAGACTGAGCTTTAGTTTAGTGGGAGCAGTTTCGGAAAGCTATAGACAACAGAGACACTTTCAGACGTTCCCAAAGATAGTCGGATCTCCGTTACGAGACGAAAGACAATTCGAAACCGTATCTTACTTCGACAGCATCGCTGATAACATGGACCAGTGCGTCGTGGTGCCTCCTGAAGCCGTCTATTCGAATGTGTGGAGGGGAGTAGTCACTGAAGAAGAAGTACATAGAGCTTTTTCAAGTTTGGACCGAAGTTCAAGGGAAAGCTAGGTGAAAATCTTCTGTCGGAGTTCTTAATCAACTCTTGCTGCAGACTGCCTGACCACAGCAGCGTCTTTTAAGTGGAAGTGATGGTCATCAACCTATCAACAGATGTACTGCTTCGAAGTGCGGCTTTTTCGAGAATGTATGCAGCCACACTGATAACAGAGCCGCTAGATAAACCTTAAGTTCGCTGACAGAGTTGCCCTGTCTATGTGCGATCCGACGTTGGAAATATGGGAAAGCTAAGTAAGCGTTTGCCAGCAACCAATACTTCTGCGGTTTTGAAATCCTTCTAGAATGAAAGAAGTATATTACACTACTTACTCTTAGCAAGGTTCCACTGTCCTCTTGGCATTCACGCGGTGAAGCGGAGGAAGCTGAGTTGGAAACATCTGGACACTTTCCTATCCACTGTCCAGCTTTTGCCATAATAAAGTTAAAGCATATTGGTACCATACCTTCAACGAACCCGACAAATTGGCTGGCATCGATATTAGCGGCCTCAAGACACTTTGTTGATACGCGACGGTTCTTTTGATTCACACCAGAAGGTCTGGACATCACTACGCACACGGCTCTCCATCCCTCCAAGTTGGATTATTTGTGGCCTCACGAATATCAGCCTGTTTTGGGCAAAATAGACGAAAGGCCTCTGAGCAATCCTTGTCTATCATTCAGCCTGTTTATCTAACCTAATTAGACGAAATGGATTTCATTCAGCTAAGAATTAACAGCTTAGCAGTATTTCTCAAAACATTCCGCTGGAACAACTACCACATCAAATTGATTAAAATAGTTTTTACTTCATTAAACCAAGCTTTGACCAAATAATTGGAGACCTTGATCTTCAGTTTTCTAACGAAACTGTAACCGAGCTCATTTCACGGAATACAACTGAAGAAAGTGTAGTATATTTCGATATTATTTCATGGAAGTGAGCTGGTTAAAGTCTGAACTCTTGAATGCTTAGGAAATTTTAGCCAAAATTCGTGATCTCAGTTGGTTTTTGGAAGATTTTGCGTTTAAGATATCAATAAAGACCACAAAAGTATTTAATTTAACAAACCGTGTGAAACCTCGATCCGAATTAAAATTGAATTGACATGGATTTGAAGAAAGTATAGGCTGTCTGAGTCTCCGGCGAATATTAATTATCAACTGCAGTTGCCACCACATTGTAGCCGCTCGACTTATGGTTAGACAAGAGGACTCTGAGGCTGAGCTAAGCATGAGAATGAGATCGACTATATGCAAATTAATTAAATTGTTAGGAGTGATGGAAGCAGTCTAGTAGATCTCTTATTTGTAGGACTGATTACGGAGTAATGGTACTATTAACTTTGGATCATCTATCGAATTACCTGTCTGCTCAACTCATTTGGTTATTGCTGCGCCTTATAGAGCTCGAGTTTAAGTTATATTGTGTATATGAACCTCTGCCGAGTTATTTCTTTCATTAGGTGTTTAAGAACCACTGAGTTAATTTATCAAATTTGTGTGTAAATTAAAATGATGAAGTGTTAAAAAGTCCAGAGGGATACCAAATTGGACAACTTGTTTTGCGAAACAGGCTTGTTTTCTTAGAAACATTAAAAAAGAGGTGTTTAATGCGAATAATTAATAAAAATGGGTAACAAACTTAAGTTAGAAACAATGATTATGAGATAAACTCGGAGTTCCTGAGTAGTGTTTAATAGTAAACATGAAAATGAGTATTAAATTCGAGTTGAAGAAAAATGAGTGTGTGATAAACTCGGACTTTCTGAGTAAGCACTGAAATGAGTATTAAACTCGAGTTGAAGAAAATTAATTGTGTTGTAAGCTCGGAGTTTACGAGTAGTGTTTAATAGTAAACACGAAAATGAGTATTAAACTCGATTTTAAGAAAGGTGGTTATGTGATAAACTCGAAGTTTCTGAGTGGTGTTTAATAATAAACACCAAAATGAGGATTAAACTCGAATTAAAGAAAAGTGATTATGTGATTAACTCGGAGTTTCAGAGCAGTGTTTAAAGTAAACACGAAAATAAGTATTAAACTCGTGTTAAAGAAAAATGATTACGTGATAAACTCGGAGTTTCTCAGTAGTTTTTAATAGTAAACATGAAAATTAGTAATAAACTCGAGTTAAAGTAAAATGATTATGTGATAAACTCTGAGTTTCTGAGTAGTGTTTAATAGTAAATACGAAAGTGAGTATTAAACTCGAGTTGAGTTTACTGCAAGCTACAGAAAAATAAGAAGATAATGGTCTCTTAAAAGAGACAGGCCGAGACACCTGAACATATAAATAATTGTTGGTTCCTCCCTTTATCACATACACACATATGTATGTATGTTTATACTCCCACATGTGACAACTCATTGGTAGATCTACGTGTAAAGTGCATACGTTTGTGCCACATGCCTCATTAAGCTGGCCATTAATAATTGAAAAAACAATTTCGTTTCAAGGATATGTTGTTGTGGTTGTTGTTGTTATGCTTGTGATATACAAGTTGCAGCTGCCGCTTTTACACAGCAATATGAATGCAAATATTTGTTTATTGTTGCTGGTGTTGTTGCAGCGCTTGTTTGCACTGCGGTAAAAGTAATTTCATGAGCGCACACAAACACACATTGCTGGAGACATGCCCATATGAAAAAAATGCATTTGCACAAGTGTTGCAAGTATGTGTCCTGCATGTTGCAAGTTGTAATTTGCAAACACACCACTAGCACTGATACTCTTAAAAAAACGAAAACTCCGCCAACATGCCGCAAATATCTTATTATTCCGTATGTGCATGTTGCAAATGTGGCATGCCACCATTATACCGGGTTTGTTGATCAAAAAACGTTTAAGCAACATCATGCGGCCATTAAAAATGAATAGATATGAATGACTTAATATGAAGAGGCAGCCGTTCCCCGCTCCACCTGCAACCAAACCAACTGATGTGGCATGTGGCAAACTCAAACAGTTGGCACGCTTAATTTGTCAGCGCATTTACCTTCACCGTACATTGATTTCTTTGCCACTAACAATCTGGTGCTTTGCATCTCGGCTGCGAGGCCTCCATTTCATATTTGTTGCTTTTCGGCCATTTTGTTTGTGGCAAGTGGCGGCAGCAGCTGCCTTTTATGTTCGGCTATGCGCCTCATTTGCTGCACGCAAACACTTGTAATTAATTGCAACGCACCGTTAGGTTGCCACTTTGTAGATTATTACGGTTACATAACTGTCTGCTTGCGGTAAGGACTAAGAGTATGTGTGAATATAAGATGCGGTCCATTTACAAAGTCAGCTCAGTCAACGCCGCCGCCTTTTAAATATCTTGATATAGGATAAGAAAAGTTTGTGCTTTCAGAAACATTACCAGTTCGTGTTCCCAGTACTAATAGGCAAAAATATGGGAATATCTCTCGGAATGCTGCAAGATGATTCCGTGACCTTTGTCCACCTTCTGGATGAACGTCACATGACCTGGACGATAAATTCTTTCAAACCGTTCAAGTCCCCGGGCCCGGATGGCATCATACCAGCACAGCTGCAGCAGGCTGTTAAGGTGTCATGCAACTGGTTAGCACGTATCTATGCAAACTGCATAAGACTGGCTTACATACCTGTGGATTGGAGAAGAGTTAGAGTTATGTTCATACCGAAGGCAGGTAGGGGCTCACGTTACAGCCAAGGACTTCAAGCACATCAGTCTCTCCACCTTCTTACTAAAAACTCTGGATAGACTGCTGGACTGGAATAGAAGAAGGCGCATTCCGAGGGACCAGTTATCAGGAGTGCTACATACTTATTTTAAAGCCAAGTCAGTGGATACTACCCTGCATACTATCGTGTTATGGCTTGAGAAAGCCATTAGGAATAAGGCTGTTTGGACCGTTCTTGATATTGAGGGAGATTTCCTGCCGCAAGCAGTCGTAACTGCTCTTGACGGTCTTTGGCTTGAATCAAACCTCTAACACCTAAAATATGAGTTAGAGAACCCCACAAGGTGGAGTTCTCTTTCCTCTTCTATGGATCCTGGTCCTTAACGACTTGCTTTAAGAACTTGAGAATCGTGGCTGCTGGGTGACTGCCTATGCAGACGATGTAGCACTTATGGTCAAGGCAAAACTCCTGAGTAACCTAAACGAGTTAACGTAAGATTATCTCAGCGTCGTAACAAATTGGGCAATCGGAAGTGGGCTCACCATCAACCCAAATAAAACCGAGTAGAATTTTGCCAAAAAAACTTATCTCTTTCCCTTTTCTAGATAGTTCAGCTTCCGAAGCCGATGGTTCGAGAGATTTCACTGTGGTGCTTTCTGCATTCGACCATCTGTCAGCTGGTTTCTCTCAGCCTCGGTTTTTTTTTTAAGATAGTGACCCTCTATTTTTACAGTACTACCAAATGGCAAACGATGTTCAAAAATACTTCTCTCTTTTGCGTTCGAAGATAGGTCAGCTTACAGCTCAGGTTCTAGAGAGTTCGAACTAAGTAGAGTTGCGTCTGATGATTTTTTTTCGAACATGTGCTTTCCTGTTCCCTTGATAGTTGGTTCTACGTAATTGGAACGAACTCGGATTTTTATCCGGCGAAGGACTGCAAATTCTATAATTTTCCTCCAGATTACTTCAGGTATGTTTTCTTCCACTATAACATCAGCAACATGTTTTTTCTTTAGACTATTCACCAGCCTTCGGAGTGCTAAATGACGTCCTCGAGAATAGAATCTTTAAAATTTTCTCTGAACATGCGCCATATCTCGTTCTCCGAAGATAAAAAAAGTCCCATATTAAGAGACAAATGTAGGAAAGCAAACAGAGTCCTACCTTACTCCTCAATTTAAGGGTATCGATTACAAAGTTGGCTAGTTACACTGTTGCTAACTCGGCTATAACCACGTAAGAGGTTTCTACGCCAATAAAGAAGAAGAAGAAATATATATGTGTACATTTAACTTCAGATATATTCCCTGCCATGCCCTTTGTTTGACTAATTTCAAGGAATTAGAGCTTTCAGTGTCCAACATGCACAATGGCGTCCTCGAGCGAAGAGTGTTCTCCATAGTTAGAAGAGTTCATCGCATACCTTAAAATAGTTGTAAATAATAAAGGGGAATAAAGAATGTCTTAGTAATAAGACTAGGTACAACTTGAAGTCAATACCAAGGCAGTGATGACGAAATAGGCAATGTGTCCCAAAATGACAATAGAAAAGAGTCTCTCTCATGACGCATCATCTTGAACCAATCTGAGAGTTTGTATACATAGGTATACATTGTATACATTATTCCTTCGTCCTTCACTTTTTCTTCGGAATATATTTTTTAGTGACTTAAAATAACTAACCAATACTCTGATGGATGTCAACGAAATCCATGAACTAATTGAACCATTCACTCTAAAAATTTAAGTGAAAAGAAAGATAATTTCTAAAAAGAAAAACATTTACTTTAGACTTTCATTTAGTGCGTTCTTCAACTGCTTGCTTAGTGTCACTTTTGTTGAAGACCGCGGCAGAAGACTAATAATATGCACACAAAGTCGATAGACCACGAGACGCTTCCGCATTGGAAGGCCTTGAAGGCACACAGCCGTGGACAGAAAGACTTCGAGTAGCTCATTACCCCATGGTGGCCACTTCCAACACAACTTGCCTCTTACGATGCAGCAGTGCAGCACACCCACTCGTTATGCAATTTCTGCTTGTGCTTCTAACGAAGACCCATTTTCGTTTGTACTCAGCTCGGGCGAAGGAATGTGTATGCTTGGACGCCATGTTTGCCCAGCATAAAGCATTGCAAGTGGCGTCTAGTGACGATGATAATGATGACAACAAGGTTTACTCGCTTACTTATGACTTTGCTCAAAGCCAAAGTGAAATATCAAAGACAAAGCCAAGAACTAACACCACTCCAGCGAGGACGAGTGAGAGTAGTAAGTGAAGATGCTGCAGTAATGGAAGTAGTGGTTGGCTGATTAAGGAGGCGAAGAGCGAAGGAGTCGTTAAGTAAGCACTTGCTGGCGGCATAGGTTGGCGCAAAATTAGTTGACGCACAAAGTAACTGCGTCATTTGATGTAAGGAGATGGGAGAGAGAAGAGACTGATTTTGGTGGCACTGTATTGCTGAGTGATACGTTCAGACGGAATTTTTAATACAATTCTAATTAAAAAACGTTAAAGCTGAGGAATACTAAATAGTTGAAATGGCAGATTGCGTGGAAGCCTTGACCGATTGATTGCCAAAATTCATAATTTCTTTATTTAAGAAACACTTATTATGTTGGAAATTGCTAAATGTATTTAACTGAAGACGTCAAAAATTCATTTTATTCTCTTAAGTGTAGATTCCTGTGAAGACCAGGGAGGAACAATGTTTTATCAACAAAACTAGTCACTTCTTCTTTCTTTCGCAAAACCTATCTTTCGAAAACTCGTAACGTCGACTCATCAACTGTTGTCATCGCCCAAGCCTCTGCACCATATAGCGGGGTTGATGAGTGACTTGTAGAGTTTGGTCTTTATTCGTTAAGAGAGGAGATATTTCGTCTTGCCCTCACTCACTCCCCGACCCATTTGCTTCTCTACCTTATCCAGTCTGGAGAAAACAGAACTAACGACTCGGTTGTTATATCAATATGATCGGCGTACGCCAGCAACTGTACACTCTTATAGAAGAGGGTACCCTCTCTTTTCAGCTCTGCATCTCAAATCATTTTCTCCAGCAGTAGATTGATCGATAGGGAGTCGCCTTGTTTGAAACCTCATTTGGTATCGAATGGTTCGGAGAGGTCCTTCTCGATTCTAACGGAGCCGTAGAGGCATAAGCAGCTCCTCTGTGCTGTCAAAAGCAGCTTTGAAATCGAAGAAGAGGTGGTGTGTGTCAATCCTCTTTTCACGGGTGAGGTTTGTCGCAGGGTGACTGTTTGGACAGTTGTTGTTTTTCCAACGGTGGGCTTCATATAGTACGCTCGAAAGAACCTTATATGCGAGGTTGATGAGACTTATCCTGCGGTAGTTGGCGAAGGTTGTGGGGTCTCACTTTATTGGGCTGGCCAGACACACTTAAATTCCAATCGTAGGTCATGCTTTCGTCCGAACATATTTTACAAAGAAGCTGATGCTTGCTCCTCATCTGTTCTTCGCCGTCTAATTTGAATAGCAAATCACTACCAACATATTTTTCTGCCATTTGTGGTATGAGGCTAGACTATAAAACTAAAAAAAAAACATTAAAAGAGAAAGTCAACGCAACACATTATTAAGTCTTCGAGTTTATTTTTTCTATTATTTTATATCGCCTTCCAAAAATGTTTCGACCAGACGGACGGGCACCGTTAAATTAGCACTATTAGCTGTTTAATTTGTACCTACGTAAGCAACAGAAACTTCTCAGTCAAACCATCTTAATTCTATGAGGATTAAATTTCATAGCAAACGGAGCTGACACATAGTCATAACCTCTATTTAAAATTATTTGCGAGGTAGGGACTACAAACCTTAGGTACACCGTGTTCACGTAACTTACTGAAAACCTGGGGACGGGTTTTGATTTTACCTAGACCTAGATAGAGGATTCGCTCCTGCGACAATTGAGTTTAAGTAACCGGAACAGACCCAGATTTTTATACTAGCAAAAACTGTCAACTCGGCACAATTTCTCGAAATTACTTTACGAATGTTTTCTGCCTTTACAACAACAATAAAGGAGCTAGTACCTCTAAGAAAAGCTTCTGAAAAGCGAAGTTCGACAAAAACTCTCAAGTAGACGTTTGAGAGGAGGACGTTTTGCGCGAATAAACATTTTCACAATGAAACTGAGGATAAATTTCGGAAGTATAATAGATAGTTCGAGGTCATGAAAAGCAAGTAGAAGGAGGTAATCTCGATCAAACCTTATTGTGCTCGTCTCATATTATTATCATCTACAAGCTATGAGATGTTGGTTTTCGACTTCTGGTAGTAGTTTCTTAAAGTAATATACGGAAAGTTGGACCTGTAGGCAAGCTACGATAAAGTATGTTGCCTATAATTGTGGTATAAATTAATATATTGGCTAAGGTTTTGGGGTCTAATATTGATTATATTAGGTCTGCTCACATCATAGCTCATTTGGCTCCCAACACGTCAAGTGGCTCTGTTTGACTTTCAAAAAAATATTTTACTGCTAACACTGAAGCTTTAAGAACAACACCAAAAATAATCACATCAATCAATTTAATTTGCGAGGAGGACTTTTGGATCGCGGTAGCTCATTCGAAACTAATGGAATATTGGCCTTTTAATCATTAATTATTAGTTCAGTAAAAATATAGTTCTATGTTTGAGTGGTTTTTGTAATGCTGAGAACATTGTTGTTGTAATTTTTATTGAAGTTACTGATGTGTGGCTATGGAGCCAAAAATTATTTTTCATCCTTGATCTAGTGTATTCTCTACTCTCACTTCATTTATCTCAGTTGAATCAAGGAGTTAATGGATGTGTTATGTTCTCGCATCGTATTCATTGAAAGCTGTCTCCTCCTTCTTACGATTGTGCAACAATTTGGTGTTCTCTGTCAGTTAGTCACAGAATCGATTTAGATGTATGTAGATACAGGTCTGAAGAACAATATCCCAATATATGCAGATGACGCCTGAAATTTCACTTTTGCAACAATCACCAATTTTATCAACTTTTAACTTATTACACATTTTATCCGCTCTTATTCCAACTTATCCGTTTTTATCCTGAGTGGTTTAAGTTATTATATCTAGTCAAATAATTATTATCTCTTTCTTTACTTTTGCCACAATCACTAATTTTGTCAATTTTAACTTATTTTAGCTTATCCGGACTTATCCGTTTTTATCCTGCGTAGTTTAACTTATCACATCTAGTCACATAATCATTATACCACGCTATCCCATCTCAAATAGCCTTATCCACTCTCTGTTACCCCACAAAATACTTCACCAAATTCTTAATTCGGAAATAAGCTTGTCAAGAGAGGTGTCTGTGTTCATCAGAAATCAAAAAATCCCCTGCGGCCACCTGCCTCTAACGCTATAAATCATCAGCGCTAATAGAAACAACAAATACACAGTGAACCCAACAACAACGGTAGGCGTAAAATGATTAAGGCATCAACGCAGTCGGCGGATAAACCGAAGAACTCAAGCAACTGGAACTGAAGAAGCACAACCAAATGCTTTAACGCCTTTGAAGTTGCAACGAGTTGATGAAAACAACAACAGTAGCAGCAACAGCAACAACAATAGCAGCTGCAACAACAGTAGCAATAAACAAGCAGTTACTTAGGTACTTCCTAGTGTCAACCAACAAGGACATTCAGGGAACCAACTGGGAACGATTTGTTTTTATTGTTGCCACATTTTTTTAACGGGTTTCCTTTGATGTTGGCGCCTGTTAATTGTACTTTGTGATTTGTGGCGCGCGAAGTGCTGTTCAAAGACAATTTGTGGCGCGTTAGGGCAGAGGTGCGCATTTTTTCTAGCCTACCTTTAGGCGCTGAAGCAGTGTTAATTAAAAACGGAGTTCTCTAGGAGTGCAATAAATTGAGTAAAATTGGTAATAATGACTTAATGTATGGCAGACACTTAATTAGTTGCCACAAATGGCGGCAGGCAGTATGTAAGCAGTTGTTGCCACACGCGGAGCAAATAAGTTTGCAGTAGAAATGCAAATTGTTGTGACGCAATCAACTTGGACTTAGTGAAAAAGTATTTGCCGTTGTTGTGTGTCAACACTCCCAAGTGGACACTTGCGACAATATGCTGCAAGTGCACTGCACTCATTTGTTGCAAGTGCTGGCAAACACTAGTAGCATAATGACATAGCAGCAGCAATAATGTGCAACTTAAGCGACAGCCTTGCACATAACTGCGCATATACATACATATGTGTGTGTGTGCGTTGCATGTGGCAAGCAGTCAAGCCACTGCCACATTAATGTCTCTCACGTGCATTTAATTACGTTGATGAGGTGTTTGTCAGTTGTTGCAAGTAAGCAGGCGAGCAAGCAAGCAAACAAGCAATTGTGGCATGCGACATGTGGCAAGTGCAACGAAAAGAGGCGGTGCACTCAAATTTGTCGACTTGTGAAACAATAACGACGCACCTGCATTGCCGCAACGGCAACAACACTGCAGTCAGTACTAAAAACAACAACTACAACAACAACAGTAATAACAATAAGCGTAGCAACAACCAGCTCAAAGCAAACAAGCAATCAACAAACTGCAAATGCATGGCCGGGCAACGCCTTTACTTGCCACGCGATGTGGCACGCACACATACAGACACTTACATACTCATACCGATGCGCGTATGGCGCTTGCTAGCTGCAGCAACTGGCAAGCAATAGTCATAGTCAACAGACATACGCAGGCATCGCCTGCTGCCACTTGCAACACAGGCGACAATATTAAAAAAGCTTGCTTGTTGTTTTTGTTACTTCGTCTATTTATTTCTTGGTGTATTGCGTGTGTGTGTGTCTTCATATACTTGCGCGCTTGTTGCAAAATTAAAAAGGGCGGCGCAAAGCAAAAACAACACAGAAAACTGCTTTATGCCACAAACACTTGCAGCATTGCCGCAAAAGCGCTGAAATTGTGAAAATGTTTTAATTACTCATTGGTGTGCACACCGGCTTTTGACGCGTCCCCGCAAGCCGCCTGCGCACTGGTGCCACCATTTGCCGTTACTGTGCTTGCCACGCGCAGCATTTCTGACTGTGTGTGTGCGTTTGGCAGCAAAAGTTGCCACAAAGGCATTGCGCGCGCTATAAACAAAGTATTAAGAAGACATCACGCTTCTTTATAGAAATGAAACAACAACAGCGCATACCGAAGCTACTATGTGCAACAAATGCAGCAGGCAGGCAGGCAAAGTCAGACGCCGGTGGTAATTTTTCGAAATTAGAAAAGTTTGTCCGCGAAGGTGCAACGAAGATTTGTGTAAGTAAGAAAAGAGTTTCTTCTTCCTCGTCTTCTTATTCTTCTTCTTCTTAGATAGCTGTAATGAGCTCGAAAGGTGCGTTTGTGGCAAGCAAAATATTTGCAACTCTGCTAATGTTGCAAAATGTTTTTTTTTTTTGAAGCTGTATAGCCGTAGAGCATAGACCGTGTGAGAGAGAGAGAAAGAGAGTATGGTATGAAATGGTAACCTTAAAGCTTTAGAAGCTTTAAAGCTGCTATGGCTTGCTGTATAGCCACTGAATGTGAGTGTATGAGAGAACATAGATCGTGTGAGAGAGAGAGGGTGAAACAAAGAGAATAGTGTGAAATAGCAACTCTAAAGCTTTAAAATCTTCAAAAGCTTTAAAGCTGCTACGGCGATAAGAGAAGAACCGGTTCTATATCTACTATACATACCATACAAAATCATTCTGCTTCTGATCCAACCTTGGGATTTTGATCCCATTCCGGTCTAACTCTCAGCTGTACATACTAAACCTTTTATGACATATTTTATTTTGTATAACTTCGACTCACTAAACGAGGTTTGTCGCAGGATTTTTCCAATAAAGTTCGAAAGAACATAGGATAAATTAGGTCGAGAGTATAAGAGGTCTCATCTTCACTTACTTGATGGAGTAGAATACTCGTAGGCAAAATACCGACGTTGAAACGTTAGATCATTATCCCTGTGAATGTTCAGTCTTCATCCGACATAACTGTCACAGCTTTCATTTTTCCATCTTAGAAGAAAACGCGCAGCTAGGCTAAAAAACATAATCGGAAGGAGTCCGGTAAGTTGTTGAGCGGTTCTCAGTTGAAAGCAAAAAAAAAAAAAACGAGGAACAAAAACGAGGACGACGAAGAGAACAGTGACTGCTGCTGGCCATTGTTACGGAAGAAATCCGTCGCTATAAAAAAGATGTCTTAGAATACGCCATTAAAGAAAAGTCTTATGAAACACAGGTACGTAAAATAAGGGGCAGAGAAAACCGAGGGGAATTCAAAAAACAAAAAAAACTGTATTGAGAAACTCTGAAATCGGGTATCTATATCCATCGCTTGGAACACAAAACCTGAAATATTTAAGGTTGACTAGCTGATTAAGAAACCACTAAAATTTCACAAGAAAACCATCGTTAAAATACCACATAAAAAGTTTTACGCAGAAATCCAGTTTATTTTGGCTGTAAGTTCGAATGGAGTGACTCCACACTAAACCTTTTACTTAGCGAGAGCGTTTTCAGTGATATATTAAGGGACACGAAATTGTTGGAAGTCGGGCACTGAACTTTCCATACACAAGAAAAGATTTCGGAACATCTTCCAACTTTAAGTAGAAGTCAACAATGAAAAGTCCTTTACAACGAAACTATCGCAATGAACTTATTTTGTCGATAGTCAGGCCGCACTCAAAGCGATCTGATTAATCGAAATTTAATCGCTCAATATAATGGGTTGTCAAAAAAGTCTTGCGGTATTTTTATTGAATTTTTTTTTATTGAAATTGAAATGAATTTTTGATGACTCATGCCCAGCTCTTGAACGATGCTACGGCTGATACCATGCCGGTCTCTTTCGACCAATTCAGCGATTTTATCGCAATTTCCGGAGCGTGGCGCATCTTCGACACCTCTGCACCAGAACGAAAACGTTGAAACCATCGTTGTGCCGTGGAAATGGAAACTGTATCGGGTCCATAAACTGCACAAATTTTATTGGCGGCTTGAGATGCATTTTTGCCTTTATCGTAGTAAGCATGTAAAATATGCCGTATTTTCTCTTTATTTTGCTTCATGTTTGCGACGCTATAACTCACGAACGACTTAAAAGAAACGACAATCAATCAAACACGTGTTAGCGCGTGAAATGAGCTTTCCAAAAAGGTATAGCATGACCCGATGCGACGAATAAAACTAGATATACGCACTTTCAGCGCCAACTAGCGATAATACCGCAAGACTTTTTTGACAACCAATACTTCTGATTGAACGGATGAAAAGCCTGCCGATCCCATTCTTATGGGATGGAACCCAGTATTGTGGTCAGCTTCATAAAGGATGTGTTCCATAACTTCATTATAATCGCTACAAAGTGGCATTTTACATTGGTTATTGATTGTTCAAGGACATGGTTTCGACATGGAGCCGAAAACTCTGCAGTACCTGCTTTTTGATAGCGGAGCAATCTCCAAAGGCAGGAATAACGCGCTTGGATCGATATTTTCGAATACACATCTCAATGACCCTTAGAAATATACTGGAGATCATCAAATTGCCAGCGTATGTGAGCCCATGCGAAAAAGAGAGGACATAATAGACCTTAGGTGGAAGTACACATTTCAATTTAGTTTTTTCTTCTTTTAATCTTCCGGTAGACACTTTTATTCTTCGAAACTCGTTTATGAGAATTTATACATTTTGACAAAGAAAAAGTAAACAACAATAAAGACTCCAAATGTGACTAGACTTGATTAATACTAACGAAGTCCAAATAATAAGCATCTTGAAAAACTCTATTGTCAAAAGCTGGCTAGATTATTTAGAAAAATATATACTTGGAGTTATATATGGAGAATAATATTTTGACAAGCTACTTCTACTTGCACTTAATGACAGTTTGTTTTGTTAAAATCATAGAGCTACTTGTACTTACGGTTGAGATGCCCCATAAATACAATAGTGACATAAACTGCTTTCTCGGGGCTATGCAGAACTGTTGTTTGCAGTTATGAGAGCTTCATACAGAGTACTTAAATATAGTATAGCCCAACATGCAAAAAACTATGAAAGCAGAAAGCAGAAACATTTCATATGTTTGGTTGGGAGAACCGAAATTTTGTAAGATAGTTGAATTAGGCAATGTGCGCACCGAAGACACTATACTTGCGGTGGAGCAGAGAATTAAAGAGAACCCGAATGAGTTCGCCATCCCATGCAAGAATTGGAGGTTTGTCCATCCACTTTAGCAAGATCTTGCGAAAGGATCTTAGTTGGGGGGCTTACAAAATTCAACTCGTGTAAGAATTAAAGCCGAACGACCATCAAGCGCATTGCCAGTTAGGTGAATGAGCCCAAAACTAGTTGGCCACCGATCTCGATTTCCATAAGAAAGTTTTGTTCAGCGATGAAGATCACTTTGGTTGAGTGGGTACTCTAATAAATGAAATTATTGTGTTTGGAGTTATGAAAAGCTAAGTTAAGGCATTGATAAGACTCCATTCTTCTTTTTCTGCTTAGCCACCTTGTTTACCCGGTCTTTCCAACGGAGTCAAAGCCTTTCTCTTCTTCTGCTTACCCCGGCGGGTACTGCTTCGAATACTCTCACATTATTCGGACGACATGATCTAACCAGCGTAACTGCTGTCTCTTAATTTGCTCAACTATGTCAATGCCGTCGTATAACTCGTACAGCTCACCTTTCCATCGACTGGTTCTGATTTCTGCAGAACCTTTCTTTCGAAAACTCGCAACGTCGACTCATCAGGTGATGTCATCGTCCATGCCTCTACACCATATAATATGGTCTATGTGTAACGAAAGAGGACTTTACTTCTCAATTGATTACTCAGTTCGAAGTAGAATCTGATGCAAAAGTTATTCTGCAGTGGATTTCGAGTCTGACATTGTTGTTGGTGTTAATGCTGGTTCCAAGATAGACGAAACTATCTACGATTTCGAAGTTTTGACAGTCAACAGTGACGTGGGAGCTAAGTCGTGAGTGCGACGACTGTTTGTTTGACGACAGGATGTATTTCGCCTTGCCCTCGTTCACTACCAGACCATTTGCTTCGCTTGCTTGTCCAGTCCGGAGAAGGCAGAAATAACGGTTACAGGCTGGAGGGAAGTGCGCTCCATAATTTTGGGATGCTCTGGGCATTAGTTATTAGATCACTTTCGGGGGTTCTACAAGAATATGCTCCGGTCTTGAAATCTTCTGTTATTGGTTGGACTAACACCCCAGGTGAATCCAGTTGCATGCCCTTAAATCGTTATTCTTAATACGTTTGCAGTGGTCGTCATCAAAAGAGGGGGTCTCTCATGCGAGGCTGTTTTCTTATTTCAATTTCAGGTATTGTTCACTGGGTAACGGCAACAAGTCGTCAAAGGTAATAGGGACATACATATACAGCGAGTCACAGCTCTCCAAATGTGTTATTCCACTTGACGTGCTAATGAGGGATCGCAGCCTTCACTTGAGCAACGGCAAAGCAGTTAAATTAGAATTTTTTCAACATTACTACTGCTGCTACAAATGGTGCAAATGGCCATAGGTGCCACATGATACTTGCAACAAACATCTAGATGCATATATTTTTATGCCGTGTCTCAAACACTTAAAGTCTAAAGAATAATGCAACAACAACACGGTACTTGCTGTTTATGACGCAGAAGTGGCGCTACAAGCGCATTCATTAGCGCCAAAATAAAGTGTGCAACAACAATAAAGGCAGCAAGGTGTCGAGTGCGAAATGCTGTTGCAATTAATTATGCTAAATTCGTTTAGTTGCGGCCAGGAGACGCATTTGTGCGAGTGTGTTGCAAGCCAAGTGTGTATGTGGGTGTGTTGCAAGAACAGCTAGGTCTACTATATGTGTGTATGTTGCAAGAACAGTCAAGTCGCTGCGCGTGCGTCCCAGCATAGTAAATGCAACGCTTAACAATAGCGCGAAGCATTGTTGTTGCAAGTACACCGACACACACACGCACATATATACATATGTACATATATGCAATGCTTGCAATGCGCATTCCGAATGGCCGCAGAACAGCTTTTACTACATTAACGCAACTGTAAATTAGGCACGACGTAGCCACTGGACGCCACTGCACATTGTTGGCGGGGTCAATGATTGCGAAACGCCGGAGGAGCCCAGGCAAGCCGCCCACTTGAACGAGAGCGCAGTGCTGGCAGCCCAAAAGCTAATATTTCTAAGCGAATTTTAGCTGCATTGCGTCAAGCGAACTTCTGTTGTTAGTTGCACGCAAATTGTTTGTTGCTGTTGTTGTTGTTTTTCGTTGCGAAGTTGTTGTACAAAAGAGAATCACCCCGAAGGTTTCGCTAGTTTTGCGAAAACTTTGTGGGTGTTCAACGGCTCTTATGCTGCCGTTGTTGTTGTTGTTTTAACATTGTTGTTGTTATTTTACCGTTGTTGTTGTTGTGGTCACGTACTTCAAGGGTGGTTGTGCGGAAATGAATTGGTATTTAATTAATAGTTTTGCGCTGATTAAGTTGCTGACAACGCCCTCCAAGCCAACCGCCCCAACCATCAACCTAATTGCAGTGGCGCACCAACCCCTCCTCCACTGCTCTCAGCATTCCAAACATACAGGCACACACACATTTTTGCGTATATATCATACATATATACATATATGTATGTATGTATAAACATGTATATACCTACCTCACACAGCATGTTGCACGTTTGCTGACCTAATGAAGTATACCGCAGGGGGAAAAGAGCACCAGAAATCAACCACTCCCACCCCCTCCTACCATTACGGCGATGCGCAACAGTCTGCGCCCATTGTTGTTTTTGCGATTTTTTTTTTTTTTTGGCAACATCAACGCCACCGGAAATCAAATCGAAATTAATGTCTGTGGCAGCGTTGCGCAGCGCTACTTGTTAATTTGATTGGATTCTGATGAGGGGGCGTTGGTTGGAATACGCCCACGCACGTGGTAAATGAGCGGTGAAAGTCGTGCAACGGAGCTTTGATTTAATGTGGCAGCTACGACATACACATACATACACTGCCCTTGTAGACTAAGCCGCAGTGGCAGCTGCAACCCTTGAGAGTTTTGTCGTAGAGCGCGTCGAGATCGGAAAAACATTAAACAAAATTACTTAAAATACTAATAATAATAATAACAATAATAAGGACGTCAGCGCCAGCGGCAACACTGTTGATGACTTAAACGGGAAATAGAAAACCACGAATTTTGTATAAATAAATATTAATTTTATAGAAGATTTTTTCGAGAGCTTATCCAAGGTTAGCTTTGGCCGCACATCTGATTGATCACCTGATCAATCTACATCAATAAATTTACTCATACGGTTCCTTTTTAATACCTACTTAAACTTCAACTACTGTCCTTTATAACTTATTTGACATCCATCAATTTTGGATCCTGGACTCAGGCCTCAGAAATCAAAACTCAGAAAAAATCTTTAGAATGTATCACAAGTGAAAGACGTCTGTCTAAATATAATCTACGCCTACCGCCTTTGAAATGAAACATTTACTTTCCTCGACCTGTTAACCTCATCACCTCATCACCTCCCCCTGGTGGCGCCATCTATATGTCGACTGGTGCGTTAGAATCTGCTATTTTTATCGATTGTCCAGTGAGAATTTCATGACATTTCATTGATTGGAAGTGAAGTTATTGCGTTTTAAGTGTCAGTATGTTTGTGTTATCGGTCCGAAAATGAGCTTCGAACAAGGAGCCAACTTAAAATTTTGTTTCAAAATTGTTAAAACTTTTACCGAAACGTTTCAATTGATGAAAGAATTTTATGGCGATGATTGCCTATCTCGTAGCAGAGTGCACGAGTGGTTTCAACGTTTTCAAAGTGGTCGTGAGGACATAAATGACGATCAACATGTGGGTCAATCAAAATCCGTGATCACCGAAAATTCCATTGAAACTGTTCGTGAATTCATCAAAATCAACCGAAATCATCATTGAAATTTTTGAAAATGGAATTGAACATCTCCAAAACATCGATTTATCGTATTTTGACCGAAAATTTTGGGCTTACGAAAGGTGTGTGCACGGTTTTTTCCGCACAAATTGACTGGCACGATAATGCGCCGTCTCATCGATCGACGCTTGTGACCGATTATTTGACCAAAAATCACATTTTAACCATTAACCACTCACTGTATTCACCTAATGTGGCACCGTGTGACTTCTTCCTTTTCGGAAAAATGCATTTGCACATGAAAGGAAAGCCTTATGCAGACGTAAAGGCCATTCAAAAGTCTTGCACCGGAATACTGGCGGTCGTACCAACCAACGAGCTAAAACACTCTTTCGACATGCTTTTGGACCGTCCAAAAAGCTGTATTGAAGCAGAAGGAGACTATTTTGAATAAAATAAATTGATTTTTCCGAAAAAATATTTATTCTGTTTTTGTTATAAGTCTTGTTTATTTTGGAACGCACCTTGTATATAAGGATGTTCTAATATTGTTTGGAATAAACCGGCATCAATCTGCCCTTAAGCAGCAGTGTCAACGTTGTTTTCATCGGTATGACCACCTCCACACCTAAACCCCAAGTATTTACAGTTTCGATATTGTCTTCCCGCTAGCTTTAACTCATACCGAGAGCGACCTTCAACTAGAAGAAGAAGGTCATCCGCATACGCACAACACTTACAGAGTGGCTCGAGCTACACAAGCAGAGGTTCATCATGAGATTCCAGATATATGGACCACAGATGAAACCCTGCGAGCAGTCACGAACCACTCTGATTTCCTCACTCCCTTTTATGCCGACTAGAGAGGCCTTTCTGTCCGAAAAGTAGCTACGCCAAAGAGTAACTTCCGGACAGCCCAGCTGCTCCATTCGTTGCTCGATTTCAGCTTAGGTAGTCAAACGCCCCCTTGAAGGACCTGCCAAGGACATATTAGTTGACATTCTCCCTAACGACATATGAATATGAACATATGACCATATGATCCATCCTCTATACTTCGTTCTTTTCTGTACCCATACTGCCCATCCGACCACATAACCCACGTTAGCTCCTGAAGCCATTCCACCATAACTCTTCCTAGCACTTTTCCAAGTACTGGAATCTGATCTTATCAGCGGACTTCAAGAGAGGAACAACCCCAACACTTTTTCACTCACGTGGAAAGTATCCCTCCCAGAAACTTTTGGGAGAGTCAATTTTCACAAACCTCTCTTGAAACGGATCGCCAATCGAGTTCGTACCATACACAGTAAAAGGTAGTAGAAAATTGATGCCAGGTTAGTTCCATAAGTTGGATATATTCGCGGCATTTTTGCCAAAGACTCGACTCATATCGTTTCGCAACCATCGGTTTGATTTCGTTCAATTTTGGGCTATTCAACAAACCCAAAAAGCTGGAACCCCGAATTGGAGAAGGTTTTAACGGAATTGGAGAAGGTTTTAACGGCTTTACGGGAAAATTACTTTTCTGTCTGTCTCGAGGATTGGAAAAAGCATAGTGTTTTAACGGACGGGGAATACTTTGAATGGAAGGAAATTGATTTGGAAGAATACAGAACTTACATTATATAAACAAATTCAATTACAATTCAAATACTCCTCAGTAGTGCGTTCAGATTTTTCTATGGATAAAATTTCGAACAAAGAATTTGACTCAAATTTTGTATTTCTATTCAAACTTATTTGGTGTGTAGAATCATTGCAAATGTTCGAAAAGACTTACGGTGATTTAGTTTTATCAAAAACACAAGCCTACGAGTGGTACAAAGCCTTCAAAGATGGTCGAGAGATCGTTCTAGACGACCTTCGACCTCTTCAACTCATGAAAATGTTAAAAAACCGACGGATTATAAATCGTCAGGCAGAGGTGTTAGAGAGATGGCTAAAGAGGTCGTCTCTCGCAAATCCGTTCGAGTGATTTTGGTGGATATTTTGGGTATGAAACGCGTTCTTGCTCGAGTCGTCCCAATAAAGCTGAATTTTTTTCAAAAACAAGGAAAAAAATTAAAAAAATCATGGATTTTATACGATGACAACGCATCGAGCCACAAATCTTGACCGAATTTAAAGCCAAGAACGCAATGAATACTATCGATCAACCACTGTATTCACCAGATTTGGCTCCCTGTGATTTTTTCTTGTTTCCCAAAGTGAAGTTGCCACTTCGTGGCTCAGAAAAGTAGCTTAAGGCAATGCCAAAAAGTGCTTATGAAAAGTTTTTCGAAGATTGGAAAAATCTTTTTGCAAAACTCGGGTTTGTAAATATTAAGTCGTCACTATCCAACAATCTAGCGAATGGCGCTCCAAAAATGAAGCGAACCGACAAAACCATAATTAATTGAAGACACTAAAGGCCATCCCAGTCGGAGCTTATAATAAGCGTATAGAAATTCGGATGAAGTGTTTCTACGCTTATATTGTCTCAAAGTGAGTTTTTTGTGAAGGCGATAATAAAGATATGTCAATCCGGTTCAGTTTTGATCAGATGGTATTGCCGACTCTCAATGAAATTAAGTTACGTTCTAAACTGGCATTTACAAGTATTTAATATAGAAGTATTTAGCTCATGTAATATTGAGCTTAAATTACTTAAAGCCATAACAATCTTTATTGCAAAATCTTACTTTGAGCAATATTTTTGTTTGGTTGCAAGAAGCAATATTTGTGCAACACAAGCACGTCACCATTCCTCGTACGGGTCCGTTTATGAATTTTAATTTTTGGCAAAGCAATACCCAAACTATACCCCACACAACTCGAAGTGTCTGCCCAACAGCCGCCCAAGCAAAATTGAAGCTTGCAGTTGTTAGTGTTGTTGTAATTTTTTCACTCGAACAATGTGCGTAATCACACGTGATGATACGGATGAAGTACATGCGAGGGATATAGCTTCTGATGCGTGGCAAAAGTTGAGCTGTTGCTTTGCTACGGCAGTTGTTGCTGTTGTTGTTGCAGTAGAGATGAACTGAAATTATGCGCGCGCTCCTTGGCACTTCATCAAATTAACAACTCACCGGTGTGAGTTTTATGCGAATTGATTAATAAGCAGGCCCGCAGAGGAATCAACGCCAACAGCGACTCTACAACAACTAACAATTACCAGTTATAATTTTGCAAAAAAAGAAGCTGTAGACACCTCAAAGTTTTATGGCTTTGCGAATTTTTTTGCGCCGAATTTCCTCGTTTCTGCTTCCGCGCCGCAAAAATTGTCTGACGTATGTCTGCTGTTGTTGCTGTAGCCGGTGCTGGTTGTTGCTGCCGCAACCGGAAGTGCTTTTGTTCTGCCAGCCGTTGACATTCATTTGCAGTAACTTTTATTTTTATTTTTTCCATTTTTTTGCACTGATTGTTGCCTCTGCGCTGAGCGACACTCGTCACACCGAGCGGAAGGAAAATGTCAGGCGTCGCTCATTATTCCCGTGTGGCATGTAAAATTAAGCTGCGCGCATGGAGTGTGAGCAAGTTGCAGACTGTTGAAGACACACAAACATGCCCGGATTGTCATTAATGCTTGTAATTTTGTGTGTGTTTAGTCTACAAATCTACAATTCAGCTCAAGTGCAGCGCTCGTCTGACTTGTTTTTTTTTTTGTTGGCGGAGACTTAAATGCCACAGGGTTGCCGAGTTAGTGGGAAAAAATTGGAGGACCTAAATTTGACCCCGAGATTTCTTGGTATATTGCTAAACTCAATTCCTCCCACACGTAAAAAGGCTCTAAAACCGAGACCTCAAATAAGTTCTAAAACTGAAAACTTATTCTTCTTACGATCATGGAAGACCTAATTTAATGCATATAATTTCCTATATTGGATATTCACTAATCAACTTTCAGAGATATCGGAAACATGTTAATTCCCTAGTAGATTATTATATCCACCTAACTAGAAATTACAATCCAACTAATACTTTCTCGCTTACAAAATAGGTTATATTTATAGGTTCCATTCGCCAGTATTTCTCACAAGTTCTAGAGTTCACATGGTAAGGTTTATTGCTTGTCTTTATTTTTCAAATAACTTTTAAAGTTTTTATATATTCGACGTAAAGTTATTCATATTCGAACTCTGATCCTTATTAAGCTATCTTTTAGATTTCTTCGAGTGAAATGATAACCAACCAGACCTAAAAGACTGAAAAGATTGAAGAGAATTGCGCTCCAAAGTTTCCAACTCTTAAGTGGATACCAATCAGTTTTGAGGCCAATTTCTGACGCAGTTTGATATGAGAAATATTTCTGGTTTACAAACAGACATATGACGATAAAGCTTTAGAAAGGGTTGGTCACCACTTCTACGTACCTTGTTCTTTATTGGCGTAGACACCGCTTCCGCGGTTATAGCTTATAACAGCGCGCCAGTCTCTTTTCCTTTTCGCTGTTGTTTCCACCTGGTCTTTCCAGCGGAGTGGATGTCTTCCTCTTCCCCTGCTACACCCCAAAAAAGTACTGCGTCGAATACTCTCACAGCTGGAGGGTTTTCATTCATTCGGACGAGATGACATAGCCACCATATCCGCTGTCTCTTAATTCGCTGAACTATGTCAATGTTTTCGTATAATTCGTACAGCTCAACGTTCCATAAATCTTCCGTAGAACTTTTCTCTCAAAAACTCGTAACGCCGACGCATCAGATATTGCCATCGTCCATGTTTCTGCACCATATAGCAGGGCGAAGGTGATGAATGACTTGTAGAATTTGGTCTATGTACGTTGAGAGAAGGCGTCTCAATTGCCTACTTAATCTGAAGCTGACATTGTGTTACCGCCGGTTACAAGATAGACGAAATTATCTACGACTTGGAAGTTATGACTGTCAACAGTGCCGCTGGAATTTTTTTTTATCTAGGAGTAGATTGAAGAAGTCGTATATTGCCTTTTCTCTGAATAGATTATATGTTTCCACAACCATCCACAGAACATCGTCTTGACAGAATTCGTTACGAAACTGATGCACATTCTGAAGTTTTCCGGCTTATTTAAGAGAGCAAAGATCTATCGATAAAACCTGGAAAATGGTTATGTTCTTGCTACCTCATTCCATCGTTACGTTCAAAACTGGTGCTCTAAATGAAGCTGCTTTTTGAGGACAACGATTTATTGTTTAGTGTCTGATGAATTCTAAGTGTTCTAGACACATGTTACTATGTTCTATGCCGATTTCATGATAGCAAAACTTCCTTATGTATTCCTTTCTATATAGTTTGCAGCTGGAACAAGTATTGTTATAGGGCAGATCCATTCTTAGCGCAAATTCTCCAAATGACCAAGACCTGTAATAGTAGCTGTAAGTGTGTATATATCTTTCACGGACCTATTTAAAAATTCCTTAGTACTAGTCATGTCATACTTGCGACTTATGTTGTTTTTATTTTTTGAATTATAAATTTCCATCTATTCTGACCTAAATTATCAAATTGCGTATAAAGCTCTCTCTTGATCGTTCCTAGTGGTATTAACGCCACCCCCAGCTAATCTAGAGAGACTCCTAACTTGACTAACGCGTCTGCTTTTACGTTACCAAAAATTCTCCGGTGACCGGGAAAAAATTATCGACAAGTGAACATGATCTGCCGCCGTGTTTAATGCCTTCCTGCAATTGTTGAATACGTTGGAACTAATTTCTAGCATGTTCTAGGCGAACAATGCCTGGCTTTTTGCATATGTGGCTGCTTTCTGTATCCTTCGATAGTTATTCCATTGAGCTCAATAGTCTTTCACTCTGCGTAATACTTCTGCTTGGAAGAGGATGGCTAATTTTGGTAGATGAATAGGAGGGAAAGTTATCAAGATCATTGGGGTATACCCTCGCCCCTACTCTATTTTATTCAGTCCATTTTAGACCGGTCGATAAAGATTAGTAGTATTTTTCTACATTTCTAAACCTCTTCTCTACTAACGCCAAGAGGGTATCTCAGCTTATTCTTTTCTGCTTCTAAACCTCTCTCGATTCACGCCTAGAGGGTATTCTCACCTTAAAATTAATAATAAATCCAACTTTGAGAGAATATAGTCTAATTTATTTAAAGTAATTTAAGTGGGTAGGAAATGTCACGAACATTACCAACGTTTCTAAAACTAAAGTCTTTCGGAACCTTTTTCACAATATCAGCAGCGATGAAATCGTGAACTACAAAGAGCTCAGACTCGGAGCTCTACCTCATAACACATGTCAGTTGGCACTTTTACAAAACCTTTTCCTAGCGGCGCAGGACGATTTTTGGAGTTTTGGAAGAGGTGCTACATTTAAGCCGCCTAAGAATGACTGATGAGTCGGTTTTAGAAGGTTACCTATGAAGAGCGATTGCAACTGATAAATAATAATGATAAGCAATATTAGGGTGGTTGCGATGGCTTTCAAAACGAAACCTCGGTGAGCCCAAGTAACGTAGAGTATGCTACAAACTTCAGATAAAGTGAATACTTTCTTGAAACGAGTTGGCAACCCTGTTGCTATGCACTGCGCTACGTCTCTTGGTCATATCCCACTTGGGCAAGTCAGTCGGACAGCAAATCTCACCGGATTTAATTAAAAATTGCATTGTTTCTGAAAAATACATACATACATATGTCATGAAAAATAAATTGCTCCGAAGGAGAGCAAAATAAAAAAAACGCAAACGTCAAGTGACACACTGTCTGCGCCACTGATGACATAATTTCCGAGCGAGTTTTCCATAATGCCACACACAACAACTTCTGACTAAACTGTGGTGTTTGTTGGATTTTGACCAATAAATAAAAAAAAAAATTGCAAAAAATTCTTTATAATTTTTATAGAGAAAATTATATACTTAAATTGCTTAAGCAATGTCATGTGAAAGGACATTACATTACGCCTTTGTGTGCTCCGCTACCCCCGCTGCCTTTTACGAGCGGTGTCAACAGCGTGTGGCAAGTGGCTAAAACACAGAATTGCTTTGTCTATTGGTGCCGCATTGGCTGATCGTTTCCGTTGCTGAAGTCGCTTTGTTTTATTTTTGCAAGCATTTTTTTGCTTTCCTTCTTCATCTCACTCTCTCTCTCCCTGCTGCTCTTACCTTTTGATTACTTAATGCTTTGCTTCTTTTATTTAATTTTTTCCATCTTTCAGTTTGCTTTTCCATGGAATACACTTCTTGACGTCACTTAGATTTATTGATTTTGATTTTTCAGTTTTTCCTTTTGTCGCTTGTTTTACCCCTCAATTGGCTTTTCTTGTTGATTTTCCTTATTAGTTCTTGGCCTGATTTTATTGCACATATTTTTCTTTGCTCCTTTGGTTTTTGGGTTTGCGTGTGTCATTCAGCCAGAAACCGAGAAAAAATTGCATTCTTTCTGAAATGAGGCTGCCGATTTTGTAGGTGGACACATGTTACATAAGTATATATGTAGATATATATATGCAGCGACATTTATTGTTGTCCAAACAATGCCAGTTGACTCTTACGGCACCTCCTTCACCGCCTCTTGGAAATCATTGACATTTCTTGCTTCTTTGTTGCTCAACACAACTCAGTGTGCTTGCGTATGTTCTGTGAGGGTTTCACATTGTCGGGGCGGCTTACTGCTGATTTTTCTGCTTAAATGGATGAAATTTTGAATGAAATTTATTGCGACGCAAGAATTGCATATTCTTCAGGTAACTTCTGGAAAGCAAACAACGCCTTTGATTGATTTTCCAAGTTCTCTGATGTGTTTGTGGTCTGAATGCTAGTTTCCAATTTCTGATAATCTTCCGACAGATTTTTGTACCCTTATAGCCTTGACAGACGGCAGCGTTAATCCGGATTAACTGCGCACTTAACTTAATCAGTTTGAAACTCTCATAAACAGCTCATTGTCCTTTTTATAATATTTTCAATGAAAATTGATAGAAGATAAACATTACGGTTGTTAGCCGATTTTTTATTCCATTATTTTTAAAACTGCATCAATCTCAGGGTGTGCTTTCATTCACAATAGATGTCCATTTTTAAAATCGTTTTACGAAAATCTCGCAAACTCCCTAAAATTTTGAGAGTTATTTTTTTCAGCAAAGTTTGGAAACTCCTGATAATCCCGCAATTAATCTGGAACTTTGTCAATATTACATGCTTTCACTCTCAATTGTCTTCAATTTAGTTAAATAAAAGGAATGGATATTCAATAAAAGTAAGAAGCGCTTTTTACGTCCAAGAAATTTTAGTAGAAAAATTTCAAAATTTTTGATTCCGCTCATGACATTTTAACAGTCTGTTGGATATTCAATTTTGTTTCTGAAGCCTTCTGAACTGTAAGTTGCATAATAATATGATTTAGAGCTTAAACACTGGGGGTACTATTCGCACCACCATCACACATCTTAAGACCCAGCATTCATAGCAGCCGTAGCTGAGAGTGCACACGTAGACCGTGGAGAGCCGTTCGCAGAAACTCGTACTGACGTATGGAACGACTTGGCGCACCTCACGTCGGGATCTTAAATTGAGAGCGTACAAAATATAGCTTGCACAAGAACTAAATCCGCTCGGCCTTTCCAAGAGATATCGATATCGCTATGAGCTCTTGAAGAGCTCCAAGAAGATCCGTCGTTTTCGAGATAAATTTTGTTCAGCGCTGAGGTCCATTTTTGGCTCAATGGTAATGTTAAAAAGAAAATTTTCCTCATTTGGGACGAAGAGCAATCTAAGGAGATTCAAGAGCTACCATTTTTTCCGGAAAAGACAATGGTTTGGAGTGGTTTGTAGGCCGGTGTAATCATCGATCCATATTTCTTCAAAAATGATGCCGTTGAGATCGTAACCGTCAATTTCGATGATGATAACCGACTATTTGATGCATGAAATTGAAGCTTGTGATCTTGGCGACATTTGCTTTCAACAAGACGGCACTACTTCCCACACATCGTATCAATTAATAGATTTATTTAGAGAGCGCTTCGATGAGCAGATAATTTCACGTTGAGGGCCGGTCGATTGACCACCAAGATCGTATGATATAACACCGTGGGACTTTTTCCTGTGAGGATTTGTAAAGTCTAAAGTCTATGCGGGCAATCTCGATTCGATTCAGTACTTGGAGCAAAACATCACGGTTGTCGTTCGACAGTCGAAATGCTCGAACGGGTCATTGAAAATTGAACTCAACGGATGGACCATCTGAGACGTAACCGCGGCCAAAATTTGAAAAAGATGATGAAAAAATAAATGACAGAGAATGTTCTTTCGAATAATAATAAACATTCCCCATTAAAATTGAAGTTTTTATGATTTGTCTTTAAAAAAGTAGGGAACCTCGAAATATAACACTTTCAATAATATTATAAATTTAGGACTTATCGTTAAATCGTTAAGATTTGGTACTCTACTCATCCATTCCTAACAGCCTCTGTGATATCCAAGATATATTTTTTGAACTTTCTGAATTTTTTAATACTTCAAATAATATTAGTGGTTCTAAAACCTACACAAAATCTACTCCTGAGCATCCGACGCATATTGAAAAGTGAGCTCAAGGTCAAGCCTTACAAGTTCTAAAAGGCCCATGATCTCACACCGAAGCAGCAACAAGTAAGACTTGAGAGAGCGAAGCAGTTGTTTCGGTTGGCTGAAAGCGGTCAAATTCCGAACGTTGTGTTTTCTAACGAAAAAATTTTTCCAATTGAGCAATTCGTAAACTCTCAAAACGATAGGGTTTACTTGACCGACCGTTCATACGAGAATCTAAGTCATCGGTTGGCCACCAGGAGGCAGCACCCGCCACAAATAATGGTTTGGGCCACTGTCATCGCAGATGGGCGCTTTCCAATTGTTTTCGTCGAGCCTGGCGTCAAAGTAAATGCCACATATTATCGGGAAAGTATTCTGGAGGCTGCTTTGAAGCCATGGGCAAACAAACATTTCGGTCGCAAACCATAGACGTTTCAACAAGACTCAGCACCGTCTCACAAAGCGCGAGTGAAACCAAGAATGACTGAAAAACAACATTCCGAACTTCTTTACGACCACACAATGGCTTTCGAATTTACCAGATGCAAAACCAATGGATTATTCTCTGGGCCATTTTCAAGGTCCGAATCGTTACACCAGTCTCGAGATTCTGAAGAAAGCATTGTTTGCCAAAATACCGGCAAGTCACGTTTGGGCAGCTTGCGATTCGTTTTTGAAAAGCCAAGTTAAAGGAAAGGTGGTCATTTCGAGCAAAAAAGAGAACTGGTCCCAAATTTATGATTATTTTCAAACATTTTGTACTTTAAAATAAATAAAAATAATTTTCCAAACCGAATTTATAGCTTCTTTAATTGGTTACACTTCGAGTGCCTGTATTGTTTAAGAACTGTTTAATCTAAGTAAGCGTTGATATAAAAGGAGGTGGGTGTAAAATGACTTTAAAATGTTATTTAAGAAATTAAGTGGAATCATAAGAGTATATTTTCATGTGATAGACATCATCATAATTGATAAATGACGAAGAGATGATTGATAAATGAATAAAACACTGTTCCTAGTACCAGCTTTCGACCATTATGTAGATAAATATAAGTCCCGCTTACTTTTTTTTTATATAGGCTCTACAAATTTAATGTGAACTCCGAAATTCAGGTCGATTTTTTTAAAGCCTTTCGAGATACCACACTGATCAAAACCCAATATTTCTAAAATTGTGGGATTTAAGTCGAAAGTTGAATCCATGAACCTCCGAGCGTACACTTTGCCTCCATCAATGGATATCAAATATTTTTCATACCTTGGTCAATTATGTTTACCACGAAGTACCTATTAAATATAGTATATATACCTGTATAAATGATCTCCGTCACGAGCTGAGCCGATCCAACTATGTAAGTCTATCTGTCTTTCCATCTGTATGCATAGACGCAAGCTAGTCCCTGAGTTATCGTGCTGACATTTCATACACGTCTTTTTCTCTAAAAGAAGTTGCTTATTTGTCGGAACCTGCGACATCGGATAACTAAAACATTGTAGTAGCTGCCATACAAACTGATCGATCAAAATCTAGTCCTTGTACAGAAGCAGAGGTGTTCCAGTGACTCTCGCAATAAGGCTCGAATGTGATGCCAGCCCATTGTGACCAGTCATTAGGCCAATAATCGTCTGCAGTCTTTTTGAGATCGTGACAGTAAGCAACATGCATGTAAAAGAAAGCCTCCAAGGCATTCCATCTCACACTGATCCGTCTGTTAGCTTCGGAGATTTCATCATGTATCGTTTTTCGCGATTTGCGTATTTTCTGAACTGGTTCGGTAGCCAAGCAGATTTCAATTGGTGGGAGGTTGAGTAACTTTTCTAGTGATTCTTAGTAAGTATTAGTATTTATAATTTTGTTGAAATCTTTCTCTCTTAATTGTATCTACATCCAGTTTAATAGTTCAATTAATTTAAAGAGATATCCCAACCTACTAAGACTTTAAAATCACCCACTTTGACCAACTTTTGTAGCCCTTGTCCAACACTGCCACGTGGTCAACTGCTTAATAATTAGCGTTTAACTTGTTCGCAACTCGCTTCGCATTGACACCAGCAATAAATTGTTAGGCAAATATTATTTTATTTTGCAAATATTTAATGCAGCAGCTATGCCGCTCCCGCGCCGCCGCTCTTTCTCTTCCTCGCCCCTTCACCGTAAATAAAAAGCAATAGGCGAAGTAAAGTTTATGCAAACAAGCTTTTAAATCTGCTTTCAACGCTTTCACTAGTGTTATTGTTGTTATTTGGTAGCGCCGTTGGCAGTGGCAGCACTAACGGCTGACAGGCAACCTGCAGCTTGTTGAAAGTTCACACAAAACATATTCGAGCATGCGAGTTTGGCGGGCGAAAACTTTGTCTGCAGGTCGAAAAGTAATGCCACATGTTAGAAAAATAGTAGAAAATAAAATAAATATTTGGAAAAGTTAATGCACACATATGCGCCTGTGTGTGTGTGTGTGGTGTTTTGTGGCAATCAGCGCTTTTTTAGTTTCGTATGTGTGCCAAATGCTCAAAGTTTTGGCCAAAAAATATTCGGTTCAACTTTTATGAGCTGCAATACTAGCAATAACAAGCTGAGAGCATACTATATGAATGAGGATAAACAATACACACAGGATCATTCTAAATGGCAAGGGCGTGGCTGTAAGGAGGAGGCTTCCTCGTCTAAATGCTTTCAAATATTGAATGTTCCGACAAACTACAAAGAGTGACTGGATTTTGAACACAATTAATCGAAAGAAAACCCAGTACCAATATGTGTTAGTAGGCTCATCAGAAGCAAGAGTCTTATACATAACATTAGTGGATCATTTACAAGTAGACTCCTAAGAATCATAATTATTTATAACTGGATCTTCTATAAGTATTTTCTGTAACAGAAGACGCGATGACAATACAAAAGTGTGATTCATTGAAAAGAAGAAAACAATATGTCCAGGTAAATGGATTAGACTTGCCGATAGTAAGGCTCTCACCGAAAAATACAGCTATGTCAAGAGATATTTCTGAATTAGTCTTTACACGCTCAAGCGTTGGGCATCTCTGTGACGTCAATGTGACAAATTTTACGAAAAGATCTTGGGCTACATCATAACAAGAGCAAATTAACACAAGAACGAAGCCCCTTGACCACAGAAGTCATGATTGTGGAATTGGGGTCTTGAAAATATCCGAATTTTCACAATATTCAGTGAGACTCAACTGAAAGGCTCACGTTATTGCATCCGAAAAAATTATCGTTTTGGGGCGGCGGTGTCATTGGGGCATACTTGTACTTCTTCTGTGATGATCAAGACTGACACGTTCTGTGAATGAGAATCGCTACCGCTCAATGTTAACCGAATATTTTTGGTCTGAATTGGATGATATGGACTTGGACAATATGTGGTTCCAACAGGACGGCGCGACAAGCCACACAGCGAATGTCACAGTCGATTTATTGAAAACCAAGTTTGGTGAACGTCTTATCTCACGAAACGGCCCAGTCAATTGACCGTCTCAGTCGTGAGATTTGACGCTGTTAAACTATTTCCAGTGGGGCTACGTCAAGTTTATGGTCTATGCCAACCAGCGACGATTGGTGAATTTCGTACGAATATCTAACGTGAAATTGCAGTAGTATCGACCGATTTATGAGTGAAAAACGTCGGAAATTAAGTTCACCATATGGACTTTTACCAGCGTGCTCGTGGTGGCCATGCAAAAGGAATACATAAATTTAATGAAAAACTTTTGTAGTGCTCTTATTGAAAAATCCATTCGTTTTAAAATTCCTGAATAGCCCTTGAAAGTCTGCAAAAACCAAATCGATTGCATTAATAATTTACGAATCTTAAAGGATCATAGGACTTCAAGATCGATTGAGAGATTGGAACTTCCCTAGAGAAAGAGTTTCGGCCGAGCAAACTTGGTCTATCACTGCCGAGAAAAATTCTTATTTGTATTATTATGCTTCTTCTTGGAGGATGGAGTCATGTGTAGAAGTTCACGCAAGTGAGGAAATTTTTCTCTGATCGCCATTCACTTGGGAGTGGCCAGAAACGATTCTTTTACACATGGCTCAAGCAGCTCACGAACTTCCGGTCGATTTTGACCAAGTTTCTGGGTAGCCTAAGAACATCCGATCGAAGGCGAGCTAAAGTGAGAAGGCGAAACATCCTCTACATAGAGTTGTGCGCTGGGTTTGGGACCCGCTACGTAAAAATCAGTACCAATGAAAAAGAAAAAGCAGCCTCGAATATTATTATGCTTGGGGAGGTAAAAATAATACATGACGTTCAAAAGTGAGAACTGAAAGGTTAATAATTGTCTTTTTTTAAATAAAATACTGCTAGAAATTGTCTGTGGGTAAATCTATACAAATATTACGAATTGTTTAATATAGGAAATAGTGCTCAAGCCTTCTACATAAGCACGAGACGTCAAACAGGTTACGATAGAAACCGCCTTATCCAATTCAAGATCATAACGTTACTGATATTGTAGAGTAAGTGAGTAAAGGTTAGTAAATTTTTGATTGAACCGCTTCTATGAGAATACCACGAAGTAATTATTATCGAAGTTGACCAACAAATCGAACAAGTTTTTGCAATGCGAACGTTTGCTTTCAAGAATTTTAAAAGAAGTAAACTTCGTCCAGTGAAAGTACAATTAATAAGTTGAAGGTGTATCTTCTCTGCTAAGTTGTCGGAAATACATTATTTTGGTCAAATGCGACAGGGTTTATATCTAACTTATGAACTGACGAAGTTTGGAATCGTAGACACTTCAGGTAGAAATGGTCACCTATTACTGGGCAAATAGTGGTAAGATTATCTCATAAGATTATAAGTTATTTAAAGCAGCAACCGCTGCAGAAAAAATTAGATGTTTGAGGGTCAGGAAAAGGTTAGAAAGTTGAGGAAACAGAAACATAATGGAGCACAGAAGCTATAATATGCCCAAAATGGTATAAAACTGTTTTTATATTGATTTTGATCGGCTAGTTTGTATGGAGATTATTATTTCGGAGATCAGACTGTTTTCTTGGACAATATTCCATGGTTAGTTTCGAGAAGATATCTCGTCAAAGCACAGGAAAGAAAAGGGAATTTACATACAATTGACATGAATTTGATCGGACAGTTTGTATGGCAGCTATATGTTCGAGCTCTGTCTTGAAAAATAACCTGTGCCAAATTTCATGATAATATTTTGACAAATAAAAAACTTTCCATGCAATGATTTTTTCGGTCAGTTTGTATGGCAACTATATGATTTTGTGGTCAGATTCGAATAACTTATTAAAAGTTTACTCTATTGTCTTATGGAATAATGCATGTAAAAGTTCCTGAAGGTATCTCGTCGAAAAAAGCTTTGCGTACGTTAATTTTGTATAACAGTTATACACTATAGTGATCCGATATCGCCGGTTCCGACAAATGAACGGCTTTTTGGGAAGAAAAGCATGCGTGTAAAGTTTCAGATTGATATCTCAAAAACTGAGGGACTAGTTTGCGTATGTACAGACAGACCGACATAATTAAATTGACTTAGTTCGTCACGCTGATCATTTATTATATATACATACATACATATACATGAAGGCCATCCCAAAAAGTGCTAATGAAAAGTCTTTCGAAGACAGGAAATATCGTTGGCATAAGTATATTACATTTGGTGAGAATTATTTTAAATGCAACAAAATAAATTTTGATAATTAATTAAGCATTTTGCGTTTTATTTCCAATTTCAGGGTACTTTTTTGTCAGAATATATACTCTATGGAGCCTCCAAAACTTCGTTTTTTAAGTTACTACCTTCTTGGAATATTTCACTTAGTTTATTCAGTTCAGGGCATCATCAGTAATATATTGGGGCCGCTGAACCCCTTTAACCCCCCCAAAAAATTAGTTTGACAGCGTCTATGTATATTTTCTAATATACCTACTATATGTGTGTGATTGTGTATATATTCTATGCATATATTTATAGCTTGCCCCTGCATTGTGTGCATGGCACACGCTTCGTATGTGTTTGAACGCCTCTACAAACAACAAAGCGAAGTGGGTGCGAAAATTCGGCATACTACAACTATTCTACACATTTTTTATGAGCTGAACTGTACTTTTTTTTGCCATATTCGTTTCACACTTTACGCCATTTCAGGCGTATTACAAAACGATTTTGCATAAAGTTTTTCCCTTTTCGACTCTAAATGCTTGCAACAGCATTATTATTGTTGTTTGTGGCACACTTTTTACACACATTTGTTGTTGTTGTGAAGTTGAAGCACCCAGCGCCGGGAGACAAATGCCAATACTTGGCACAAATTGCCGGTAAAACAAGCGCAAACACCTCGATAATACATTGATTACCGATCAAGGAGGCGTTCAAGAGCCGCCAACGTAGCAATAACGTGGCAAATAAGTTTGTGCAACAAAGTGAGTAGTGATTGCTGGCAGCAACAACAACGCCACAGTGATTAGACTATAATTTTTCCATTCAATGAATCAGAATTATAGACGATTTTCTTGTGGAAAAGCGCTGCTGTGGCTTGCCACGCCACGCGCTGTTGGCTCTCCATAGCACAAGTTGCCTCAGAGTGTTGGGGAAACAACAGAGAAGCCGTTAATGAACTGCGTTTGCTGTTGTTGGCATTTTTTGCATTGCTTTATGCTATTTTTATACCCTGAACAGGGTATATTAAGTTTGTCACGAAGTTTGTAACACCCAGAAGGAAGCGTCGGAGACCCTATAAAGTATATATATAAATGATCAGTATGTTTAGCTGAGTCGATTTAGCCATGTCCGTCTGCCTGTCTGTCCGTCCGTCCGTCTGTATATATACGAACTAGTCCCTCAGTTTTTAAGATATCGTTTTGAAATTTTGCAAACGTCATTTTCTCCTTAAGAAGCTGCTCATTTGTCGGAACTGCCGATATCGGACCACTATAACAAATAACAGCCATACAAACTGAACGATCGGGATCAAGTACTTGTATGGAAAATTTTTGCATTTGACAAGATACATATATTCACGAAATTTGGTATAGATTATTTTCTAAGGCAACAATGTAATCTCCGAAAAAATTGTTCAGATCGGATTACTATAGCATATAGCTTCCATACAAACTGAACACATAGTTACTAAAAGAAATGCACCTGTGAAGGGTATATTAGCTTCGGTGCAGCCGAAGTTAACGTTTTTTCTTGTTTTCTTTTGTCGCTATTCTCTTTTTGCCATCTACTTTCCGTCAGTAATTTTTGATCTGCTCTAAAGCGGAAATCTTCTTGCGCTGAAGACTTTGAAGTTTGTTTCTGAAATTATATCGGTTTGTCTGCCGATGAGTCCTTGAACTGTTGCCACTTCCGTTTCAGTGGATGCTGAAAAGCAGAGCAAGTATTAGAATTCTTGAACTGTTGAATGTGCAAATGCTGCAACTTGCCACATGCCACTTGGTGCAGTATTTGCAGGGCTTTAAAATTTTTTTGTTGTCTAAGCTTCACTGTGAACAACATCTGCACTTATTTTGCGGCACACCTTTGGGGGTTGTTGTTGTTGTTTTAAGCGCTACGCCATTTCATTAACTTCAACTGGCAGCAATGTTGCAACAAAGAAAAAATAAATAAATGAACGAAATATTTCCATATCGCTACTTTTTCAGGCACGTTGCAATCAGTCAACCCGCCAACCAGACCTCCCATTTGATATTTGTTGTTATTATAACTACTGTGTTGTGAAAAGTGTGAAGTACTGCCTACTTTAAGGCGCAACAGAGCGCACGGTTGCTTTCTAATTGTGATGACACGAAATACAACGCTGTGTTGTGGCTGCAATGAAGCTCTGTGCAGTGAGAGGTACACCAGCATTACAAAGTGTTGCGAGAGTTAACCTCAAAAGTGTTTAGTAGCATCTATAAATTGTGAAAAGCATATGAGATCACTGTAGAATTGGATCTACATATAACCATATTCGTGTGATATATTCAATATTTGGAACATATGCTGAAAAGCAACTATTCATGAGGTGCTTTTGGTTTGGAAGACGAAGTAAGTCGTGATCGGCCAAAAAAGTTTGAAGATGAGAAACTGGAAGCATTTTTTCGTCGGAACAACTAACTGGTGATGAAAAATACATCTATTTCATATATGGACCTAGGCCAACCTACCAAATCAACGACAAAGCTGAATATCCAAGGAGCTGCTCTGTATTTGATGGAATCAGAATGGCTTGCTGTATTAAGAGCTTCTAAAACCGGGTAAAACCATTCATGAAAAACCCCGCCGACAAAAATTCGTCAAATTAAAGCGAGTGATTGCTGAAAAATCCACGGAATTTTCAACTAGAAACAAAGCCTTAATTTTTCATAATGACAACATTCGGTCCTCAGAATGCCCTCATTGGTATACGGTTCACATCAAAACGGGATATCAAAACTTGACTTGATTCATTATTGACCGCAAAAAGGTCTAAGTTGATGGTAACCCAGGCGAGGATAAATATACGGGGTTTGTCTAGAAAGTCGATTTAACATAATGTATTGAACCAATCGTCTGCGTCGATACAGCGCTGCCAGTGCGATTTCCAAGCATTGAAGACGTCACGGAAGGCATTCTCTGAAAAGAGCCTTGAGAACCGAGGTGCATGCTGCTTGGATCCCCTCTTTCGTCTCAAAATATTTGAATTTCATAGGCTTTTTCAAGCAAGGAAACAAAATAAAGTCCGGGAGACACATCAGGGCTGTAAGGCGGCTAGGTAGCTTTTCACAAGAAATGCGATGTGTGTCGGGACGTTGTCGTGGTGCAACTTCCAATCAGCTGCGATGTCTTGTCGGACCGCATAAACCCTTCATTTGAGTCATGGTTGACGATGCCTTTGAAGTCAAAAAAGACAAGCAGCATCGTTTTCACTTTGGATTTGCTCATTCTTCCCTTTTCTCTTCCCGGCCCTCCTCAAAATGCCTGGTGCCACCGAAACACACCACTTCTTGCCAAAGCAACATCTGGGTAAGCCTGCTTGATCTCTGCCGCAGATTTACCGAGTTTCACACAGAATTTAATCGCGTACCTCTGCTCTAACGAATGCCGCATTTTCGGTTTGCACCACTCACAGAAATACGTCTGGCGAAAATGCTTGTCATGACGCTCCAGGTGCTCGGAGACAACTAACCAACCGTTCGTTAGCTAGGAACGCCATCTTCCGAATCCAGTCGGTGCGCGCACGCTCCGAAGTACAATCGCGGCGGAAGAAAATCAATCGTATGACTTTCCGGACAAATCCTGTATATATAGAATTCTTATACAAACATTTTTTGCTCATTTTTAAAAATACTACTCGGACCTTACTTGAAACCATCGGTGTACCAGTTACGTACTCAAATTGTAACGTAGCTTAAGAGTTCTAAGATCTAGTCAATATTTAATAATCCTTGTATGCTGAAATACTTTTGAAACGAAACGAATTTACAAATTTGGATGAACATAAAATATCACTCAAAGAACTACGAAGATGTGACTCTAGAATCTCATTTTACGGGTAACGGGGTTTTTCAACTAGAATCCTGGAAGAGTAGAGTAGCTTTGATGAATTATGTCTTACACTTAGAATGACTATTTTGGGTTGTCCCTGATTGATTTCTATCAAAAGGTAGTTGATAAATTGCAAGAGAGCAGCTGTAAGCACAAGATGATATAGCTAACGACAGGTTCTTCAATACCGAAAGAAATTCTTCAAAACAGTTGGTTCGTACTTAGGATTCGTATTATTTTTCTAGCCATTTTGTTTAAGCAGCGCTCCAAAAAGTATGCTAATATTTTAAACAAATTAATCATTGGCCGCTTTCGCTTTACCATATCGCACTGCAGACTACCCACTCATGCCTTGAATACTACGATAAATTGCGCTGGCAAAAATTAGCAAAACTCCGGAGATAATAAACGTTAAAATTTCCGACTCGAAGTCATATCCAAAAGCCGTAAACAAGCTGAAATTCATTCAAGTACGAGTATACTTCTATACTTACGACTATAAGCTTGCAAGACTTTCTTCAAGGGGTGCCAGCTACTTGCAGCGCCAGCCAGGCAAATTGCGGCAATTAATAATTTGCTATTGCTACTTGCTGTCTGCCAATGGCAGCAACACACACGCCACGATTGCTGGTGGCAAGGGTGACGCCACCAAAAGTGAGTGCTAAGCTGAGTTGTGTGGCAACTTTATTGAGGAAGTTGAGCGCTGGAAATTATGAAATTAGAAAAGACAGCCGTAAATTTTCAACAGCTACACAGAATAGACACAAGCACAGAGTTGAGTTTTCGTTTTTTTTTTTTTGTGTTAATTTTCGTTTTTGTCTTGAAAGAGTAGTGAGGCGGAAGAAGACTTTTGTCGAGAGGTGTGAAGGAGTTAGAGCTGGCAGGCAGGTGCACGGACAAGCGGCAACTTTTCGCAGTGCTTTAATTTTGTGGCATTATTTTTAAAGCTCAACGGTGTGTCCACAGCAGCTGCACGGTTCTGTTGCTTGTCTCGGAGCTGCTTCGGCGCCCGCGCTCACAACTGCTGTCGGTTTACCAAGCTTTCGAGAAACTTTAAACATTAAATTTTCATGGCATGGTTAGCGCTTTCCAATTTTCATTAAAATAACAAGGCGACGCGGCCATTATTCAGCAACGGTTGATGGTAGCGCCGCGCCGTTGGCGGGTTAGACGATTGGTGCGCTGGCTGGTTGGTTGGTTGGTGGGCTGTAGCGCGCTTAATGCGACTACTGCTCAGCGCTGGTGGAGGCGTCACACATACATTCGCGCACACACACAAGCTTAACAGCACAGCGCGCGTCCTTCGACAACTCACGCGGGAGTATGATGAAATTAAATTGGGGAAACTTTTCTGATGGCTGCCATCAGCTACACACCGATATACATACACAGGCAATCACCGCATCAGCTGTGGTAGTCGCAGCAATGGAGCCAGTGCCAAAGCCAGCTAAGCTGCCACACAGCTGAAAGCCACCAAGCACACAAACCGTTGGTAGAGCGCTTGGCAGGTTGGACTCCCTTCATTAGTAACCCCTCAGCTGTCCGTGGTAGCTCCAGCGCTGCTCATGCGCCAGTACATGTCGCACGGACTAAGCCGTCATGCCTCGCTTCACCCTCATCCTCACCTCACCTCAGCACACCACACCTTTCACTCATCAGCGCTTTTACATGTAGTGGCCATGGACCATAGCCGCACTGGGCTCTAGCCGGAGCTCGTTCGTCCGTTCGTGCGCTGATTTTATTCATGCAACGTTGCATGGTTGCACGGTTGACTGGTCGAATTGGTAACGGTATGTTGACTTGCGCATGCACACATATTTAAATATATTTTAGCTGTACTATCGAGAGTGCCGGTTGGATCGACGAAATGGCTCAAGGAGCGGGATTTGGCAATGCCGCAGCGAATGGCCGATAAGCAGGGCGCACAAAACTTTACGCTTTAAGTGACTTTAATACAAACAAAATGTGCTGCCATACCGTTGGTTCGCCGAAAATTTCCACAAACTTTAATTCAGACCAGCGCGACCTCGTCGAACTTTACCTCCAACCGCTCTCTCAAGAACTAATTTTTCTCCGCTTGACTCGCGCAGCTCCTACAGTACACACTCCGGGTTATTTCACCCCCTTCCTCCGTACTCATCGGCTCGCTGTCGCAGCACAAGCAGAATTAATCAGTTGCCAAGTTTTGTAATTTTAATTAAATTTGAATACAATTTCGCCAACAACCCAAGCGAGTGTGGCGGCACCAACGTGCTGCAGTGGGGTCTCGCACAACAAACGAACTCCACTGAAGCGCAGAGACACGAAAATTATCAAAGTCGCGCACTCATTAAATAGAACAAGAATAAGCAAGAGGAAAAAAAGCCAGAGAAATTGCGAAAAATAAAAATGAAGGATGTGAAATGAACAAAAACAAGAGAAAACCGAAGAAGCAGAAGAAGAAAAACAAATTAAATGTAAATTGAAGAGCAACGGAGCCGCACAAGTTTCTACATTAAGGAAAAAAAAGTAAATGACAAAATACATAATGACGGACCTTAGCAGCGAAAATCACTCGGTAGAACAACGCGCCGCTGGTAATTGAAGGATCTTAAGTTGCGAATATTTATGCACGAAGTGAACGAACATAGGCGGCAGGTGGCGGATGAATTTTGAATTTAAAAGATAGGGTAAGTGGGAGATTTCTGTAAAGAGAGAGAGAGAGAGAGTGTGAAGTGAGAGGTGGCTAGTTGGACATATTTAAAAATCGCGCTGATAAATTATAGATGTAAATCAAATAAGTTTGGGTTGGAGGGGCCACTTCAATAACAAAAGTGTAATCTCATAATTTCATTTCACTAAATTGGGGTGTCAATGTGTCTAGTAACGGACGAAATATTGTTGGAAATTTTATATAGTTAAGGGAGAGGAATTTTAAGAATTTAATTGCAATTTTCGGTGACATCTATATCTATATCTATATCTATATCTATATCTATATCTATATCTATATCTATATCTATATCTATATCTATATCTATATCTATATCTATATCTATATCTATATCTATATCTATATCTATATCTATATCTATATCTATATCTATATCTATATCTATATCTATATCTATATCTATATCTATATCTATATCTATATCTATATCTATATCTATATCTATATCTATATCTATATCTATATCTATATCTATATCTATATCTATATCTATATCTATATCTATATCTATATCTATATCTATATCTATATCTATATCTATATCTATATCTATATCTATATCTATATCTATATCTATATCTATATCTATATCTATATCTATATCTATATCTATATCTATATCTATATCTATATCTATATCTATATCTATATCTATATCTATATCTATATCTATATCTATATCTATATCTATATCTATATCTATATCTATATCTATATCTATATCTATATCTATATCTATATCTATATCTATATCTATATCTATATGTATATCTATATCTATATCTATATCTATATCTATATCTATATCTATATCTATATCTATATCTATATCTATATCTATATCTATATCTATATCTATATCTATATCTATATCTATATCTATATCTATATCTATATCTATATCTATATCTATATCTACATCTACATCTATATCTATATCTACATCTATATCTATATCTATATCTATATCTATATCTATATCTATAGCCGAGTTTACAACAGCGCGCCAGTTGCTCTTCCTTTTCACTGTTTGGTGCCAATTGGAGACTCCAACGGTGTGGAGGTCTTCCATTCGGACGACATGACCTAACCAGCGTAGCCGCTGTCTCTTAATTCGCTGAACTATGTCAATGAAGTCGTATAACTCGTATAGCTCACCCATCCAACCGACTGGGGTAAACGCCGTTGTCGATGCGCAAAGGAGTATTCTCTCGAAAACTCGTAGCGCCGACTCATCAGTTGTCGTCACCCATGCCTCTGCACACATAAGGAAGGACGGTTATGAAGAGTGACTTGTAGAGTTTAGTCTTTGTGGGACGATAGACTTTACTTATCTATTGCCTACTCACTCCGAAGATGCACCTGTTGGATAGAGTTATACAGCGTTGCATTTCGAAGCCGACAGGTAGTTGGTGTTAATGCTGGTTCCAAGATAGATGACATTTTTCATGACAGTCATAAGTGACGTGGGACCCAAGTGGCGAGTCTTGCACTTGCTCACTACCAGACACATTTGTTTCGCTTCCTTATCCATTCTGAAGAAAGCAGAACTAACACCACTGTTGCTGATATCAATATCATCGGCGTACGCCAGCAGCTGTACACTCTTTTAGAAGATTGTATCCTCTATACAGCCCTGCAGCTCGAATTATTTGCTCCAGAAGTAGATTGAAGAGATCGAACGTTAGGTAGTCGCCTTGTCTGAAACCTCGTTTGGTATCTAGAGGTCCTTCCCGATCCTGATGGAGCTTTTGGTAATACTGAACGTCAGTTTAACAGCTGCATTGATTTTGCGGGGATACCAAATTCAGACATCGCGACATAAAAGCAGCTCGAACAATTGTGGTCGATTCTAAAGTTGCGAGATAGGCAATCTGGTTTCTCAGGTTGGTGGCTTTTCGATCAGGATACAGCCAGTAGCTTAATGAATTCTCCTATGCTGGAATCAGGTACTACCTATAACCTTATTTCGTTGGTTCGCCAAACATATGACAGTCTTTGCTAGCATTCAGCTAAGCTCACTTTTATCGACTAATATGATCGGAAATCTTCGATGAAACTTCAAAATAGAAAAACAACAACATTAATACAAACAAGCCGGAAGAGAACGCCCTTTAATTTGGACGCTGAAGAGCTGCCAATGTACCGGTACTGGTGGTAATTCTGTTGACATATGTTAATCAGGCGCACGTTCGTGCCACATACCGCATGCCAATCCGAAACATACACTAACCAAAATACACAAACTAACACACATAAAACTCGGGACTACACGTACATACAAGCTATTGCCCGGAGGGGGTCAATCGCATTAATTCGAATCTAATATTGAATTTGCAACGTACAAGCCAAAGCCAAAGGAGCTCAACGTGCGCAGTGATTTGATGAGAGAAAGGCTGTAAGGCTGTAAGGCTAACGGTAAGGTTGTGGCGCGTTCGATACATACGGTAGAAGTTCAGTGGGCTAAAGCCTGTTTCATAAGTCGAACACAATCTGATTGGAATTAAAAACGAATGAGCCGGATTTCGTAACAAGGGGGAGGAAAATGTAGCCTGTTGGAAGATAATTTAATTTCGTTATACCAACGAAACCCGAGTGACATAAACACACACACACCTTTTACATCTATACACACACTACAAAAACAATAACAACAGTGAATATACTGAACTGATTTGGAAAAGCATAAGCCACAGGGCTGCAACACACAGGGTTAGATGGTGCAAATGGCTTGTTGATGATAATTTAGTTCAATATGATGAGCTTGGTTAGTGGTGTTGTTGGCGGGCTAGGCGATGCTAAGCATGGGTATATTGCAAATGCTGAGCATATTGACGCAATCAACTAATCTTCGCGCTTCCGTGAGTCGGCGCTGATGCTGATGGAATGCAGAAGGGCGCACTGTGTGAGCAGAGGGGGAGTGATGGCAAGGAAAAAACTATTTGATAAGAAAATAAATGTATTCGTATCGCTAATGATTACATTTAATTACACATAATTTTTACATTACTCGTTTGTACAGAAATATATAGAATTTTGAACATTTTGCAGAATTATTGTAATCATTACTTATAATTACATAACTACAGTAATCATTACTTGTAATCACTTAAAAGTGTTTTATATTAAAATAAAATTATTAAATGAAATTTAAATATTTCAGCCTGTAGCTATTGTAATTAAGTAAGTAATCATTACTTGTAATCAAATAAAAATTTATTTATTTTAAATTTTTATATAAAAATATAATTACAAAATAAAGTTTGAATATGTCAACCTCTAGCTATTGTAATTTGTAATTAAGTAATGCAAAGTAATCCAATAGTGCCAATAAATATACAAATGATTTTCGCTTAGAAAAATTAATTCGCGGTAAACCAAAGAACATACGAAATTAAATAAATTATAGAAAAATATTGGATATATTATTTGTAATTACGTTAATCATTACTTATAATTGCAAAACTGTAAAAATCATTACGTGTAATGTATTAAAAGTTTATTATTTTTATTTTAAATACTTGTATTTCAATTTCCAGTGCTTGTAATCTGTACGGTAATCAAAAAATGCAGTAATCATTACTTGTAATCAGTTTCAAATTTTGTTGTGTAAAAATACAACAATTAAACTAGTGATTATAATTTTTGGTAATGGTAATTTGTATTCAAGTATTGCAATTAAAGTCATATTCCCACAGAAAACTTATTTCATTGTAAACGGCAGCAATCATTATTTGTAACATGCAAAATTAAAAAAATCATTACATGTAATGGATTAAAAGTTCATTTAAACATAATTAAAAAATTTAATTAATTTTAAATATTTCAATTTCCAAGAATCGTAATTTGTACAGTAATCAAAAATTACAGTAATCATTACTTGTAATCAAGTACTGCAAAGTAATCTACTAATGCCAATAGTAATAAAAGTGATATATGATAAGAAAACATACATATTTCATTGTAAACAGCAGTGCATCTGTATTTATAAATTATATAAGAAAAATTATAGAACATAATATTGTAATCCTTAAATCATTATTTATAATTTGCAATATTACAGTCATCATTACAGGTAACATAATCAATTAAAACTTTGTTATAAATAATTATGTAAATTAAGTTATATTTCAAAATTTGATTCATTGTAATTTGTAAACAAGTAATGCAAAGTAATTAACTAATATTCATGGTAGTAAAAACAAAAATCGCTAAGGAAAAAATTATGAATATATTATGTATAATTTCCTTAATAACTAGTTATAATTTGCACCATTACAGTAATGATTACATGTAATCAATTACAAATTTATTTATATATAATTCTAACAATTTAATTTAAATCTTTAATATTTCAACTTTAAGTAATTTATATTTGTAATCAAGTAATGCAAAGTAATTAACTAATGTCGTTAGTATTTAATATCTTTAACTAAGAAAACTTAGTTAACTGTGATCAAATTGTAGAAAAAACAGTTATTAAATATATTAATGGTAATTTTGGTAATCATTACTTGACATTTCATTCTATATATCAGTCTTATACTAATACTTAGCCATTATAAGTAAACGTTGTTGGGTAAACGAAGTGGCTTATTATTGTAATGCAAAGTACTTAAAAAACAAAATACAATTGTTCGTGAAATTAAGAATACTACATTACCACAAGTAATAATTTTCATATCAGATTATACATGACAATGCCTAGAAACGTTTAATTGATTAATACAAGTAATCAAATAAATAAATTGTTTTATCTTTGATTATCCAACAAGTTATGTGTATTTAAACAGCTACATAATTGATCGCAGTACTTGTATTTTCAAAATATTAAAAAAAAATTATTCAAAAAGAATTGCAAATCTTAAAAAATACATACCATATGATAAATGATAATTTTTTCCGAAAACGTTTAATCACTACGTTGGATAAGTAAACATTCAAATTAATATAAATAATCATTACATAATCATATATGATTAATTAAGTAATAAAATAAAATACAATGATATCATTATATGCTCATAATGGAACGAAAACAATCATCATTACTTACCAATACATTAAAAAAAACATTTTTCTTGTAATCAATGATTACCAAAACAACACAGAAATCTGAAATTTATAATATTAAGAGTTTACAGTAAGGTTCCCTCATTTATGTTTTTAATTTTTATCTGAAAGGTAAACATTACACGTAATTAATGGCATGTAATCATTACATACTGATGAATAATTAATAAATAAAAATATAAAGAATGTTATTAAATACATGTGGTCTATCAGTAAAGGTAATCATTACTTGCCAATATCTTAATAAATACATTTTTTTGTAATCAAAAATTACTAAAACATCACAGAAATCTTTTACATAATAAATTTAGAACTTACAACCCTTTTGTATTTGCTCATTTGTATTTGAAGTTTCGATTATTACGTTGGAAAGTAATCATTACAAGTGATTTATATAAAGTAATCATTACATAATCATGAAGAATTAATTCAATGATTGAGCACATTGAATATAATTTTGTAATATGTTTGTAATCTCTCCAAAACCCTAATCATTACTTGTCAATAATTAGTAAATACAGTTTTTCGTGATCAATAATTAATATATTAAAATCAGACAGAAATCTTCTAAAAATATATAATATTAAGAGCTTAAGCATCCCTACTGAATTTAGTCATTTATGTTTCAAATTTGAATTTCGATGGTAATCATTAGAAGTAAATGATTAGAAGTAATCATTACAAGTAATTGATTAAAGTAATCATTACAAAATAATAATTAGTTGGTTTGATAAAAAAGTAAAAACAAACAAAAATAATGTTATTATGTGCATGTAATCCAACCGTAACGGTAATCATTACTTGCCAATAATCATTAAAAGTAATTGATTACAAGTAATCATTACACAGTAATAATTAATTCTTTCAATAATAAAGCAAAAAATAAAATTAAAGGTTATTGTATGCATGTAATCCAACCGTAACGGTAATCATTACTTACAAATACATTAATAAATTCAGTTTTCTGTGTTCAATAATTATAAAAATATCACGGAAATCTTCTCATAATATGTATATAAAATGCTTACACAACCCTTCTGTATTTGCGCTGCCCACAGTTCTTCCTCTTCTACTCGCCACCTTCCATCCCATACAAATAAATTGATTACTCAGTCGCTTACTATCATTCGGGCACGCGTTTCTGCTCTAACTCGCCCATAATCCGCTCAGGCCGGCAACCTTCTTGCTGCATGTGGCATGTCGCATGCGACATATTCGTTGCAGAACATGTGTTCCTATCAGCAAATCTTCGGCGTGCGTAACTACATGCAACATCTAGAGAAGTCTCGGGAAGCAAATCTTGATCGAGTGGGTTTTGATTATTCATGCGGAAGGCGTGCTGGGCCATTGATTGTGGACTTAAAATCGTAATCGAAGTAAATGAAGTCAAAGCCAACAACAACAACGACAACAATATTTACAATTACAAACGCATGCAGTGGGCCGACTTACCTTCGACCGTTCGTTGGCTGTTGGCAAGCTAGATTTGGTGATTGAATCGATTTGATTTGAGTGCGTGCATTCAAGCGTATATAGTCAACAACAACAACAACAACGACGACGACAAACAAAAACAATCAGCCAAATCAAAGGACGTAAGTATTTTTGCATTAACTTTGTTGTTGTACATTGCTACAACGCATTTAGTTGGCTTGCCACATTGGCATAGTTGCAATGTTGCAAGCTCGCCTGCCACTGTCACACACCGCTCTGTCGCACTCGGTGTGCGTGCCCCATCCAAGGTTGTTGCAAACGAATCAGTTTAATTGAAAATTTCTAAATACAAGTTGTAAGACTTGAAGTGCGCTCATCCGCAAGGACAACGAAAAGTGCGCCAAAACACACATACACACACATACATATAGATATACCTATATATTAAAGCCACACCAGTGCCACACACACACACACATTGAAAAGCTGGATTTACTACTTATGCTAATGAGAATTTCAATTTACGAACTTATGGCCGCTGTCCCCGCTATCCCCCTCCCAGCTCAGTGACCTCTTCACCTGATGCTGCTACTAGCCATGGAGCGCCACTAAAGCGAATGCTCTGCAATTTGATTGGCGTTGTGACCATTTTAAAGTCTCTTCATTTGTTATTGCTTAAAGTTGTTGTTTTTGTTTTTGTTGCATTTTTACTACCGACTGGCGCGTCATTAAAATGTATGCGGCATGAAGTGGCGCGGGCTAAGCGTGGCAGCGCCATAGTTAATGGGTCCAGCAACCTTTTGCAATTAATCACAATTGCTTAACGGTGTCTTTCTCTCTCTCTCTCTTTTGTTTTCTCTCTTTTACCCACAGTTTTTACTCGCCTTAATTGAGTACTTATTTTTTTATATTTTGAAGTCTGAGTAGATACTTCAAGTAGGCATAGATAAAATCAAAATTGTGAAGAATTGTTGGCGGAACTCTTCTGTTCTCATGCAAGCAGAGTCCAACTGAAATATACATAACATATAGGTGAGAGGATTTTAAGGAAGAGCATCCAAATGCCATTTTTGAGCCTGAAGTGTTATATGAGGTACCAGTTTCTGAACTATTTCTTTGTAAATATGAAACTTTTTGTAATGGTGTCTGTTATCTCGAGCACATAACCTAAATATTAAGTCGTGATTATTCTAAAATTATCAAAATTATATTCAAATATATTCATACATAAAAACTGCAATATGGAGTAGATCACAGAACAATCTATAAGAGAGATCGACATATAAACCTGACGAGAAGTGAATGCTCTTTCGATTTTTCGAATATCCTCTCTGCTTTCATCTTGTATTCGAAAGATTTGTTGCGATTTCTTCGTGGTTTCATTAATAGGCGAAAAAGAAGCTAAAACTTTAGTCTTGCTAAAAACGGAAGAAAATGTCAACTCTCAGGTTTAAGGACCTGCTGAAAAATAAATCCGAACCGCAAGATTTGACTTCAAAGTGCCAGAGAAGAGATCAACATTTAGAATTTTTCACTCGTCTCTCACATATACCAACTTTCATTGCTATTCTAAATACTTGGTTTCACTGCTATAAGCCTCTACAGTCTAAAAGTGTAGACTTAATCATATTCCAAATGACGGTAATTGATAAAAATAGTTTGCTTAGGTTGAATAGACCTCTCTGTATAACTTATTCTACTACTTCGTATTCTTCGTCTTTACTGGCGTGGAGACCGGATATAGCCGAGTTAAAAACGACGTACCGGTCGTTTTTTTTTATTTTCGCTAATTGGTACCGAATTGGAAGATACCGAGAGCAGCCAGGTCCTTCACCCTCTGATCTCTCCAAGCAAGTGGAGGTCTTCCTCTTTGTATGCATCCACCGCCAGGTACTGAATGGAAATACTTCAAAGCTACCGCAATCTATCACAACATGATCGATCTAGTTTAAAACTTTTCGATCCAGAGACATAGGGTTGTCAAGGAGTTTTGATGAAGCCTTTTTTTGACCATGGCAAATGAAATATGGAATCAAGTACTATCATTCTTAATTGAGCCTCAAACCATGTGGAGTGTAGACACCACTTTCTTAACCCATCCTGACGTTAAAATCGCCAAGTAGCGCCATAAGCGCACAACCTCGCTATGAGTAGATATTCCATTTATATGATTTAGCCACTCGTTTCAAGTCCTTCGCCACATGGCTCAACTTCAGCGATTCCTTGAACCGAATATGTCGGATTGACTCCGCTGAAGCTTCCTTTCTTTCAGACGTAATCGCAGGTTCCACACGGTTTGACTACCGCATCCTACACAAAGATAGCTTTTCAAGATCCGCGGCGAGGACGGATCTGTAGGAATTGGTAGCACTATGACTATAACTGCTTACCCAGAAGCTTGACTATACCCCATTACGAATTTTTCATAAGTTTTGTATATTGCAAATAATGCGATGATTCTTGATGGGTTTAAAAAGGAGCTCGCTGACTTTTCAATCATTGTTGGACATCTTTATCAAAAGCTTCAAGGTACTTTATTATATAACTATGTAGTTTAGGTGCTGGATCACATCGAAACCGCTGCTCTGCAAAACCGATAAACTTTGAGCACCCGTACCCCAGTTTCATCAGATTGGTAAGGAGTCGGTATTCCGGTGTCCTCTTGCGCTTTAGCTCTAGCTCTTTATAGTCTAAAATGGACCGCAAAAGATCCTCTAATTGCTCTTAGCAAGACGAGTTGAAATCTTGCCCCAATATTATAGACACTTTCATCTCAACTGTCAAGTTCTTACCAGACTGAGGTTAAAATATCTCGGTATACTCGGCGAAACTGGCAAAGTTGCTGGGATTGGGATATTAGTCGTCTTAACAATTGGATCACAAAGAACCAACATTCATTGCTGTTCAAGTGGGATCTTGCTTCACCTTTGGTTAAGCCCAAGGACCTTACTTTACCTGGCCCAACCTTGGAGGGTCTGGATCTGCTGTAGTTTTATGAATCCAACTATTTTGGAATGCGTAATTGTTTCGATCTAGCAGTTAAAGTTTATTATATCCCTTGCTGTTGTTAACATTACCATACTTTTAGCCCTTAGGTATTTTAGTATGAGTTTATTTTTGCTTGTTTTGGCATTCTTTTAACTATTTATAAAGTTCAAACACACATATCTTGCACAAAACATCCAGGTTCCCTTGTTCATGGAAGCTGTCAATGATGATTTAGTTCCTTTGATATTTTTGGAGAACACAAAGCCCACTTTTGGTAGTAGCTCGACCGAAATCTGTTCAGCCGGGTATTGAGAGACCGTTTAGTTGAAATATTAAATTGATTGTGAGCGAATATTTTTTTTACATATGAAAGCTCTCAAATGAAACTAGACTTCATTATTATTGTAAAGCTCTCTGTTTGTTAATAATGTTCTATGGAGGTAGTTTTTCCTTCTCTGGGAGACATTTTTCGAACATTTAATGCATTTTTCTTTTTTGTGAATATCAATTTCATGTTGTTATAGATTTGTTCAGTTCAGTTCTATAGACATCTGATAGGAGATTACTTGGATTGCTTTCAATCAGTGTCGAAAATGCTATGTTTCTTTTCCTGGATCAGTGACTGAACTGTGCTAAATTGATTCTGAGAAAAATTAAACTGTTGCAAGATGCTTCATTAAGCTTCAATAAGAGGATAACGAGAGAAGTGAGTGAAAGTGACGCCTGGTTATTCACAAGCAGCTGTTCTGCCACAAAAATGATGGGTAATCATTTATAAAAAAAAATAATAATGACAACAAAACCAACAATTTTGAAATTAAGGTATTAAATGCGTAAATCGCCAAGAGTCCACGCAACCGCACACAATTTTTTTATGAAAAGCCTGCCATCCCTATGACATAACATTAAGGCACAGCGCCCGCTAAAATAATGACGCATCGCATGACAACGAAACGATAAACAGTAAGGAAAATATGCGAGGAGATTTATTACGTCAAAACGAAAGCGGCACGAAAGCTCGAGTAAAAAACGCAAGAAGAAAGGGTGGACAGAGGAGGTGGAAAAAGACGCCAAAGACTGAAAAAGAAAGGTGTGAGACAGAGAGACAAGAGCGAAGAAGACGGAGAGAGTAGGGCTATAATGACGAATGGGAGGTGTAAGGGGCAGCAAGCGGCCGCAGTTGGCAATGAAGTGGCAGAGCGCGCCGAAACCATCAATCATTTTGCATAGATGAAAGGGGCAAGGTATCAAGGAAGGTTATACACACACATACGTACATACATATATATGTATTATATGTATACACTTCCATGCACTTCTTTACCCAGGCATTAATTCAAAGGCAATTTTGGCATAATCAACGTCATCGACAAGCTCTGAAAGGCTCAGTATTCCGCCACCTCCTTACTTCCCCATTCTTACTCCTTAAATTGCTACAACAAGCGTGCCAACATAGCTATGATTATTAAATATCTGCTTGTGAAAATACAACAACAATAGCTTACCAAATTTTACACCAACACCCGCTCACATCACTCACCCATCAGTCACTTGCTCAGCTTCGCCCACCCAACAGCCGAACGCCATCAATGCCAGCGCAGGCTTCATCGCTTACATCATTTCACCATGCGACGCTTTATAAACGTCACCTTCCACTCCCTCCACCTTTAGGCGAGCTAATCGATTTATTATGGTGAAAGTACGTCGAATATATTGCTTACGAAAGAAACGAGCTTGAAAAGATGAAATGCAAATGAAGCGAAACCCATCATCGCCTGCAATGCGACCGTCGATAGATGTACTTAAATTAGGGTTGCCAGACTAAATAAACGTATTTTTTTAAATTGAAATCGTTGCAGGTAAAGGTTTGACAAGAATTTGGAATTCGTTTTTGTATATAGTGTAGCTCAGGACGAAAACGAACCAGCTTGGGTCTAGAGTGCTGAGGTCGTTGGGAATCCGTTTTTGACAATAGTGAAAGTGTAGTTCAGGATCGAATAAGCTTGGACCTAGATAGCTGGGATCTTCAATAAATAGTAACAAATAATGAAGGAGAAAATGAATATGTCAATATGGTTGATATCTATTCAGGAAGAGTACAAACCTTTTTAAAGAACCCAGACAACCGCGGTTTACCGAAGTAGTGGTTACTTTAAAAGTATGTTTTCGCCTCGTTCTGGTAAAAGCGGAACGAGACATTCGAAAAAGAAGTATTAAGAGAGTTTTAACTTATCTTCTCCAATTAGCTGATGCAATTGGGGTTCAGTAATCTTACCTCATGAAGCTGTCTCGAATTCCTATAGCCATTGACTTTTTCTTCTTACGATTTACCATCGGCCAAAATTGATAGTAGAAGACGAACGATTGCTGAACAGATATGAGGCTCAACCAGCCAGTAGTAAACCGCCAAAGCAGCTCACACAACAGACGTTGAGCTCGATCAGTATACTTCTAGACACCTCGTTCGTAGAGTTGGGTCGGGACGAGTTGATATGGTATGACTAGGGTCATTGGGCTCCAGTATATCTCCGCAAGTTGGCTTGCTTAAAACTCTGAAGAGACTGACGGACTGGTGTAAATGAGGCGCATTCCGAGAGACTATCTATCAGGAGCGCAACATGCATATCGTAAAAGCAGGTCAGTGGATACTGCCCTGCATACTATCGTGTCATGGCTTGAGGACGCCATTGTAGTGAAGAACTTCGCTGTTGGGAACTTCCTTGATATCGAGTCAGCTTTCAACAACGACCTGCCGGAGGCAGTCGTAACTGCTCTTGACGCTCTTGGGGTTGAATCGAACCACAAGCACCTCATCTCAGTCTTCTGTGCGACAGAGTGACCGAAACATAATGAAGCAGCGCGCGAAATGTGATTAGGGAGACCCCACAGGGTGGAGTTCTTTCTCCTCTTCTATGGATTCTAGCCGTTAACGACCTGCTCAAAAGGCTCGAGGATCGTGGCTGTCGGGTAATTACCTATGCAGACGATGTAGTACTTATGGTCAAAGGAAAGTTCCTTAGTACCGTGTACGAGTTGTCAGGTTAACAAAATGGGTGGTCGGAAGGTTCCACAACCCAAATAAAACAGAAATAGTTTTATTCAGCAGAAGATATAAGATCCCGGTGGCACCATTGGCGCAAGTGGGTGGTATTTGCCTGCAACCGGCGGATACAGTGAAATATCTAAGGCTAATTCTATATAAAAAGCTTTCATGGAAGGTGAATATTGAGGAGAGAGCAAAAAAGGCATCGATTGCCCTATACTGCTGCAGAGGAGCTATTGGCAAGAGGTGGAGCCTATCACCGAAAGTGGTCCTCTGGCTCTATGATACCATAGTCAAGCCCATTATGTTCTATGGAGTCTTTATGTGGTGGAGGGCTCTAGAGAAGACCACACTTGCAAAGAAACCCGAGAGCGTTCAACGGGTTGCGCTCATCAACATGTGCGATGCATTAAGGTCCACCCAAACCATGGCGCTTAATGCAATTTTGAACATAACGCCCGTGGACATCGCCGGAAGGTGTATAGCCACGAAGGTGGCTATTAGACTCAGAGAATCTGGATTCTTAAAGGAACGCGTATCTGAATACCCGGATATCCTCAAATACTTTGACTGCATACCGCAAGTTGGCACACTGTGAGTAGAAATATTCCTTCAAATTCCCTGCCAACTGGCAACCCTAACACAGCAGCGCCACAAAATGTATTTAGGGGTTTGTTGGTGAAAATTAATGCAAATAAATTTAATATTCCTTTCATAAATGTTTTTGGCTGCTGACATAAGGTTTTCCGCATTTTTTAAACCAATTTTGTTTATTGTTGCTTTTACATTACGCATTCATAAGTGTTGTTGTTGCAGCCATCCTACAGCTTGCTTACTTTCTCACTTGCTGTGACCGTTTTAATTAACCCAAACCGTCGAGATGACCAACTTCTTCCCAACCCACCCAGTCAATCGTGTGAGGCTCGCGTCGCAGCGCATACGGATGTCCATCAAAGCGACTTAACGCAGTGACAGTGGCTGTCAAAACGACGGTGTGGCTATTGCGTGCGTACACATGCCACGAAATGCGTGCGAAGCGGCAAGTAGCAGCGGCTGCTGTGGCGACAGGAAGGGTGCTGGCGCATTAGCGGTCACGTGGCAAGTTGCCAGCTTCTTGATGATGCCACTGACAAGCCGCGTGATTTGGTGAAGGCAGCAGAGGTGGTGAGGGCAGCCGAGCTGATGTAGGCAGTCAGCCGCCCATGGTAGCGTAGGTAGTCCCATCAGCCAGCTAGTTCGTCGGCTGTCGACTGTCGGCCAAGTCAAGCGCGCAAAATGAATGAGTGGCTATGCGACGATTACGTAAAACGCATGGGTGTGGCAAATAGGGTGACGTTGTCCGAAATGGTGTGGCGCAGTGAAATTGAGCGGGGCAACTTTATCAGCACGCTATGATTGTGCGTTAATGACCACCAACGTTCGGTTTGACGCGAGACTTGAGGTGTCTTCCATCAGCCAGTCGTCCCTTATCAACTCAACTCGACCCATCCGCTCGCAGGCGGTGTCTGTCTATTAGTGTACTAGTCGAGTTCAGCTTCCGTTGTCTAACTCGTGCATTGATGAATTTGTTGATGATGCTGAGTGACACGGCTTGTCAATCGATGCGGCAACAAACACATCACAGCACATTGACATTAAATGATTACAACAAAATCAATTTCTAAAATATTATCTCTGCTTATACGACAGCTTTGAGCTCGTAACCGCAACGCGTGCAAGGCTGAGCCACGGCTCAGTCATCAAACGTGTAGCATGAACTACGCGCCACCACCCCTTTTTTGGGTGCGCACAGCTCGTAGCTCTCTATCATCTTGGTTATTAATGTTAATCCTGTGTCTTCCACTTCGCTTAGCAAGTGTTCCGGGTTTTATGTTAATACTACGTAATATGCGGCTGGACGGACGGACAGACCGATGAATGGCTGGCTGGATGGACGAAAAGCTTTCATGATTTCGGCACGATTTGTATGTGTGTGTGTGCATGACAGCAATATGCAAACTGGAAGATTAGACGCTCGAGTGGATATGTGAATAAATATTGAAAAATCTACGAAAATCCAAAAATAAAAATCCTACAAAATTAGACTCACACCTCCTAAGCTTCCGCTCTGAGTAGCGCCACATGAAATTTCTTTGAAATCATCAATAATTTCTTTTTAACGATTTAATGAAAGAACAAATCGCAGTATCAGCAATTTTTGTGAAAATGACGAATAGCCATTTTGTTGCCGCTTGTTGTTGTTGTTGTATTATATGTTGTTGTATTTGTGAGAAAAAGTGGAAAAATCAATCAAAAATAATCTACTTACCACACGCTTCGACAGCTCGTGGCACAAAAACGTGAAAAGAAACTTCAAAAAAGTTTCGAAAAAATCGAACTTGCCACATAGACGTTGCCGGCGTGGCGTTGAGCGGAGCTAAGCATAGTCAGTTGAGGGTGTCAGCATGTAGAATTTAGCTGAACGTACATATGTTGTATCCAGTGGCAAATGAAAAAACAAACAAATTTGGTCCCCATATCTACAACAAATGCAACAAAAACGAAATATTTTCGCTACTAAAATGGCAAGCAGCATTTATGCTTGACGTACAGTGTGTGATTTTGATGAAATATGTAATAAAAGTTATTTATTTTTCTACTTAAAGATATTTTCAATATATTCTGTATACATTTTTCAGCCAGAATTAGCATAAATATTCAATAAAACCAAAGCAGCATCAATAAATATTTTTTAAAGTTGCTTGCAACGATTTCTAAGGATTCCACATGCTCGAATATATAAAATAAGACCTCTAAAACTCTTTTTTCTGCACAGATAAACCAAATACAAGGCTTTAAAACAGCGTTTAACCTACAACCATTGTAAAAGGTCAAAGGTGGACTTAGCTTAGGATGAAGAGCTCACTGGCTCTCTTGCTATTTTCTCTGCTCCAGAAAGTCCTTGCGATCCCAATGTTTCTAGTATCTGACCAGCGCTTGCTGAGCTCACTTGAGGCACAACCTTGCAGTAGAGAACCACTAAAAGCCAACGGAGCTCCTAACCGTTCCCATTCCGTATTTAGTGAGACTAAAGTACGTGGCCCAGCAAGTTCATCGCTCAGATTGGTGCAATACCATTGTGATCAGGTAACCAAACCAGTCTATAATAATCAATCTTATAGTAACTCGATGCCAGAGAGAAGAATTCTAAACATCCCTTCACTAGTATTTAGCACACAGTCAGCGAGCTCAAGACAAATATCAGCCCAACTATCGGAATGAACGGCAGGCATTTTCGCTTGGAGGACCTCTAGAACTCTTTTTTCTGCACAGTTAAGCCAAATACAAGGCTTTAAAATAAGAACTTTAAAACTATTTTTTTAGTCCGATATACTTTTCTCTTTTCCTCAGACAACAAGATTAAGCACACAAAAGTCATCAACTTGGAACATGGAACTAGTTTGAATCTACACCTCAAAGTATGGTTGGAGAAACTATGCACTTCCCTTTCTAAAACTAAATTACTAACAACACAACCCAACAAGCTCCTGCACTCAAATCCGGCTCCTCCAAAAGCAACTGCAGTGGAATTACTAGTATAACAACTCAATCCTCCCGAAAGGCACATGTGTACGTATTTCAAGCCAGCCTTTTGGTAAAGTGTTTTTTTCTTAAAAAAAAAAAAAACTTTTAGCTCGTAGCTTTTGAGCGCCAGTGTTCAGAATTAGTTGTATTAATGGATATATGTCTTTCCGGTACCATTACTACCGATTCATCTAATTATATATTAATGCCAATCGCCTAAGAGGAGAGATTTAGTCAAAAAGCTCCGCTCAAGAGCTAAAATGGCTCAAACTCAGTCTGACCGGTACCTCTTCTCTTGTTTTGGCACTACAACCGTACGTCGTTGTTGCAGAGCACTTCGCCACTTGCTTTTAACCTTTGTGAGGTCACACAAGTTGTACATTCCAAAGGCTGACAGGTCGTTATGCACTTGGCCCTTCCAATAAATGCGTAGCCGCTCTTCTTTCGGTTGTCCACTCATGGTTCTCGAATCGAAGCAGCTTTTCGTATCATCTTCCATGCGAATGATAAGGTGTAACCAGCGCATTTTCATGCGTTTAACTATATCGTAGAGCTCATACAGTTCGGCATTCATCGCTCACACTGACAGCTCCCAAGATCTTTCGAAATACAGTTCTCTCGAATGATCCAAACGCTTTCTCATCTCGATTTGTCATCGTCCATGTTTCTGCGCTGCATAAGTAGGACTGTAGGACGGGAATGATGAGAGTTTTATAGCGCGTATTTTTTGTTCGTCAAGAGAGAAATCAGCTTCTCAATTGAGAAGTTGTGCTGTATTTGATATTCAGGCCTAGATTATTGTTAGAGGGTTCCGGAGATATAAAAACTTTTTCACTCTTTCACAGTCCAAAAGTGACATAGTCGTAAGCCGTGAAGATGCACCACAAGACCAATGTTAATTTTTTATGAGGGTTAGTTACTGCCGAATCGGACGGGAATACGAAAAGATTAATATTAAAGTGATGAACCTTGAATAGGCGCCGTTTCAAAATAAAACTAATTCTTACTAAATGGCTTAAGTGACACATGTATGTATGTCGACTTTGCGCTATTATTTGTTCTCTTCTTCTTTATTAGAATATGCACCGCTTACGCGGCTATAGCAGAATTTACAACAGTGACGTGGGAGCTAAGTCGCGAGTGCGACGACAGGACATATTTCATCTTGCCCTTGTACATTATCAGACCCCTTTGATTGGCTTCTTTGTCCAACCTGAAGAAAGCAGAACTAACGGCGCAGTTGTTGAGACCAATGATATAAATATCATCAGCAGCTGTACACTCTTATAGAAGATTGTATCGCCGGATTAAGTTTTGCAGCTCGAATTCTTTTCTCCGGCAGTATACTAAAGAAGTCGCACGATAGGAAGTCGCCTTGACTGAAAACTCGTTTGGTATCGAACGGCTCGGAGAGGTCCTACCGATCCTAACGGAGCTTTTGTTATTGCTCAACGTCGGTTTACACAGCTTAAACATTACTTTTGCGGGGAAACCCAACTCAGATACAGCGGCAAAGAGGCAGTTCCTTTTCAAGCTGTCAAAAGCAGCTTTAAAATCGGCAAAGAGGTGGTGTATGTCGATCCTCTTTTTACGGGTCTTATTATTTCCAGATTAGTAGGTAGAAAGAATTATTTTATTTATTTTGTGGTAATAAAAAGATTGTTTCTCAAGAGTTTGCAGGGACTGCATTAAAGTGCTTGGTAGCTGTGCTTGGCTGCTTGTAAGTCCGATTGATGATCATTAATGGTCCTCATGCGGCTTTCACAGGCAAATATGAAATAGTTTATTATTTACGCCAAGAGAAGAGTATGTTCTAAATTTTTTTTGCTACTTTTCACAAATTCCTTGGCATTGGAGTTTATTTCCAATGTCATCAAAAGGCTTGAAAGCAATCCTAACCTAAAATTTCTAAGTGAAATATTTTTTATTGCCAACTTTTTTCCAATATTTGCTTAAGACTCCCCTAATCACCTTTTGCAACACTGTATGCTCCAGAAGTAAATTCAACACACGCGGAGATATTGATGGCAACCAACCACTCGACGCAAGCGCCACTACCACTGTTACCACCCAACCAAAAACAAAAACGAACTATATTGGAATATATATCGGGGGAAAAAGCAATAGCAACAATATTACTGCCACAGGCAAGCTAGCAACGCCATGTAACAGCATCCCTAATGCCGTGTGGCACGTCAGTCAAGTTGGCTGCTCGCCCGGCCCGGCTGACTCACTCAACGACTGGGCCAACGTCGAGCACTGCGACGTGGATGGAATACACATACAAACATTTGTGTGAACGCACGTTGTTGGTCCGCCATTTTGTGCTACAACAACCACAATAACAACGCCAACAACTAGACGGGCGAGACACTTAGGACCTGTCCAACGGGAAAAGCGGAAGTGCGATGAAGTAAAGTGGCATAGAGTACTTAAGTAAGGCGGCGGTATATTTGTGTGTGGCTGTGTGTATGTCCGGTTGTGTAAGCACGTAGTAGTGGCAACCAGGCTGCTCGGTTGTGATTACTAATGGCTGCCACGCAGGATTACCAAGTGGCAACATAGTTACAGGATATGATTACGACTGGACGACTGGTGGGAGTGAGCAGATAAGGCGCACAAACACAGAGAAATGGCTACATTTCCAGCGGCTACCGCTCGGTCGCACCCCCGGCATTGGACTTGCCTACAACTCATCGGCTCTGAGGCAAACAAAAACAAGCTTTATAGTGGGTTAGCTGGCCAGTGTGAAAGCTTATTCGTTGGGCGATCAAGACTGGTCGATGCGTTCACGGTCGGTCGATTGCCAATCCTTCCTCAGCTGCGCCCACCTCCGCTGGAGCTGTTGCTGCTGCCATCCACAACCGCCTTAACTTATCGTTAGTTGGCTGAGTGGCAATGGCGTCGTGCAAAGTTTGTTGCATGAAAGTTGTGTAACAACAAAAAAGTGTAAGCAAACAAGTTGAAAAAAAAACAACGAAAGAAACGAGTGTGGAAAACAGTTTCAAGTCCATCGGTGTACGAAGTTAGATAAACGGATTAAGCGCAACGAAGCGGTGAATGAATGCGCAACGTGGCAGCTAGCCGGTGAGCCATACTGCCAGCCAGTCAGCTCGCACGTTGGTGTAACAGGCGTCTAGATTGCAGAAATGTTGAAGTCAAATGCTGTTCGCTGGCAACGTGGGGTCAGGTGTTTGTGTATAGAACGAGCATTGTGGGCAACTGTTCGCCATGGCGTTTTGCAAATGGAGTTCTCCTTTGTTGGGAAGTGGGAACATGTTGCTCCACTGTTGGTGTAAAAGCACAACAAATCGATATCGCATTACGCGTGCAAATTGATGGACAAACGAAGCTTCAATGGCTGACCGGGTGGGTTCGAGTGAGAGAATATTTTATACATTTACATGGAATATGATAAGAAAAGAAGAAAACTGCGTCGGATCCAAGGATCCGCTAGTTCGTGATGTTTCAGGTACTCGCGGTATCATGGATGCGGAATGCAGCATTAGAGAAATCCAATATAGAAAAAAATTGTCCCGCGTTTGTGCGACGGCGGGAAATATCAAAGCTCTGAAAAAGCTTCACACAAAGTCGGAAAGCTTCTCGAAAGCGACTTTAAACGTTATCCCTCGAAGCTGAGAATGGTGTGGCTTTTATAAAGATTCAAAGCTTAATTTTGGTTGATTTTCTGACACGCGCTGACCGGCATTCACAGTGGATCCATTAACACCTTCATAGACTTCTTCCCATTCAATGCTCCAGTTACATCGTGAATCTAGAGTGATCTATGCGCTACTGCGTTCTAGATAGTGTAGCAGATTGGACTTCTTTCTATTTAGAATCGCTCCGATATACCAAATATACATATTTTCTACATTCCATGAGTCCGCTCAAGACTCTGTTCACCTCTTTGCATGACCAATAAACCCCACACATCTAAAACTCCTCCGCTTATGGGCCGACTCCGTCGAACAGCAGCCTCCCGACAGTTGATTCGGTGACGGTTAACTTGCGCTTTGTCGACCAAACTGAGGGTTACAACAACAACAACAGTGCTCTTCAAATATATTGGTCTCGAATGATTATAAGTTTTTAAAAGGTTAGAAAGATTTTGCTGACAGATGACTTCAGCAGCGTTTATGGACTCCAACCGGTTCTTTTGGAATAACCCGCTCACATACATATGTTAATGATTTCCCTGATATAATGAAAACCTCACCCTCATCATCCCCGTCTTGCTATATGATGTAGAGGCATGCACGTTGACAACATCTGATGAGTCGACGTTACGAGTTTTCGAGAGAAAGGAAGTTTTATGGTTCTTTGCGCATTGGCAACGGCGAATACCTCAGCCGATAGAACGACTGCAGTACGAGATATACGACGACGTTGACATAGTTCAGCGAATTAAGAGACAGAGGCTACGCTGGCTGGGTCATGTCGTCCGAATGGATAAAAATACTCCAGCTCCAGAGTATTCGATGCAGTGCCCACCGGAGGAAGAAGAAAACCTCTACTTCGTTAGAAAGACCAGGCGCCAAATAGCGAAAAGAAAGAACGACTGGCGCGCTGTTGTAAACTCGGCTATAACCGCCTAAGTGGTACCCGTGGCAATAAGTACGAAGAAGTCAAAGGACTGACAGCGCTCAAGAGAAAGTAGAAATCCACTTTGCTGTAACCATCGTTCCTTAAATATTTTGTAAAATCCCAAGAGTCCATGTGTTTTCCCAAGTAAAATTAATACAAAAGTTTCAAAAAGAATCTGGAATCAGCTCACTCTCGGCGAAGATAGAGATCTGATTCATATTAACTCTCTTAAGCTGTTATGATATAAAGAGAGACAAAACGAAAGCTCGAAACAGTGAAAGCTACCATATATAAGTTTGTACCCTTAGGGAAGAAGGAATCGAAAATCCATATACTCACTTTTACCCGCTCCGACCCTTGCTCTCTTTCTCTACCTTCGTTTCTGTTCATCCTTTATTTCTCTTCTATAAAAAGGCTAGGAGGCAGCAATTTTCATCCAACTATTCGAAGCCTTCACAGTTTAATTTGTCGACGCAGTTCAAAGCTCCTTTACGGTGACCCTTACAAGATGCTACAAAGCTAAATTGCGGCAATGGAAGTTACGTCAGCTACCTTCCGTAAGGTGAGGGTTTCCATATCCTGCAATAAGCTTAAATGTGTTGGTGAGGCCTGTTTCAATTAATTTATAGACGCACAAGTCTGTGGCGGGCGGCACACTGTATAAGCCAATTGGCAATTGAAAACGTTTTATGGAGACCGAAAGCAAAGTGGAATGCATATGCGGATGGGTTGGACGAGGTAGATAGAGAAGGAGGGAGGTGGGAGGTTGTAAGGTAGCGTCCACTGCATTTGCAAGCGGCAAATCGTTGGCACTTGAAGCCTCATCGCAGCATACAATACGAGTGCCACAAGTGCATTGGCTGCCGCACATTGGTCCATGCCACTAACTAACTGGACACGTGATTAAGCCTTTGATGCTGGCAAAAGAGCAATAATTGTTGTGGGTGGCTTGCAAGCTTTTCACAACTTGTCTTCTTTTTTTGCTTCTCTTCTTACAAACTACTGCCACAACGCGCCGCCACTCATGCCCCGAACCCCAGTCTGCGACCAGCAACCACAAATTCAATTCAATTCAATTGGCAAGTGTGTCTGAGCAATGTCGATATTTTCTTTGGAATTCTTTTCATTGCTGCGCCCCACACAACAAGCTGTGGCATGCAACAAGGCAGCCAAGTGAAGTTCACTGCTAGTGCTGCCACAGTGGGGTCAGACTGTCCGCTGACCGCTTACGCAGGTCCACTTACACAATTGTATTGCAATTGCAGTTTGCAATTTGCAGCGATGGGGCAGACACTTGTGCGAATGCCACAACGTCTGTGTTGCTTGTTTTTGTTGTTATACACTTGCAACATGTTGCTACAGAGTATAATGGTATTGTTCACCTAACGGTTGTACGTATCACCAAACCGAAACAAGATAGATATAATATTATATATATACAAGTATAAATGATCAGGATGAGGAGATGAGTTAAAATCCGGGAGACTGTTTGTCTGTCCGCCCGTCCGTCCATCTACGCAAGCTGTAACTTGAGTAAAAATTGAGATATCTGACAAAACTTGGTACAAAAAAATGTGTGTTTTAGATATAAAACTCTAATTTCAAAGGAGATCGCAGTAGCAAGGGCTGTATGGGGCAAACAAATTTGAGAGATTGGGAATGACTCCGCCCTCTAATAGGTTTAATGTACATATCTTCTAAGCCAATAAAGCTACAACAACCAGATTTGCTAAGCCCCAAAATGAAAATAACTCCTATCAAGTGTGTGGAAATGGATGAAATCGGAAAGTAATCCCGCTCACTCCTCATATAACGGTACTGTTAAAAATTACTAAAAATGCGATATATGGATGACTAAATACGCCAAAAACAATAATTTTTATGCTACAACCCGATTTGGTGGTATGAGAGGTCTTTAATGGAAATCGGGGTAAAAACTTGGACTAAAAACGGGTGGATGACTAAATACGCCAGAAACAATAACTTTTTAAGGTGAAGGTCTTTAACATATCACGAGACCCGAAATCAGACCGACCGATTTCAACAAAATTTGGTAAGTGATACTCCTCTGCTATTCTGATATTACATTGTGAAAATGGGCGAAGTCGGACTACAACCACGCCTACTTCCCATGTAACACAATTTTAGATCCCATTTGAAACTTTTGTCAGGTAAAAATTCGCCCTGAACCCCATATAACTAAAAAGCCTTATGTACTTAAAGGTACTTCCCGGGTTTTAACCCCTGCAAGTTGCAAGAGTATAAAATATTCGGTTATACCCGAACTTATGTAGCTCTGCCTTACTTGTTGTTATTACTTTTATTTGATTGCTACCTCACGCTAACTGTTCCAACCGCTCTTCATTTCTATAATTGTGCTTTGAGATGCATTTTGAAGGGCGCATAAGTTGTTTCAACCGGCCGTACGGTCTAGTCTGGTCAGTAACACAACTCAAGTAAAGAGAAGAGAAGTGAAGAGTAGGGCTGCGAGCGCATGTTTAATTATTTATAAATAAATTCAAAAATAAGCTGAAGATGAATAATTTTTAGTGTGCTAATTAGCAAACAGAAGAAAGGAAAAAAAATTACAACAATTTATACAAAAACAAAAAAAATGTTGAAACAACAACAACATGTTGCAACAACAACAATATTTTTTTACAGCAAAAGCACTGAAAGCTCCATAAAAACAACAAGACAGATTTTTACAACAACAACAACACAACAACAACACGTTAAAAAAACTACTAGTTTCTTTAAACAAAAGCACTACAAATCGCTGATAAGTACCACAACAACAACATTTTTTTTTACAACAACAAGAATGTTGCAACAACAACAAGATGTTGCAACAACAAAGATATTTTTTTTTACAACAAAAGCATTATAAATCGCATATAACAACAGCAAGAACTCTTTGTTTACAACAACAACAACAACAATTTTTACAACAAAAACTGCAAAACAGCCAGTAACTACAAAAACACCAATATTTTACTGCAACAACACTTGAAATTAGCAAGTAACTACAACAACAACAATTTTTGGTTGCTCCTTTTCTCTATAGCTGCCACAAAAAATTCGATGAGTATACTTGCACCACGAAAAAAATTCAAAAATCTGTTGTAACCTTTCCCCCGCTCACTTCTCTGCAACCATCACCGATATCGACCCCAAAAGAATATACATACAACTCAAAAATGTCGAAAATATATATCTATAGCAAGCATAAAAGTATTCTGAAACACTTACCCAGTTCTTTCGCTATCAAATTGAAGCGGGCATTGCTTGGCGGGCGCGTGGTAAGGCGGTCGCACAACAAAACAATAGAATGGCAGGCAGGCATGCAGGCAGTGGCAAGCAGTGGCAGCCAGTGAAGTAGCAGCAAAAGTACTCCGACAAGTGCGCACTCGAGTGCCGAGTAGGTACATGCCACAAGCAAACGTCCGTGCCACCCGCACCACCACCGCCACCACAACCAGAACGAGCACCGGTCGCATCCTTGCCACCATTTACTCCAACACGGCATGTTGTTGCACTCAAACCAAACGCAGAGGTCGCAAGGAATTCAATACTCGAATGCCAGATTGAAGGGTTCTTACTGTGCGCACTGCTCCTCGCAATGGTATGCGTGCCCATGTTGTATTGGTGGAGGTGTTGGTTTTACAGATTTCGTTGCTCTTCTCTTGGTTGCCACATTTTTGTTGGAATTTATCTCACTTTTTTTTACCCATACATACGCTATATATCTCTGCTTGAACACTTCAGTTTTCGCTGTTGTAGTTGTTGCTTGTGGCACAATCGTCGCATATGCGATGGCAGTAGCATCCACCCAAGTAAGTCCTACTTACAGCCATCCATTTGGAGTGTGTCTTTCTGTCTGTTTGTCGTCTTCATGTGTGTAGCGCGGATGTGGCAGTTGCCACTTCAAGTACTCGGCCGCATCTCCAATGACGGAAGTTAGATTGTCAGGTAGTAGAATCTGAAATTAACGTGCACTTGAGTTGGGTGTGCAAAAATTAGTTAGATATTGATGCGAGGAATTAGCAAACGGCCGCAAGAGTGGTGGTGAGTGTGTGGCAAGTGTGTGGAAGTAATTAAAAAATCGAAAGTGGGGTTTGAGTACACAGGATGCATTGGGAATAAACTGATGAATATCATTGTGAAGTAATTCGTGGAACTTAAGCATTAAGCATTTGAAAATATAGAATTTTAAGAAAAAATTAATAAGAGACTAAGAAGTCGCAAAGAATAAAAGAGAAAGAAAGAAATCGATGCTAATTGCCAAAAAATATTCACCTTATAAGAATTTTTCTCTAAGTTCTAGCTTAGATTAAATTAGCTTAGTTTGGTAGGCTAGGCAGCCACATCTAGATTAGTTTTGCTCTGTAGTGTTATTAGACTGGAGTATCGTCACATAATCCATGAGGATTAGTCTTCTTTTAGGATACCAGCACTTGACGCGAACTTTAACAGCTCTTGGGGCCTTACACCATCGATTCCTCCTCCAGTGTCTCATACCGTGGAGCTACCAAATACTTGAAGTGTAGCCTTGTCAATGAAGGCCAAATGCATAAGAGATGCTCCATTTCTTGCCTGGTGCTTTACTTTTAACATTTTTCGTAGTCTTCTCGATCTGTAAGCTCAATCCTACAGTCATGCGCCGACACCATATTGTGGCCTGTGAGCATTCCAATCGTTTCCCTACAATCCATTATATGGAATGCCAGTAGCAATTTCGTGTATCTCTGATCTACAGTTATACACATTACATTTGCAGTTTTCCATCACGTTTTTACCTTCCTTCCCACTTATTTGTTCAGATCATCGCATTGAGAAAGCTTGTGTTTAACAATGTCGTTCACGTTGCCGGATGACAGCTAGTTGTAGTCGTTGTAGCGTCAGAATTCTGCCGAGTTTAGTCCTTGGCGACCTGGCACTCAGTAGAAGTGAAGCCGCTTTTTTTCGGGTGAAACTCTCTACTACTGACCAGCTTCCGAAGACACTTTTGGACGATATGCAAAATGAGGTTAAAGCCTTGTTTTCTGCTTGGCTGTCCATTTAGATGTTAACTCTCGACTAGTCTGCTGATGCGCTAGAAGTTAGCTTTGCTGGAAATATATGTATTGCAGTGGTCCGGAAGTTTAAAAAGCTGCTTTATATGTAACTGCGGAGAGTATATCCCCACATCAACTCCGAACTCCGTTTTCTAGCCATTTGTATAAGTGTTTAAACTATTGTGTACAGCTACCTATAAGTTCTAATATTTCTCACAATTGAAAAGTATTCCTCAAAACTCTAACCACAAACCTGAATTATAATTTCATCGGGTATCAGTAATCTTAGAAACATACAATAACATTTTGAGTCCCATAGAAAACCATAAAGATTACCAAAGATCCTTCATATTTAAAAAAAAAATAATCTCTGTGCTCTAGCTGCTAACTTTCATTCCATAATTATTGTTCGATTTTTAGCGAACCTACTCATTTTCTTATCAGTGCTAATCATTTAATGTTTTTCAATCTGAGCCGGATAGAAGTCTACAACGAATATCACCGATATTCTCCTCCAACTTTTATATTGCTGTCAGAGTAAAAACCTTACTGATTCCGAATCTTACTTCTACGTGTGTTTTTATGAAAAATTATTCGAACTTTCATCGCTTACCTCTCCTACTAACATTAAAGACAAACCTTAACCTCAAAAAAACTCTGATTTTCTATTTTGAACAAATCAAAGACTGCTGTTGTTGAGATCTAGATTCAAGTACTTCGCAGATTCCATCTGGAATAGATTAAAGTGAGAGAATCTTACATAAACTCTTCTGGGTGCTTTGATTTCAACACTGTAACACTCTTCAGATCAGGGATTGCCACGAAATATCACGCTGTGTTCTAAAAATATTCGAAAAAAATTAAATTGCTCGCAAATTCGCATAGGAAATAGCTATCATACTCGGAAAGTTTTGACTAAAAACCATTGAGGATTCTGTCTGGAGAATGTAGAACAGATTGAGATACAGAAATCAGATACTACATTTAAACTTTTGAAAATTAAGAACTATATATTTTAACTGGATGCAATGATATTTGGATATCTACAACTCAGTTGATTCCGCAGATTTTGCGAAAGGTTAGGTGGAATGTGTGTCATTAAGGTAGCGATAGCTTGATTGCTCCGGAGTGCAGCTCAGCAAGGTGACAATAGTAGCCTTGAATAAATGTCTAAACTCATCATTAATGTCATCGAGTCATTTTATGATAAGACTAGCATGGGTGCTACGCCATAACAAAAATGCGGGCATCTGTAAAATTGATTAGCTGGCAGAAAAAGGCACCTTAGCCCTACACTCATCGCGTATTCTACTACTGGAGAGCTCATCTTCCTGATAGCTTGGCCATCGCTGAGCTATCATTGATTCATGGGCTGTCTAAAGATCCTTTTGTCTGAAGGCCAATCGTTAAAGATCCAGTGAGCTCTTCGTTCTCAGTAAGGCTAGCATCTCCCTAGTTGTAGGGGTTCTAACGCATTATTTGATGTTCCTACTGTAAAGTTGAGAATCTTACCGGTTACCACATGCAGGAGCTGTATGGAAGTAGACGAGATGAACATATCTCAATATTTCCTTCTTGATTGTAAGTTGTGAGATCAAGGTTTAAACACATGGAAGCCCGCACTTTCAGATATTCCACCAAACTGGTGGGAATATATTGGCCAAAAGTAGATTTGTCGACTTATAAATCGGATACAGGAGTTCTATTTTTATGCCATCACAAAGGAGTGCGTTTAGTAGTCCAAGTGCGATCCCTGGATCAGACATCGAACTTAACCTAACCTAAATTGGTTAGGATATAAGTGAAAAATTTCCTTAAGCAGTTTCTAATTAACTTTTCTAGACGTTAGCATAATAAAAACTTAACGGGATATAATTAGTGTGCCAAGTTCCTACAGGAGGCTGTGGCACAAATTATTAAAACTGAAATTCTAAGGGACGAGTATAGGTTTTTTAAATTTTTGCAGAACGTTGAGAGAGTAAGTCATGTCATTCATTTCTTCACATTCTTCTTCAACATTCTTGTACAAAATCCTAAAGTGGCATCCATTTCACAAGGGACTAAAGCTACCGGTCGCAAATTCATCTTCCTAAGCTGCCAGCTTAAACTTGTTAGCTTCTCACGTGCACTTACAACTACGGAACTCTTGACAAATACCCAGCAACAACAGAAAAAAATAATATTTAATAGTCGCATGCGTTGAACTTATTTGCCTGCCGACAGAAGATGACAAATCGATGCCACTTACACGCAACTTACGAAGCACTGTAAGCAATACCACAATCAGGCTTGAGTGAGTCTACCCGGTAGGGTGGGTAGACACGCAAACCAGATGGTACTTTGCTACGCCACAGGACACGCAAATGTACGGTACTTGAGTAGACTCATATTCCAAAAGTGGAATAACGCCGAGCTTCGACTTAGATGCTGAAAGTAGGTATTCCGTGTTCATTTCTCCGCAAAATTTCTGATTAAACACATTTTTATACGCTTTAAGCTTAATCTACCGTTTTTAAAGGCTTAAATCTACCTGCCGTCTGTGTTTAGTGTTGTTTTTGTTTGCGGTTTTGTGCTTTCAAATGCAAATCCTGCCAAAACATGCAAACTTCGCTGTAGCCACGAGCACGCCATCTCCGCTCGCCAAAAGGTTTTGTACTTTCATTTCATTTCGGCCGACATCTTTGTCTTGCTTCTTAGACACTTTTATTTTCCATTTCTACGTTTTTTACTTTTCACTGTTTTTTTGGCTTTCGCTCATAAATCATGGCGTCCAAGTCCTTGCCGGCGACGCAAGTTTGCCACATCTTTTATTTGTGCTTTCTCGGCGTACGAACCCCGCTAGCGACCATCGCCGGTCTCCCTCGAGCTCTTACTAATTTCCGTTTACCACTGTGCTTTCTCATTGTCTTCTTGTTGTTGGCGGCATTTCCTGAGAATGAATTTTTTTACCTGTGCGCACACGAACTCCGCATGCATTCGTACGGCGAGCAAGCGCCCACACCACTGTCACCGCAACGGAATTGTACGAGCGCGCGTCAAGACAAATTTTGCAGATCTCAAGAAGTTTCTGCTGAGACGTGACCCACACACGCACGCCAAAGCTGCTGTATTCTTCGCTTAGTCTCCCACTTGCGCTTACCCCACTTACCGTTGTGATTTATGCTTTGAATTTGGCAGGCTGTTGCGTCTTCAGTTGGTATACGGCGCATCGGGGGGAGGGGTTCCTTACGTCCATGTACGCCGCCCGTCGTTAGCGTTCATTTGTGTGGGATTGGCCGCAATTTGCAGAGATTTCATGGATTCGCACAACTAAGATTTGCTCCATTACAATTAATGTCTGCGCTGAGTGCTGCGGCCGAGTCGGAGGCAGAGTACCACTGCCGAACTCGGCTGCTGGCTCGACCTTATGGAACTTATGAAAAGTGTATTTGTCTTTTGGTGTTGCACGGAAAATTATGTTTACTTAAGATTTCATAGATTTCAAGCTGCAGGCTTTGTATGTGAGAGAACGTGGGTGGGTGGTTGGTTACGGCTGGCCGACATAGTTAAGTAAAAGCTCTATTTCAGTGTGGGAGATGGGGTGTTAATGATGGTGGTGGCACTCTTGTTGTCCGTGTGATTGGTTGGCGGACCGGGTGGCTGTTTGTTCCTGTTGTTGTAGGTCTGTTCTTCTTGTTTAATGCAAAATTTATGGCAAACGGAAAATTATTAACTAATATTTATGAGTGCATACTCGTTTGCCCGCTGTGCTGTGACACAGGCGGCTAATGATTAGCGATAAAATAATGTATATGAAAGTACAGTTATGTTAGTCGTATGTATGCGTGCAATTTGTTTCCATGTTTATGTGTGGACTTGGGAGGCTTAGCAGCAAATAATTTGCCGAAATTAATCTGATAATGCGATAAGACATTAGAACTTGGACAAATAATGTGAAAGTTGAGGGTCTTAACAGGAAACTTAGAGGTAATGACTGTATTTAATGAAGGTAAGATATAAATAAATTTTTTTGTAGGTTTTAGTGCAGGAAACCCGGATTCTGATGAGTAGCAGAATAGAAGTAAGCATTTTTTTTTCCTTTTTGGGTCGATACAGACTCTGTTTTGGTAGAAGACAGAGGCCCTTTTGAGGCGGCAGCGTAGTAAGTGTCTAGTGTTATGTTCAATATTTTTAAAATCATTTCTGATGGAATTTGTTTTCTTATTTATGGCATCTGGATCTTATCTTATATTTGTAGAGTTCTATTAGCATCTCAGATCTACTTCAAAACAGGTTTGGAATGGGCAAGAGAAGCCTTCTGATGACACATATCAATTCAGAAGTTTAGCCAAGTTTCTGAACGGAGAAATAAAGAAAACTGACAGCTCTGGATTGCACATATTGAAGCTCATGAACTTGACGGTTGCTAAAGCTTTGTCATTAGGTTGAATTGGTCTGTTGCTTTTGAGCCATGCGTGATCTTCCGGACCATCGTTCACTAACTCCCGCCTTTCATTGCTGTCATTTGCTTCCTCGCGTTCTTCTGTCATCCGTTGGGCAACAGAGTCGCCATCGCTTACACATGTGAATAGGTATATTTTACTGAAACCCTGATCTGATTGCAGCGATTTTCCAAAGGTCTTGTTCACAGCTGTACCCCAACTTATTCTCCTGACAAGTCACTACTAGATTTTACAACTATAGTTCAAAATGTGCTTTCGTTTAAGCCATTCCCAAGCGGCTTCTAGTCCACCAGTGACACCTAAGCTAAGAAAAGTTCGCTCGGCTGGGGTCCTCTACCTGCTGCTGTTTAACTTCTATATTTCGAAAATCCCTCAATCACCAGAGGGAATTTCCATCACCTCATGCGCAGTTGGTTATTGAATATTGAAATGGAAGTAATAGCATTGTAAAGAAAACAACTATATCACAGATTTTTGTCGCTTCTTCTCTGCAAGGAGCTTAACAATATCCCTCACTAAATCCATAGCCACGATATTCACGAAATGAACGAAGTAGTATAGACTGGGTTTCAATATTACAGTCAATGGCTCCGAAAGTCCGGCTGTTAACAACTCTAACGCTTTAGGTGTTACACTCGACAACCTGTACTCCTTCAACGACCGTAAGTACTGTCAAAGTACAGAGCCGCAATGAAATTCTCAAGTCGCTAACCGGCAGCCCCTTGGGGAAGAGGGAAAGAGACATTGCTGATAACGTCGGCCGGTTGGTTATTAATTATGCAGCACCGATAACGTCACCTGAATGTAGTGGAACGCAGACGTAGAAGCTTCATTCGTACTAGAATTCTACAGTCCGTGTAATAATAAGATGTCTCTTGATGTCTCCCATCGAACACCTGCGTAGTGAGTTACCCGCGCTTATGTTTAATTAACACAAGCACTCCCTTTCAAGCAGTTTCTACTGGATGCGGAACGGCCCCAGAGAGATAGAGAGAGTATCAAGAGTTCATTACTAGCCTACGTCGACGGCCGGACCTACCTTCAGACACGCACTGAACGCCGTTCGCAGTAAAGCTGTTACCACCTTTATGACTTGGTCTCACTGAATGGTGTACTTGGACTTAAACCATCACCGATAACAGACGAAGAGCTAGAGTTGCAGCTTGAATAACTACTTCAGAAGTTCGTACTGGGTATTAAAACAGAAACCAAGATACCAAGCATAAAATCGGCGTAAAATTGGCAAGTGCGCATTGCTTCTGAAGCGCAGACGCAAGCGAGCCTTTGCGACTTCGATAGTTGAAGGCTTACCGAAGACTGCCTTCCCTTAGATGCCCAATCAACCGCTCCATAAGTGACAATAGGCCTTACAATCATGATATACAGCCATCTTATGATACCTGACTTGCGGCCCAGGATCTGCCGGCTAGGCGTCTGCATGTCGTGAGTGCCTTGGTGGCTTTGGACAGTGTTAAATCCACATGGCTACTCCACCGCCAAGGAATTTGACTTCTTTAAACACTTCCAACTCTCTGCCACCGAATGCTATGGGCCTCAAGCCCGGAAGAGATTTTCGTTTTGTATAAGGGACAACGGTTTTTTTTTTGAATTATGTTGCAGAGAGTGTTCTCAAATTTGTCTCGCGCCATTTTGACAATGTCATCGGCGTGCCCCAGGCATCGTATCCCATTGTTAGTGGGAAACTCTAGGAGGTCATCTACTACTAAGCTCCATAGCAAGGGGAATAGAACTCCACCCTGTGGGCAGCCTCTCATAGTACCAAGACGAATCTTACTCTCTCCCACAACGGTTTCAGCTATCATAGTACGCAGTAAAGCTTCTATCCATCTGCATACTAGAGCCATCACGTTCCTTTCCTCCAGCGTCTTGACAACACTTGCGTGGGTCGCATTATCAAAAGCACCTTCGATATCAAGAAAGGCGCATATGGCAACCTCGCCATTATCCAGCGAGTTCTGGAATTCAGCCGTTAATTGGTACAGAGCAGTGTTAGTGGATCTGCCTGCTGTGAACACGTGCTGACTGGCGTGTAGGAGTGCGATTTTCAGCGCCTACGATCTTATGTAGATTGTGGACAACCATCTTTTCCAATCTTTTGTGTCAAGAGATCTTTCATACCCTTTTGGAAAAGAGCTGGAAAGATGCCATCCGCCGTAGTGATTTATAGTACGAGAAGGAGGCCAGTGCCCGTCCAAGTGAGATACATAGCTACCTTTCGCTCGAGGATGAATCTCATGACCTAAACTAAGCTGAGTGAACGAGTTAAGTTATAGGATTGAAGCGTATTGCTCTTGGCTTTGGAGCTGCTTCTCATCAAAAAAGAAAACGAAAGTCAAAGCTTACACCATAATTTCAGCAAGACAGAGAAATTGCAGATGAAAGCGGCTGTCACATAAGCAAAAACTCACCTATAAATTACATAAGTCGAACTAATATTTGGCTGAGATTTTTTAATAACTGACTTCGTGAGACTTTTCAGGAGCTCATTAATAACTTTTAGAGTTTCAGTGCTTTGTCGTAAAACATTTTAAAGGCATATATAAAAATCTCCAAGCCACTATAGATAGACATTCTAATATACCCTCCTAAATGCCCACAAGTTGCCATAACAAGCTACCGATGCGGAAGAAAAAAAAGAAACCACTTTCTAGTTGCCTACCCTCTCGGCTTAAGATGAAGTGGGTATACTTATCGTCTTGCTGCCCTATAATTATTACTGTGTTTTTTTTTTTATTTCTTGTTAGTACTTAATAAACCCAACAACTTGCAACATTGCAACCAACATGCTGTGCACACTTCTCAACGTGTTGTCAATTAAGACATAATTCCGTCACATCTACGCAGTGGGAAAGCAATATGCCGCATGAAGGGGGTAAGATGACGACAACAATAAATATGCATGAGTACTACTTAAGTAAGTACCATATCCACGCTACATTCCTCCACATGTGCTGTGTAATGAAGATATGTTTGTTTGTTCACAGCGGTGGCATGCAACAGCGAAATTATTACTTTCAGCTGAGGAGCTGTCAATCATACTTTTCTCAGTCAGCAGCGCTGACTTGTTAGGTTTAACTGCGTTCACACATGAAGGGTGTGTAGCGGAATGCGGATTGCAAGTAGGCTGACTTGTGAGAACTGTACAGTGGGGGTTAAGAAATTATGTGTGAATATTAAAAAGTAATAGTTTTTATGATGAAGTCGAGAAGTCGACTTTTTAGACTGGTCTGAACTGCAGTACAATCTGTGGGACCAAACAAACCCGAAGGAACAAGAATGATTTTCAGTTCAACATGCTGAAGGATCGAACACTGTTAGTAGTAATCTTCTAGGTTGAATTACTTGCAGTTTTCTTTTCGACACTTCGAGAAGTCGGCCCTTAAGACTCCTCTAAATTTCAGTTCAACCTGTTTAAGAATCAAACAGGTCTGAAGGAGCCAGAGTAATTGCTTGCAGTTGTCTTTTCGATGCTTCGAGAAGTGGAGTAAGCTTAGTCTCTGGTGAGCTTTGCTAGATTAAAATACCGTTCCTTAACCTTCAGTTCGAGATACTATCAGTTTTTGAGAAGTTAGCACTAATCTTTTAGGTCTAGGGACTACCTCGTGGTGAAGTGGCATCATAAAGAGTTTTGTGAAAGGTGCCAATGTATCGGTGGACGATTTGTTTCTATTTAATTAGGCATTTGATTTGATTGAAATCAGCAAGTCTCATCAGTAGAAATGATCCATCACATATATCGCCCGCAGAGTAAAGTTTTCGATGGAAAACCATTCTCGAGTTCTCATAACGTCATCACAGTCTTAGGTTAACAGATCACAAAATCGAACCGACTATGAAGAGTCCTTTGTGCAGCCAAATAAAGAACTCCAGTATTTTAATTTGAAGTACCACGAAAGCTACTTCTACCATGTACAAATCTGCTAAGTCGTTTAATTTCAATAGCAAGTATTGACATCCCAGGCGCGGGATAGTCAAGAAACAAGTATTGAGTTGTTTTCACCTCATCTTACATACATACAGCTTCGACAGTTGGAGTGTGGTAAGATTCTCATCCTTACAACATGAATGCCAATAGGGCAATGACCTGTTAAAAGCCCCACAAGTAGAGAAAGGCTAGCCTTAGTGAGGGTAAAAAGATCCCTAGATGTCTTGTAATCGATCTTGAACGAAAAGGCTTTGCCCACAGCGCATTTACCGATGGTGGTATAGCGCTGGCCAAGCTTCCGCGAGGATACGGGAGCTCCCATTCTACCGATAGTGATTCTACGGTATCTCTCCTTGCTAGCTCATCAGCTTTGCAGTTTCCTGCGATTCCGCTATGGTCTGACATCCATACCAGTCTTATCACAAATACACTCGATGCTATTGATAACGAAGTTAGGTACTCATCGACCAACCATGTACGCACTGTTAATGAGTTCAAAGCACTTCCAATTTTCGGAACTACAATCTAGATTTCGATAGTAAAAACATTTCGCTCCATAATTTCTTCAGAAAATAATAACATTCCTCAACAGATTACCCCTCGGCTACAAACTTAATTTCGTGAGTCTTTCAAAAGAATGTTCAGCTAATCACCCGTATTACATTCGATATAATCCATAGTTGAACCACAGTCTTGAATATACTGAATAACATTCTAAATATGCGCATTAAATATAGTAAATGTATCTTATGTACCGAGACTCCTTAATGTGTACAGTATTCCATCTAATTTCTCATAGCTAGATGCCGCATCAATTGGAGTCATTAATTCGATAGCCTTCCATTCGATTCAGTACATACAGTTGAGTTTTCAGCAAATCTCTTAGGTTCAGTTGAATTATCGATAAATCACTATGTTCAGCAGTATCAGCTCAGCACAGTCTGCTACTCAGAGATATTCCCCCTCGGATACAGCTTGCAATTCTTCTTGAGGCTCACATCAGTTTTAGTACTTTACTTCACTTTGACCACAGTCCTTTTAATAGGTCTATTGGAGCACCATAGAGTTTTCCCGAATACAGTTTCCTAAAATGCAGCTTTTAATCAGTAGTTTTCTTGCAGATCCATCTGTTAGCCAGCAGTTTTTGGTCCATTTACTGTTTGTGTAATATTATTGGGATCGAATTCGGCGTGCATACCTCTAAATTTTTTTTCTTTTGAAAAAACTACAGTCTTCTTATTCATCAAAGTCGATGCCATTATGTATGATACTCGATTTCCTTTGTATTGCCACCGCAGAAGGGCACGCTTGCAGAAGTTCAAACGCTGAACCCAATTTTCGACGGTTTTCAAGCATAAATCGGCTGACACTGCTGCAATTTTACGTTCGATATTCGTATGAAGTCCATTAGTCGTCGCTCGCTTGTTGGCATAGATCATAGACTTGACGTAGCCCCACAAAAAATAGTCTAACGGTGTCAAATCGCACGACCGAGGCGGCCAATTGACTGTTCCATTTCGTGAGATAACACGTTCACCAAACTTGATTTTCAATAAATCGATTGTGACATTCGCTGTGTGGTTTGTGGTGCCGTCCTGCTGGAACCACATATTGTCCAAGTCCATATCATCCAATTCAGACCAAAAATATTCGATTATCAATGAGCGGTAGCAATTCCCAATCACAGTAACGTGGCGGTCTTGAATATCACGAAAGAAGTACGGCCCAACGTCGGCGCTGGGCCATAAGCCGCACCAAACCGAAATATTTTCAGGATACAGTGGTGACTCATGGAGTACGCGATTCTGGTTATCAAGCCAAGATCTTTTCGTTAAATTCGCCACAACGACATCACAAGTTGCCCAACGCCTGAGAATGATGTGTGACTGACTTCGGTCTTCCTCAATTAATGCTCAAGCGTCGGCGATATTCTCGACACCAGGGGCCCTTCTTTGTCTCACTGGCTCGGGAACATTTTGTACTGTGCTTGTGATCTGACAGGATGATTATGACGACTATAAATTGGACGTAACACTCTTAAAGTTGAGGCCACTGACTCCGAATTTCGGTAGTAAATTTTAATAATTTCGACTCGTTGTTGGATCATATAACTTTCCATGATGAAATGGCCAACCCTACTGAAGGGAAATGTCCAAAACAGCGGGAAGCTGTCCCTACTTGACCGTCTTTTTGCGCAGTGCAGCTGGTTCTAATAAAATTTACACGGTTTCTGAGCTCAAGCCCAAACTTTTAGCTTGTTTTTGGTATAAATTTTGCAATCATTTGCTTTCAATTACCAGTTGTACCCATTTTCATGCCCACCACTGTCGTAATTTGCATTATCTCAAGCTTAAGCGCATTTTTTATGAGTTTTATGACTTGCTATGCACGGGGAAGAAATCTTAATAGTGGATTTTCGCGCTGCTAACGTTGCATACACATTCACACAAAGAAAGGCTCAGCGCACTGCTGAGTGAGTGACTGGCGATTGACGTTTCTTGACTTTCACAACGACTTTATGAATCGCCGCTTCACACTGCGGTGCCAAATTATGCAGTTATGTGTGTGTATGTATGTACGACGGCCGATAAGTAGCGCTGTCAACGAGGCACATAGGCAAACTAGTGCTTTAATATTTCCCGGTCGTGCGGCACCCCTCAAGGAGGCGCATAATTATAGACGTCGATTGGGTAATTTAGCTGAAAAATCACACAAATTCCCAGTTGCCTAATTTTCGTTCGATGCTTTACCCTTCTTTTTTCTCGTTTTGCCTTTCGCCTCACTACTTTTCGCATTCAACGGCATTCAAAGTGATTGATTGGCAAATCCAACCGTGGCAAGCATTCGTCGTCGTTGATTGTCACAAAAGCGCTGCAAGCGAGTAAATGAAATGTAGAGGAAAACCAGCAAAGCGGGCGACGACGACGACGATAAAACGGGTTCGGGCAATTGTGAGCGCTGAAAGAAGAATTTCAAGAGTTAATTAGAAATCGTCTGGCGAAGTGAAGGTAAGCTAAAGAAAATTTCCCACACTTGTCGAGGTGTGTTTGTGTGTGTGACTCGATGCAAAGCGCGAAAGTGGAAAAACTACCGAAATTGCACGAGCATGCAAAAGCAGCGCAGCGCAGTGAAGCAACGCCCGACTGCGCTTGGACGGTTCGCAAGACAAAGTGTTGGCGAAATTTTTGCGCGGGCGGCGAAAGCGGATAAAAAGCAATTTGGCATTAATTGGAGCTTGCACAGCGGAGCACCATGCCGAAGCAACACCAAAGCAAGATTACAACTCACCTCGTGTAGGGTTGCATTTGCAAGTCGTCGGCTCCACTCCTTGCCACGAACGCAGGCAGGCACAGTCGCTTTAGTGCGCCAATTTAACAACTCAATGACGAATGAAGTGCTGATGTGGCGTCAATTGGTAGCTCGTAGAATCTTTGCCACCCACAAACAAACACACACACACGCGAAGTGCTTGTGTGGCCTCGGTTGAGCAAGTTGGCGACCTTAAATGCAAATCGGGCTGAATGAAGGACCAACGTACGTTGCCCGCACCGCTTAAAGGTTGGCCTTTTTCAATTAAGTTGCAGTTGAGCGATCCTTTCAGCAACACACACACACATGAATAAACGAGTTCACAAGTCCACAAACAGCAACGACGCGCAATCAGTCCAGGCGAAGCAATCTAACTTGTCGTACCAGCGCGCTTCATCCATCCTCTGTACGTTCTTCGCAAGCTGTTTGAGCAGCACCTGCCTGCCTGCTCAGCCCCTCAAACCCTTCAAAGGTTGTTGTGGACTCGCTACACACGCATTGCTGGTCGTTTATTGGTCGTCCGTCAGTCCGTTCGTGCTGCAATATATCCATGCCTGTGCAACGCTGCCAGAGACTAGCGTCCGTAGCAGCATTCCGTGTGTACTATCCGTCCACCTTACTTCCTTCGTTTTAGTTCACGTCACTACATCGTCGCCATCTTCTTCTTCGTCGCTACATCAACTCCGACTTGTCTCACCTCACCGCTGCTGTCATGTGTCGCCATTTTGTCTGGCGTTGAACGTTTCGGTTGTGCCGTGCTGCTCCGTTCACTGGATTCCTGCTGTTACTATCCAATTAAAATCGAAAATTAAATGTCAGCAGAATGTTGAAAGAAACAGTTACTTCTACTACAACTACATACTACCGCGCCATGCAAGCGGTTACGACTTTAGATTATGTTTTTGTAAATACCTAGCAGTTGTTTTTGCCATTACGGTGTGTTTTTGCGCTTTCCTTTTGTTGTTGTAATGGGGAAAAAAGTAGCCACTGCTGCGCTGTCAAATCAATTTCGTTTAATGGAATGACAGTTCGGTTGGTTTTTTCCACTTCTGAAGATTGCAGAGTGCGGAAAGCGGGCGGTTGGTTGTGGCGGATTGGTGAAAGTATAAAATTAAGAAATTGTAAAATCATTTAATTCGAAATGGCATCATTCCGCATACAGTCTCTTCCTCAATGGACTTTCTCTCAACTACAACCTTAGGTTCGAGAGTTTAAGGTCAGAATATTCTGCTAATTCCGATCGATTCGTCTTCCTCTCGATTACAATTTTAAATTCGAGAATCTACCGTCATAATATTCTGCTAAGTCCCATCGATTCGTTTTCCGAATTTTGAAGAATAAAATAAGGTTTTTAAATCCAGTGAGACAGACCTCTTAATGCTGATAGAGGTATGTACTCATCAAAACTACAATGAAACGATTTCAAATTTGTTGCCAAACTTTACTCCAGAACTTTCATCCCAGAAAAGATATGATCTCTCTGATCCCCTCTTATTTGGATATAAGAATACTTTGAATCCTTGTAACCAACTAAGGTATAACCTGTGATACCAAAACCTTATGTTAATCGCTATTAGCTTTTTGGAGGGAATGGGAACCTCAGAACCAAAAACAAAAGATTGACGCTTTATTGAATGGTCTACAAGTCTCTCTATTTAAATTCTCATCATATCAATTCTGAAATATATTGAACGAGAATTTTCTGAACTCACACCTCACTGTCCAACTAATTATTTCTGAATAAAACTAACTTTATACCGTGAGAACCGTAATGTTTTTGACTCCAAACAAGGAATATGGCAAGCTTAACTTAAATGAAAATCTCAGTTAAAAAAAACTTTTGTCTGATTCTAAGCATCTTAGAAAAAGTATCAGAAGTAAGATATCCAAGAGCGAGTTCATTTTATCGGCTTCTAAATTTTAATCCAAAAAACTGGAGATTCTCATTTGTAGCGAAGAGGCATTGAAGAGCAATATCTGATCAATAATTTAGAAGCCGATGAAATGAACTCGCTCTTTGGTATCTTACTCCTGATATTTTTTCTAAGAATCTCCAGTTTTTGAATTCTCATTTCAAGCAAAAAGGCATTCAAGAGGGATATCTGAAGTATTTAAGAGATAATTTGTTTGTAAGGAGAAATTGACTTGGAGCTTTTATGCTAAGAAAAAAGAACATAGATGTTATATACAGCACCACCCAAACGGATTCCAAATTCTCGAAAAACTCTAGTTCGAGAGTGATTTGGTGTATCCAAGACATAATCAGTGAACATGGTTTGGGTTTAAATTTTGTAGAGGATCTGGATTTCAGAGGAGTTTAACAGTATTTATTGAAATGAGTGGACTTTGGTGGACCTTCTTTCCACTATTTAATGCATGTACTGGATTTCTGACCGATTCAGTAGTGTTTCTTCAAAGGAATAGTCTACGATAAACTTCCTTTCATCTATAAAATGCGGGAGCTGGATTTCTGACCGATTCAGTAGTGTTTCTTCAAAGGAGTGGTCTTCCTTTCATCTATGGAATAGAAAATTTGGATTGCTGTCCGATTAAACAGTCTTTCGAAAGGAGTAGTCGTTGGTAGCCTTCTTTTCAAGTTTGATATGGAAGGTCTAGATTTCTGACGGGTTCAACATTCGACTTAAAAGGAGTAGTCTCCGACAGACTTTCTTCAAACTTTGTAATGGAGGACCTGGATTCTTCCTTTCAATTATGGAATGAAGAAACTGGATTTACGACCGGTTTAACAGTATTTTTAGGGAGGAGTAGTCTTCGGCGGACTTTTTTTCAAATATTGTATGGGAACCGTGGATTTATGACCTATCCAATAGTCTCCGGCAGACTTCCTTTCAACTATGGAATGGAGAATCTGAGTTTCTGATCAGTTCTACGGTATTTCTTGAAAGTAGTAGACTTCGGCAGTATTTATATTGAATATTGATTGAGGATCCAGCAGACTTTCTTTAAACTATGGAATGGACGACCTAGATGACCAGTACCACATTCTTTTTTAAACGTAGAAGTCTACGGCAGACTTCCTTTCAACTGTGTTATGGAAGCTTTGGATTTATAAATGATTCTATAGTTATCGGTAGAATTTATTTCAACTATGGAATGGAAGACCTGGATTTCTAACCGATTCCAAAGCCTTCTTAGAAAGGAATAGTCTTTGGCAGTCTTTCTTTGAACTATAAAACGAAGAAGCTGGATTTCTGACCGGTGCAGCAGTATTTTTTAGAAGGAGTAGTCTTCGGCGAATTCTTTTCAACTATTGTATGGGAGCTCAGGATTTCGGCAGAATTTTTTTCTACTATGGAATGGAGGATCTGGATTTCTGTTCGGTCCAATAGTATTTCTTGTAAGCAGTAATCTTCGGCAGTTCTTCTTTCAACTGCGTTATAGGGGACCTACATTTCTGACCGACTCCACTGTCTTTCGTGAATGTAGTGGTATTTCTTTCAATAATTCTTTCAATAGCTATTCTCTCTGTGTCCATTCTTGAGACTGACTTAATTAAATATCAAATTTGTATATACCATAATCTCTTTATCAATCTTCAGTTCTTATATTCAACTAAACTCCGTTAACCCGACCTTGATGCCTTATTCAATAATTTGCCGATCGTTCGTCAAGCGGCAGCCTTACTTATGATTGTCTTCTTCTTTATTGTCATAGGCACCGCTTAAGCGGTTATAGTCGAGTTAACCGCCGCGCCCCAATCGTTCTTCCTTCCCGCTGTTTGCCGCCAATTGGAAATTCAAAGTGAAGCTAGGTCCTTCTCCATCTGGTATTTCCAGCGGAGTGAAGATCTTGTTCTTCCTCTGCTTTCCCCGGCGGGTACCGCGTCGAATACTCTCAGAGCTGTACTGTTTTCATCCATTTGGACGACATGACCTATAATGACTCATCAGAAGATGTCACCGTCCTTGCATCTGCTCCATAAAGCAGGACGGGAATAATGAGTGACTTATGGAATTTGGTATTTGTTCGTCGAGAGAGGACTTTTCTTCTCAATTGCCAAATCAGTCCGAAGTAGCACCGGTTGACAAGAGTTATTCTGCGTTGGATTAAAGAAGCTGGCATTGTTGGTGGTGTTGATACCGGTTCCAAGATAGACGAAATTATCTACGACTGTCAACAGTGACGTGTGAACCAAGTCGCGGGAGCGATGACTGTTTCTTTGAGGACAGGAGATATTTTGTCTTGCCCTCGTTTACTACCAGACCCTTTTGCTTCCCTTCCTTATCCAGTCTGCAGAAAGCAGATCTATTTATGATAGTTTTCGATCGCATATAGTCGGGGAGATGGCCTTTAGTAAAATTCCCTTTGGTTTGACAGCTAGTATTTGGTCATATCTTGCACAACGTTTTTAATACTGCTTGGAATAATTTGGTATAACGGTAACCGATATTGATACCTATTTGATACCAATAGTACCCACTTCAGAATGGAGAAAGCTAGAGCTTCCAGGGAAAAGTCGAAGCTATAAGCTCTCATCTCAGTCGATTCCTAGCTTTCAGGCTTTCTTTTTTAACATACAACAGATCGAAGTGAGCTTTTCAAACTCTCAAAGAGCAGCTAAACGAGTCTGCAGCAGAATTGTGTCCTGTAGTGATACAAAAGCTGGCTTTTTAACAACTAATTGGCTGGACAACAGAAACACTCGCTGAGCACTTCAATCCATCAACTCATATTATGTTTTGCAATAAGAATAAAAGAAGAAATATGCGTATTTAAATTCAATTTAAAGTTATTCATTGCTTTTAAACTCAATCGGTGCCGCCAGCCAATTTCGGCAATCCTTTCATAGGCCAATTTTCGAGGTTGCAACCTCACATACTCCAACGAATTGTGCGCAATGAATTGTTGAGCAATTAAATTAGTGAATAGAGAGGAGCATACGAAAAAAGTATATAGCAAATATGTAGTTTAACGATAGCTGCGCCATTCTTTTCTGTCATTCTTTCACTATCTTCGCTAAGTGGCCAATGAATTGGAGTAGCTAGTGTGGAACTGTTTGCTTTGTAGCGGTAAACAAAATACGGAGTTGGCCAAAAAATCAGCACAGAGTGGGGTTAGTGAGAGAGGGTAAAAAGGTAGGGAGAGAGGGTAAAAATAAGAGACGGAGAGGGTAAAAAGAAGTGAGGAAGAGGGGTTTTTACAGTCATTCACATGTGTCGGTGTATCTCTGCGAGCGTACGACTTTACTTTGTTAATTGAAAAATCCATCCTTAGAGGCGCCCAACATACCATATTTCTACACAACACACACCACACTCCACCAAATCCACCGCCAACCAACGAGAACTCCACAAATACATTTTCGAGTCACACAAAAGCCTTGGCGCTGCCGCACGTTGCTCACTTTATGCTTGAACAACTTGCAACCTGCAATCGACGCGGGCGCCTACTCACCTAAAGCCGATGAAACGAACACACCTGCACGAGCTAGTGAGTTGAGTTGTAACAAAAACCCGAGCGATTCAATAAAAATTGTCGAAAAACTGTAAAAAAGAAGGGAAAACTAGCAAATCCTTTCAACACAACGCCGACCGGCACGAAACGCTTGAACGCTATTCAAATTCGAACACAAATACAAAAGCAAACTCAATCAAGTCGTTAGTCAAAACTAAGCGCGCCAAGCAAACACAAACACACGCACACACACATATGTACCACGTATCTGTTGCAAAGTGATTGTGGCGGGGGTCATCACTTGCCACACATGGCAGCGCTGGTCACTTGCCACACTAATTGGGCGCTAAGCGTGGCAAAGCAGCGTAGCTTTCAGGCAGGCGGACCCCGGTGGAAAGTGCGGCTGCCTTTTGAACGATTTCGGCCTTTAAAATGGTCGCCTTTTGTCAATTACATAACTCAATTTCGCCATTTTGTTGAGGTTAAAAGCGGAACGCAAGCTTGCCCCACCACAGCGCACCGCAATGAGCGGCGCCACAGTGTTTGCACACATGTATTGGCATTGCGAATCTCGTTGGTGGCACGTTTAAGGTGAAGGTGGCATGCCACATGTCGGTGTTTTATGTGAGGCGCTCACTCATGCCACCGTCGTTTCGGCCTGCGACAGGTTTTTGATGGTCGGTATAAAAGCATAGCGGGAGAAAAAACTAATTTGCGCTCCTTCAAAAGCAAACATGCCACACAACAACAGCAGCAGCAGGGAATCGAACGCGCACACACACACACACTCACTAACAAAAGCAAAAGCAGCGCAACAGCGGAGCGAAAGCACACATGCCAACAAACTCACTTGTTTGCGCTGGCGCTGGAGTGGCAGCATCGAAAGGTCTCATAAGTGCAACATAATGCGCACACAAAGCGCCAACTGTCGACTGCTGGCGAGTGAAACACTGTGGCACTGCTGCGATTTGCCACTCTCCCACTCTCCACCGCTAAAGCGGCAGTCCACTGGGAGGCGGTTAGTCTGTCGGGCAACCAACCAGCCATAACTACAGTATGACAGTCGTCCTCGTACTCCACATCCCCATCGTCCTTATCGTCAAACGACTTGCCATCTATCGACTGTTGAAACAACAACAATGTCATCCACTTGCCTTGAGTTGCAGTGCCTTTGATTGGCTGTGGCACATACACAAGCGCGCACGTGTATTTAATAACCGTGCGCTTAATATGTGTTGCACGTGTGGCACGTAGATTTACACCTGAGCAAAATTGCTGATACAGGGAGGTGTATGTGGGTAGCGTTGTAGTTAACGGTATATTTCAATACTGTGCAAAATATATGGTAATCTTGACTGCTTTTGTAAGCATGCCTTTAATAGACCCTGTTACTTGCTACTTGAGCCAGGTGTGGCACAACACCAAGTTTAAATTATGCTCACTTAAATCTCCGGCGATCTGTAATAAGACCTGAAAGAATCTTTAGATCTGCATTGTTGGTTATATGATCGATCCAAAACGGATCCAACTTGGACAGCTGAGATCGCCCATCCATTGCGATACCTTAATACTCCTAAGTTTTGATCGAAAGGTCGCTCAAAAATCGGCCAAGCGCTTTGAGGTTGACACAAATTTACGAAGGCACTTAATATCAATTCTGGCTATTTTACCAGGTTCGCTGAGCAAATGGCTGCCAAAATACCTCAACCTCAATCTTGCCAAAACAATACAATAGAAGAGAAAGTGCCTAGTTATTTCCACATTACCTTTCTCCATCTACTTTAACAATTACCGTCTGACAAAAATTTCATCCTTATCGAAAGTATGAATCTTGAACAATATCCGGTAAGAGCATCTACGATTGCTGCAAGGTGAACCTTGCTAGGAGCAAATTATTCAGTAGATCTTCTGCGTTTTACATACTCGTACTACTACTAAGCTAGAAGAATTTCGTACAGCTCGACAAATAGCAAGCTCGCGCAAAATCCTGAGATCCAGCGGTAGAACGCAATAGGACAGCGAAAACCAAGCTTGTCACCAATCTGAACTAACCAGTGCAAGGATACAAAATCTGCGAGCTCATCAAGTTTACAGTTTCCATCGATTCCACTATGACAAAGCACCTAAACGAATCTAAAAGTAGCTTTATACTAACGATAGTGAAAGCACACACTCCTTGACTCACTCACTGTGTGTTCAGAGTTAGCATTGCCGCTCTGTTGTCGGAGTGAATGCTCACCTCCCTGAAAGAAGCTGCATTATGAAGCAATATATCTAATGCTACCTTAATGGCAGTCACTCTGCTTGAAAACGATACAGTGATCCGATAGCTTAAAATTATGCTTTACGGAGAGCTCGTTACCAGGAAAAAAACTAAATAAGGTCATTGCAGCGAGCTTCTCAGAGGTGAAGTGAGACCTTACAGTTCTAGTTTAAATTCCAAATGTAAAAATCCGATACTTTTGACTTATGTATATCCAGTGAAATTTAATGCTGTGTTTACTCAATCAACTCTAAAATTTCTATTCTGAAATGTGGTTTTCTAAGAACCTAGTTCCGAACTTTGTACGCGATTCCTTCTCGATTCATTCAAAAAGTTGTGAGTTCGCTCATGAACTGAAGTATTTTTTTTGTTGCTTTATAACATCTCTCTTTACCTTCTGTAGTGGCTGTGTAAACTTCTTTACTGTTTCGTCCTTTTCTTTTTTCTCTTATTCCTTTTAGTAATATTATAAGGTCTATTTTTACCTTAATAAATCCCTCTAACATAGCTTTACTTCAAATATTCACAGCTACATATTTCTTGGCAAATACTACTGTCTTGGTCGGCTTTTCTTACCATGCGAAACTATCTTGAGTTTCGGAAGAACATTTTGACATATACTTTGATATGGTAAGTAGTAATCATGAGGTTAGGGCATCGGCCTATTGGTGAGTAGCAATCGTGAAAATACTTAAAATTTCAGTTTTGCTAAAAGCTTTCCTTTTATCAAAAGCCACTAAAGGGGTATTAGTGCTAGGAGGTAAAACTGATTGGAACTTACAGAAAACATTCAAGACTTTCGTTATCACCATCAACCACCCGCCTATCACGTCCAGGTGAGTGGCAATGCACCATAATGCACAATGGTTATTTTGGCATATTATTGGTGTTCTTCCGCCATACCGCGTCATCTAGCGGCCGGAGTATGTAAGCTAGATGATTGAAACAAAATGGATCGTCCCAAAAAGAGCGACCTGAATATAAGTCATAAGTTCTTAATTTGTTTATAACCTCCGTACAATTCTCAGTCTTTAGGAGCTTCACGATGTCTCTTAAGTAGTTATATAGTACAGTACAAAAACGATGATGGTCTAAGACATGCTATTTCATCGGACGATCTTTCAGTTGCAACTCCGATATATTTAGTCTGTGAAAATAATCGACTGTATTCTTTAAAAACGACTTGGCTAACTACTTATACTGAGCTTTTCTATATTATTAGGATTTTTTTTCATATTAGGTCATTGGAGGAAGAGTTGATTTCCTTTCAGTTCGGCTACTCTTTATTGCTCATACTTGCTCGAAAGAACGATGGTTGAAACCGCCACCGCTCTAACTATAAATAGGACTATCAGACACATAAAAGATATATAGAGAGAATATCAGCTTGATATTCAGATCTCGAAGGTCTTTCAAGATTTCAGATCTCGAAAAAGTTGAGCTTGTGAGTCCCCAAACAACAGGTGAAAGTATTGTAAGCTAAAGGCACTTTAAGATTAAATTAGGGGATATTTAGGTATCGCAATCTCCTTAGTGCTACTTTTCGCCTGAGCTCCACAGCTTTTGCAGGTTAAGCCTTGTGAATATATGTATATCTAGTAAACGGATAAACAAGTCCTTCAAATCGATCGACACAGATTAAAACCACATATACTATCATAATATCAACTTTTTCAGACCTTAACCCGAAAAAGCTGAGTTTGAGAGTGCCAAAAGAACAGGCAAAATAAGTGATAGCTAGAGGCATAAGTGAAAACGTAGGCGGTTTGGAATTCCATTAGCTCCTAAGCACTATTAAGTAAAATTACTTTCGTCTGAGTTCCAGATCTTCCATAGGTTAAGACTTATGAATCTACATCTAGTAAATGGATAAATAAAGTCTTCAAATCGATCCACAGAAATAAGACTCACCTTGAGAATATCATAACTTAAACTTCAGAGCTCATCTCGGAAAAGTTGAGTTTGAGAGCTCTCTAAAGACAAGCGCATCACGTGATACCTACTTGTAAAAAAGAAATATGATGGTTCCTTTTCTTCTTGTGGTCTAAATTATAAATTCTTCATACACTTTTGCACGGCACAGAGTACCACACGTTCTTATTGGTATGACTGAGTATTATACAAGGCGAGTAGTAGATCCTGTAGCGCAGTACCGAACGGCACACGTGGAATACAAGATGAACTGTGTAAATTGAGAACGATAAGGTTTCTTAGCACAAAGGAGGAAACAGGACATGGTGGCAGGAGCAGCCAAGATTTACTTACATGCTGACGACATTTCTCATTTGCTGCTGAGGCGACGCACACACACACAGCAAGCGGTGGCGATATATTGCTGCAGCTGGTGGCAGGTACACTGACGCAGCATCAACATTCTACAGCCAGCTGAGCAATATTGAATAACCGATGTCAATCAAAATTCTCCTGCACGACGCAAGTAATACAAATGTGCGAGCTTCCTTGCCACCAGTTGGCGTATCTGTGTACGTGTGTGTATAAAGCATGAAAAATTGAAGCGTACTTACTTGAATGGAATTCTGCCAAGCAACAGCGCTGCCATCGAGCCCATAAACCTGACCGTGCGCTGAGCCCTGCCATCAACATCAGCAAGCAACTTGGTATGCGGCAGCCAAGCCGGTTGTCCGGGTGCAAGGTGAGGGAATAAAAGGATTTTCTACTGCAATATTAAATTGCCAAAAAATCAATTAGGAACATGTCAAGCGCGTTCGTTCGTTTACACTTCAGCCGCGCGTACCGCACTTGCCGCTCGAGACGAGAGACTTCATCGGTGGCGACATAAAGACGCACGCAAGCCGACTGTGTAGGCGTTGAGTGCTCTACTTTGGAGGGTTGTCGAGGAGCATTCGCTGGAATCGGTGCCTGTCACGGAAATTCAATTTTGTCGCCGTCGAGGACACCATCTTTGCCGACGCCAAATAACTAACAGCCAGCAGCGATTGGCGGTGAAGGTTGCAAGAAGAAATGGAAAGATGTTCGATGAATATGGCAGGCAGGCAGGTAATAAAGTGTAGGTGTGTAAGGTGATGTAGGGTTGGTGGGTGGTGGGATTTTAGATACTTCTGGCAAGGGCTCTCGGAGATATTGCGACGCGTACTCGTTTGTACTAATTAGTAGGTCTAGATAGTAACACATGAGCTTTTTCATTAAAATGTTTATACATATATATATATACATATATATATATATAGATATATTTTTTTTTCGTTGAAATCTCCAAAAGTTTACTAACAGTGAGTATGTGGAGGTCAAATGAATTTAAAGTTCTTAAAAAAACCGTCTCAGAGGCGTTTCAGTTATAACTCCTGTAGACAATTTGTTGCTAAACCAATTTCCATTGACTAAAAAGCCTTACTTGAAAGAAATTTAAGGCCAGATTGACTTCCTTCACTCGATTTTCAGTGCATAGCTAATAATAACAATAGTTTTTGTAGGACTAACGGTAAATATCGTTGTCCCTAGAGAATAATTTGCTTTCCTTCTAGAGATTGGATGCTTCAAAGGCTATTGGGACCCTTGAATGAGAAGTATTTGGAGTGAATAAAGAAGACTAGATACTTGCATTCTTCAGAAGCTGCGCAAACTACCGTAAGATAAGCCTCCTCAACATTGCATATTGGGTTCCACCGAGCGTACTGCGTGAAAGATTAAACTCCAACGGCGACAAACTGATTGAACCTTATCAGAGTGGCTTTAGGCCTGAAAAATCAACAACTGACCAGATATTCACAAAATCAGATATGCGCCAAATCTTGGAAAAGTCCCGTGAAAAAAGCATCGACACACACCACCTCTTCGTCGACTTCAAACTTTTGTTCTGCTTTTTCCAGACTGGCTAAGGAAGCGAAGCAAATGGGTTTGGTAGTGAACGAGGACAAGACGAAATATCACCTTGTCCTCAAACACACAGTCGCCCCACTCGGGACTAGGCTCCCATGTCACTATTGACAGTCGAAGTAATTCGTAGTCGTAGATAATTTGGTCTATCTTGGAATCAGTATTAACAGCAACAATAATGACAGCTTCGAAATCCAACGCAGAATAACTTTTGCCAACAGGTGCTACTTCGGACTAAGTAGGCAATTGAGAAGTAAATTCTTCTCTCGATGAACAAAAAACAAGCGCTATTCGCGTTTTGTTATACGGTGCCTAAGCATGGACGATGACAACATCTGATGAAACGCAGAGGAAAAGGAAAACTTCCACTCCATTGGAAAGACCAGGTGGAGAAGGACTTGGATTCGCTGGAAACTCCAATGTTAACACGGCTATAACCGCGTAAGTTGTGTCAATGCCATAATTTCAATAATTTCGGTTAGTAAACAGAAATATAATCTCTATATAAATATATATACTGAAATTAAGATATCTTATATACATAAATATAATAATAAGCTACATTAGAAAACCACACCTACAATAAAGCATTTATGAGCTACCTAATAAAAATATCAATTATTCAGGCAATTTGTGCTGAACCTAAAATATCAGGGAAGTTTTTTCGTCGCTGCCGCAAACAGCTAACATCAAGCTACAGCCGTGACAGCCGTCTCAGCAACTCCCATAACACATCAGTATGTATTTGAGTGTTTGTACATAAGTACTCAGAAATCCATACTCATTCATAGTTCAAGTATTTTGTAGACTTTGTTCAGGCGCCCGAAGCAATCAGGGCAAAGCAAACAATTTTGTGGCAAAAGATGAAATTGCGCGTGAGATTTTATGACGATGTTGTTGTTTTTTTCTGTTAACATATAATTTTCCCACCTCATCATCAAACCCACACACCGACTCGCCGAGCGATTGCACACGATTGCAATAGACGAGCTTAAGGTGATGTGCTTGTGACATGTTGTGTGATTTGTAAGATGTTTATACCCGGGCTTGATATGCTCAAAAGGATTTTTTAATTTTGTTAAATAAGCAAGTCTGTCTTATTGTTCTTTGAGACAGGCAGTCGATTAATTTGAGAACTCTTAATGCAGCTTTAGGCACAATTACCCCGAAACTCTGTATGTAAATGTAAATTCGATACATTTGTATGATCTCCTTAAATGAGAGCTTCGAGAGTGCTTATTCCATTTTTGAGTGACCTCTTGGAGCTCTACTAAGGTCAATTTGAACAATTTTAGAGAGACTTCGGGAAGCTCAGTTCAAACCACATTTTTCAAAGACCTGCTGTAGTTTAGCTCAAACCAAACTGATCTATTTTTGAGATACGTCCTGTAGCCTAGCTCAGACTACATTTATCTATGTTTGAGAGACCTCAGCTCAGATTAAGTTGATCCATTATTGTGAAATCTGTTGGAGTTCAGCTTAGAACTAATTGATCCATTCAGCTCAGATCAAGTAGGTTATTTATCGAGTCAATTATTTAACGAATTTCTGGAGCTCTGTTCAGTCCAAACTAGCCCATTTAAGAGAGACCGTCAATTGTTTAGATCAGCTAAAATTGGTGTATTCTTGAGAGGTTCCAAGTAGTTCAGCTCAGCTGAAATTGATTTCTGAAATGTTTATGGATGGATTATGTTCTCATTATGTCTATTGTTTTTGCAATAACGATTCCCGAAAACATGTATGGTTGTGAATGATATTTTCTTAGAACTAAGCTTGAACCCCTTTTGAGAGACCTCCAGGAGCTCGTGGTAGAGAAAATTTAACGTTTTTGAGAGATATTCGTTCTGGAGTCAGCTGAAATCATGTTGGTACATTATTGAGAGATCGGGATCTCAGCTAAGCCCATGCTGGCCCATTTTTGAGAGACCTCGTGAAACACAACTCAACTCATATTTGTCTTTCTACTTATATACTGCGATCTCTGCAATAATGATGCCCGAAAAATGGATGATACCGAAGGTTTTAAGTCACCTCCGAGAGAATGATATACAAGACACTTGTTTATGTCAGAATATTGGTATCGGAACACTGGTATGCTTTCAAGCCCCGGAAAATGGATGATGCAGAAAGTTTTTAGTCGCCTCCGAAGGAATGATCTTCACGACAGTTGCTTGTGTCAAAAATGCGTATTCTCCAGCTTCAAACATCTTCTTCCGTACCTTGGTATCGGAAAACCGTGATTTTCATCGAAATGCGTATTCTCCAAAGAGATGATTTACAAACAGTTGATTTTGCAATAATTCGAAAAATGGATTCTAGCTTCAAACCTTGGTATTGGAAAAACTGGGACTTTTCAAGCCCCTGAAAATGGATGATGCTGAAAGTTTTTAGTCGCCTCCGAAGAAATGATCTTCACGACAGTTGTTTGTGTCAGAAATCCGTATTCTCCAGCTTCAAACTTCTTCTTTCGTACCTTGGTATCGGAAAACCGTGATTTTTCCAAGTCCTAAAAATGGATAATACAGAAGTTTTCAAGTCACCTCCAAAGAGATGATGTACAAAACAGTTGTTTATGTCAGAAATGCGTATTCTCCAGTTTCAGACTTCGTCCTTCACAGCTTGGTGTCGGAAAACCGCGTTGCTTCAGAGGCTAATATGATAAAGAGTAAAAATTCAGATCGTTTTCGGCATAAAGATCCAAACAACAAAACTTTTTGAAATCAATAAATAGACTTCACTCCAAAGTACAAATTATTATAAGATTCTTTTCCATCCGTATTTAGACCTACCCTACTTGTCTTCCGAAACTTTTTCCTAACATCACCTCTATGTGCAAACATCCAGGCACATGTATTTGTTTGTTTATTTGCTGCCGCTCTCACTTGAGGACTGTTTAACCGCCCCCCCCCCCTCTCGCATAAGCAAAACACCGTGCCAAACATGTTGTTTGTTTGTTTGCTTATTTGCCCATTCGCTCACTTGCATTTTTGAGCAGCTCCGTTGCAACCCTGCGCCCGACAACCAGCGACCCGTTTACGTCAATATTTATTTACCTGCCTGTTAGCGCGTGTGTTTTTGTTTACTTTCGGTCAAGCCAATTAAGTTTTTGTGGCTGCAGGCCAACTCCACCACGCCCGCTCGCCACTGCAGCCAAAGCGAAAGCCGAGGTGCGCCGAGCCGTGCTAAGCCAATAGGCACTCAAAAAACCTCTTTCTATGCGCGCCACAAACATAAATTATTTAAATGAAAATATTAATAACCACAAATATGCAATATGCCGTTATTTGTGTATCGTGCGCTCTTGCATATTTGAGCGAGTTCACTTGTATTTGGCTTACAACAAAAAATGTCACATATTTTATGAATTTGCCAAGCTTTGCAAGCAAAATAAACATTTGCATGCGTTTAATAATCAATCAGATTTGCTTTGGTCGAATTAATTTTTGTGTATCCGGCATTGGTGAGTGAAGAGCCCCCTTTTTTGTCGAAAGGATTATAATATTTCATTAGTTTCACTAATGTTTGCTTTGTTGAGGTTGTGGTGCAGAAGCATCTTTTTCAGTCGTCAACTCGATGATCTAGTTATAATCACATTTGCATTCTAGATGCAATATCGACAAAAAATCAGAGTTTTCTCTATATTTGCCATATTGGAGAGCTAAGCTGCCATTAAAACAGATTCCAGCAGAAGTTTTAAATCCAGACTTGTCAAGCAAAATTGTAAGAAATTTCATTTCTACTCTATGGAAACGTTCCGTTTGTTTATTGTAGATACCTGCTGACGACAGCCCTACCCCACGGCGCTCAAAAATACAGGGGATCAAATAAATGCGTTGATCAACGCCCTGAGAATGAGATTGCCAAACATTCTTCGCTACCAATTAGCAGTTCCGAATGGACACACTAACAATCTTGACAGTATTCGTGGCAAATCTGAAACCTCTGCCGTACTTTGTGCCTGGCAATGCAACACTAAACTGTCACAAGATCAGATTTTACCGCTTTCTGGTATTAAACCGCCACTACCGTGCCGTGTGGCCGGTTGAAGCGAACTTCAAGCGCTACTGCTCCACGTGTTCGCAGAACGAACTATCATGTCAGGCCTCGCCTCGGAAGCTACTAACAGTTGAGCTCTTTAGAAAAAACCGACACAAGGTTCCTAGTAAAATCTATTACATGCTTGGAAGCGTGGAATATGAAAATGAATGCACGTTGCTACTAAAGTTGAACTTTCTTCAACATTTAAGGAGTTTTGGTAGCTTTTAAGAAAAACAAGAAAAAACTCTAACATTGATTGCACAGCATCTATAATATCATTCACAAATACAAGAGATTCCAGACAAAGACTTAATTTTTATAAAACAATTCGTATGGCAGCTATAAATGCCTGAGTTGTAAAAATATCTTCGGAGATTATACCTTGGCTTTGTATAATAATCCAAACCGAATTTTCTGAATATCTCAAAGTACAAAATATTCCCTGCAATATATTGACTGATTTTTCAGTTTAATAGTAGTTATATGCTATAAAAATCCGATATCGACGGTTCCGACATATAAGCAGCTGTTTGAAGAGAAAACTTCGATTGCACAATTTCAAATCGATATCTCAAAGTTTGAGACGCAGCTCATCACGCTTGTCATTTACAAATACAAGGAGGATTCCAAAGTAAACAGGATTTTTTGAATCTAGCGCCCCCTGGTGGCGCCATTTATATGCCGGCTGGTGCGTTAGAATCTGCTATCTTTATCGATTACCAAGTGAGAATTTCATGACATTTCACTGATTGGAAGTGAAGTTATTGCGTTGTAAGTGTCAGTATGTTTGTGTTATCGGTGCGAAAATGAGCTTCGAACAAGGAGCCAACTTAAAATTTTGTTTTAAAATTGGTAAAACTTTTACCTAAATGTTTCAATTGATGAAACAAGTTTATGGCGAGCAGAGAATTCACGAGTGGTTTCAACGTTTTCAAAGTGGTCGTGAGGACATAAATGACGATCAACATGTGGGCCAATCAAAATCCGTGATCACCGGAAATTCCATCGAAACTGTGCGTGAATTCAACAAAAATCAGCCGAAATCACCATTGAAATTCATAGAAATGGAATTAAACATCTCCAAAACATCGATTTATCGCATTTTGACCGAAGATTTGGACTTACGAAAGGTACGTGACTGACGACCAAAAATTACTCAGAATCCAACATTCGAAGGACACCATTGTAACCGATTATTTGGAACACTCTCCGTATTCCCCTGATATGGCACCGTGTGACTTCTTCCTTTTCGGAAAAATGCATTTGCCCATGAAAGGAAAGCGTTATGCAGACGTAGAGGCCATTCAAAAGGCTTGCACCGGCATACTGGCGGCCATACCGGCCAACGAGCTAAAACACTCGTTCGACATGCTTTTGGACCGTGCAAAAAGCTGTATTGTAGCAGAAGGAGACTATTTTGAATAAAATAAATGGATTTTGCCGAAAAAACCATTTGTTCTGTTTTTTTGTTTAAAGTCCTGTTTACTTTGGAAAGCACCTTGTATATTTTAATTGGTCCCTGACTTTTCCTCCTTGGTGTTACAAACTTCGTGACAAACTTAATACAACCTGTTCAGGGTATAATGACGAAAGAGATGAAATAGTACGGCGGATTCATCACACATATGTATTTTAAGAGCTAGATCGCAGGGACGAAGAGAAACATGATAATACTTTCGCTAAGGCGGTAAGATGAGAAATAGTTCTAAGATGATATAGATCAGGTTACTCAGCGAATATAACCACAGCTGCTTACTGAAAGCAGAATATTGAAGTCCAGAGTTCAGTAATCCGAAGGTTCCATATTAGAAACCATTTCAGAAAATGTATTGCCTATTTACAAATTTACATCAAACATGCAAGATTTTCATTGATAAAGTAATGACATTTGGGCATGTTCTTACAAATTTTTTAAACCAAAACTGCAATAAGTAATTAAAACATCAGTTAGCTCAGATACAGAGAATTTCGTAAAGACAAAATACATAGTAACTGTCGAAAAAGGTTTTTAAAGATATAAAATATAGAAAAAAATTCAGATTGCAAGCTCCTGCTAGTTACTTTTTAAGAAGCAAGACCATGAATTTCATAAAAAGACATCGTAATAATGCTGATGAGCCTGGGTCTACTGACTGAATTGCCGTCTCAACTTACCTTGTAAGCTCGCTTCTTTTTTAATAACTCTACACGCAGAATAAATTTATACATTCTAAAATACAAAGTAAGCATTTTTTATAAACCCTGAAGCCAAAGGAGAACTTACCTTAGATTTTTCAACAATCATGAGTACTAGGTAGAAGCAAGATAACTCCTGCTTGGAAGCAGAAGGCAGACCACCGCTTGGCAGCCAAAATCGTGGAACGCTACGGTGGCAGCCATGGTGAACATGTAACTGAGCAAAATGCTAATACACTCAAGTGGGCCAAGAAGAAGGTGAGTGGGAGCAAAATTGACAGAGCAAGACCGGATGCGGCTGTTACAAAATTAACGGTCAAGTGACAAAGGTCGCATGAGGGAGAGCGCTCCTAGGTAAAAGGCCGCGTATCGTTAAACTCGGTGACTCAATTGAGCTTGGCGTGATCGACTACAGCAGAGACGATGGTGCTATCTACCGAGAAGAATGGAAGAGAGTAGCTGTGGCTATCTCCGGAGTCCTTTTACAGATAGTTCCGCAAATTATGAGAATGGCAGATGTGCCGATCACCGATTGGTGGTCCTCAATAAGAGGGCAGTGTCTCGGTTGGGTAAGGTATAGAACGGAGCCAGATTGGAGGCTGTGGACAAAGTAGAACTTCCGGTAGGCCCTAGGGCTCGGTTCTGTTTGCTGGCAGTACCGACCTCTGCTAGTTAGATAGAGTAGTTATAAAATACTGCAATCCGACACTGCCCACGCATGCCAAAAGGGTAATAAGGCTCGAAAGAACGGTGGAACCTTATCAATTAGCGCTGATTCTGCTAAATGTGGAGTCCGCCGGTCCTCTCAGTGCAACCAAGCCAACCATAAGATACGGATTCGAAAAGGTGGTCCTTAGGAACCTCCCAACGGATGCAAAAATAATGGAGCTCAAGTTGCAGACGTAGTGCTATTGTCAGAAGGGAATGGTTAATCGACTAATTAGATATAGAGCGCTTCGTCAGTTGGCGATTCCATCCTCAGTATTGAACGGTTGTTCGAGGAGGTGCGGTTCGAAAACTACGCTAAGGAATGTGGAGTTGTAATGGCTGCTCTTGTTTGGTGACGAGGAGTCATAAACTGCTGCCGTTCAACGAATCAGGTCGATTTGTATGGTGGTCCGAAATAATATTAACGATATTTATTTTACTTAATTTCTGTAATGCTGATGATGGTGACGGCAAAATTAAAATGCGACGATGGAGATTTCTTGCTTAGCTAATATACATATGCCACACAATCTTGAGGTGAAACCACCTTCCTTATTGCTGCGAGGGAGCTTGGCTGAGGTTGGCTTCTCAGAGTTCAAAGAGAGAAAGCATTCCCATTACAGACCATCGACCATCAACTGCTCATTCCGTGAGACTTTAAGGAGTTGAAAGGTTTATTCTTGCTTAGTTAGCGGAATCCTAATAAGATTTGCTGTCTAGTCGCCCACTTATAATAATAGTAGGCACTTACTGGATTACCATAACATGTCTAACTCATTAACGGTACTTCATAAACGCTGAGAGTCGTTCCTCATTTCGTTCTTAGCCCCACATCCCTTAATATATCATTTAAGCACACAATGGCAGACAAAACCTTTAGACATTCGCCTAAATGCCGAGAGCAAAGCCAAATCGATTAATTTCCGTCGGCCAGCTGTACATACTAACTGTACAACAACTACAACAAATATGCATATGCTAATAAATCATGCAACATTGACAGTTTTATTTCAAAAGCGCCTCGAAACGTCGCGCGTTGCATGTGAAAGCAGAAGAAGAAGGTCAGAAGATGAATCAGTAGACGATTCAAGCAAAGAAAGTGGCGCAAGAAATGTGACAAAAGAAAGGAAGTAGGCGGTGCAGTAACAATTGACCGCTCACTAGCATTTATTGTGAGATTGTATTTGTTTAAGACGCGCATATGATCGATACGCTGCCAAGTTGCGAGGTAGGGGCACAATGCTAATGGATTTGAAGATGTCTTTTCGGTGGAAAATCAGTGACAATAGCGAAGCGTTGGCGGCAATGCGCTCATTGAAGGGCGTCAGTTAGATATGTATGCATGTATGCGCTGCTGATTACACGGTGGCGGTTAGTGGCTCATATTTGATGTTGCAACACGCGTCAATATTTATTGTGGCACAATTTTCTATAGATTTTTGTTGTAGTTTTGAGCTGTGCGCGACACGAGCAGCTGCTAGAGGGTGCTTTTGTCAATTATTATTATCTTTTTTTATTTTTTTTCTTAATTTTTTTTTCAATTATTTTTCAAAATTTTCTGAATTTTTTTGTTTTTTTTTCAATTTTTTTCTGAAATTTTTATGTTTATTTTTTCAATTTTTTTCTCAACTTTTATTTTTTTTTTCTCTTTTTTCATTTTTCATTCTCCAGCGCCTGCAATAACACTTCTGTCATTCTCCTACTTGAAATAAATTTTATAATCGAATCATAAAATTCAGCTAAAACTATAGAAAAAACATTTCTTTCTGCTACCAACATTCCACGAACGCGCACAGCACCTTTATGCCACATGCTCATATGTATGTACATATGTGTGTGTTTGTGCCACCAACACAGCTTCAGCAACGGCATCAAACAAATAACAACAAAACAGTTAATAACAACCAACCGGTGTTTGCTGAAAATCTCATAACTCATTACCGGCAGCACAAAGCAGCTACAACAACAACCCCCGCAAGCAACAACAAACCTAGCAGCCTTTGTTCTGCATCCTGCATAACGATCGCGGCCAGGTGTTTCAAACACTTCAGCACATCCTACGCCGCATTTAGTTTTACTTTTTCTCCACCGGTGTGCAATACGCTTGTTGTTGTTTTTATTGTACCGCATACCGCTTCCTGCACACATACACACACTCTCCCAAGTACCGTTTTGCAAGCGTCCTTTTTTCGCTCATCCTGCTTTGTAGGCGATTTTCGGGGATTAGCCATAAACGCTTGCACCGCTGCTACCTGCGTGCGTACAACAAACAACAGCAATAATAATAACAACAACTCCGCTGCGTGTAATTGCATTTTTGTAGGTGTGTTGGTGTAGGCGGATCAATTGCTGCTAAGTACACTGCTCCGCAACCCCGCTGGCTTAGAGTCCTTTTTTCCACCGTTCACTCAACGCCGGCACAGATTTTGGAAAATGTTACAACAACAACAACTACACCGGGGCATCAGCAGCAATTTTGTTTGGCAGTAAATTAGAAAATTGAAAAAGTGTTTTTGTGTAAATTTCATGGTTCTCGGTAATTGTTGCACGCTGCTGTCTGTTTGGCTGACAGTTTGTCTGTTTTCATCCTGCCTAACTGTCTGTTATGGTTTTGCATTGTTGGTGTAAGACATATCGATGTTTGCACAGTGGTGCGGACGTGTTTGGCAATTTAACATATTTGAGTTCACTAAGTTGAGTTTTCGGATGCTAACGGGTCTTAATGGAACCTTTATATATGTATTTATTCTAAGAAATATTGTTGTTATTGTTATTAGATTTTTTATTAAAGAAAAGCATCAAATATGAACAAAAATATATGATATGTAATAATATAATATTTTTGGCTAGTTTCTTCACTAATTTGTAGCATTGAGCTTACAGCTGTTATATTAGGCTGGAAACTAATGGTAATAAATTATAAATCTCGATCAGGTCAAATCTGGATCAAAAAAATATGAATAAGATGCATTTATTTATGACAACTGTACTTTACAAAATCTTTTTTTTAAAATTACATTTTAAAATTTAATACATGTGGCAACCCTTTTTAAAAATATATTTTATTTTGTACGTTTAATAAAAGATTTTAAAAAAAATGTACTTAAAAATTGGATCTAAAAAAAAAAAATTTTAAATTTAACACAGGTGGCAACACTCGTTCAAAAATATTACAAACCTTATTATTTTTTAAATTGAAATCTTTAAATAATCAATTATTTACTTTTTAAGATAATAAAAATTTATAAGGTGGCAACCCTTTTCAAATATACATATACCCTATATTTTATTGCAGCCCTCCTCTTTACAGATTAGTTTTACGGAACATTGTACTTTGAAATATGTATTTGAAATTTAATTTTACAGTTATAAATTTAACACTGGTGGCAACTCTTCTCAAAAATATTCTTAACCCAATTATTTTTTAAATTAAGAACTTTAATGAAATAATTCAAATGTTTAATTTCTAAGAGTATAAAAATTGATAAGGTGGCAATCTTTTTCAAAATTATATTTTTTAAGGTCTCTTTTTAAGGAGTTGGAACACTGCAGAACTTTGAAAAAATCAATTTTTTTTCGTGTATTACTGTTAATTGTATTTTCGAAAGCCTTTTGAAATTTTATATATGTACTTATGTATGTATAAACTTTAAAAATAAATCTTAAAAATAAATTTTAAAATTTAACACAGCTGGCAACACTCCTCATAAATACCTTTGACCGTATTAATTTTAATTTGAACTGAAAATATTTGAAAATATAAATAACTAATTTCATCATTTAATTATATAATAAAGGGTGGCAACTCTTTTGAAATTATATTTATTTTAGGAGAGGAGGTTTCCAGCCAATGTAGTACCTTCAAAAAATCAATAAATCGCATGTGGTACCGAAAATAATATATTAAAAATATAAAAATAAAAAATTAAATTTTAAAATTTTATACAGATGGCAACCTTTTTCAAAAAAATAATTGATCAGATTATTTTTTGATTGATGCTGTTAATTAAATATTTTTTTTTAAACTGTATTTTAAAAATTCTTGAAAACATTAAAAATAAATTTTTAAAATTTTATACAGTTGGCAGCCCCTTACAAAATTTTTTTTATCAGATTATTATTTTATGATGCCTACATTAAAATATTTAGTTTAATTTATCGTTTAATGGCATAAAAAAATGATACGGTGGCAACCCTGTTTAAAAATATATTTGTTAAAAGTCTCAACTCAAAGGTTTATACCAGTGTGATACCTGCAGAATACGTTTATTTTCATGTGTCAATGAAAAATGTACTACAGAAATCCTTTTACAAATTTAAAATTGAATTAAAACAAGAAAAAACGTTAACTTCGGTTGCACCGAAGCTAAATACCCTTCACAGGTGCATTTCTGTTAGTAACTATGTGTGCAGTTTGTATGGAAGCTATATGCTATAGTAATCCGTTCTAAACAAGTTTTTTAGAGATTACATTGTTGCCTTAAAAAATAACATATATCAAATTTCGTGAATATATCTTGTCAAATGTGAAAGTTTTCCATACAATCATTTGATTCCGATCGTTCAGTTTGTATGGCAGCTATATATTATAGTGGGCCGATATCGACCGTTCCGACCAATGAGCAGGTTCTTGAAGAGAAAATGACGTTTGCAAAATTTCAAAACGATATCTTAAAAACTGAGAGACTAGTTCGTGTATATACAGACAGACGGACAGACGGACAGACGGACAGACAGACAGACGGACATGGCTAAATCGACTTAGCTCGACATACTGATCATTTATATATATACTTTATAGGGTCTCCGACGATTCCTTCTGGGTGTTACAAACTTCGTGACAAACTTAATATACCCTGTTCAGGGTATAAAAATGTATCGCAGTTGGCAACACTCAGATAAAAAAGTTGACCGAATTATGTTTTAGTTTGATTTCAATATTAATAAATTTCATTTATTTTATCATTTATTTCTTGTATATAATAATTTATAAAGATGCCACTCTTTTCAAAATTATATATTATTTTGAACTTCTCTTCTCCCCTTAAAAGCAAAACTTTAAAAAATCAATTGTTCGCTTATGTTTACGAAAGTAGTATTTTCAAAATCTTTTGACAATTTTAAAAATAAAGTTTTATATATTTCACAGGTGGCAACCCTTTTCTAAAACATATTTGACTAAATTATTATTTCTTTCATACGTATATATGGAAATAGCTCCTTTATTTAGTCATTTTATGGCAAAAAAATTATAATGTGGCAACCCTCTTCATATTTTATTGTAGGTCTCCAATGGCTTCGACCAGTGCAGGGCTTTCAAAAAATTATTCTTTCGTATATTTTGAAGTTTAGGAACCTCAAAACCCGATCTAAACAAAATATTCAGAAATTGTAGCGTTGCCTCGGTCAATAATCAGTGCCGAATTTCACCAACTAAACCATGCCTGGTCTCAATTCTGGTCTCTATATCCTATAGTGTTTCGATATCAGCAATTTCGACCAATGAACATCTTTTTGGGAAAACGTAAGTGTGGAAAATTTCAGATCTATAACCCAAAAACTGGTTCGCGTAAATTTATATAACGGTATAAAAAAATTTTCAAAATTTAAATTTTTGTCCACCAATTACTGCATTTTGCCCCACTATCCGCTGGACCGCTACTACTTGCAACTAACTGCTTTAGCTAATCCCCCTGCAGCGGCACAAGGAGCCTCGGAGCTATCTATTGTTGTATTGCAAATTCGCTATTGTTGTTGCTAATTTGATTTTTTGCTCAAACTTATCCATTTGCTTTTGTTGCCAGCATATCTGCAGCGGACAAGTAACAACTTGTTTTGCCAGGTGGTCGAATAAGCAGCCAGTTGATCGGCTGGTTGGAAGACACAGATGCCTGTATGTTTGTATGTGTATACCTTGCACCAGTTGTGGAGGAATGCCTGGCAAAATACCCTCACGGGCGTATGAAAATATACACACATACACACTATGGCGTAGACATGCCTATGCAGGGTGCTGTTTCAACAGGCCTAACCCGATGCAGGGGTTGCTTTATTTGATCTGCTACAGTTTCGGCTTAAATGCGATCACGCTACATTTCATAGCTGATTATACCAACCTACCAGCATACCTATAGACATACATATAAAATACCTTCCTTGCCACAATTGGCAAATGCGCAAAAACTTCGAGTTCGCTCAGCACCAAATCGCCCTTATGTCTCAGTTAGAGCACCGCTAGCCATACGCTACCCCGCACTTCGTCTTACACATACCTGCCTGCCGTTCACTTGTGACATTTTGCCATTTCCATTGAGGCATTTCGCCTTAAGATCTCGATCGTTGAGTTTTCTTTCTTTTCATTTTATTGCGCAGTTCACTTTTACGCTGAATTTTCGTCGCCTTTCTTGTTTAAGCGCCTGCGCATATGCATTGTTCCAGTGGCCGGTGATTTATTGTGCTCGCTTGTGAAATGCGTGGCTCATTCGCATTATCTTGTGGCGCTACAAATGCTCAGAAGGTGACACTCCCCAGTCCGCACACACAATGCAGTGAGTTGATTTCAGCTTTTGTGGCAAGAAGAGTGTATGAAAAAGGGAGTCATTCTTGGTTATGAAATTGTAGCGAAGCGAATTAATGGTCTCTGAGAGGGTTGGGTGATTACTTATTTATAGGTATTTAAACATTTATTTGGCTTGGTTGTGTTCACTAAAAACTGCGTAGTTGCAAGTCAAAGAGACGCACCAATCAAAATGTTTAGTACCTTAATAGCAATATAATATATGTATAACAGACAATATACAATATATTAAATTTGAATCGATGCCTGCTTCTACCACCATAACCCCCAAATTACCTTCACATTAGCCACCTATTTATTGAGGTTATGAAATCAAAAACTTTTCATGAGCATATATTGAATTGACTCAGAGTGACCTGCCTAGGATACAGGACAAAAGGACTCCACTAAGGCACAATTAACACCCGAAAATAAAAACTGGCGGATATGGCTTAATCGAATCAGCTCATCATACTAATCATTTTCATATAAACGTTTTAGGATCGCCGACGTGTTCTTTTCCGTATTACAAACATCATGGCAAAATAAATACCCCCCGTTTAGGGTATACAAATTTGCATGAGCTGAATCAACGTGAGCTGCTTTAGTAAATCCAGCTTATAGGACAACAGGACTTCACTGTGTTGACTTCACTCAATTAACTTGATATAATGGGTGATTCAAATGAAGGCAATTTTTTAATACCCTTTTTTGTCAAATTGTTATGTTATTTTTGTTCAGTGTATCTTTTGCGCGCTTCGCTCAATTTATGGCCAACATAATCGCCTTACTGAGCTTTATTACTATTCGCAACACCTTCACCCATCTTGAGACCCAGCATTCGTTATTGGATAATATTCAACCGAATTGACCACGTCAAGCACGCAGTGAAGAAAATATAGTAGCTGAGAGTGTACACGAAGGCCATGGAAGAACCATTCGGCGCTGTTCGCAGCAACTCGGACTGATGTGTGAAACGACTTGGTATGTAATCAAGCAAAATTGCCTCATTTGGGACGAAGAGCAACCTGAAGAGTTTCAAGAGCTGTTATTTTATTCAGAAAAAATTTATTATGATTTGTGGGCTGGTGAAATCATCGGTCCATATTTCTTCGAAAATGATGCCGATGAGACCGTAACCGTTAATGACGTTATTGCGCAACCAATGGATGTATTGAAATAACATTTCGGTGAGCGATAATTTCACGTTTTGGGTCGGTTGATTGTCCACCAAGTGATATCACACCGTTAGACTTTTTCCTGTAGGGATATGTTACATCTAAAGTCTATGCGGACAGTCCCTCTTCGATTTAGGCTTTGGAGCAGAACATCACGTGGGTTATTCGCCAGTTACCAGTCCAAATGCTCGAACGAGTCATTGGAAATATGACTAAACGGATAGACCATCTGAGATGTAGTGGACAACATTTGAAAGAGATAATCTTAAAAAAAAAATGCCAAATAATGACAATACATATTCCCCATTAAACTTGAAGTTTCTGTGTGGAGGGGGACCCTCGAAATGGATCACCCCATTTAAAGAAATCGAAAGGTTATGTTCGAAACTAAATGTAATTTATAATATAGACACAGAATGCACGAGAAATCAAGTAAGTTTGAGAAATCCCTTGGCTGCCGTTTAGAGGCCAGACAAGCTATAGCGTGATAAAGCTATATATTTTCACTCAGTATATTTTATATTGACAGTATGAAGTGCAGTTCGATAATAAACTTTATTCGTACATTGTAATGCTTTGACTACCTCCAAGATTGTTGCAGAAGTGTTAGAGCAAATAAGAAAATATGTAAATATAAGTCTGTCAAATATTTTGAACAAACTAGTTTTCTCAGTCAAATACTTTACGCTATTAGATTGCCGTACTGTTAATACCAACTCTTTCAACCTAATCTTGTAAGTCCTACTATAGTATCTGGCTCTACATAACTTATACCGGGTTTTCGAATAGGGATAATACGATTTCTAAGTTTCGTTTCGGCCATTTTTAATATGTCATAATCTGTAATTTTTTTTCTTTGAATTCTATAATATTTGCAATTACATCATGGACAGATATACGTAAGAACAACGTTTACAAATTATTAAATTTTCTTATCAAAATAATCGTTTTCCAATTGCAACTTTTCGGGCGCTTTTGACTTGTTATGGTCGTAATAATCGCCCGTCTGTTCTCGCTATTCGTCGAATTGATGAAAATTTCGAGCGTACATTTTCCTTACATAATCTTTAAGTGCCACTAAGATAAAGCACTGCTCGGAGTAATGAAAATATTGCTGCCGTTCAGGCAAATGTTGCTGAAGACCGCAATTTGTGGATTCCCAGGCATTCTCAAGAATTGGGATCATCTCAAACCACAATCTGGCGGGTTTTGAGAAAGGATTTGGACTTGCATCCGTATAAAATTGTTCTCACTCAAGAACTGAAGCCATTAAAAGACCATAAACGTCGTGAATTTGCTGATTTTGCCTTGGAAAAACTTGAAAACGATAACAATTTTTTTTAAGAAGATCATCTTCTCATATGAGGCTTACTTTCTTCTACAGTAAATAAATGCAACTGTCATTTGTCATGCAAATAAAATTCACAAATTATGCATGAACAACTATTATATTCACTTAAATTGAGAATTTGGTGTGTTTTTTGTCTGGTGGAATAATCGGTCCATTCTTCTTTCTAAATGAAGCTGGTGACACCACAACAGTCACTGGAGAGCGGTATAGATCGATGATAACCAACTTCTTATGGCCGCAGTTGGAAGAAGTTGATTTGACAACGTCTGTTTCCAACAAGACGGAGCTACGTGCCATACACACGTGCAAAAACCGTACTAAAAAAAATTTTTTTGAAGATTAGATTATTTTAAGAAATTGTGACATTGAATAGTCTCCAAGAAGTTGTGTTTTAACACCATTAGTTTACTTTTTGTGGGATTATTTGAAGTCATTGGTTTTTAGCAATAAATCTGACTGAGCATTATTGTTAAGAAAAGAAAGTAAAGGAGGAGTGAAACGGTGTCAAAGCTCAGGCGACGTACCACAACATTTTCAATGTGACTTTCATAATTAGAAGTCAATCACTGATGAGGAAGTACGAGTATAACTGTGAGACATTTATATTGAATAAAGCCGCAACTAAGTAGTAATACCAGTTATTAGCACATTGTGAGAGTACAAGATACTTACTTATACTAGATACATACATATATCCTTCTTATGGCAGTAGTCAAATAGACTTTTAGTGATTATTGGACTTCTCTGTTTGTTGAAAAGGCCAAGCAAAGTTATGATAATCAATACTTATGGCGTTTTGGTAACTGTCAAAATCAATCAGTGGAAGATTGTCATTCCTCAAAATCAAGTTTCTATGGACAAGTTGGTGTCACAAATGCTGGTCGCCTTGTGAATATAAGAAGTTCACTTGCATTTTGAAAATTTTCGATTCTATATTTCGAGATAATCCTTTCGTTTGGGTAATGGATAACATTCTTTTTAAAGAAATCCTTTATTTTTTCAAACGATGGCCTTAGTAATCTGTATCTCACGCCCAATTGCATATACAATATGGCGTTAGAAAGTTAAGATCTCCTACTTCCTCTCAGAAAATTTTGTGATTGCTTGTCTCAGTATTGCTTGAACACACATAAAAGGTGGACTCCAGCAAATAGAATTTACGCCATGTAATAGAAGTTTTTGTCGATAAACGTAAATCGAGTCAATTTTGCGCAATTTCGGTTTTGTCAATTCGGTTCCGGTAATTTGAATGTCAAAGATGCACCATGCCGTGGAAGAGCAATCGTCGGAAATAGCGTCAAAATATTTCAAATATTCGACTATGCTCATCATGACAGCATTATAGATTGACTGCGAGAAAAGTGTTGTTATCTTTTTAGCAGGTAATCATAAACTCTTTCCATGCTTCCAAACTCTTAAACTTAGGCTTTTTAAGGAAATCGTCTTGTCTGCAACATCATTTACGGATCGCGAAGGTCTAGTAAGTTCGACAAGCTCCTCATGATATTAAAACAAACAATTCAAAGGATATCTAAGCATATGTAATTGTGTTAAATATTTATGTGCAATGTGTCACCTAAGGACCTTTCTAAGATGAAGTCATAAAATTAGTGTGTTAAAAAGTTTACGAGCATTGGCCAGGTGGTCCACATGGATGCAACAAAATATTCAGCTGTCAATTATGCAACAAATTTCATATGATAATAAAACATGCAAGGACACTTACGGCAGTCACCAAGGTGACATAAGACTGCTTGAGAGTGTGTGAGTATGAGCGTGTGTCTGTGTGTTTGTTAGAAATTATTTCTGCATCGAAATTAACAAGCTGAGCATTTCACACCTTTTACAATTTTATTACTCAAAGTGCAATAATAAAAAGTGAATCTTTTAACACACGACACATACACGTACATGTATATATGTATTTATATATATGCATAAATGCATTCGTGTATGTGTGTGCGATCGTAAAAGTTGTTTAAATGAAATTAAAAGATTTCAATTGACAAATGTTTTACAGTTTTTTGCTGGCATTAAGTTGTCAGCGCAAGAAAATTTGAAAATGAAATCATAAAATTAACAGCAAAGGACTCTTTTAATGACTCCTTGACTGGCTGTAAATGTGTCACGGCTGTATGCTAAACATACACACATAAAGAGGCATGCATACATATAAATTATATGTGACTTTATTTGTTTGCATGACCGTTCGTATGTAAAAAGCCCAAGTACCAATCTGCGCTCATATATTTCACCGAAGATCCTTTGATGTCCTTTATCCTTTTAACAAATTTTTATTGCTTTTTTTCACTAGCCGAACGTTCGTAGCTGTTCGTCTGATCACTATTATTAGCATAGCGCTAAGCTAGTTTTGCTAGCAGCAGATTTACTTATGACAATCCTCGGCTTTTTTGCTTTCTTCACACGCACTTTTTTCACGGTCGTCGAGCAGCAGCGTCTGATAGCCGCCAGATACTCCTGTGTGTAGTTTGGAACTCTACAAGTACGTCTGGGTAGACTGCAGCAGGAAGGAGGAGCCGATGAACCACACGGAGCCCAGGGTGTACACGGTATACAAGGCCCACTAGGATCGCAAGAGCTAAATTTGGCCGCAGGATTGCATGGATTGCAAGAATTGAAAAGATTAAACGGCGTAGGCGAAGCACATTGCTTGCAAGGAGCTCTTACAGTCGCAGAAGCACATGGTTTGCAGGGTCCCCATGGATCACAAGGTCCACATGGACCGCAAGATTCGCACGGCCTGCAACAACCACCAGTCGAGCGACGATTATATGAACCGCACGATAAATTGGAACAGCAAGTTCCGTTCACACCGCAACGCGAACCCCCACAAGGGCCAAATGGACCACAAGAATTGCAAGAACCGCAACAACTTCGGGAACCACATGGACTGCATGTCTTTCCCGCACTATGCGGTCCACATGATTCGCAAGATGCAAAACAGCCGAACTGTGCGCAGGGTCCACAAGTTCTACATAGTCCCGGCCCGCATATGCCACAAGGGCCACATGTAACGTTAGTTCTTGAAAATCCGCACGGTCCAACTGATGTGCCACGTCTACTGGCGCCACAGCAGCCATTCGCACTGCAAGGTTCACAGACCCGAAATAATCCACGAGATGCATGTGAAGTAAACGGATTGCAGGGTCCGCCTGTTTTCGCATGACGCGCTATATTCGTATGTACCGCAATTTATATAAGTTGTTGTAGGACTGCATGGATCACAGCCGCAATTGGAGAAATAACGCATTTTTTACTGTGAATTGAGGTGGATCTGCTCGAAGAAAGAGTTCTAAGTAAGGATGTGCAATTTAATAGAACTTTAGACTTACTTTTGACTTAAAATTTTGGAAAATTTGGAATTTCGATTAGCAGTGAGAGCCGAAAAGACGTAACCAAAGGAATTATTTTAATTAAAAATTTAAATTTCAAAAAATATTTTAATCCAAAATGAATTAAATGTCTAATGTCCTTTTTAGAAAGGATGTGAAAAAGACAAAGTAACTTTGATTATAATTTGTATAGTCTAATTCTAATACGTTTACCAACTAAATCATTCCACACACCTCCTGATTTAATTTTAGAGACATTCAACAGCTGCTAACCGATTTTCAGTTCCAATTTGTGATGTTCAGAAATAAATTCAGTCAGTGAGAACTCTGGAGAATGAAGATTGCTGAGTGATAAATAATAATGAAAGGTAAAGGAATGGATCTGAAATAATGTCGCCTCTTTCAGGTTTGAAAAAGTTCAGTTCAGGTGGCGGCACGCGCCAGCAGATCGGGGCTGACAGATCGAGAAGACTGCAGGATATGTTTAGAGCAGGGCACAAGAGAAACAATGAAGCATCTCTTGTGCATTTGTCCCGCATTGGCACGGTATGATACACTGGAAGAGGTATTGATAGTGATTCGCGTCAAGCGCAGGTACTTCTTCTCTTGGACCTGAACTCCATCGCAAAGGACCAAAAATGTCCTATGCGTGGCTTATCGGTCTACCAGTTGAGCCTAACCTAACCTAAGTTCAGTTCCTTTCACGAATTCCCATCTTTAAGCTCCACTGATATTAAGTTTATGTCAAGTGAAGCAACTGAAGTTCTACAGGTTTGAAGTAAGGAACCCTAGAGCTAGCTTGATTTAGCCAAACACAGAAAGGAAGAGAATGTACTGCTTTCGGCCATTCATAATTTTACATTATTGGAACCAGGCTCAACTTCAATGTGGGTCGAGTATAATGTCTTTGTAAATGAAGTACTGCCAAATTAGCAATGCAACTGAAAAGTATATCCATGAGGAATTAAACACAACTTTTTGATTTACTAGTAATCACCAACAATTCCAAAGATGTATTCTACATATTCACTGACGAATCATATGGGAAACAGCAACAGGAGAAGGCTTCTTCAGTAGTAGACGAAAATATAATATAGACGGAATAAGAAGAACAAATTATTACATTTCAGTCTTTTAGATCAAAATAATTAAGGCTTTCCGAAGCATCTACACTAAATCTCACTGCGTCAAATTATTCAAGAATGCAATAAAAAGACTTCCAGTTTGAGAGTTGGCAAGAAATAAACTGGGTGCCCAGTCATATAGGAGTAAGAGAAAACGAAATGTCAGACGAGTTGGGCTGCTCGAGGGCAGCCGGAAATACAAGTCCTCTAAACTGCTTTAGACTATTCAACCTCTTCAAGGGTTGCACCTTCTGCTCTTGGAATAACCACAAAACTACTACTTTAAAGCAAGAGTAACTTTATACTTGTATGTGTCATCACAGGAGATCTACCTCTAAGATCCCTTCTTCAGAAACTTAATAAAGTGGAGTCGGAACACAGAACATTTTCGAAGGATGATAAGACACGGGGACTTTGCGAATGCCCATTTTTCTGCCACGGCTCTTTATTCTTTTAGAGAAGGCATTGAGCAGCTGGGATGGAAAAAATCAGTAATTTTTTTATAACCACACTTTGTCTAATAATGATCTATGTTCAGCTGCGGTTTTCAACTAACTAACCAACCAAAAGAAGACATTAGAAAGAAAATTGATGACCATGTGGTGAGTAAACACAATTTCGAGTAATATTTTGGCTTCGACTGTGACATCAAACCCTATGAAGAGTGAAGTAGTGAGCTTAGATCATACAGGTCAGAGATCCATTTAAAGCTGGGGGAAAAAACGTCAATTTCGGTACCGAAGCTCTAATACCCTTCCTATCTACATTTTGATCGGTCAGTTTGTGTGGCTGATATATCCTAAATTCGTCCGATATCGGTTCCGACAAAACAGCAGCTTTTTTCGAAAGAGGTGTCTCAAAATTTTCAGATTGATATCCAAAAGCTAAGGGAGTAATTTGCATATTCCGACGTTTCCTTGTGGATGCAACACACTTCTTAGCAAACTAAATACATTCTGGGTATAAAATGCTGGTTTCGTCATTTTTACCACCGAACATCAATGGAGCTCACGAAGCATATATTTCTAAAACCAATAACTAATCGATTATCTATAATGAAAGCGCTTGATATTCGTGTGCTGCACAAAATTTAATGGCAACCATATAATAAGCATGGCAACACCACTCACAACACCTCGCCTATCCCATTAAATGTGCTGACGCTGTCTAACTCCAATGTGCCCCCGAGGCCAGCAAATTTTCTACTGGCGATTGAGGTTGCACTTTAGACAACACGTCGCCGCTTTGGCTGTCATGTCTTCGCCTCATTTGGCCACCGTTGCAGTACTGACACAGACACACGCACACACGTACTCGTGTATAAATCAGGGTATGCCACGCCGTGTTGCATGTGGCACAGCACGCTCGTAAAATGCGAAGATTTATGATCGCAACGCCACCCTGCCGCGTCTTGCCACCTCAACGCCACACACGGACGGACATTTATTATTGCATTTTCACTGACGCTGTTGCGGCATGGGAATGCGCTGGAGCAGTGGTGGCAATGCTACGCGCCAAGGTGCGATAATTTATGAGTTGTGCGCTGCGTATTTGCCACCGCTGCAAGGGCGGCAAACTAACTAATATGAAGTGGCATGAGTTGTTGTAGTTGTTGCATGCATGCGTGTCTTTGAAGGTGAGCTGTGCTGTCTTCCGTGCACCTTTGGCGGCGACTTTGCAGCAGCGGCGTATGTGTTGCTGACCTTATCATTGCGGCATGTTGCATCCGTTGCATGCAACATTTCCGCCGGCGTATGTCGAATGCATTGCATCTGGGTGTGTCTTTGCAAGGCTTTATTCATATACTCATATATGCACATACGCTTAGACTCATAAATCTTTCCTCATTTCTATCGATTTATTGGCGTTGAGTCTGAAGTCATTAATGTCTGCTAATTTCACATGCAACGCTGAATATCTAAAGTATGCAGAGGTCAACTAGAAACCAGACAAACAAAACCTGTCTTATATAAACATGCGTTTATGGAAAGCGAGTTCTGCATATAAAAAAGTGGATGGGCAATCCACTCTGGCAATACTTTTGCTGGCAAAGGGAATATTTTGACTCTCGAGGATACTCTCAAAATGCCACTGAGTCTAACTCTTTGGGGCACCGGCACTCGAAGTGTAACCAATTATTATAAAACATATTATTTTCATTTTTTTTAAAGAAGGTGTGAAAGTAATCATAAATTCAGGACCAATTCACTTTTGCTCGATATGACCACCTTTTGCCTTAACTATGGCCTTTAGACGGTCAAAAAACGAATCGGAAGCTGCCCAAATGGGACTTGCCGGAATTTTGGCCCACTCACGGACAATGGCTTTCTTCAGCATCTCGAGACTGGTGTATTTTTTACTTCGGACCTTGCCCAGAGAGAATAATCCATTGGATTCGCATCTGGTGAATTCGAGAGCCATTGTGTGGTCGTAATGAAGTTCGGAACGTTGTTTTTCAGCCATTCTTGGTTCACTCGCGCTTTATGAGACGGTGCTGAGTCTTGTTGAAACGTCCATGGTTTGCGACCGAAATGTTTGTTTGCCCACGGCTTCAAAGCTGCCTCCAGAATACTTTCCCGATAATATGTCGCATTTATTTTGACGCCAGGCTCGATGAAAACAATTGGAGAGCGCCCATCTGCGGTGACAGCGGCCCAAACCATTATTTGTGGCGGGTGCTGCCTCCTGGTGGCCAACCGATGACTTAGATTCTCGTATGAACGGTCGGTCAAGTAAACCCTATCGTTTTGAGAGTTTACGAATTGCTCAATTGGAAAATTTTTTTCGTCAGAAAACACAATGTTCGGAATTTGACCGCTTTTGGCCAAGCGAAGCAACTGTTTCGCTCTCTCAAGTCTTACTTGTTGCTGCTTCGGTGTGAGATCATGGACCTTTTGGAACTTGTAATGCTTGACCTTGAGCTCATTTTTCAATATGCATCGGATGCTGTGGCCGGATATTTTCAGTTCTTTAGCCATTTGTTTGGCACTTCGTCGTGGATTTCGCTCAAGTCGCTTCTTCACTTTCCGAACCATCTCACGTGACGTTGCAGTCTTTTGATGATCACCTCCATGGCGTTTTGCGATTCTACCAGTATCATTGTAACGAGTGATGGTGCGATAAACAAAAACTTTATTTACATTAAGGTGTTTGAGCTCACGAATAATTGCTGGCTATGAATTCCATCGCTGATCACTGTTTTCTGCGTTCACTTTTGGCAAAACGCTTTTGTACACTTTTGAACAATACTCCGAACTGTCATTCAGCAAATTTATTTGTATAAACTGCTGATTCCAGTGCGACAGCTGCGCGAACGGTCTGAAGTTGGTTACACTTCGAGACCCTGTACTTGAAATCAGATCGATGTACTTGATAACAACCCATTCAAGAAACTCTATTTCTGTTAGCCGATTTACTTGTCGATTTTACTTGATGGAATACGACTCTGACCAAGAGCTCTGCAAAATCGATTAGAATTTAAGAAAATCGACAGTCATGTTGCGATTGTTCTGAAGCTAAATATTGCACAAAAACCTTTTGAAACCATTTAAAGAGAGCTGGTTACATTTTTGGTTCTATTTTTGAGTGTCACATGAGTTAAAGCAAAACAACCTTGTGAACTCAGTCTCCATCTGCGAATCGCTGCTGCATCGCAACCAAATCAATCCATTTCTGAATCGGTTTATGACTGGTAATGAAGTAAAAATGGTGGAGGCCAAATCGCGGGATGCTAACCCAAATGTTCCTCAACCTAGGATTAACGATCAGGAAGGTTTCGCCAAGTGTTTGAATTGATTGGCAGGGAATCTTCTACTATGAAGGCAGTAATCGGGTAGAACGTTCAAGGGATTCATCAAAGACCAAAGACTGATGCTAGCGCTGCTGCCGAAAAGAAGGAAGAAGCCAAAAATGAGGAGTCGGAGTACGAGGAGAACAGTTCCACTCTAAAGTTGCGGTCAGCAAAACACCAAGCTTTAAATATTAATAGTAACTCACCAGAAGCTCCAGGAGCTTGGTTAGGAAGTTCTGAGCTTGTAAAAATCGACTGTCCCAACTATTTGCCAAAAGAGACGAGGATTTTTTTGAGAACGGCATTATGAAATTGTCTGCAAAGCAAGTTTTTAAACAAAACGGTACATATTTGACCTCAAACGTATCATTCAAACTATGATAAATAAAATCTTCAATTTAATGTAGAAATTGTGGATCTCATTCTACAAAACCATAAATAGATTCAGACAATAAAAAAGATTTTCTGAAGGCACCAAAGGTACTATATTTAACCATGCAGTCCTTATATGAAGTCGGAAGGATATCGCCAACAACCCAAGTAAAACCGAGATAGTTTTATTAACAAGAAGATATAAGGTCCCGGTGGCACCGCTGCCGCAAATGGGAGACAGCCATCTGCAACCGGCAGATACAGTGAAAAATTTAGGGCTCATCCTGAATAGGAAGCTTTCATGGAAGCCGAATATCGAAAAGAGAGGAAAAAGGCATGGATTGCCTTATACTGCTGTAGAGGAGACGTTGGTAGCAGGGGTCTCTTACCGAATGTGGTTCTTTGGCTCTACGCCAACATCGCTAAACCCATTATCTTCTATGGAGTCTTTATGTGGCGGAGGGATCTAAAAAATACCACATTTGCAAAGCATGTGTGCTGCAGTAGGGTCCACTCCAATCTTGACACTTAACGTTGTCTTGCACATAGTGCCCGTAGACATCGTCGGATGGTGTATGGCCGAGAAAGAAACAATCAGACTCGGGAATCTGGGTTCTTAAAATAACACGTATCTGAACGTTCGGTTATCCTTACACCTTCAATTCATAACGGATTACCGGAGTTCTTCTTTTCTGTGGTTTAACAAAATACTGCTTTATATAAGTTCTCGTGCGATTTTCGATCAGCCATCTAACCTAACCAAACCTAAAGTTACTATGAATAAAAAAACGCGCTAGAGATGCCCGTTCGTTTTATAGTTTACAGTTCTCGGTGAAGACTGGGATTAATTTCATGTACTTAAGACTTTTGTCTTTGAGTTTTCTTACTCAATATGCGAAATAGTTGGTGTGTGCTTTTTGTTCGTTCGATTCAGCAAAAGCACACCCTTTGGTTAGGATCGTTTAAGGTATTTAAATTTGACTTCTGGAGCCAGCAGTAATGGGACTGACTATTGGTAAGTGAATTTAGTTTAGGTTAATCGGGGTTAGGTTTGATGAGAAGAAAATACTCTTAATCCAATACAGAGACGCAATTTTTCATGCAATTTTTATAAGCTTCCTCTGGAATAGCTTTCAGCGCATTTTGAATTTTTCGGTTTCGTCTTATTTTTGGAGCGCCATTCGCTAGATTAGCAGTTCGTTTGATGAATTTAGGGTCCTCAGCTATGTTGTCAAGCATTTCTTCTGCAACCTCCACTCTACATCGAGTCTACCATTGACACTTTTCATAGCCAAAACATTAACCAAAATGTTTTGAGTCAATGTATGTATAAGAAATGTTGAGATCTTTTACTATCTTTCTTATGCCGACACGACGATATTCCAGCACTGATACTTTATCTTTTAGTTTCATAATGCAAAGATATATGGAAGCCACTTGTGCAACATTTTGAACGACGCCGTAGCAGTGATTTCATTGGAATCACCAGACAAACTTTTCGCGCCGTAAATAAACAGCTGCCAAATCCAAACTAATAGTGGGGCTTTCAACATTGATATTCCAATGAAATTCTTTATTCCTCTGGTAGTGCATTCAATGGCATTATGTATGGAACTCGATTTCATGGCACGCTTCCAGAAGTCCAGGCACTGAACCCAATTTTCGACGGTTTTCAAGTACAAATCGGCCGATACCGCTGCAATTACACGTTCGATATTCGTACGAAATTTATCAATCGTCGCTGGCTTGTTGGCATAGACCATATACTTGACGTAGCTACACAGAAAATAGTCTAACGGCGTCAAATGGACTTCGACCAAAGCGACCAATTGACTGGGCCATTTCGTGACATAACACGTTCACCAAATTTGGTTTTCAATAAATCGATTGTGACATTCACTCCAAGATCTTTGCACAAATTTCGCCACAATGACGTCACAGAGTTACCGAACGCTTGAGAACGACGTGTAAGAGGCTGATTTCGGTGTTCCTTAAGTTATGGGGTAGCGGCAGCAATATTCACGACACTATGGACACTTCTTTGTCTCACTGACACGGGAACATTTTGTACTGTGCCTGTGGATTCAGATTTGTCCACTATCTAGCTGTTGAGCTGACAGGACGATTATGACGACCATTGGTTTCGAATCGTTGTTGGATCATATATAATTTGAAGATGAAATGGCAAACCTTACTGAAGAAAGAAAATGTCAAAAGAGCGAGAAAATATATGGATCCGTTTGCTTTCCCTATAGTTCTAGTTTTGTAGCGTCCCTATTGAAAACCACATTAGTTTTTAGAAATACGGTTTTAAAGTTAAACTGGATGGAACCGATTGAATTGAGTGGCTTCATTTTGGAAGACTGTAACCCAAGAACTGTTGGAGAAATCCAAATGAAATTTTAGTGTGTCATTTTCAGATATATAAGCTATAGAAATATGACGCAATTTATTATTATTATTTTTTTTTGTTAGAATCGCTGAAAACTAATCAAACGTATTCAAAAAGCTCTAAATGAATTAATATCAACGAGACGGATCTGAAACAACTCTATCAACCATCATACACGGCGAAATGTATGTACATACTTACATTCCTCCATTGAGTCATCTCGAAGCACATTAGCGCGCTACTTTTCTCAAGCGTCAGACTGCTTGGCGGCAACGCAACTCAAACAAATGATGAAAGCTGATTACTGAATCATTGGCTGGGAGCCGATCTTCGGGCGCAATTTGGAACCGCTTTGTCTAACTATCAGTTATATGTTGGTATGTAAGGGCAAATGTGAATGCAAGTGCAAACAATCTGACTTCCATATGCAGGCAAACAACTTGCCGCACTTGCAACACAAATGTACTACAGCAACTGCGGACGGCCGCGGCAACGCCATCAAAACACAATTTAGCGATTTTACCAATATGCGGCGCATTGAGGCATGCCATTCATTACATTTAATCATCCATCATCGCTTTACAGAAATGCCAACAGATGGATCCACACACACACACACACACATGCGCACAAGCATAGCGGCAACGGTGTGTGTTTATGGGCTCATGCGGCACACCTGAGTGCGCACTGCGAACGCTTTTGTTGTTTGCGCCTGCGCACAGCGCAATATCTATAATTGCGCAGTGAAAAATGAGCGAAGACGGAAAAAAAAACGCAGAAAAGAAAAGAAAAGAAAAGATTTATTGAAAATTACACCCGTTCGCGGCGGACGGGGCAGCACTAAGCGTGTAAGGAAGTGAGCGCGCTGGCAAGATGCCGCAGTTAATGAAGAAATTTCACAAAAGCATTTAAAGAAAACGCAACTACAACAAAAAGAAAACGACAACAAAAGCAACAACTTTACTTTAATGAGAAAATTTGAGCGACAAGCCAGGTCTGCAACAACAAAACAAACAAGCCAACAATACAAAGCCACCAACAGCAGTAGTAACCAGTGTGTAGTAGTGGGGGAGCGGTGGTTCGGAAATGCCGACAATTCGTCATCATCAGCGGCTGTACGAATCATTAGCGTTTGAAAAGGATATGCGCGGCTCCCAAGCCACGGCGGCTGTCATTCATCGGCTTGAATTGAGTTTATGTGTCGGGCAATGCTTGTTTTGTGCTTCCTGTATAGATTTCAGTTCACTCACTACCTGTTGCCTGCTGACTGTGGAGCCGATCTTGCCACAGGCACTCACTACTTGCGCTGGGGTTGCAATTTATAAGGATTTGTGCTAATATGTATCTGATAAAAAATCTACTTTTTTGGGTTCTATTGTGTTCCCATATATTTGAGTATTGGTAGATTGCTCTACTTTGATTGGATTATCCCCGTTTGATTCACAATTTTGGCTAAGAAAACTAATATGACTTTTCCGATTTTTCTTTCTCGCAATTGTGTATGGAATTGAACCGCGACTCCTTGATTCATACATAGAAAAAAAATCTAAGCGACTTCAGTCTCACATCTAAAATGTTCATTGGAAGCATTTTATTCTTTTTTTCGCGAGCTTGACTTCCTTCCTTCTTGACTTTCTATTCAACGCAACAAGACTAGTATAAATATGATAATCACTCTCAAGTTAGTTCCAGTTATCGTCGGGTTAGAAAGCTGCTGTATAAGACGGATATGTTTTATTGGAAATTCCGGGGAAAATCCGTTACAACAACAAAACGCTCCCTCTTAAGTTACCGACTCGTCACTGAACGAAGTTTTAATCTTAACTCATATACCCCATACATTGCTGCCCCAAGTTGCCTCCTAAGAAAGAGTCTTCGAGCTACAAATATACTAATAATTTTATGTCAAACAGAGCTCATTATATTCTCGCAGCAAAGTTGCTAAGGAGAGTATTATAGTTTTGTTCACATAACGGTTGTTTGTAAGACCTAAAACTAAAAGAGTCAGATATAGGGTTATATATACCAAAGTGATCAGGGTGACGAGTAGAGTTGAAATCCGGATGTCTGTCTGTCCGTCCGTCCGTCTGTCCGTCTGTCCGTCCGTGCAAGCTGTAACTTGAGTAAAAATTGAGATATCATGATGAAACTTGGTACACGTATTCCTTGGCTCCATAAGAAGGTTAAGTTTGAAGACGGCCCACTGCCACGCCCACAAAATGGCGGAAACCGAAAACCTATAAAGTGTCATAACTATGCCATAAATAAAGATATTAAAGTGAAATTTGGCACAAAGGATCACATTAGAGAGGGGCATATTTGGACGTAGTTTTTTTGGAAAAGTGGGCGTGGCCCCGCCCCCCACTTAGTTTTTTGTACATATCTCGGAAACTACTATAGCTATGTCAACCAAACTCTACAGAGTCGTTTCCTTCAGGCATTTCCATATACAGTTCAAAAACGGAAGAAATCGGATAATAACCAAGCCCACCTCCCATACAAAGGTTATGTTGAAAATCACTAAAAGTGCGTTAACCGACTAACAAAAAACGTCAGAAGCACTAAATTTTACGGAAGAAATGGGAGAAGGAAGCTGCACCCAGGCTTTTTTAAAAATTGAAAATGGGCATGGCGTCGCCCACTTATGGACCAAAAACCATATCTCAGGAACTACTCGACCGATTTCAATGAAATTCAGTACATAATATTTTCTTAACACCATGATGACATGTACGAAATATGGGTGAAATCAGTTTACAACCACGCCTTCTTCCAATATAACGCTATTTTGAATTCCATCTGATACCTTCTCTGTATAATATATACATTAGGAACCAATGATGATAGCGGAATAAAACTTTACACAAATACGGTATTTGAAAAATATGTAAATGACGGATAATGAAATCTCGATTATCACTTTATCATGCGAGAGTATAAAATGTTCGGTAAAATGCCCTTCCTTACTTGTTTTCTTACAAGTTCTTGTTTTATGAACCCTACTATAAGTGTGGCAGTCAAAAATACTACTGTGATCAAATTTGAAGGTGAATTTTGTCTATTTCATTTCCTTCAAATTGATCTCCTCCCGCTGCAATATACTTATGCCAACGAATTTTCCAGTTATCATAGCACTTGTAAAACTCTCCGTCGTGATGTCCATCAGAGCCTTCTTCGATTCAGCTTTTATATCCTCAATTGAGTCAAAACGGTGTCCTCGGAGTGGTCATGTGAATTTGCTGAATAGCCAGAAGTTACACGAAGCTAAATATGGCGAATGCGGTGGTTGCAGCACGATATTAGTTGAAAAAGTGACGAAATGAATAACCAATGCAGTATGAGATGGTGCATTATCGCACTTCTTTGCTCAATAAATTCAGACATAGTAAAAGTCGAAGAAGAAGGGAAGTAAGCATGAGAGAGGCTTTGGAACACCGTTTCTGCTACTGTCTGGCCTTATCTAGAACTCGGCTTGGAGTGCTCGAATGAATCCCAAGCGAAAAAGCTTTTAAGAATAGCCGAACATGCATTAAAACACTGGAAGTCTCCTCCACAAGAATCAAACTGCAAACAACTTTAGAAAAAAGCAGACTACAAGAGTTCACCTGCCACAAGTTTTTACAAAAAAAAGCTCAGATAGACCATGGAACTAGCCAAACAAGTTTGGGAAAGAACTCAGCTGTTTAAGTACTTTAAGTACTATGGAAAACAGTTAAAAAAGTTAAGTAAGAGTAAGTTCGTCTAAGTTGGTATAACTAAGTTTTGGCCTCAGTGGGTGTTTAACTTAAAAAGCTAGACTTTTGACTGAAATGATCTACAGAAAACTTAGTTTGAAAGCCCAATCTGATTCAATGGCGTGGTGACTGATTCATAATGTCCTTCAAATTCTTATGAGACTCTTGAAGTAAAATTTAGAATATTAGATAAGAAAAACTGTAGTTTTAGATCGACAAAAAATTTGAATTCTTTAGGGAAGATTATACGTATACATTTCCAACAAATTCGGTAGATCTATGAACTCTTCGAATTTATATAAAAACTTTAAAGTTCAGCGGATGATGTTTGTGTTTGACTAATTTCACCTATTATACAGGTGTTTTAAGGGTTTCAATATCAAACCCTCTAAAATTCAGGGCTCTACTTTTCATCTGAGTTTGACAAGATAATCGGACCTTTCGTCCTTCTTCTTGAAATCAGATCTTTATATGGTATTTCGACTAATATGGAAATATTCCAAGAATTAATTTCGTCAGGTAACACCTGAACCTTCAGAAAAAAAACGTGATGATTTTATATATAGATTCTCAAAAACCAAAGATTTGTTAAACTATATTTAAGCAACTTACATCTTTACTAACCCTTAGCAAATAGAATTTTTCACCTAGATATAATTACAAGACGGCTGAAGGCCTCGTAGCCAGTGCTGCGTTTATGTATTTATATAATAATATCATACTGCGTTCATAAATATATAGTATGTGTGTTCATATGTCCTTTGTACTAAAATTTGGCATAACTTCTTCCTATCATCTCAAGTTGAGGAAGAGTTTACCTTTTCGAAATGTTCATGAGACAAAAATGTCAACTGACTTAATATAAACACATATATTCCTATACATATCTACATATATGTGTACTCATATCCCTCTGAGTACTTCTTGGGTCGTTGGTTCGGGTCAAGTCATGCAGGCCAGATCCATATTAGCCAAAGCAGCAATAACACTAACAACAACAAGCCAATCATAGCAGCAAAAATGCTTGCAAACGACCGGCGTCGCTCACTGCAGTATTTCTGATTGTTCGACTGCAAGGCGCGCTGACATATTTTTGTGCTCTGGATGCAGTGTAGTGAACATCGTCCCACTTTTCATGCAAAAATACCGAAATTAAGGAAGACGCAAACGTACAACCAACCAAAAATAGTAGTTAGCCACAAAAATCATTAATTCATTGCAAACTACATAGGTCGCATTTGATTTCAAATTGGTTATTCCACAGAAAACTGTTCTAAACGATATAAAGCGTAAAACAAAACGTAAGGCATTTCAATATTTCACCGAAAACGAACGCTGCATCATTAAATTACATAAATTTTTACATAAAAATAAAATTGTGACCTCGGTAAGCCATAATCGTTGCCAGAGGAAGTGAGGGTGCTTCTAATTTCTAGTACTTTCTAACTGTAACAGATGAAGAAAAGTCACTATCAGATACCACCATCGAAGCGGTCAATTGACTTGGCCATTTCGTGAGATAACATGTTCACCAAACTTGGTTTTCAATAAATCGTTTGTGACATTCGCTTTGTGGCTTGTGGCCAATTCCAAAAATATTTGGTTATGATTGATCGATTACCATTCACAGTCACGTGCCGGTCTTGATCATCACGGAAGAAGTACGGCCCAATGACGCCGCCGCCCCATAAACCGCACCAAACCGTGTGACGTGTTACCAATAAAGCATATTTTACTTATTGAAATTTTTCCACTAGACTCTCAATTGTTGATCTGACAGAACGATTATAATGACCATTAGTTTCGACTCGTTGTTGGATCGTATACCTTTCCATGATGTAATGGCAAACCTTACTGAAGAGAAATGTCAAAAGAGCGAGAAAACATAAGGAGTCGTTTGCTGTCCCAATTGGAACTACAAACCTAATCTTCTCCCACGGAGCCACCTTACTAAGCATTACTTCGTGGGAGTGATAAGACATTTAAGTCTCCTCTATGGCACGAAATGGCGGACGCCTACTCTGCTATATACTATATGTTTATGTCATGATTGATGCTGCCGCTAGGCTGCAAGCTTTCAAGTTCTCAGTGGACTGACTCATGAGTATCGTCAAAGTTCCCACTGTACTAAACCGAGTGTAGTTTTAAGTTTTTCCCTTGTACTTGAAAAGCGAGGGCAATAAAATAATAAATGCTCAGAATCTTCAAAGTACTCTGAACATGTCGGACAATTCGAACTAATGTCGTGCTGGAATCTGAACAGGCAGCTTCTAAAGCACTCATGTCCACTTAGTATTTGGGTAAAGTAGAAATCCAGATCCCCACGTTGTCTCTCGATCCACAAACGGATATCCGGTATCAGTCTGTAGGTCCATCGTCCTTGGAGTGAGGTTAGCTTTTGACTTTCTCTTCTCTTTTAGCTCTTATAGATAGCTCTTTTAGCTTGTATACTTGTATTCGTCACTCTGGATATCGATTGGCATCATATTGGCTATTACTTAAGCAGCATCACTTGATATTGTTTGGAAAGCACTGATAACTCTTAGTGCCGGCAGCCTGTGCACTGTGCTTATTTCTTTGGCATATGCTTTGATGCCTAGCCCCTGCATCCATATTGGAGCCGCATATAACACAACCGATCTCTTTACCTGTGGGAGTAAAAAAACGCCGGCTGCAACGCATGCAGCCTTTATTTGTCATCAGTCTTGATGAGGCGTTCAGGATATTCGCTTTACCTGCACTAGGTGATCCTTAAGTTTGAGCCTTGAGCTGACTGTGAATAAATCTCGCACTCCCCTACGGTGAGAGATATACTTTTTTCCACTTTTTAGTACTATGAGCAAGACTTCTGTTGTTTTACTCAGCCAGTGCTAAACTCATTGAGGAAAACTATTGGCGTAGACAGTTTATGCACTCATTGTCTTTGCTCCGGAGATCATCTAGGTATTTAGCCACTACTACCACAATAAGTTCGTCTGCGTATGCAATTAATTTAACGACTTTAGGTTTGTGTCTCCTTAGCACCCCATCATACAATAGGTTTCATAGAAAAGGGTCTAGAACTGAGCCTTGCGGTACTCCACTCTAAATAGAGTAGCTCATGGTGCCTTCATATGTATCGAATAATAGTCGCCTGTTTGCAAAATAACTTATAACATACAGAGCCTTGATTATGTTTGTCCACTTCGCTGAGTTGAAGGCATTTTTCACATCCAGGGTGATCACCGCGCAATTTTTTTTTGTTCCGCCTTTCTATCGCTTTCCATTTACTGCGCATTTCGTAGAGTAAACGACTTCGTATAGTGCGTCAATGGTGAACCTCTTTTTCATAAAGCCATATCGTCTTCCTGATAATCCGCCAGCTATCTGGATTGCTAACTCCAAGCGGTTTCTTACTATGCTTTCGTACTCTTTGCCAATTGTGTCAAGCATTTGAAAAAAGTTCCTCCGGAGGCTTTTTGATTGAGGAAGTAGAACCAATCTCTGGAGTTTCCATGGGTCGAGAAATATATCTTATTTTAAGTACGTTTTGGATATTTTCACGAACAAGTCTAGTTTCAAAGACATGGCTTTCATGCATGGCATGCTTTGCTGCTTTTAATTTTTCCGGCTATGGCTAATATTTCTTCTTCACTAATTAACAGTGGTGACTCTACGACTTCGGTTCGGGGCGTGGCAGTAGAAATAAGGTGGTGTTTTGGAAACAAAGTTTCGACGATATTTCTTATAAAAAAATACGGTTTTAGGTTGATGTGACTTGTTTTTGAAATTTGACTTTGCTTGCTTCCTCGCAGAATTTTTCAAAACAGTTCTTTTTACTGCGGCCAACGGCTGACTTCAAGAGCTTCTTCTAACTTTTAAATATATCTGTCTATCTATATGCCTACCAATCCCTCAGTTTATGAGGAATCCAAATAAAATTTTGTCGGAATCGCTGATGTCATACTCAATCCTTATATGGAAACTTTTTTTATTGGACAAGCTATCTTCACGAAAACTGGCTGAGATAATTATCCAAGGCAACGGTACAATCTCCCAAGAATTTTTTCAGATCGAACCGTTATAGCATATAGCTGTCATACAAACTGAGCTTTCAGAATCAAGTACTTATAAGGTAAAATTTTTTATTTGGCAAGATATCTCCACGAAATTTCGGCTGAGATCATCTCTCAACGCAATGTTACAATCTTCAAATTTTTTTCAGATCGTACCACTATAGCATATACATACATACATATGTAGCTGCCATACAAACAGACAAAACTAAGTCGTGATAAATTCCTTTTATACCTTTGTATACTATGATAAATGCAACTGTGAAGGGTATAATAGCTTCAATGTAGAAAATTAACGTTTCCTGCTATTTTAGTAAGATTTTCTACCAATTTTGCCTGATTACCCCTTAAGTGTACAAACTCAGCATATTTATAATGTTTTACCTCCGAATATTAAAATATACATATTTAGTATATACATATGTATATGAATTTGTTTATGTATTGAAAAATTTGCCCCCAGACTAACGTTGTTATACGAAAATTCCGAGTAAAGTAAAGGGAGACTTGAAAAATTACTGAAGCTGCAGCGCGTCTTCCGCCTCAAACACATACTTTTAGCACACACTGTATGTACATATGTATGCATATGTGTGCGTTTAATGTACTGCTATGGGGCAAAAGCAATTTCATTTTAAATTACAAGCATGCATAGGTTGCTGCACAGCTTCTTCACAGCCAGACACAGTTTATGCAACAACCGTTGGCCAGCCGAAAGGACATTGCAGACGCCAACTGAACTGAGGGCCAATGCAAGTACAGTAAGCGGAGCTGGTCAGCAGTAAACCAGGCATGTGTGCGCATATGTGAGTATGTATGTAAGGTTGTATGTGCTGGGTGCCACCAGTGTCCGCATGACATAAGCATGCCAACGAAGTAGCAAAAGTTCATGCAACTCGCTGGCAGAGCAAAAGAAAATTCATATGAAATTCAGCTACATTTGCACACAAACGCAAATATTTCTAGCTTTATACATACACATATATGTGTACAAGCGTTGACTCAATTGAAGTTGCAACTATGCAAAGGGACTTCGAAAGTCTGCAACATTTGCGATGCCTTGTGAATTTCATATGCAACCGAAAAAAGGCCCAAGGTAATTTCATGGCGAAGCCTTATCATAAGCAATACATACAGCACACATACACATATTTATATATATACCTCGCTTTTGGCCTGCAGCACTCACATACACTTACACACACGCAGGTGACCACCTCATTCTATTCTATTCTCTCATGTCCTGCCATGATCCTTGCTACTTCCAAGCCTGTGCACCTTGTCTGCTACTTCGGTCTGAAAAAATCACTTTACTGCTCCTGTGCAACTTAATTTAAGCACATGTACCGTTAACTCAATACTATTTCGCCTCAAACTTGGACAAAGCTTGACTTTCATTTTGTCAAACCTTCGAATATCATAAAACATTCACTTTCATGTTGCAAAATAATCAAAAAATAAAAAACTTATTTAGAATTACTATTTGCCTGCCATCACTGCAGTGTTGCCCATTTTCTATGCACATTATTTTCATGTATGAAAGCTGGACTATTGTCATAACTCCTGTCTGGCCTTTTTTGGTCAGCTTCGTAGGCTTCTACTGTGCTTGATGGCATTAAAAAGTGAATTTTGCTTGAGTGCCACAAAATGTTGCAATAACAGTACATTTTTCAAGATTTACGTGAGTTATCTTTTGCATTAGATGTCTGTTTCCCTGGCAGTTTATGAGCGCAAACAATTGATTGATGAAATTTGAAAACGGAACTTTATATGTAGAACATATTTTTTTGAGGTGGTTATTATTACGGGTAGTTTAGGTGAGGTTAAGTTACACTGACTGGCTTTCACGCTATACGTAGACCTAAACATCCTTTGTAACGCCAGTTGGAACAGAACATCAATGCCTTTTTTGAATTTTAATAGAGACTTGATATCTAATTCAGACACTTCTTCCAGTCCCTTGAGCTGTGAAACTCCTAGATATATAAGACGAGTTCCTAGATAAGGCCGAACCTAAGCAGAGAATTTGTTCCAGCGTTTATCTCATGCCTACTTCCCTGCACTTTTTATATGCGTCATCGTTAATAATGCCCCGACGGCTCACACATAATGTCATTAAGTTATGACCTGTGATTAGACCAACAACCGTCCTGCAGTCTTTTCTAGACCGCGTGTGGAGAAAACGTGCGTGTTTTCCTTCCGCTCCTTACCACATGATCTTGGCGATCCTGCATATCCCTAAGGCGTTACTTCTCACCCTTCGTACCAACTGTTTCCTGTAAGATATTTTAATGGCAGCAAACCACCACAGCAGAGCACCGTAAAGTAAGATTGACTTCACCACCGTACTCTATCATTGTCCTCGGTTTGGAAGTATAAGGCAAAAGCTGAAAACCACACCACAAATTTGACTGCATTTATAGACGAGTTCTCTATAAAATAGAGAAATATGTTAGCGAGGCGTCAGCTTAAATTTATGTTAAGATTGAGATCTTTGCAACAGATTAGGCCTCAGTCAGTCCGTACAATAGAGGAGACTTAGTCCAGTGGTCCAGTGAAAGAGACATGACATGGGAGTAGGTTAGGTTTAGCGGATTAAAGTTCCGCATTCCGGCTTTCGATGCTTCCTTCTACTATAACAAAAGACCGCCGTATCCTTTTACATGCGTGGAGAGCACTACTTTCTATTTTTACTCTTTTCTCTACATTGAATTCCTACGTCAATTTGCTGTTCAAAATCACTTCTAAATACTTTCTACGATCCTTAGAAGTTAACTCTACCAGGCGGTTCCATGATGGGATCTTGCACCTTTTTGTAAAGAATACCACTTCCGTCTTGGTTTTTTTAGGTCTTTACTTCCTGGTTAGCTAATACTGCCTATTGGTATATGATTTTAGAACACCATTCAACACTCTTCTAATTGTGTCTGAGAACTTGCTCATCACTAGTGTAGCTGTGTCGTCTGCATAAGCTATCAGTTTTGGTATTCTTTTGTCCAATTTTCGCAGAAGCTTATTTGCTCGAAGTGACCACAGGAGAGGCGACAGTACACCCCCTCTGAAGAATTCCTGTTCGCGTTAATCTGAGCAATCTGGCTTCGTTCCATTCTGCAATCTTCCTGTAGTTAAGTAGAGTTTTAATCCATTCTATGATGACGGGCTCTATATTGGCAGCTTCGGGACTATTAACGATTGTGCCATTATAGACATTATTAAAAGCTTATTTGCTATTGATTACTAGTTTTTCTCCATCCTATGAAGATAACTTTGATGGGAAAATAATTGAAAATCTCAGAATTACTCTTGTAGAACAGTCATGGGGAAATAGGTCAACTTAAAAAGGGATAAGACTGCTTAGATCAATAAAGCAAGTTACATCAAGTCGACTTCGGAAATACTTATAACTATTATGAAACTTTAAAGAGTCTTCGAGATCTAATAGAAAACTGCAATAAATATCATAAAATATATCCAGATCTCTCCGCTAGCAAAGAAGGATTTAAAAATTGCATAAAATATTTGTATTGTTAGAGCCACTTTTAACAAAATTAATATTTAAACTCACTCAACCTTAAAGAGTGCATGAATCACCGCTGTGAACCCCCTGCCACAAGCGTTCACCTCCTTACTATTTAAAATTCACTTAAGCTCCGCCAGAATCACATTGTTAGCTGCGAAAGCTCTGAGGAAATGCACTAGAATGCGACTAGCAAGGCAAACGCAGCTGCAACACGTGAAATCCCGCAACGCCACGGAAATCAGAGGGGAAGAGCATATGACAAAATCCAGATTGCGACGGATAAGATGAACTGGAAGATGAAAATGGCGCTGAAAATGGCTGTTGCCCGGTTGGATGCTGCAGTCAGTGACTGCAGCGATGGCGTTGACATGGAAGCTGGTGAAATGTTGGAGCTGGATGACAACATGTTGTTGGCAGTGGATAAAAATAAATGCGCTCAACTCAAATCTAATAAAGGGTGATCAAATAGTGAGGACGGAGTGTCTTATGGAAAGTGTATGCGAGATCGGTGTAACAGACGTTCTTAGGAAGACGTCTAGGAGATCTGACATTTTAGCTTATATTTCATTGGAGCGGGGTCTACATCTGTAGAAAGAACTTGAGGATCACAGATAACTTCAATATCCGAAAGATCTATTCGGTTCGATTTATAACCAATATTATTAAGCATTCCTTATTTCAAAATTGAAAAGGAAACCCTATGATTTGAATTGGTAACCGATTTCTTTTTGTTTGAAACCATGTTTTGCCCTTTAATAGAGAGAGTTTGAAGTAGAATCGGCGTCGAGCTTGGACTTGGACGGTGACTTTGGATCCAGATTTTTGCTAGGTCGTATTAGAGGAATTATAGAAACCAAAAGATAGTGTACATGTGACCTGGACCTGAGTATGCCAAGTTTACAAAAAGTTCGAAGTCATTAGATAAAAACAGGTAATAGATACAGCACTATAAGACTTTCTATTAATACCTACATCCACAAGGTTTCACAGTTTGGGAAAATTTATTGTATATCATCACCGTCTTATATGTAAAAGCAACCGAGTTTCAGATGTTCCATACCCAACAAAAAATAGAGATATCTGAACTTTGATTCCAACCAGGTCAGGCTAACTGTGGTGTTGAACTGTTTAGTCGAAGAGACAGAAACCCATATTGTAGTCTTCTTCTGACTCCGACTTCTCCCTTTTGGCTTCTACCTTCTTTTCAGCAGCAGCGCCAGCACCAGCAGCTGGAGCAGAGTCAGCAGCAGAAGCAACATACTTACTTACATACACCCTCCAACAGGTCAAGCTAGTTGCCCGGGATTCTATGAGATTTATGGATCTTAAAAAACTGCGACGGTTTTTATGCCGTCCACATCATCCTCTAAACTTCAACGAACCACACAGTCGGAACGGTCTTGAGATCTTTATAAGTTTCAGAGCTCGTAAGAGCACCGTATATATTCTAAAGACCGCTTGATAGCTGCTTCAATACTTAACAGATAAGCCAAGGGGATTTTTTGACCAACGCTCTCAACCAATCACCCTATTCAACATCTACTTCAAGTATGTGTGTGCAACAGACACGTGGCATGCGATATTTTTCTCCATTTGCAGACGCTCACGCTGCCTGTTGAAGACACCCAATCTGCTTGCAACAACAAATGCGACAACCACAACAACGACAGCAAGAAAAAGACCGACTAAACTGCCGCAAAGGCAAAAAAAGATAGTTAGGAGCTCTAAGAACCCAAAGTGCAATGGCAACAGCAGCAATGACATTTGAGCCAACAACGGAAGCTGCCGCCTGGCTGCCACTAGCTGCCTTGCACATTGTTTCAGCGCAGTCGTTTGCCACTGCTGTTGCTGTATTTCGTATATTTGTTGTATTTCGCGTCCATTGCATCTGCACGTCGTGGCAATTGCCACAAGCAGGCATTGCATGTCGCCACATAGTCGCGGTGGACGTGTCAGTGGCAGTTGCAGCTGTAAATGCAGATTTTTTTCTTTCCCTTTTCTATCTCGTCGCTGCAATCGAAACCAAGTAACTGTGTGTATGTATGTGCGTGCGTGTTGTTGTGCGCTTGGATTACACGCTTAAAAGCTGTGCATACCTTGTTGCCGGCTTCAAGAACCTGCCCTTGTTGCAAGGCCACTTCGATGGAATTAGATGCGCTGCGTTGAGTGTTGCCGTGTATCGACGACGACAAGGTAGGTAGGTAGTAAATGACTGCTAACGAAATTTAATATGATTTGCAGTGATTCCCAAATGATGTGAATTGGAGACTGAAGGCAGTAAGAAATGTTTAATAAAAGTACAAAATGTAATATATTGTTACCTAAAATGCAAAGCAATGTGTCATAAAAAAAATTTTAAATCGTTGTCAGATGTAATAACCTATATATAACCGTTTTATAACGAAAACTCTATTTTTTTTTCAATATGATTGTATGATAACCAATATATAACCACTTTATAACTACTTTATAACCAAAACTTAAATTTTGTGTGTGAGTGATAACCAATATGTAACCAATATATAACCACTTTATAACGAAAACTCTAATTTTGTTTCAATACAATGCGATAACCAATAATTTTGTTTCTAATTTTGTTTAAATATTATTAGTGGTTAATTTTGTTTCTATGATTATATCGTAACCAATAAATAACCGCTTTATAACTACTTTTACCAAAACTTAAATTTTGTTGTCAGTTATAATAACAATATATTATTTTTTTCAATATGATTTTATGATAACCAATATATGACAAAACTTAAATTTTGTTTCAATATTATGTATTAATCGTTATTTCTTTTTTAAAATATGTTGTTACGTTATTTGCATTTTAGGTGACGATATGTAAAATTTTGAAATATTTGAGGTTATGAGATGCTTCGAAATTGTTTTTCGTAATGCCTCACATTACTATTAAACTCAATCTTGAAAATAATTAACTCATCTCTTTTCAATAAGGTATTCACTTTCGATCGTAGAAACTTCCAAAAGTATGACAAAATATCTTCAATGATTCGTTCAAGCCCTGGATCCATGGATCCATCGTTTTTCCGTGAGCTCGATAAGCGCTAGCCAACAAACGGAGCTTCCGGCTGCGATTTCCTTTCAGCCCAGAGTGAATCGTAAGATGTTCCCTTGACTACTTGCTTTTAGCCATTAGCCACGCGGTGCAGCAAAATATTTTATCGGACGCTGTTTGCGAGGTGGAGTCATCTCTCTCCTCTATTGCCCAGTTTTTGCTAAACTAAGATTGAAATATCTCGTTGGACACACGCTCGGCGAACCTAGTAAAGCGGATGGGATTAATATGAACCGTCTTAATAAACTTATGGTTACCTCAAATCGTCGATCTATGAGGATTTGGTGATACATTTTAGGAGTATTTGGTTATCACAAAAGACCAACGTTCACAGCTCTCTATAAATAGGATCAAGCCTAAGGACCAACCAAATCAAATTCTCAAAGATCATTAAGGACAAAACTCTTTAACTCTGATATAGTTTGTTCAATTGACTATTCTCTAACACTCCCGTATCGAACACAGCTTTAGTTTGAGCAGTCGTATATATTTCTGGCGCCTTATGCCATCCGTTCTAACTTTATATCAATTTCTTTTTGCTTTACTCTATGACCTAGTTTTATTTCTACAGACTTTTTTTGTGTTTAGGCTCTTAAAAAACTGCTTTTAATCCATTTCCGTTTATGGCTGGTTAAGCCAGCTATGGCTTTATACAGAAAACTGAGCCTTATCTCGGAGTCCAACACCGGTTATCTTCAATAGTTTACTTTAAACTTTTTTATGGGGCATCTGTTGCTAATTCTAACCCTTGAAATCCACCTATTCAATATCTTTCTCGGAGATCGGTTGCTTGTTTTAATTCTTTGGACATTATAAATCTTTCTTGAGAGTCAGAAACAAATTCAGCATATAATAAACTCTTCTTCATCTACAGAAGATCGCCACCGAACCTAGCATAATCTTTGAGACAAAGTTACAGATTTTTTAAAACAGATCTCTAGTTTTTGTCGACTGGAGGTTAATGCTTCTGAGATTACAAACTTCTGCCTTAAGGCTAGTCTCTTACTGAACTACTCTTCTAATTAAGAGAGTTTTTATGTCACAGTATCTTTGCCTTCACAAAGTCTTCAAAAGTTTGAAAGAATAAGATGTTTTATTACTTTTGGGGTCCATGCTGCAATCGGTTCGAATAATTTGAATTAATCTTAAGATTCTCAATAAAATCTTCGGAAAATTAAGTGTTTTATTGTGGGTTTACAACTGTCATTTTTAAGCAAATTGTTAATAAATACAATAAGTTTAAAGTAAATGTCTTCTCAGGTGTACCAACAGAATTTTCGTGGGTACAGTGGGTCGAAAAATATTGGGTCTATGAAAATGTTTATAATTTAATTAAGTATATTCAAGAGAAATTATTTCAGATGTTTGAAATTAAATATTTTGTTATCAATAAACTAAAAGAAAGAGCAAATATTTTTTTAAAGCAAAAATAATAATATTTTTAATAAAAAAATTTTTGAAAAAAATGTAAAAAAAAAAATATTTTTAATTTTTTTTTATATAAATTTGCTTTAATTGAATATCAGTATCATAACCTAAAATGTTTTGTAAATGCCTTCTCAACTGTAGAAATAGAATTTCGTGCGTACAGTGGATTCAAAAAGTAATGGCTCTATTAAAAAAAATAACATTTAATAAAAATTTTAGAGAAATCATATTAGAAGTTTGAACTCAAATAATATTTATGAATTAAAAGAAAAACTAATTAATTTGTTTATAAAATTTTATTTTGTTAAATAAAATAAATAAAGTTAATATTAAAAAGAATTAATTTTTGTTAAAAAAAATAATTAAATTATATTCAATTTTTAGTAAAAAAAAATTAATTAGATTGAATTTTTATTTAAAAAAAATATAAAAACAATAAACTAAAGTTTTTTAATACAAAATTTTGTCAAAAAAATTTAATTAAAAAATTTTGTAAATTTTCAAAAACATGTGTAAAGTAGATTTAATTGTATATACAGTTGTAAACACCATAACCTAAATATTCTGGTAATTTTTGTGAATTTAAACAAAAATGTATTAAATTTATATAAAAAAAAATTTATGAATTAAAGAAAAACTAACTAGATTTTTTTATAAAAATGTTTCTATTAAAAACAAAGTTAATTAAATCTAATTTTTATTACAAAAAAAAAAACAGTTAATAAATTTTTTTTAATAAAATATTTTGTTAAAAAAAAAAAAATTTGTAATTTTTATTCGAAAAATACATGTATGTAAGTATTCTTTAATTGCATATGTATCTAGTTGTAAGGACCATAACTTCAATATTTTGATAATTTTTTAAATTTGTTTCAAAAACTTATTATTTATGAATTAAAAGTAAAACTAATTAGTTTTTTAGTTTAATTAAATAACTGTATTAAATTAATATAAAAAAATATTTTTTATTAAAAAAATATATACATTAAATAAAGTTTTTAATAAAAAATGTTGTTAAAAAATTTTAATTAAAAAAAAATAAAAAATAAATTAATTGAACTTAAAAAAATTAATTTTTTTAATAAAAATTAAAAAAAAATTATAGTTGTAAGCACCATAACCTAAATATCATGAATAAATGTATTTTCAAATAGATCAACAAAAAATTGGTGAGGACAGTGGGTGTAAAAAGTATTGGGTCTATCAACAATTAAAATTATGTAATAATATGGTATATTCAAGAGAAATAATTTTAGAAATTTTTAATTTAATCTTCCATTTATATAAAATTGGAAAAAAATACTTAAATTTTTGTAACAAACAAATTTTTTGTCACCTTCAAAAGAAGGATTTGCTAAAATTGTCTATAAATAACCTAACATTAAAATATTTAATCAAATTTTATAAACCAAAAATGTATATCATTACACTCAAAACTCGCACACGCTCCATAATTCCTCATTAGCACAGCAGTTAGAGGCGGTTCCCCGTTATTTGTGTACCCCTGTCGCATTGGCACTCAAGCATTCTTAGGCATATTTGCTCAGTTACTTAGCATACGCTTAGCTTTAGGTACACGCTTAAGTACAAATAAACATATTTACACACGCACACTCACACATTTGCATGGGCACATGAGTATTACATATACATATATATTAAGTAAGTATGTACATAGTATATGTGAGTTTAAGTAATGTACACCAACAACGAACGAATGCTGGGCGGCAAACTCGCGAGGCTGCCTCCCCACTTCCTCGCCTCCTGCTGCTTATACATAAATATATGTACCAGTATATTAACACACACATGCTTCAATTAAGCGCACAAGCTTACTCAGTCCATCGAAAACACTCACACACACACACTTTTGCACGAGCAAAGTTGAACCACACGCGCTCGAGCTAAAACACAAGCTGGCTTAAATATCTGGCAAACTTTTTTCCCTATTTCATTTTTTTAGTTTTATTCACTTTTTATTTGTTGTTGTTGGTCGTTGCGTTCCGGATTTGTTGTTGCCAATAGCCCTCACATTTTCTGGTGTTGTGTTTGCTTTTGCTTTACTTTGCTTAGTCTTCTTGTTGTTTACTTCTTAGATTGCTTTTAAATTACTTTCGCCATATGATAGCATACATATGTATTCTACATTACTTAAACACATACATATAAATATACGTATATATCGTCAGCTAAAATGCAGAACAACGTATCATCAAAAAAATCAAAATTGAGTTTTTTATTACATATACATAAGTATGTAGTATGAAATTTCTGCTTCCGCTGTCAAATATAACCCATACATAACCAATATATAACTAATATATAACTATAAAAATAACCCATATATAACCATTTATAACCAAAACTCAAATTTTGATTCCATTTGAGTGATTTCTATTCTATCGCTTTTTCTTCCTTAACTATGAAAAGTGATCTTATGTTATTTTGCATTTTAGGTTATTATATGTGCTATATACTATATATGTACATATGCATATACATACATACATGTACTTATACTTGTATATCTACTTGCCTCCACGTGTAAAATAATTCATATGTAGAAAGGTCCAGCGTGCCTCACCTCGCTTATGAAACTGCTTCGCTTGGCTTTAGATGCTTTGGCAATGTTTTAAGCGCTAGGCAACGTGTCAGCAAGAAATCTTGTTGTAATAGGGTTACCATACTGCGTAAAAGATTTTGAAATCTTAAAATATAATGTCACTAAAAACTATCTAGTTTGAGTTATTAGCTTCGAAGTTCCTGAACTAGGCTGGGTCTTAGGTCAAAGGGTTTAAAAAACGCGTTGTTGAAATGATTTCGCTAAGCTTGGCTGCTGAGCCTTCATTCTCGTTGTGAATTAGGCCAATAAGTCAATCACGGTCAAGCTATAAAATGAAGGCACAATATCCAGGTGAAATGTCTCTGAGTTTTCGGCCCACAAAATCGATAGTTTACGATGAGTTGCTTTAGGTAGTCCCTCAAAGCGGCCAAATAGGTGTACTTATTGAGCTTTGACCCTGTGTAATGAATTCGTGATGATAACCATCAATTTCCGTTCCCACGCAGTCAGTTCTACGTAACCGGAACGAACCCGAATTCTTATATGGACAAGGACTGCCCCTAAAACAACAATAAAGACAACATAAACATCATCTTGATTTTTCTTTTTTCTGTTTCAGCTCACGTTTTGAGTCCCATTCGCTAAAGTGTTGTAGAGTTTCGATGTTTTGATACCAAAGTTTTCCATGACTTTACGACCTTCACTGCATATTTTGAGACATTCCAATACTTCTGTTTGTGATAAAGTACATCCCAAAACACTTCTGCAATATTTTCAACGAATTCGTAGCCGTGATTCCATGGAAAACACAAAATTCTAAATCAATTTGTTCGTGATAGACCGACAAACCTTTGGCATCGTGAACAAACAGCGGCTAAATATAGTGGACATATGTACATACTTGTAGATCTAACTTCATACAAACATAAAAACGCTCGAACTATTCTTAATACCTATTTTCTCCCGGGAAAGTGTTCTCAGTAGAAATACATCATATTTTAAAATAGATTGTTTAAGATAATCTGAGCAGCGCGGCCGAAAATCCTAAGATATCGTCCCCTCTGTTGAAGATCTGAAGATTTGAGAAAACAATATGAAGCTCTATTAGTCATAATTGAGATTAGTGCGAACGTAAGCAAATATATCTCCTTCTCCTTAGTTCTAATTATACGAAGGGGTGATTCCTTTCAACGTTCACTACTTTTTTAAAGAAAAAACACAGAAACTTCAAATTAAATGGGGAATGTTTATTATCATTCGAAAGAACATTATTTTGAAATTATTTGTTGAAGATTATCTCTTTCAAATGTTGGCCAGGACTACGTCTCAGATGGTCCATCCGTTGAGTCCAATTTTCGATGACTCGTTCGAGCATTTGGACTGGTAACTGGCTTAGTTGTAATTATACGAGTACCGAATGCCGAGTACTATAGATAATTTTCGGATTTGGATTTTTTGGGTAGTGACGGAGTCTTTATTGACTGCGTTAGACCGTTAAGTGCTCTTAGATATTACTAAAGCTGATTGGTATTTGAGAAAAAAAAGGAAATCAATCTATGAATGCAGAAATTTAACATCCTAAGACCAGAGAGCTCAAAATCGGTAAGTTGCAGGAATGTCGCTGAAGGTGTCAGATGTACTAAGCTCGACTTACAACATTCTTCAACGAACTATCGACCACTCACGAACATCAACGTGACTGCAATGTACCCAGAATACTATCCAATCAAGGATCGTCTCCATAGTAGAATTTCTTAAATATAATTTCAGCAATTTGAAAGAATTTCCAGTTTTCTCCGATTCAGAAAGAATATTTTTGCTTGCTTTTAAGACAATCGAGTGTTTAGCAAGGGCAACTGAAATTTAAGTTGTCAGAGAGGTCTGCTAATTACTTACCAGAAGGAGTTTTGCTTTGGGTAAAAATAGTCTACGATGCCTTGAACGATGACAACATCTGATAAGTCAACGTTACGAGTTTTCGAGAGAAAGCTTCTGCGAAAGATTTATTGTCCTTTGCGCAGTGGCCAATATCACATACGATGGAACGATGAACTGTATGAAATATACGACGCCAACTTTTAAGTCTTCATCTAACTATACTGACAACGTCTGATTGTGTTTAACGTGGGATCCTGCTGTCGACAGCTGAACTCCACGGTGCTCAAAAGCACAACAGATCAATACAATGCGTCGATCAGCGCCCTGAAAATTGGGTAAGGCATGGACACACTAACCAACTTAGTAGGGCTCGAAGCCCATCTAAAACCACTGCCGTACTTTGGGTCCGGCACCCGGTTGCAATGCAACTCCACATTCGACTGACAAAGTCAGTTCTTCCCGCGATTTGGGTTTTGACCACAGCCACCACGAATCTCCACAAAGGGCCAAACCCAATGTGCAGACTGGAGTTACCTCCAGGGGCTACTGCTCCCCGTGGTACCAGGTTAAAGTCTTTGGTATTGACCTTGTAGCCGAAGCTACGACCAGTTGAGCTTCCATACAGCCCTGGACTGGTGGCCAGGATCTTAGTTGCCTCTTACTGACAGTCAATATCTCAGATCTATCGATTATGTGGCAACCTTGCAACTTGCCATGTATAAAGGCACGCAATAAAGGCCGCTAGTTGCCAGGCCAGCAGTTTTATTGAAAGCTTGCCACGTCAGAGTATCATAAGTAAAATTATATGTGTGTATGTTTATGGTACATATGTTCATAGTATATACATACATTATACATACATATGTAACGGTATAAGCACACATGCAAAATTAACACACTTAATAGCGAGCGTTAATACTTCCAGGAAATAAATAACTTTGCAAGGCTTCAACGTCACCAACATGCCGCGGCACCACCTCCAACCAGCGACTCGCCAGTCACTTAATCCTTGGAATCACACACACACACATCGACATATAAGTACAGGCATGCCATTGCTTGGGCGTGACACCAGCAAACACCTTAGCAGCCGCAGCTGCCAAACATTCCACAGCCGTGTGGCAACTGCGCAGGCAGTACCACCTCTCCAGTTGCCGCAATGCGTTTGGTAGCTTGAGCGTCTCACACTCGTGTAGAGCAGCTGGGCCAACAGCAGCTGAAGATGCAAACGAGTTTGTCGCGAAATAGGAAACCTTAAAACGCTCCAAGGCAGCAAAGGCAGACGGCGGACGCTGACACAGGCCGAACTGGACTGGGCAGTTTCCCAGTCAACGCAATGGATTTATGCAAAACCAAAGCAAAAATGAGTTGGAACTGTATATTGAAAACCCAAGTGTTATCTGCCACATGCGCGTTGCGCCATGCCAAAGTTGCCACATACCTTCATATGGTTGCTGCCACATGCTGTGGCTTGAAGATGCGTCGACTTAGTTGCATATATTGAGCTGTGTTTGTAGCACAAACAAGTTCGTGTGTGCATTAGGCGGATTAGATAAGCTTAACCACATGCGTTGGTTGTGGCAACCAGGCGCATAAGCCAAGAGCGGCCGCGGAGTCTACTACTACATACTTATAAATAAATATGTGCGCGACTTACGTGCCACAGCAACGTGTGGCATAGGCGAAAATGAGTTTGCGAGTCGGCAACTCGCAGCTCCCCTCTCCTCACTGTATTACCGCCAAAGCTTCCACCATGCCACATAAGTATGTATGTCTGTACAGGCTTATAGCAAGGCCGCTTATGGCGTTCGGTGACCGCTGTGCGCCATCATTTCGGCCAACTCACACATTCGCACACATGCCACATGCATACCGTTGCAAACCAACCGTGCAACTTGCCAACATTGCTACCTCCGCCTTTTCCATAATTTATTTACGTTGCTGCGTGGCGGCGACTAACTTGTCGTTTTGCTTCATTCGTTGCTGCCCTTTGCGCGTTCAACATTTGTTGTTGTCATTGTTTTTTGCTGTTTTCTTTCTCCACTTCTTGTTGCTTGCTCATTGGGAGTGTTCATGCCACCACTATCAAGTATTTGCGCGAAGTTTTTGTTTCTGCTTGCGCATTATTTTGTTGGCGTGACCACTTGCCGTGCTGCTGCCGTTGTTGTTGTTGTTGAATTTGTTGTTGCTGCTTGGTTCATGCGCGCTTTCCAGCTCTTCTGCTGCTCCTCCTTCTTCTTATTTTAGCATATGCTTGTTGTTGTTGTTGCTTTTGTTTTTGGCAGCGCTCGCTGGCCTAATGAGTAACGCCATGTTGTTGCCACCACGACTTAAGCTCACATACACACGTTGGCATGCATATGTGTTAAGGCTGGTCCGTTAAATATGGTTGCCGCCGTCATTTTCGGTAAGTTTGTTGTTGCATGTGGCTTCTTTCATTTTGAGTGTATTTGTTGTTGTTGCCGTGTCTGAGGTTGCCTCATGTTGGGGTACTTTAAAAACTTACACACACTCACATACAAGAATACTAATAAAAACTAATATATATACATATGTACATATGTGCTGAGAAAGCTGATATTTTTTTAGTGGTCCTCACCCGAACATGTGAGGTTAGGTCAATTTATGGTCAAATAGAAAGAAAACAACTAGTTTGATATTCCAGACCATTCCTCGCACATCCAAATCTGAGTCGTGGTACTGAGATATTTTCAAACTATCCAACTAAAGATCGCCAAAATTCTATCGACGACATGGAAAGATTAAAAGAAGTCTAATAATTTTGCAAATTCGTATACTGAGGATTCCCTAAATTGTTTTGAGATCTTAGAAATACCAGAAAGACAGGAAATGTACAAAAGATAGAGATTAAGGTCTAAACCTTACGCAAACAGGTGAAGCTCGGTCTTCTTTGACAGAACATCCATCACATATACCAGACTGTCACGAAGCTGAAATATTTCATAAATATTAAACTCACGTTTCCAAATTTTTGTTTAGAACGAAGAAAGGTTAGAAGATGAAGATTCCTTAAATTTTGAAATTCACAAAACAAAGGTTCCCTAAACTCTTTTGAACCCTTAGAAACACAGGAAGGACAGGCTAAGAAGAGAACAAAAGATAATTGTTTAGATCTAGACATTCTGATAAGAGGTTAAGAGATTTATAAAAGATGTTCCAATCCTCGAATTCATATAAGTATATTCTGCATCCGTCCCCTTTCTTATGTCACCTGAGTATTCCACAGTAAACAGGACTCAAAAAAAAAGGTATGGCCACCAGTATAAAGGTGCAAGCCTTTTGAATGTCCTCTCGTCAACGTTTTCCTTTCATGGGCAATTGCATTTTTCCGAAAAGGAAGAAGTCGCACGGAATGTTGGATCCTCAGCAATTTTTGGTCGTCAGACAAGTTGTGCGGAACAAACCGTGCACACACCTTTCGTAAGCCCAAATGTTCGATCAAAATGCGATAAATCGATGTTTTGGTGTTGTTCAATTCCATTTCCCTGAATTTCAATAATGATTTCGGCTGATTTTTGATGAATTCACGCACAGTTTCGATGGAATTTCCGGTGATCACGGTTTTTGATTGGCCAACATGTTGATCGTCAATTATGTCCTCACGACCACTTTGAAAACGTTGAAACCACGCGTGCACTCTGCTACGGAATAGGCAATCATCGCCAAAAACTTGTTACATCAATTGAAATGATTCGGTAAAAGTTTTACCAATTTTAAAACAAAATTTAATGTTGGCTCTTTGTTCGAGGCTCATTTTCGCACCGATAACACAAACATACTGACACTTAAAACGCAATAACTTTACTTCCAATCAATGAAATGTCATGAAATTCTCACTGGACAATCGATAAAGATAGCAGATTCTAATGCACCAGTCGACATATAGATGGCCAGAGGCGCTAGATTCAAAAAATCCTGTTTACTTTGAAGAGCACCTTGTATATAAATTCTGTCCATAATCTCACGCTTTACCTAATTTGTTTAGGAAAAATTAAAAAGTTCTGAATTCACTGTAACTAATTTCCTTTCAAACTACTACTCTTTAACTATTAAGATTCGACTCTTAATGTTGTCTTCAGAGCTTTCCGTCTTCCTCTTTGCATATTTGAGATATCGATCTGAAATCTAGCACACGTTCTTTTCTCTCAAGAGGCTGCTCTTTACAGGATATAGCTGTCATACAACTTAATCGCTGAACCTTCAGTCCATATACGGAAAGCTTTTTAGATATCTTCACGCAATTTTACATCTATTATTTTCTAAGCCAACGCTATAATCCCCAAACATAGCATATAGCTATCTATTCAAAGTAAAGATATATTTATTATAGTTAGCATTGTGTAGCCGAAATTAACGTGTATCACTACACAACTTCTGTGTAGCTTTTAAATACTTTTTATCGTACCTTGGAAAAGTGAAGCTTACGAAGCTCCATGAACTGATATTTCTAATGTATGAGCCTTAAGCTTGTCATTGGCTTTGTTCTAGCCTGCTTAAGCCGATAAAGCCGTAAACAAGTACACTTAAATTGTAGAGTATAAGAGAATTGTCACAATTTGTCGATTTCCTTGATAAAAGAAGATTAAAAAACTCGTTGTTGCTTAGCTTTAAAGGGTTTTCTGGAACTGGAACAGAATTAAATCTACGATTTATTAATATATGTAGGGGTTTTGAGGGTAAAAATATCAGTTTGCCTCCATCTATATTTCTAAAGAGAGATCGGAGGAAATTCTGCTTTCTCTATGCTCTGACTGAAGCATCTAGGAGAAAGGCTTTCATTTTCTAAGCTCGGTTAACTTTCTTTGCATACATATGCTTCGGTTTCTGAGCGTATTCTTAAACATGAAATCAAAAGCGATTTCACCAGACAAAATGAAATTGATGTATTAAACCGTAGTAGGGACTCAAACCTGTAAAATTTTAACACGACAATGCTCATCTCTATATTCGCTTCAGCAGTATCACAGTATGGACTAAAGAGGCTACGGAATGTGAGTAGGAAAATTATTGAGGCTTATCAGTCTTTCATTAAAACAGACAATGTCTTTAGGCATATATATATTTTAAAGGTCTACATGGCCATCACGAGCACTATATGTATTTATGTATTTAAGCGGAGTGTACAAATGACAGAAAGTTGTCTGTATACATACATATAGTATAGTGGGAAGTTTGATAAATGGCGTTCGGATGCATAGCAATGGATCTTAGAAGGATGTCTATTTATCAAAAATATGTATGTATTTGATTCAATATACATAGTTACTATTACCAGATTATTTCAGAACTCTGAATATTTCCTCTATGAGATGCAAAAGTTCCCAGAAAGTTTAACTGATATTTTATATAATTAAACGACAGTTTATTCTGCAGAAACCAGAATATCTCGAGAAGTATTAATGAAAGCGATTTTGACCTCGGACCTTTTTTGTCGCAAATAAAATTTCCTTCAAGTTTGTCATGGACATTTTTCCTTTAGCTCTTGTCATTTACGAGATATATACAAAAAATGGAATTTCAAGGAAAAATCAATTCTGAGGAATAGGTATCTAAAGTCACAGCGATGCCACAAAACTCCTCTGAGCTATAGAAATTTAAAGATAAAAAATTACAATCTTCGAGTATTTTCTACGGAAAATTTTTACATGCCTTGGTCCAGTCCTTAATGTTAATAGCTAAAATTTTCAGAGAATTTCTTTTAGGGCATTTTCAAGGAAGTTTCAAGATGGGATTTGAAAAAAATAAAATTAAAAAAAATGAATAAATACCCGAACCTCTCTAAATTCCAATTATGTAGATTTTTTTCCAATTATGAAGATGAAACTCTAAGCTAAGTCAGCAGAAAAATCAGAGATCCAAAAATTTGTTCATTACTTCGGATAAATGCAGGTATTATCAGCAATAACTTTAGTGTAATGCAAAAATAGATGTTTCAGCGAGAGTCTTTATATGTTTCGTATTAGTATCGTATACCGGCTCTAATAACTTATTTTTAAAAAAACTCTTTCGTTTTCAGCATTCTTTCGAGCACTTATCCGCCATTTCATTAACACAAGTACTACCGTTATTGCAACAGTTAACCGGCCCCACAGCTGAGTAGTATTAGCTGACAGGCCAGACATAGCTTTAACCCTGCAGACGGCACACACAATAATCGTCGTCACAATGACAGCGCGCCAAACAATGCCACGTGTCCATTGAAATGTCATTCTGTCAAAATGCACTTCCGTAGCGGATATGGCCGAATGCAGTGAATGAAAGCTCGGCTGGCTACAAACATGACGACCGGTGAGGGTGAGCGCTTGCGAGGGAGGCTGAACGGAACAAATTGCGAATAACAAAACAGCAAGGACATGGCAGGCGAAACAACGGATTTCAGTGGAATATATTGTGCAGCAAAATATATACATATACGTATAAGTATGTATGTATTTATTTGTGCGGAAAGTCGAGTTTGCCGTATTAGGTCAGTTGGTTAGCAGGAAATGCAGCAATTACACTAATGTTGGAGATCTAAAATCGTTTTGAGTTTCAAGCGAGCAGGGATCCACACACATTTCGCTGTTACGTGTCGCATCGGTGAACTAAAATATTTTTGGAAATTCAATATTTTTTGCTAGAAATAAGTCCCCATTTGTAGCTAAAAAAATATCAAATCCGCTCAATTGCCGACGCAACACGAAATAGTAATCGAAACCGCCACAGCGCAAGAGGAAAGCCGTAATTATGGAGCAAAAAATAAGCGGCGTATCAAGCATTGGAAGCGAAATTGTACACCACTCTTTAACTTAATTTTTATGCAAGGTAAGGCACGATCGTCTTTCCAGCCGAGAAAAGACTGAGACTCTTTCTGAGTTCTGCTCAGTCGAATAATAACAGGATACTTCGTGTTCATTACCTTTGCATTATTTGAATAGAATCGGTCTGTATGTTTCCTCCATAAAACGTTACCCGGTGTAGACGCCTGCCAGTATTAAGGCGGGTACATTTCTTCGTTAAAGATTTAAGAAATCTCAGAGATTAGAAGAGATCAGAGCAGTAACCGAATTTAGAAAATGCGCACGGGGAATTTGGAATATAAAGAGAAAATTTATAGTCAACAAATACTAAGATGTGCAGATTTTATCCAGTCAAGTCTAAGGTCGTAGTAAAGATGGAAAACGCGGACCACTACTAGCCGGGTTTCCAGAAGATTATTGCCTAACTCAATTAAAGAGAATCTTGCACATATTGGCCGTGGACATCGCTGGAAGGAATATGGCTGCGAAAGTTGCCATCAGACTCAGAGGGTCTGGGTTTCTAGAAAAATACATGTCTCGATACTCGAAAATCATCTCTCACTTTGACCTTATACCGGATCTGTTGGATTGGATCATGGAGTCACCAAGCCGGCGAGAAAGTTGTGGGTGGAAAGAAGCCGTTGGAGGAGAGGGGCAGCGAGCTTCTTCAAAGCTTGAGGGAAGTTTGGGAGAGGGTTTACTGTCAGGAGCTGTCTATCAACTCCAGTTTCAGACTTCATGACTATTGGAGTGTCTTCCATGCCAAGGTTACAGCCATTAAGGTAGCAGTAGATTTACTGCTCCGGAGTGCAGCTTCCTTCAGGGAAGTGACCATCCACTCCGATAGCAGAGCTGCGATAACAGCCTTGAACTCATTAACAGTGCGTTGAGCATTGGTCGAGGAGTGTCTAACCTCGGCCACAGCGGAATCGCAGGTAAATGTAAAGCTGAGCTGAGCTAGCAAGAAAAGGCACCCTAGAACCGTTATCGGTAGTATGGGAGCTGGTCGGTGCACCCGTGTCCTCTTGTATTCTACTACAAGATATCGATCGCAAGAGATCTAGTAATCTCTTTGCCCTTAACAAGGCTAAACTCTGCCTATTTTTGAGGCTTCTAAAGAGCCATTGCCCTATTAGCATCCATGCAGTAAGGCTTGAAATCCTACCAGGTGCCATCTGCATAAGCTGTATGGAAGCAGATGAGGTGGAAACAACTCAACACTTCCTTCTTGACTGCCCCGTGTTTGGAAGGTCAAGGCTTAAACACTTAACTTGATTAAGGCGAATGAGAAAGGAAAGCATTGGTAAAATCTTGTGATAAAGCCTGCACCACACACAAAGTCTAATCCATAGACTGCTATTTAATTTAAGTAAGTCATCGATAGCGTTCTGAATCTAGTCTCACAACATCCTCGAGCCAGCCTAATTTTCCATGTGTCATGTCCAGCCATGTGTAGAAGTTTACGCAAGTGAGGAAAGTTCTCTGAGCGTCAATCACTTGGGAATGACCAGAAATTATTCTTTTACATATGGCTCCAGCAGCTCACGACTTTCGGTCTCAGATCAAGTATGTTCTGGGTAGCCAAAGAACATCCGTTTGATTGCGAGCTAAAGTGAGAAGGCGAAACATCCCTCCCCAGGTTGGGACCCGCCACGTAAAAAACTTCCCCAATGAAAAAGAAACAGCAGCCTCGGACGAGAGAAAAAAAAGAAGAAGATGTCTTCCCTTGATCCTCCATTAGTAGATATACATAATACTGCCCACGGAATAAAAGGATTTCACAGTTTCGAGTTTCGTACCATCGATTTGGGAGTTTTGTGTAAGAAACTCGACGATGCCTAAAACCCCTTTCAGATTTTCCATACATATCACGACGGACTTTAGACTAAGGATTCAACAAGAAACGCGGTGACGATATAGTGACCTGAATAGTGAACTTTCTATTGACTCATCCTCTCGGTATAGAAACTACAAAAATATTTATTTGTTCCACTAATCGACTGAACACCTGAAGTTGCATGCCTGCGCAACTCCGACAACTCGCAAGCCAACAACTCGCGCTGAGCTCGATTAAGAGGTACACATTTACACACATTACCGCCAAGCAGCGCTCACCTCTGGCCTTGCCTCTCGTAAAGAAACGAACGACCCTCTTGAAAACTTGCGGAATTGTCTTCCCTCAGCTTCGTTGTTGCAAGCATTCCTTCGCTGGGCGCGACGCTGCAAATCTGTGCCTCGCTAACGTGGCGGTACGAGTGGAACTGTATAAAAATGAAATTTGAGACGCATTTTCCGTTGCAGACGCTCGGCAGATTTGAGATTCGCTGATGGCGACACTGCCGAGCGCTGAGCGTTTTAATTGCTCTAAAATACCGAAAATCTTGCGATGCGTGCCTAGTCCAATTACAAGCATGCTTACTCATATCAAGGGAGCTCTGACATTTCGCTACCGCCTCTACTGCAGCGGCTACTGATTTCTACACACAGATATATGCATATATATGTACATACATATATACATACATATGTATATGGACGTCAGCGGCTCGTTTGCGCAGTAAATGCGAAATTTGCCGGAAAAAAGGGTCGATTAATTTCTTGTTACTGCCCGCTTTGTTATAAATCTTGGCGTTTATTGTTGTTATTGTACATTACTCATACTTGCAATTAGATCCATCAAGGCAGCGCAAAAATATCACCAAAAAAAAACGAGAATCAACCGACAGCCTCCTCAGCCAGCAAAGCAGCCGCACGAAACGAAGAGCGCGCCGACCGTTTCGCCAGCAACTCGATCCTTGCCACGAAAGTGGAGCGATCGCAAGATACGAGCAAGTTGCCGTTGTGTTTGTTGTTGTGCTACCTATGTATGTATATTGTTTGTTGTTTGAACGCGACCGCTTTGCGTATCTGCGTGTAAATCGAAAACTGTAATTATCCTTAAAATTATAAGCGAAAGAGTACACACACGGACAAAAGGAGGAATGCAAAAAATTGTAGAGGATCAGCTTGGTTACGAGTTCTCGTTTTGAGGATTTCGTGGGAACCTGCGTCATTTGAATAACAAAAGCAAAAAAACGCAAACACGAGTACTTTATGAGTAAGAAAGAGAGAGATAGAGCCAGAGAGAAAGCGGGAGAGGGGTAGAGACGATAGTAGAGATCAAAACAACCGTGCGTTCGCATGCAGATTTCTTGTGTAGCAGTCGATCAGGATATTATCTGCAGATCGCTAGATCAGCCGCTGCCGTAAGGGCTGAAGAAAGCAACAAAAAAATAATAAATCGGAAAATTGGGCGTTCTGTTCCCATAATTCTTGGTATTCTACGCAAGCAGCGTATTATTTTGCTGGGCGTTGGCGAAATTGTAAACCGAAATTTGATTGCTGTGCGGGTTGGGTGCACACACACACATAATAACATAGAGACATATGCTTGCTTGTGTCTATTTTTCGTCGGAACTTACGTCTGGGCGTAGAAATTTGCATTCGTTGGCAGGGCGCTCCCTCGAATTTCGTCTGTTGTTTGGCATTGTGTTGAATTAACCGGCAATTTGTGCGGCATAATGTTGTTTATTAGGCCAGCAATTAGCGTGTAAATGTAATTATAATGCAAAATTCGGTAATAACAGCTTGCGAGACACATAGATTAAGGTATTACTATATGGGGTACCTGAGATAAAACTTATTTATTTTCTAAGCGAATGTTAATAGCAGGCGCAGATCAGTTAAGCAGTTATTGCTAGCAATGAATGTGTTCTTCGTAATATCCATCTTTGTTTTCTTGATCCTTCTCTTCAACTTCATTATGGGTGTAACCACTTAAATATAATATTATCGGCAGAGGACAATACTACTGCGATCGCTAATGTCTCCAATCAGAAACGCCAAGAACTTCTCCCTTTAGTATCACCCATGCAGAAGTGATATCTTATCCTTTATCGTTTACACTATCGATGGTTGTTAGCTCGCCACAAATACCGGTAATATACTGTAATCTGCGATTTTGGTTTATTTAGTCCAAACCTTAGACTTATCACAAGCCCTAGTCTTATTACAAGCCTTATAGCATTGACAGACGGCAGCGTTAAACCAGATTAATTGCATTTTTCGGGATTAATTCAGGAGTTATCACAGCTAACTCCGTTGCTGAATCCAAAAATAACTCTCAAAATTTTAGGGAGTTTGTGAGATTTTCGTTGGCAACATTGTTAAAAATGTCCAATTTTCATCTATTGTGAATGAAATACAAGCAACCCTGACAGCTGTTTATCAAATTCTCAATATAATATCAATAAAACTTCTATGTTATGATGCAGTTTTAAAAATAATGTGTTGATATGCTTTTGTAATAAAAAATGGTTTGGTAAAAATTGGTCGGCTAACAACCGTAATGTTTTTCTTTTATTAATTTTCATTGAAAATATTATAAAAAGGACAATGAGCTGTTTATGAGAGTTTCAAACTCGCATAGCTGCCGTCTGTCACCTACAAATTTGGATCTGATTAAGTGCGCAGTTAATCCGGATTAACGCTGCCGTCTGTCAAGGCTATTAGACCAATTACATTTTTCTCTTCTTAACCTCTTAGCGGTTGTTTCCTCTTCCAACAACTTGATGTTCTCAGCACACTTGCCTCGAACGAAAACTTGTTTCGTATCGAACCACAGAATATCGTCCAACCACATTCCTTATAGCTATTTACAGAAACAGCGAAGGTTATATCTAGCATCTTGGTTGGTTTGTCGAAAAGGCAGGCTCAGTAGCTCCAGATCGCAGACGACCGCACTTAAGCCATTATTAGAACCATTGTGTTCTCTAGTGGTAATCAATGCAGTCTTATAAAACACTCCTCAGTTCCCTTTAGCCTGAACATGGAAAATTTTTGGTGTGTTCACCATCAACTCCACCGCAAAGTTCTTACGTGGCATAAACTGTGTGGCTCGTGTTCCAAGACTTGAGTTGATCCTCCACAATCCTAAAGATAAGTTTTTAAATATTTCCAGTAAGGAAAACTGGAACTTTTTAGTCTTAACATAATCATATAAAGATAACGAGATCATTAATCTAGAGAATGTGGGAGCTTCGCAAATAATACATAACAAAGTTTATTCATTTTCAGATTGCCCAAATTAACAGCCACCAGTGATTGTGGTGCTTTGGTGAAATTAAGAAAATAATAGAAATATTTCCACCACAGCCAGTTCTACGGTATCCGAATCTACCCGGATTCTATCCAACCAAGAACTATTATTCGAATTATTCTCAACCTGCTTTGGTCGGTAAGTGACAAAAAAGAATAACTAATTAATTTTGACCGTTATTGATGAGGTTTTCTGAAAAATTTTAGTTCTCTCCTCTGATACCATTTTTGTCGTACGATTTGGCCTGTACTTCAAAACAGGCCGATCACCTCTTCATTTGATGAAAATTTCTTCCTAGCGAGCAAGCGTGCTGAAAGTTTTAATATAAAAAAACAGGAGTCACAAGTTAAAGTTAGAAGTTCCGGCTTTCATCTTCAAAGTTGATCGGGGCGGGGAAGTCTGATCGGGCTGTTAATGTAATTATCTAACACTAAAAATGGGTTAGTTATGCAAAAACATAGCCAGTCTCTCAAAAACGTCAGTTTTCCTTCATACGGTACCCTCTTTTAATTACCAACCAGGCTCTGACGATCGAGTAATGGCGTTATAACCTTATATTTTCCGAGGAGGAAGCTCCTACGCCTCAATCCGTCAAATCCGGCAGCCTTGGAATTATGCTGAGGATCTATCACCTACTTAGCTTAAAAGTATTTATTCCCCACACTAATCCATTTTTATAGTAGGAGGAAGTACCGAAAGCTGGAGTGCTGGATTTTATTCCGCTAAAACAAACCTACTTCTAATCGGTTGAAAATGTTTCAATCTTAGCATAATTAGAGACGCCGCTTCACTGACAGCTTTCCATTTTACATAGGACTCGCACATAGTAAACTAAAGTAAAGTAAAGTACAGTAAAGTTTTCCACCGTAAGACTACCTTCAAGTCCTAAACCGACCCTATAATACACCCATCGTTTGCGAGAAGTTTTCTGCTTCCAGAGGAATCATGGCTACAGATTCAAAAGTGTTTTGGGTAGTGTACTTTATCACGAACATAATCATACAAAGTAGGTCGCAAAGTCTTTAGAAACTTTGACTTACGGATGAGTCATCCATGCATATCTAGTAATGAAGGAAACATCGAAAAGGTTAAAGCAAAAGGAGCAAATGAAGGCCACCCCAGCCGAGACTTATAACAAATGTATGGAAAAATTAATCATCAACCAAGATTTAAGAAGTCTCTGTTGGGATGCTTTCGTAGAAATTATCCCAAACGATTTCCTAGGACATAAGAAGGTCCTTCCTTAACTAAGTCAACGACATAAGACAATACGCCGACCAGACTTCGCTTAAACTTAAGACATGCACTGATCTCTGTTCACATTGGAGCCCTTAACACCTTCACCGACTCCCTCTCAGTGTATGGTGTACTTGGAGTCAAACCACCACCCATGGCAGACGACGAGTTCGAGTTGCCGCGTAAATCTTGAGTGTCCCTTGCGCAGCTTCGTTCTGCATACTATAGATAGTTAAACTTCTACTTATCCAGAATCCATCCTGACATATCAAACATATGTGCAGCGTGCAACAAGTCCCCACACTAACCACCTCTTTGCATGCCCTGCTAACGCTACATATCTGAAACCGTCTCCCTAAGATCCGACTTCGTCAAAACTACACGCTTTTTGGGCCTACCGTTGGATGACCTCGATGACAGCTTATCTAATTTTTACCATCCTAACGGGGATTAGAGAACAGATTTGCAATTATCCTTTGGCAGAGAGCTTTTGGAACCAACCCCGGTAAAAACTGCGCTTCCCTGTAGTCAAGGTGGGGTAAGCAGGTGAAATCTAGAAGTACTGATCTTCATAGTTGAGTCCACAGCTGATATTTACGCTTATTCAGTGTTACAAAGCTCACTGAGATCTTTCGGAGGTATAATATCAAAGTACGATTGTAGCGGAAAAGGGTACATAAACACCAAACTGCAAGGTAAACTTAAACAGTTTAAACTGCATAATTTAGTAGCTTACACAAATAAGCACCAAATTCCAAATCATTTGTGCACCTTTTCTCTTCTCTTCATGAACTCGGCTGCAAGAAATGCCGGATAAGTGTGTGCCACAAACTCATAAATGCTAAATTAAATTCACTTTAAATGTAAACTTAGTGCCAGTACTTCTAAGATTTTAATCTTTCAAAAACTTTGACTTCCAAGTCGAGAAAGAAAAGCGAAGAAAACTAAAAGTGCCGCAAGCGCAACACGCAATGCGAATGTGCAGCTGGACACTGCACCCAACACACACATACAAGCACAGAAAACTTCTATTAAGCTTGACCGGCCGCTGCTGGACAGTCAACTGACACTTGTGAGACAACTTGACAGGAGCAAGAGAACTCATAAGTAAACAGTAATGGAAGGAACAAGCATGCCAAGTATTGCCATAACTGACCAGTTAGCGGATTCAGAGTCGCACTTGCAGCACAATGGACGACGGACGCAAGTCTACGAAGGAAACAAGCAACACTCGAGTAGTAGCAACGAAGCGAGGTTTATAGGCGGCGAAGCAGATTTAAAGTAAACGTGAAGGGTTGCATTTACCTTCAGTTTTGATTACTCGCAATGAGTATGTAGTTGTGTCCACTAATCTAGTTGAGCTTGTTTTAGCTGGACAAAGTTTCGCCTTTAACTTTGTATGCGCGTCCAGCGAGGTGTCCCAGAGCTTTAGCGAGGCGTCACTCTATTGCGGTCGCTTTGTCTTTACTAGTTCTATAACCAGCGCGTTCAGTTTGAGTTACGGCTTTGCTTTGAGTCAAGTTTTCGAGTGGAATTGTCACTTGCAAGTTTGTTAATGAGCTGCCAACGCTGTGTTAATTGCTTGAAGTTAAAGTGCACGAAACGTAGGTCTTGATAATTATGTGGTTTTCAGTGAGGAGAAGCTTTTGTTGTTCTAAATTATTGGGAAATCTTGAAGGCAGCGAGCCTCAGCAATTCTGAAGTGGGCTTAGGCTGATTGGTGGAATGGCCGACTGGTTGAACGACCTAAGGTTCTTAATATACTAAGATCCAGCGTTAGGGAAGGTTAAGTTAGGTTAGATTTAAGTGATTAGAGCCAGTCTTTTGTGACTCCAGAAACAAAATTCCAGTAAAGAAACTCCTTAAATTAAATTTAAAGGACCGAGAAAGCTGTATTCATTACAAACCAGCTCAGGCATGTAAATTTTATTTCTTCCAGCGCAGTTGGCTGTCTAAAGGTGTGATATCCGTCGTATTTTTTTTTTTTTGGTTTCGCAAAATTAGACCGATTCAGAAGAAAGTATTGATCTAATTCTACCTCCTCTTCTTCGCAGCAGCTTCGGACACTGACATCAGATCAGATTTTTAACCTTACCGCATGCATAGCAATGAAACCAAGACCAGTATAATTAAAGAAAGTCTATATTTCCTGAGGACGAAAAGTTCGCTATTTCTCCTGCGGTTTATATTGGGAAAGAAGTTACTGGCGACCGTTTAGATACGGATAGTTGGGAAAAACTGTAATTTGGTTGAACTTACATAATAATACCTCAGCCGTTCAGGAAGATGTCGATGGAACAACAAAGAGTTTTTCCATTCATTTCAGTCTGGGGTGGGCTGACGCTATTCGAAGAGAGTAAAGTTGTACGACAAAATGTTGTTTAAGTTATATAAAGGGTCATCCATTTCGAGGTTCCCCACTTTAAAAAAAAAAAGAAATATTGGGGAATATTTATTATCATTCGAAAGAACATTCTTTGCATTTACTTTTTGAAGAATATCTCAAATTTTGGCTACGTCTACGTCTCAGATGGTCCATCCGTCATCCAATTTTCGAAGACTCGTGCTAGCATATCGGTTGGTAACTGGCAAATGACAACGAGATTGTCCGCGAAGACTTTAGACTTTACATATCCCCACTGGAAAAATCTAACGGTATGGTATCCCACGATTTTGGTGTCCAATCGAACCGCCCAAAGAAGGAAATTATCTGCCCTCCGATGTGTTTTCTCAATAAATCCATTGATTGATTACTTGTATGGGAAATGGCGCCGTATTGTTGAAATCAAATGTCGCCGAGATCATGAGCTTCAATTTCAGGTATCAAATAGTCGCGGCAGCGGTCGCCATTGACGGTTACGCTCTCACCGGCATCACTTTTGAAGAAATATGTACCGATGATTCCACCGGCCCTCAAACCACACCAAACCGTTGTTTTTCTGAATGAAATGACAGCTCTTGAATCTCTTCAGGTTTGCTCTCCCAAATCCCTTCGTCCCTTTTCAAAAAGACATAGAGCGAAGCGATGTCGCTTGGGAAGGTAGAGTTTCTTGCACAAGCTGTATTGTACGCTTTCATTTTAAAATCTCGACGTAAAATGCGCCAAGTCGTTCCATACGTCAGCCCGAGTTGCTGCAAATGGCACCGAATCGGCTCGCCACGGTCTTCAAAACAAGGTAAGGGTAAATCTTTTACGATATCAGCTGGTTTCGCAATCGAAAGTATACCTATAAACCCAAATTGAGTCTTGCTGAAGATATGGAGCTGCTTTAGGGTTTATTTAGAGTTTCTGAAATATTTCTGATACCGTTACATCCTTTCCAAATGGCTTCGTTCTGGTTAACTAACTCACCTGAACTTCTCGATTCATTTTAAAATGGTGAGATTTTTAAGTAATTTAGACTTTTTGAAAATAATCCAGGTGAATCTTTATAAAACTATGTCTTTAATGGTACTGAACAGCTGCTGAGTGGGAGAGCTTAGTAACACCTATGAACCATTGGTTGAAAAGGGACTAAATTGAGATTCATGCTTTTTACCCGTAGAAGATTTTTCCTCTTAAATGCGACTCTTCATAGATCCACCTAACATATTTACATATGTATATAATTATATACACTGCACTTGAACTAAATACCTTAAAAAAAATTGATAATCATGGGTAAACCGAAGTAAACTCTAAAACAATGAAAAGTAGCGTAGATTAGAGCAAGAATTTTGTGGTATGTATTCTCTGAAGAGTCTTTTATGGAAATGTTTTCTCAAAGAGATACTTATATTCTACGCTGAGATTGCGACAATAAGAAAAAAATGTTCTCCTATTCTACTGTGACTCAGTATTATGTTTACTCAAGGCTCATGTTTCATATCTCTAAAATGAAACTATTATTAAAGAGTTTTTAAGACTGTGCGGACTTCTGCACACATTAAAATTTTTAGTATGAGTCCAGCAAAAAATTGTTAGGCACTAAACGTTTACTCTAAGAAGTCACCAATTCGAAACATTTTTTTCACTAATTTCCTAAACCATTAATTTATACCTTATGCACTTCTTTAATATCACCGCATAAGTTTAATTATGTGAAAATAATTTTTCCACAAAGCACATCTCTGCATGCTACAAAGCTTTTCAAGTTGCTGACGCGTCAAGCGGAAAATTACTGGCAATTACAATGGACAGTGGACAACTGTTATCGTAGGAGGTATAGTCAACGGGAAAGGAAAGTAAAGTATTGAATGCTTAGACGATGGCAACAGTAATCAAAAGAGCTTGTGACGTTGCAAGCGCTGGATGTGGACGTGTCGTGCACTTACACTTCGTTATTGGGTTTTTCTATTCTGGGATATGTAACACCTACGAAGCGCAATATTATACATTTGTAGGCTTAAGCGGGATATTAATAAAATTTGCATTGTCTACCTACGCACTATTAGCACTCATATGAAGGAGATTGGTTAGTGAGATGGTAGGTGGCAAGTTCAGAATTCAGAAGTTGAAAGTTGGAAGTCTGTCTGGAAGATCATGTAGGCTTTACAATAAATAAGCTTGCTGGTAAGTGTCAACTGCTGAAAATTTCAAAATAATTTGGTACTTAGGATGTAATCGGAATAAAAAAGATAACCGCAACCGACTTCTCTCAAAACTTTTCAGATCTGGAGCATTCAAGAATGACCCTCACGAATTCTTACAGAGCTCTATGTCAACTGAGGCTACATATTTTAGTCCGAACACAGCAGTTCTTCTATTTTATGGCCTCACCAAGGACTACCTTTAGTAGTCCACGTGCGATCTTTCATCATACATCTAACCTAACCTAACCGTATCTACATATTTTAAAGAAACAGATCAGAATTGAATGTTCATTTATAATTAATTTTTGAAATTTTTGAATTTTCGATAAAAGGTCTCTGCAGTGAGGAACACTTTTGTGCTTAAAATCATCTTAAATCAGAAAACAGTTTCCAGAAATCCGCGTTCAAAGTTTTGGCAGCCGTTTACACTAAGTTAAACTATCTTCGAAACTGATAATTCGGATTTAAGTAAAATTTTCGGAGAATATTCTCAGGTATACTTGTATGTAGATTCGATATATAGAGTGTAATTGCAAACCCTCAACCTTCAAATAAGAATTTTGAGAAAAAATGTTAGGAATACTAAAGTGTACTTTAGTTATCGGACAGTTAAATTATTTCTGTTTAAGATATTTTTGTCTACGTCAATTTAAGAAAACACTACAAATTTACGTTTATTTTATAAAAAATATATTTTTTGGTTAACTAAAGTGCACTTTAGTTATCGATCGGTTAAATTATTTATGTTAAAGATTTCTTTGCCTATGCCAATTTAAGCAAAATACTAGAAATGGAGGTTAAAGTTAAAAAAATTATTTATTGGTTAACTAAAGTTAACTTTAGTTATCAGTCAGATAAATGATTTTAGATGATAAAGTTATTAAGTTATGAAAGGCAAACTAAGTTCAGCACAAGACTTAAAAATTAAATTTAGGTCAAAAAAATTAATTACAGAATTGTTACAGTGTACTTTAGCTATCGTTCAGATAAATTATTTTTTCTTTTAAGTTTACTTAGCAAATGCTATTTCCGAATAGGCTGCGAAAGTACGTTAAAGTTAAAAAAATAATTTTTCGATTTACTAAAGTGAGCTTTAGCCGTTGGTCGCATAAGCTTTTTTCTGTAAAAGTTTACTTTAATGAAAGGAAAGCTCAACTCAAGTTTAAAACTATAAATTACAGTTTAAGGCAATCATTCTTTTTTTTACTAAAGTTAACTTTAGTTATCGGTAGGTTGTATTTTTCCTGCTTAGGTTTAATTTATTATAAGATAAGCTCAACATTAGACTCATAATGTAAGTTAAAACTTTAAGAAATTGTTCAGATGTTGACTAAAGTGAACTTTAGTTATTGGTCGTATAATTTTTTTGCGTTAAAGTTTACGCTGCTATAAGTAAAGTTTAGCAGAAGACTAAACATATAAATTACAGCTTAAGGCAATTATTTATTGGTTTGCTAAAGTGAACTTTAGTTAACGGTCGGATTTTTTTTCTGTTGAAGTTCAATTTACTAAACGTGAAGCTTCCCAGGAGACTTTTAATGTAAATTATAACTAAAAAATTATCATAAAGTGATTCTTAGTCAACTAAAGTGCACTTTAGTTAACGGCCGAATAATTTTTTTCGTAAAAGTTTACATTATTGTAAGTGACGTTCATCAGGAGACTAAAAATGTAAATTGAAACTTTAAAAAATTTTCAGAGGTGCACTAAAGTTCACTTTAGTTAACAGTTGGTTAAAATTTTTCTTGCTAAAGTTTAAAACACTGTAAGTGTAGTTCAACAGAAGACTGTTAATGTATTACAACTTAAAGTAAAATTTTTTTTTTTGATTAAAGTGAACTTTAGTTATCGGTCAGATTTTTGTCTGTTAATGTTCAATTTATTAAAAGTGAGGTTTCCCAAATAAAGTAAATTATAATTTAAAAATGAAGCTAAAGTGATTCGTAGTTAGCTAAAGTGAACTTTAGTTAGCGGACGGATAGAATTTTTCATACCTAAGTTTACTTTACTGTAAGTAAAGTTCAACAGGTGACTAATAATGTATTAAAACTTAAAGCAATAATTTTCTTTTGGCTTACTAAAGTGAACTTTAGTTAACGGTCGGATTTTTTTTTTTCTGTTAAAGCTCGATTTAATAAAAGTCATGGTACTCAGGAGGTTTGTAATGTAAATTATAACTGTAAAAATGATTCATAGATGCACTAAAGTGAACTTTAGTTAATCGTCGGTTAAAATTTTTCATGCTAAAGTTTACTTTTCTATCAAATAAGTTCAGAAGGAGAATAATAATGAATAAAACTACGAAAAAAGCGCAACGGTTATATATTTTTTATAAACAAAATAATTTTTTTTAGAACCTCAGATTCTTGAGCAACCAGCCGCAGCCTTGGAATACCAGCATATATTTCCTGTATAATTGTCAAAAAGCGCAACGCCAGCAAATCTGTGCTTCAACTACTTTTGATTCACACGCACCCACCACGTCCGCCATCCACACACCACATGAGCGGGCGCGCCAGCGCTTCCGCCCAACCGCCACCTACAACAATTCGCATCTCGCGCGATTATCCGGTCACCGAAACGTGTTATCACTTGTAGTCGCCTAACTGCAATCGCAGCATTTTTCCTCATTTACAGCTGGCAACGCCACCCCGCACCAACTTATACCACACACACACACATACATACATGTACGTGTCTTCCAGTTCAAAGCAATTCGTTTTAATTTTCGTGCAACTTTGAATGCGAACTGCTGATGATGCATTTCCTTTCAGCAAAGTGTTGCGAGGGTGTGAGGTCCGAGCAGGGAGCACGTGGGGGTGTGTGTGTGTGTGTAGGTGCCATTGCTGCTGACCGCTCACAAGTGTGAATTACAATCGGCAAATTGGCCGCTTACTTAATTGAATGAATTTAATGTGCGGCATTTTCATTTTAATGTCAAGACCCGGTGCGGCCCCCGAAAACCGTCACCGTAAGCACCGTTGTGCGGGTGTATGGTTACCCTCCAACCGCCCCGCCACGTATGCGCAATAAATAGCATTTCACTTGAATTGATTTCGTTTCGCAAATGGCATACCATTGCAGGCAATAAAAGATTTCTTTGGCTCGTCTTGGGGTCTCGGCAGCGCGCGGCGAATTAAGCTCCGAGTTTTTGTGGGTTTTTCTTTTTGTTGAAAGCGTTCGTTATTGCCGTTTTCATATTGGCTACTCGGCGCATTGTTCTGTTGCAATTACTTTTTGTTGTTGTTATTGCTTGCTGTAGTTGTTGTAGCTGACAAATTGGCTGCTTTCAAGTAGCGCAATTGCTGATAATGCTATCATTGCTGCCACATATTAATGTCAGCGTCAACAAGGCGACACACACTCACCTACAAGCATATGTGCACACATACACATACATACATACATACATATATACACACTTACACATACATTTGTCAGCTAATAAAATCTTTATCTCTGTACAACGACAGTAATCCGCCATCGCTTGATTTTTGTTGCCCCACCGCTTGCTGCGCTGCCCTCATCATTGCTCGGCTTTGTTCGTGCGCCATTGTCATTTGCGTCTTTGCAACATTTTCAAATTGAAGTGGCAGCGAAATCGGTGGCAAAGGCAATAAATGTAATCGCACACACACACACACATCCAAACACCATAAACCATTGAAAGCGCCTTTCTCTATAAACACCCACACACATATACAAACAAACATATGTATTACACATAAATATTGAATATTCACAGTTATATGTATGTATGTTTGTACATATATATTTGGTTTTGTATTTATGTTCGCCTGTAAGACACTCGCAAAGCAATTTGTCGCGGTCAGCAATTTGCTTTGTTGCAACTAAAGACTTTGTGCAACACGTATCAGCATTTAGTTGGCCTGAGTAATGGCTGTGTTACTCTAATGTTTGTATGTATGTATATGCGAATGTTTATTATTGTGTAGCAGTATTTTAATTGAGGTAACTTATCTCTCAAGCATACAAAATTAAGATTTTACGAATAAGAGCAATAAAGAAGCGAAAATTCTGTCAAAACTCGTTCAATCTTCTCAATAGTGACCATTTTGTTCCAATTTCCGATTAATGGAAATTTATTTTCTTTAAAGAGTTAAATTCACGTGCAACATAGCGGATCTAAAATCGTGGTAGGAAATAACTTTTCATATTGTTGAGTTATCTTGACTGAAGGTGCCTTGGATAAAGTGGAATACGTCAAAATATTAGATAAGGTAATGTTACCATAACAGCCGTAGCTAAGAATGTACAAGAAAACCGTGGAGAGCCGATTCGCAGCAACTCGGACTAACGTATGGAATGACTTGCCGGATTCTACATCGAGATCTTAAATTGGACACGTAATTAATACAGGTTGTGCAAGAACGGAAGCCGCTCGGCTTTCCCAAGCGACATCGCTTCGCTCTATGAGCTCTTGAAAAGTTCCAAGAAGATCCGACGTTTTCGAGACAAATTTTGTTCAGCGATGAGACCCATATCTGGCTCAATGGGTATGTAATCAAACGAAATTGCCGCATTTGGGACAAAGAGCAATCTGAAGGATTCAAGAGTTGACATTTCATTCAGAAAAAATAAAGGTTTGGTGTGGTTTGTGAGCCGGTGGAATCATCGGTTCATATTTCTTCAAAAATGATGCCGGCGAGAACGTAACCGTCAATTGCGACCGTTATCGCGCCATGGTAACGACTATTTGATGTCCGAAATTGAAGCTCGTGAACTCGGCGACTTTTTGTTTCAACAAGACGGCGCCATTTCCTAGCCATCGCATCAATCAGTGGTTTTATTGAGACAACATTTCAGTGATTAGATAATTTCACGTTTTCGGCCGGTGTGATATCACGCTGTTAGACTTTTTCCTGTGGGGATATGTAAAGTCTAAAGTCTGTGCGGACAATCCTGCTTCGATGCAGGCCTTCGAGCAAAACTTTACGTTTGTCATTCGCCAGTTACCAGTCTAAATGCTCAACGAGTCATCGAAAATTGGACTCAACGGGTGGAACATCTGAAATGTAGCCGTGGTAAGAAATAATATTAAAACAATAAATTCCAAAGAATGTATCGAATCGAAATATAATAAACATTCTCCATTAAATTTGAAGTTTCTGTATTCTTTCATTAAAAAATTAGGGAACCTCGAAATGGAACACCCAGTACTAATATTAATAGGTTGCCTTTTATATTTCCTAATTTCGAACTTTTTAAATGGATTATCTCTGCAATAGTGGATCGTTGAATTTAACTAAATTTTTGGCGATTTAGGACCTGTTTTTATCAATGGTATGGTGAATTTAATCGTGGTCGTTGATCACTTCAAAACGAAATCCGTCGAGGTCGTCCAAAATCAGTTCTTGTTCCGTAAACTATTGATACAGTGCGCAAACTGATATCGTCAAAATTGGACAATAAACGTGACCCCGCCCACCTTTAGGTAATATGCAATATTTCAGTAATTTGAAACCAGATATTGACCCATATCAACCTAATCTGTTATATAAGTTTATTTGGACATTCATATGCTACATCGTCAGAAGCTGACAACAACAACGACTACTTTCCATATTATGACTATTTCAAATTCCAAATTATTCGTTAACTTTGCAGTATACATGTAGAGAGACGATCAACGACATTATCAAAATAAAGCTTTGCCCACAAAGTATACACTAAGATATCGTTGCCGATATCGGACCACTATAACATATAGCTGCCATACAAACTGAACTATCGGAAAAAGTTTTTGTATGGAAAACGGGGTATCTTCACGAAATTTGAATTGGATTACTGCTTAAGTTAATAATATAATCTCCGAAAAAATTGTTCAGATCGGATTACTATAGCATATAGCTTCCATATAAAGTGAAAATAGTTACTAAAAGAAATGCACTTGTGAAAGGTATATCAGTTTCGGTGCAGACGAAGTTAACGTTTTTTTTTTTTAATTTCGCGTGAAAATCCTTCGACGAAATATTTTTTTTAGGTTGGTATGACTATCACTGACATCTCCCCCCTGCGAGTAGAGGGGCCCCTTTTGGGTTGGAGGGGAAAGAATATACCCGTGGTAACGCATGCCTGTCGTAAGAGGCGACTAAAAATTTAGTCGTATGTGGAGTCGTATTGCGGCCGGGTGCGGGACCCAGAGTACGGAAGAGCTTTAGGTCGGCCTCTTATGAGTGCTGAATGTATGCTTTGGGGCGCTGATCAACGCATTGTATTGATCTACGTGCTTCTAGCAATGGAAAGCACCTTGAGGTTTGGCCTTCGCAGGCAGGTACTCACATAAATCACAACGGACTCTGTCACTGACATCTGTGCAAAATGCCTCATCAAAATAACCATTACTGTTCAGTATACGCTTGGCTTTCTGAAGTACATAAAGTGCATTCGGCGTCTTTTACGATGAGTAAAAGTATTCGATAAAGAAATTCCATTAAATTTTGTGTGCGGAATCGAATTTCTGTTTGGCGAAACGTTCAGAATGTTGGAAAAAGCTTTCGATAATAATTGTTTGTAGAGAGCAAATTTGTTTTTAATTGGTACAAATTATTCAAAGAAGGTGGAGAACGCGTTGAAGGCGAACCACGTGCAGGACGGCCATCAACCTCAACTGATGATCAACACGTCAATAAAATAAAGGAACTGGTGCTTGATAATCGCCGATTTACAGCCAGAGATCTTAACGCGTCATTGCAATATAAGTAAGATCAGTGAAAACAATTTTGAAAGATAATTTGGGCCTAATAAAAGTGAAATCACGATTGGTTCCCAATTCAGCAATTTTTTTGAAAAACAGCGTCTCGTTAGCATCTGTGAAACAATGATTTCCAACTACCAAGATGTTATGAAACGTATTATTACTGGCGATGAGTCTTAGATTTTTGTTTGCGGCCCGGAAACAGACGATCAATCGGCCGTATATCGTAGCTTACATATGTGAGCCAAAGCCGAAAAAATCTCGACAAAGCGGGTTATGCTGACAGTTTTCGTAGATTATCGAAGTGTGGTGCATTCCGAATTCCTTCCGACTGTCCAAACTGTCAACAAGGATTATAGACCGACAACTCTTGAATTATTAAATTTAAATGGATCGACTTATACTGAGTTCATTTTTCGTGAGATTTTCGCCAAATTTTCAATCAATAACGGCTATTCAGCAAACTCAAACGATCTCTCCGTCAGTGGCGTAGCTAGGGGTGGGCGAAGGGTGCGTCGCCCCGGGCGCAACGTCTTGGGGGCGGCAAAACGATCTTCGCTGATTTTTAATATTCAGAAAAATACTTCAACAAATTTTTTTACAAAATTTATTATCAAAGATAAAGAGTTGTACACTCACAATGTAATAATCTAAATAACAATGAAAAAGATTAATTTTTACTCGAATACTCTTCAGTCTTTGAATTTGTCTTCTATCTTTTGGCTTATATCTTTCTTAAAAATAGTGAAAGAACTTAAAGCTGCACTTTTCTAGCTTTGTCTAGCGACGTGTCACTCTCACAGTTATTCTATGCCTTGAATGTAACAAATACTTTTATTTCTCCAAATTTTCGAAAATGGTATTTAAAAACTCCAATTCGGGCAAAAATTCCTGCAAATTGTGTCAAAAGTGTACAAGATATAGGGCGAAAATGGGTTTTTTCTATGGCTTTTAATAAGATGTCTTGTAAATTCACTATCAATTTCCTCAAAAACCGTATTGTGGGAATTTTGGAGCTTCCTAAATTTTATATACTTAATATCGAAGATCATGAAAATTGAAGATATGTAGATAAAGGGGGGCGGCAGAACATCCTTGGCCCCGGGCGCCCGAAGTTGTAGCTACGCCACTGCTCTCCGTGGAAACCGTTTTGAGTCAATTGAAGATAATAAACGTGAATCGGTATACGCATTGAAGACTATTCCGGAAATTGACTTTATCAACTTTTTCGAGCATTGGAAAAAACGTTGGCACAAGTATATTGGAACCATAGGGAATTACTTTGAAGGGGACAACAGAAATTTTGAAGAATGATTTAACAATTTTAAAACTGTTAAGGAAGTACTATTTTTTTGCTCATAAAATATTTTATTTCTAATGAAATTGGTTGCTGAAAACCGCAAAAATAATCAAATAAATGGGTTATATAAGGTCACAGTTATTTATAATTTAAGACTCATTAGGTTTCCAACATTTTTCTTAGTTTATTTTATTACGCGCTTATATGTAAGATATATAGAACTACAGAAAACCCCATTCAAACTCTTGAAGACATGGATACATGCACGTCAGTAGCCTGCCTCATCACAACAATACACACATACACATACTCGCGCCTGTCGTCTTGCTCTTCTTCATTGCAGTCACTTAAAATTTTAAATTGAATTAACTGCAATTTGCGTGCTGCCGCTGCTGGCTTTCGACTGTCATCCCCCACCACCAGCAGCGCCAACGCCACCGCCACACGATCAATTTACGAGCAACTCGGTAAATATTTCAGCAGCCAATGCTGTCACATGCAAACACACAGCGGCTGTGGCCGCCACTCGAGCTCGGCTGTGTGCGCCTCCATCGCTCGTTGGATAGCCGTCGCCACCGTTGCCGGCAGATATGGCCATGAGACTATGCGATTACGCTCGCTCCTACTAAATTGCGCGTACGTCTTCGCATTAAATTAAGAATATCCGTTTTAAAGATGGCGGCTCAGATGTACGAACTGTTGTTTTTATTATTGTTGTTGCAGCGTCTTGAATTCTTCGCTGCGCATAGTGAGTGATTATGGGTACAAATACATGTGTATATGTATGTGTATGTGTGCGTGCAAGCAATTATGTGGCTATCATTTTGCTGGTTCTTGGAGCTCTAATTTCAGCGCGGCTTGTTGTTGCCTTAGTTGCTGTCTACATAAAATGGCGTTGACATTTTTAAATTGAACTAAAACTGCGGCGCATCTTTCTTTCTCCAACAGAATAATGGCGGATTTTATTAATTTAAATTGTTGAATATAAATATAAATCTCTTTGAGTGCGGATAAACAGCTTAATCATAGCTTTCTTTGGTATTTTCTGTGATTTGGTGTGAAAAAATTAAGTCCAGTGACTCATGGACATACATATAAATGTAGATACAGATGGAAACTCATATTTATTACAGAGAATTTAGGAAATATGCGCACATGTAGTCACCCTGTAAATTGTGACTATGTCCAGTGGGTATTTCCAAAGCAAATGGGTCACAAGAATGTTGATTGATGATTGATCAAATATGTCAAATAAGCACCCCTTTCGTTTCGATACGAACGCAACCTCATAGCGCCACTCCCATAGAAATCTCATTGGCGAAAACCCAACCTGCTGGCCGCTTCTGGCCTATTTCTTTCTTTCAGACAGTCCAATTTTTTACAGTAAATATCTGAATGTACAATTTGGCCGTAGGGGGAAGCTCATAGTGGATGATTACCTGCAAATCCAACCACACACGTCAATTATGGTCACCGTTTGCGCCCGTTCACCGCAATTCGACAACGACTGCCTTCGCCTTACTGTCGTAATTTACTCACTTTCTATTACCAATGGCCCTCAGAAATTTAGGTTGAGTATCATTTTGAGTTTAGTCTTGAGTTTGGTTCTGAGTTTGGTGTTCCCGCAAAACTAACAACGTTGTGTAAACTGAGTTGTTAAGCAATACCAAGATCGTCAGGATCGGGAGGGACCCCTCCACGCTGTTCGATACTAAACGAGGTTTCAGACAAGGCGACTACCTATCGTACAACTTCTTCAATCTACTACTGGAGAAAATAATTCGAGCTGCAGAGTTGAATCGAGAAGGGAAAATCTTTTATAAGAGTGTACAACTGCTGATGTACGCCGTGATATTGATATCATTGGCGTCAACATTCGCGCCGTTAGTTCCGCTTTCTCCAGATTGCATAAGGAAGCGATGCAAATGGATCTGGTAGAGAACGAGGGCAAGACAAATAGTCGTCGCACTCGCAACTTGACTCCCATGTCACTGTTGACAGTCATAACTTCGAAGTCGTAGTTAACTTCGTCTATCTTGAAACCAGCATCAACACCAATAACAACGTCAGCCCCGAAATCCTACGCAGAATATCTGTTGCTTACAGATGCTATTTCGGATAAGTAGGCAATTGAGAAGTAAAGTCCTCTCTCGACGAAAAAAAACCAAACTCTATAAGTCACTCATTATTCCCGTCTTGCTATATGGTGCAGAGGAGTTTTGCGCATTGGCCACGGCGAATATTGCATTCGATGCAACGATGAGCTGTACGAGATATACGAGGACATCGACATAGTTCAGCGAGTTAAAAGACAGCGGCCAAGGCTAGGTCATGTTGTCCGGATGGACGAAAACACTCCATTCTGAAATTATTCGACGGAGTATCCGTTGGGGGAGCAGAGGAAGAGACCACATGGAAAAGCACTGGCTTTGCTTGAAATTTCTAATTATGGCCAAGCAGCGAAAAGGCAAAATGACTGGCGTACTGTTGCATACTCGGCTATATCCGTGTAAGCGGTGAATCTTAGTACATCAGATTTTGAGATTTCGATCTGAAACATATTTCTCCCGAAGAAGCTGCTCATTTATCGGAATCGCCGATATCGAATCACTATAGAATATTGCTGCCTCATAGCTATTTCACGAAATTTGTTATAGATGATTTTTAAGACAATCACAATAAGCGTAATTTCGGAATTGTCCACTATATCATACATACATATATCATAAACACTGAACGATTAAAGTATTGTATGGAAACTTCGCTATTTACGACGGGTATTCCAGTTTCGGTACAACCGAAGTTAACGTTTTTCCTCTACTTTTTTTATTTTACAAATGCAATCTCTCAGATGAGTGCAACCGTTCGGCTAAAAATAGTTATTTGTGTTTTAAAGTCTCTCACAATGTATATTGAGCCAAAATAATCTTGTGCCCAGCGCTCACCCAGCTCCCTCCAGGTTCAGTTGAATAGTAATCCGCAAGTGGAAAGCTGAGTTTTAAACCGTTTTCACTCCAGCGATAATGAGGGTGTCGCGTCACTTCTTGAGAGATTAAGCCTTAAGTTAGGGATGTAAGGCAGGTCGCCTCCTAGTTGGTGCATCATAGGGAACTCCTGGACGACTGTAGCTTTGAAACTGGATTATGAGTCTGGGCTGGTGGTTGCGGCATTCGGACAACTGAGTAGGATGGAGTGACACTCATCAGAATTAAATGGCGGGCTAATATCGCAACCGCCCCGTCTCGTTAAAACCCTGGCAGGCCTCAGAGTATGTTCCTCTCGCCCGTCGTCGGTAAATTAGCGTGGTAGATGTAAGACGAAACCGTCGCTGGCGAAATGCAGCAACAAAACCGATACCCCAGTAGGAATTTCTTCACCGGGCCATTTTACGAGTGATAGGATGGGGGAAGCCGGTACAAACCCGCCGACAAGCGATGTGAGCAGAGCTTTCCTCTGCGGACTCATGAAGAGACTCATGAAAGGCTCTACAGGGCGGAAGCAAGTCAGCGCTAGTAAGGAAGCTGAAGTCAAACCGCACGTTAATGATTATGACATCGAAACTATCCAGCAATCCAAAAAATGGCGCTCTAAAAATGAGCCAAAATCGAAAAAACGGCATGTGCTGAAGCCACTGAATGCACTAAAGATCCCAGATTCCCAACTTTTGGTATAAGCTGATAAAAAAGAGGGAATAGGGCAGGGAATATTAGAATAAGCATAGGAATGCTGGCTCAGAAGACTACTTGGAACGCGGCAATAAAGATTTATGTTACAAAACGTGAAAATACAGATGTTATATCAGTTTAATATCCGACGTACGACCACTGAGACCTTCTTATTTATTGGCGTAGACAACTGTTACGCGGTTATAGCCGGGACCACTGTGGTTCTTATGACTATAAAAGCAAAAATTTTGCTCAGTAGAACAATAAAGTCTCGCAGTTGCGGCTTGTAAGGGGTTATTACCCTATAATATTCACGTCATGTAAAATGTATGCCAAAAAGGCAATAACAACAACAAAAAATTATAATTTATTTATATTAATTAACCGACGGCAAGAAATACCAAAAATTCTCAACCGACAACGAAAACGGTGAGTGTTTCGTAACAAACGACTTAGCGCCAATATCTTACATTACAACAACAAAAGCAAAAACAACAACAAGAACAACAAAATTGACTTAGCGCCAATATCTCACATTACAACAACAACACCGACGAAAATGCGCCAGGCTTCCACAGAAATGTCCATTGTTTCTCTTCAACAATAGCACGCTGGACTGTGGCCATAGCGTCGGAACCCTTTCTACGCCACGTACCCCCACAAGTACCAGAGAGTCTTCCCACTCCCCCATAACTAAATCCGGTTGCCATTCTACACGATTGTAGTTGCCACCTGTCGGCCCTTTTATGAAAGCAAAAAAATGTTGTTTGTGTTGTTGTTGTTGTTGTTATTAGTGGCCTAGGCAATGGTCGAGGTTGTCGGTTGTTAGCTGGAAAGTGGGCGTCCAGTGAGGTGTGGCACTTCGACAGCCAAAGCGAAGAGTTAAAAGCACGCGCATATTTGTGGCTTTGTGTTGTTGTTACTTTCGCTACTTGCTATTGTAGTTTTTGTTAATGTTGCTTTTGTTGTTGTTGTTGTTGTAATTGCTACTGCTGCCTTTGTGATTGCATTAAAGCAATAGCTGTTCTATTAACTTTTGCTGTCGTTGCTACTGTATGCTGTTTATACAAATGGCATGTTTGTATTGTTGTTGTTGTTGCTATTGCTGCTGGCGAGTTGACGACGACATCATTGTGGCCGCGCCCTTTCTACCATTGTTCCGTCGTCGTTGCTTTGACGTTGAGCGCTTTAGTCGTAGTAGCGTTTGTTGTTTTTGTTGTTGTTAATGTTGCTGTTTGGCTGGCAAACACAAAACATTGGCAGCAACAAATAAATGGCAACAGTAGCAAACACAGACAGCGGACAACAACAAAAGCGGCGGTGACGACGCCGCCACCAACAATAGCAAATACAATACAATGGCGGAAGCAAAGGAAAAAGCCAAACAAACCAAACCGAACAATAACAACAACAACAACAATACATGTTATAAGTAATAATAATAGCAACAACAACAATTGCAGTGTTAGTATGTAAAAGTTCAATGACACAAATTTTCGCCTATTGTTTGGTAACTATTGTTGCAACACTACAACAACAAGCACACAAATTACAAAAACAGCAACAACAACAACAAGATGTACAAACAAACAGTTCGTAGTATTCTAGTGAGGCAGGTCGATCACTAACAATCGACGTCGTCATCGTCGTCCTCATCTTGTCGTCTCGCTGAGCGCTGCGTCCTTTCACACAAAATACATATGTATGGATCGGGTGATTTTTAAGGCTTGATAACTTTTTTTAAAAAAAAAACGCCAAAATCTCATCGGTTCTTTATTTGAAACGTTACGACGACGATAATTTCATTTAAATGTTGACCGCGGCTGCGTCTTAGGTGGTCCATTCGGAAAGTCCAATTTTGGGCAACTGAGACAATGCGTCCTTTCACACAAAATAGACTTTAGACTTGACGTAGCCCCACAAAAAATATGTTAAATGTGATCTTGGTGGCCATATATCTTATATCTTATATATATATATACTGTTGTTCTTCCATTTTTGGCAACAAAAAGTTTGTTAGCATCGAACGATAGCGATCGCCATTCACCGTAACGTTGCGTCCAACAGCATCTTTGAAAAAATACGGTCCAATGATTCCACCAGCGTACAAACCACACCAAAAGTATTTTTATATAGTTCTTGAACGGCTTTTTGTCTTCACCCCAAATGCGGCAATTTTGCTTATTTTCAGCCATTTTCATCGCTGAACAAAATTTGTCGATAAAAGAGCGGATTTTCTGCCAGCTCGAACTTCGAACCGAGCACTGATTTTGGTAATAAAATTCAATGATTTGCAAGCGTTGCTCGTTAGTACAGTGCTATTTGATGAAATGTCAAAGCATACTGAAAATCTTTCTCTTTGACACCATGGTCTGAAATCCCACGTGATCTGTCAAATACTAATGCATGAAAATCCTAACCTCAAAAAAATCACCCGATACATGCATATATTTATATATATATGTATATACTGCTGCTGCCCCGACAAACTGCTGTTGTTCGCACTTATAAGTATTTATATAAATTTTGTTTGTAATTTTTTGCATGAATTTTCAGTTTTCGTGCTTTACAAAAACAACAACAAGAAGAAAATCGTTAACTTCGTTTGCATCGTAGCTATAATACCCTACACGTGTGCATTTTTTATGGCATAAAAAGGTATGAAAAGACTTTTATTTTGATTTTGATGGATCGGTTTGTATGACAGCTATATGCTATAGTGAACCGATCTGATCAATAAGTACTGAGATTGTAGCATTGTCTTGAACAACATTCTGTACAAAATTTCATGAAGATAGCTGGTCAAATAAAAGAGTTTTCCATCCAAGTCCTTGATTTCTAACTGACAGTTTGTATGACAGCTATATGATACAGTTATCCGATCTGAAAAATTTCTTGCAAAACTATAGTATTGCTATGGAAAATAAATCTCGCCAAATTTCAAAGATATCTCGTCAAATAAAAAAAAAAATTCAATACAAGAAATTGATTTTGGTCGGTCGGTTTGTATGGCAGCTATATGCTATAGTGAACCGATTTTAAAAATTTGTTAGGAGAATATAACTTTGGCTGAGATAGTACTCCATGCTAAATTTCGTGAAGATATCTCGTCAAATAATAAAGTTTTTCTTACAAGAAACTGATTTCGATCGGTCGGTTTGTATGGTAGCTATATGCTATAGGGATCCGATCTGAACGATTTCTTGTGAAACTATAGTATTGCTATGGAAAATAAATCTCGCCAAATTTTGTAAAGATATCTCGTCAAATAAAAAAAAATCCATACAAGAAACTGATTTCGAACGGTCGGTTTGTATGGCAGCTATATGTTATAGTGAACCGATTTTAAAACTTTGTTAGGAAAATATAGCGTTAGTTTAGACAATAATCCGTACCAAATTTGGTGATTGTATTTGAACAAATAAAAAAGTTTTCCTTACAAGCACTAGATTTTTATCGGCCAATTTATATGGCAGCTATGAGCTATAATGCTGCGAAATCAGCGATTCCAACAAATAAGCAGTTTCTTGGGAAGAAAAAGATGCCTACAAAATTTCATAACGATATTTCAAAAACTAAGGAAATAATTCTCGTATATGTATGCAAATGAACCTCCTAAACTCTACTCAGTTCGCCAGGCTGAGCATTTATTTAAATACTTTATAGGGTCTCCGACTTTTCCTTTTAATTTACAAACTTAATGGCAAACTTAATAAACCCTGTTCGGCGCAAAATTCAACAAAAATATAATCACAGCAGTATAAATATGTATGTGAACTCCATTACTGCACTTCACTTTCGTCTGCTCGTAGGCAAATTTCTTTCGTCAAACCATTTATGGCAGCATCCGTCTGTCTGTCCGTGCGTCGGCTTTTGTACTCCACCAGACGCGACAGAGACACTCGACAATTATCAATGAAGTTTGCCGGTTCTTTTTTTATAATATTTACTCATTTTTTTTTGCAAAATAATAAAGTTAAAATTTTTTGTATATATGCGTGTGTGTGTGTGTGTACTATTCCTTATTGTCATGCTGGCATGCCCGCAGTTTCGTATTGACAAAAGCCGAAAAATGTAGGTCAAAAGCATTTCAATAACTTCCAGGCACACATACAAACAAACATGGATGTACATACGCACACATACACACATTCGTAGACACATAGACTTGTGCTAAACACTGACACAATGGCCTCAAAATCACAAAAGGAACTGGGCGGCAACAATCGTATGAAAATGTGGCTGAGCGGCGAGCTTGCACGTGAAACTTTTACGAAAGGAATTCAAATAGAATTTAAAATTAATGGAAATTAAAATATGACAATAAAAAAAACATAAATAATTAAATGAATGAACATTAAAAAAATAAAGAAACAAATGATAAAATCAATAATACAAAATTAACATAAAAATAATTGTGCTTTCAAAAAATTAAAAACCAAAAAATATTAAGATTTGAAATATCGTCAATTTCAGCTTGGAATAGGGTTATTGCAAATAGCGTTATTCTTGAACTCCGCTCCATAATTCTCGAATTGCGCCTCAGATATTAAATATATATGAAACGAATATTAAGACATTCGATTCGACAGAAGTAAACGCACGATCTTATCTAGGAGAAAGATATGCTTAAATCGAAAAATTGGTCCCGAGACTTTTCATTGTGACCCGGCTCGCATTGTGACCTTTTAAGAGGCCAACTGCCGTCCGACAGACCCTTCAAGAGATCATGCTTATACTTAAAACATTCTATCTTGCTTTGATCCGCCTGTCAGCCCTTCCGGAAAATTCCATGGTATATCGTTTTTACTGACTTTCGTATTTCCTGTGCTTTTTCGACAGCCAGACGGATGTCAGTTTTAGTAATCTCATCAGCTATTTCGTTGCACGGAATTCCCTTGCAGCCTATACTCATTTGTTTTAAAAACATCAGAGAGACTCAAGGATCTATTCATTAGGAGCAGGATGCTGATGAATAAAATGTTAAAGACCCAGCATGTCCATACCAAAGGGGTGTCGGTCGTCACTGCTTGAGAGTTGAATCTCAATTGGCGTCTTGTATTCTAGCACTGAAGCAACGAACTTGAACGACGAGTAGCTCCTGTGCGACTACGAGATCCTTCCTCAGTGCAACACAGGAGATCTACTGAAATACTTCAATCGCAGAAGTTCTTACTGAACACTGTCCAATAAGCATGCATGCGTTAAAGCTTAATATCTAGTCGGACGATAGTTGCCAAAGTTGCATGAAGCATGAAGTGGAAGCATCCAGGCACTTTCTCCTCAAATTTCAAACCTTTGCAAGACCGAGATTAAAACATAATATCGAGATACCTTCCGCGAACCCGAAGACATAATCGAAACTAATATTTGTCGCCTCAACAAATTTGTGATAGGCTTAAAGAGCTTTGTCGACCTAAATATATGAGTTTTATGATCAGTTATATAAGGGTGTTAGGTACTACAATAGATCGACTTTTCAAGCTAACCAAGTGAGATTCCTCTTTGGATCGACCTCAAAACTTAACCTAATTTACAATATGTGTATGATGGCCTACAGTGCCTTCTCCCAAAGAAATCTTGTTTTTTGGGTTTCTGCTCATTTTTGGAGCGACATTCGCTATTTTGAATGTAGGACCCTCATCTACGTTGTCAAGCATGTATTTCTACTGCTTAACGTGCAAAATATTTAGACGAATGTGTTGAATCTGTTTCTTCAAATTTTTCGATGTTATTGTCATTAATAAAGATACTCGTAGTAGGATGGACGATTTGCCTGAGGCAGTTTTTCTTGTAACGGGTGATCCAAAAAATGTTAATTTTATGTTTTGGGCCAGTCGATTGGCCACCAAAGTCGTGTGATATCATATCGTTAGACTTTTTCCTATGGGGATATGTAAAGTCTAAAGTCTATGCGGACAATCCAGCTTCGGTTCAGACCTTTACTCAACGGATGGACCATCTGAACGTAGCCGCGACCAACATTTGAAAGATATGATCTTCAGTGCCAAAAAATGTTATTTCGAATGATAATACACATTCCCTATTAAATTTGAAGTTTCTGTGTTTTTAATGCCAGCCTTTCACTAAAGATTTAACAGCTGTCAGCTTTTTTAGCGAGTTGTGAAGTGACGAATCGAATACACCTCAATCTCGAAAGGGTTCGCTGCTGTTTACATTTTTAGCTTTTTTTCCTGCATTTCTTCCTTGGCTTACAATAACATTTTTACGCCTTTCATTGTTTTTAAATGCTTTACTTTTCATTTCATTTGCGTATTGTATTTTAATTGTTTAATACTTTATATAAGCTATATGTACATATGTATGCTTATACAACAACAGAAATGCTTGCACTTTCGCTTTTCAATGGCAAAGTTGTTGGCTACAACGCCGGCGTCGTTGCATTGAGCGGCCAAAGCGTTGCGTATTCAATGCAAAGAGACACGCTGGCGCCGCAGTCGACAGCAACAACACAACAAAAGACTATATAAGTACTAAAGTACAAATATCTGATTTATTATTGTTGTTGTTATCAAAGCGCAGGATGCTGCCACTGCTTCCACCTGCTTCAGCGGCCGTTAACACCTGTTGGCGCATAGCTTTTTAGTATTCTTGTTTATATAATATGTTGGGGTGTGTGTGTGAGCTTTTGTGTATGTGTGTGTGTGTGTTTACCGTCGCCTCTCGAATGCCGTTCAATTGCATGCCATTCGAATTCAGTCATTCAAATCTCATTCAAATTTCTCATTCAATTTTGGTTTTTGTTCTTTCCACACTGACTTTTCTGGCTTCTATACACAGCCGTTGCGCTGCGCCGACTGCGCAGTCCTAACTGTTTGTTATCTACGGCTGTTGCTGCTGCTTTGCTGGATTCTTTTGATGTTTTTGTTTGGCACAATGGCTGACTTGCAAATTGACTGTTTGGCTAAAGTGAATGAGCGAGCGACGGTGCTGTGTGTGGCCGTGTGTTTGTTGTAAAAACATATGGATGTATTTAGTTGATATGTCTGATGCGCGGACAGACGGAAACTCACTAACACGGTCGCATATTGATGTGAATACCGTTGGCTGGCAACGTAATGGTGTTAGCGTAATGTTGTTGTTCTAGTTAAAAGGAATTTTATTGTTGTTGTTGTTGTAATTTTTGCTGTTGCGTGCACCTTGCTGTTGCCGACGTCGGCGCTTTTACTGTAGTTTTTGCAGCAATTGTTGCTGTTGTTGTAATTCAAAACAATTTTTTTGTTGTTGTTGTAGTTTTTTGCTGCTGCCTCGTCATGCACCTTGCTGTTTCGCGCTTGTTCCGGGTTGCGTTGCCAACGTCACTCTTGTTATTGCAGTTGTTGTTGTTGTTGCAGCGTTTTCCATTATTGCTGCCGTTTTTTGTTGTTGTTGCCGCCCCATTTATTGCTGGCCTTTATAAATTTTTTCTATTTAATCTTTACCTTTTGTTAATGCGCCTTTGTTAATATTGTTGCTGCCACAGTTGCTGCCACAGTCGCTGCTATTCTGTTATATTATATAACGGTATTTGCTGGTCGTTATTCATAGTGCGCGTTACGGCTTTCTTATGAACGTGTAAATAACACCCGCTTTGCGCTCAGCTGCTGCAGCCAGTTGACGCTGCAAAGGTGGAGTTGATTACATTTCAACTTTTGTTGTTGTTGTCTTTGTTTATCTAGTATATATGTATGAATGTATGCATATACTAATACATATGTAGTTGTATATTTATATGATTCTTTGTGGTTTTGTGTGTCCACGTGACGCTCGTCCGCTTTTTTGTGGCATACAACGCGTATTTGCCGCATAATAATGCAACATGTTGCACGACACATGCGTTGCGTACTACCCCGCACAGCACACCGGTCCACCACACTGTTGTCAACGCCTGACCCCCATTTCCAGTCAATTCAGCTGCCATTCAGCTTATTGTGGCATTTATGGCTGCCACAGACGCCGCTGCCGAGTCGCTACCAACGCTGCCACTGCCGCAGTCGCTTTATTGTTTAACACTTTTATGTACTGCAACTGCTGCTTTTGTTGTAGATAGTCGCTTTTGTTGTTGTTATTGTTGTATTTTTTGTTGTTGCTGTACTTTTTATTGTTGTTGTAATTTTTTGTTGTTGCTTTATTTGTTGTTTTGTTCGCTTTTGTTATTGTTAATGCTTGTTGTTGTTGGAGTTGCTGCTGTTTCTCCTGTTGTTGTTGTTTCTTTTGTTGTTGTTGTTGTGGTCGCTTTCTTTGTTGTTGTTGTTGTGTCAGCTGCTGCTGCCATTTTTATTTTCGGCTTAGACACTCTCGTTATTTTTATTCATTATTATTTTCATTGTTTGCCCTCATTGTTGTTGTTGCTGCCACATTTCCTCTTTTCACTCGGCTTTTATTTGCCTCCTTTTATTATTTTTGTGCTATTTTTTCTTAACTTTTCGCCATACATTTTGCATTGTTTTTCTCTGTTCTGCTTTTATGCAATATTTTTTTTCAACGCTTTGTTATTGTTTTTGTGTTTTGTATGTTGTTGCAAACAATTAAACTCTTTGCAATGACCTTGACTTTGTTTCTTTTCAATTGGAGTTGAACTGAATGGCGACAGCGGCGGCGGCAGCGACGACAGCGGCAGCAGCGTCGGTGGATTGTTGGCTACCCCTGGCTGACTGGTTGGCTGGCTGACTGACTGGTCTGCACTAGCGACTCTCTGCCTTGAATAGCGAATTGTGTTTTTGAAAAGAGAAGGTCTTGAGCCATTCGAGTACACAATGCGTTAGCAAATGCTAAAAAAAACTGTTTATACACGTTCATATATATGTTTGTATGTGTATGTGTGTGTGAGTTGAATGTGTATCACGCGAAACACAATAAACGCCATTGTTTGTTTCAACAAAAGTTTTGAAAATCAAATTGGCAAGTGTTTGGCTTGGCAAGGCGCCACCCATACATACACACACATACATATAAATAAAAATTGTAAGTTTGCTTATGTGTGTATATTTGTTTACGTTCCTTCGTGTTTGAGGTCAAAGCCCTTGGCGAATTTGCAAATCAATGACTTATGAGTTGGAGTGTTGAACTAAAATTTAATTTTGAAATAATTTTTGTTTCTCATATAATTTTATTAATTGAAGTATCTTACTATACGTACATATGTATATAAGTGATAAGACTGGCTATTGCTTATATACGTAATTCATATAGAATTGTTAGGAACTTAACTCGCCTGAAGTCACACGGAGCTAAATCAGGCGAATACGATGGTTGTTGTACGATATTGGTTGAAAATTTGGCGAAAAACTCAAGAAGAACCAATGCAGTATGTGACGGTGTGTTATCGCGTTGCAATAACCAACACTTGTCAGCCCATAATCCCAGCCACTTTTTAGCAATAGCTTTGCGCAAACGATGCATAACACCAAATGGCATTCCTTGTTGACAGTTTTGGGGGCCGATGGAAATGAATTCGGAGTGCACCAAACTTCGATAATCGAAGAGAACTGTCAACATAACGTGACATTTGACGTGATTTTTTTGGCTTCGTCTCATCTGTGCCACGGGTTCTCGAAATTGTCTATCCATGGCTGTGTCTATCCATGTCTGTGTTTGTCCATATCAGTAACTACCAAATAAATCTAAAAAACAAAGAAATTATTAGATGTTAGCCTGTGGTGATAACTATTATGAAGCAAGTAAAACGCCAACAGAGGTCTTTATGAACCCTTTTTCTACCTCTTACTTTGGCTCCGACAAATCTCACGAAATCCTTAAGAGCTTAAGTGATTGAGCCGTTTGGAAAAAGGTGACATTTAACTCACGTCATTTAAAAACAAAAAAACTATAGCAAGTCTTAACTCACTCATGCTATAGGCGATGAAAATATTGAGAACTAGAAAAAGAATGTAACTAGTCCAACCAGAGATTTCGAGTTGTATACTCTCTCTGTTTACAGTTGTAAGCAAGTATATTTTTATAAAAAGAAAAAATCTGACGTCTTTTGAATAGCTTAGCTTTTGAAACAAATACATATACATTGTGATAAAAAAACATCCTGAAATTGTAAATAAATTTCTCGTCCTAATAATTTCTTAATTAATATGAACGCGATCTGTCAACCAGTTTATTTACAGCAACTCCTTAAGTCGGCACACCTCAGTAGTGCGTTGCGATTTTTATGTTGGATAAAAATATCGAACAAGGAATTTTTTTCAAATTTTGTATTTCTAACCAAATTTCGTGTGTCGAATGTTGGAAAAGGCTTACGGTGATTTACTAAACATAAGCCTTTCTTATCTAAAACATAAACCTACGAGTGGTACTAAGCCTACAAAGATCGTTGAAGACATGCCTCGTTCAATTATGATATGGTGCGTGAAAATCGAGCCGAAACCAAACAAACCACGCCAAAGCCGCTCAAAAATCAAAGTGTTTTTTGATATTTGTGATTTGGTGCATCACGAATTTGTTTCAGAGGGACAGACGATCAATAAAGAGTTCTCTTTAGCCCTCAATACGGCAATACATTTGCGTGAGTACTTCCGTCGAAAACGGCTGGTATTGTGGAAGAACAATTCATGGATTTTACTCGATGATAATGCACCATCTCATCGAGCAACATTGTGATCGAATTTAAAGAAAAAAACCATGCCATCGATCAGCTACCGTATACACCAGATTTGGCTTCGTGAGACTTTTTCTTGTTCCCCAAACTGAAATTGTCGCTCCGTGAAACCCGTTTTCAGTCGATCGAAGAGATAAAACAAAATTCACGGAAGGAGCTGAAAGCCATACCAAAAAGTGCTTATGAAAAGTGTCTCGATTAATGGAAAAGCCGTTGGCATAAGTGTATTACATGTGATAGGGATTACTTTGAAGGCGAAAAAATAAATATTGGTGATTATATATATATAAATAAATATTTCCGGGTACTTTTTTTCACAATGTAAACAAATTCCAAAAAAGCTGTGAATATAACCCCTTGAGTTGTTTCCGAACGGCCAAAGGGTTAATATTAATATTTGTCTTTGTCTTTGTGTGCCTAGTTTACCAAGAAAAAATCATCATTTTATTGCTTTATATTCTGTGTCCAGGATTTATATCGACTAGTGGCTTTTACGAGTTCAATGTTCATGGACATAATAATGAATACTCCCACAATTAAACGTGTTCTCACTTTACTTAACATGTACTCGCATACCTGCTAGGCTTCTACTCTTTAACTAGATCACTACACTAATTCTTGGAAATAATTTTCGCAGGTGGATTAAAGCATTAAGCAGCAGTCGTTTAGGGTTTTTTCAGGTAAAATTCCATGTGCATTTTGGGGGTTTTCTGTATTTTTTAAGGTTCAAGGACAACGCGGTTGACATTTGGTGCAGGACAAAAGCCTTGAGTTAGTGTTTTACGCAACTCAATGCTGAAAATTATTACAACAATATAACAACAACAAGTATGTAGTTGGTTGTACTTAGCGCAGTTATTGTTTTTTGATGTCGCTTACGCTTACTTTGTATTATATAACAAGTGTGTTAGTCATGAAAAGATTGCGTATGCAGTGTGTTATAACAGTAAAATACAAAAAAACGTGCTTCAAGATTGAAGTTAAGTTGGTTCTGAAACGGTTTTTGATATTTATTGATGTTTTCTGTAGAATTTGTGCAAAACATCCAAAAATAATTTGAAAGAAAAGTATGAAAGCTAATTCTCAAACAATGTTTGAGGTTGGAAAATTAACTTTAAATTAAATATTAATGTGTACGTATAGTGTATGTAATAGCCTGAGCCTAAAACCAACAGCTTCGGTTTTCATTAATTTTTTTCCCGCTTTTGTAAATTTTTTAATTGAAAAAACCTCCTAAGAAGTTTACTTTCAATGTGACACTCTCGGATGCCTTCTGATATTAAGGGGAGAGCCTGCTTTAGAGGCTTCAAAAGTCGATTTTTTAATTATTTTTTTGGGAGGGATAATTTCTAGGGTTTATAGTTATATATTTAAACATCATCCGCAAATTTTTTTTTAAACGAAATCTTTTATATTCTTATATTCTGCCTTTGGGAAGCAATTGCCCGATGCATTTCGCATGTCTGAAACGAAAAAATCGAAGAATTTCATGTATATAAATAACTTAACTTCTAGTTACAAAAAAAAAAAAAATGCCGGAAATAGTGTACAATTCTACAATGTTTTAAAAATTAAAAAAAATAGGTTTTTTGAGCAAAAATTTTTTACTTTATGTTCTTTAAAAATATGTTCAAACTTGACTTTTCTTAGTTTTTAGTTTAAAAAGAAGAGAATTAAATGCCAAAGATAATAAACTTTGTTCCAATTCCAAACGTTTAGTTTTTTTTTATTCTGCCCGCCAATTAAGAAAAATCGTAAAAATGAAAAACCTAGAAATCGCGCGTCAAAGTCTGCCCAAGCGCTCATATACCTGCAAGACGCTCGGCCATTATTTTCCCTCTAGCTTCGATAATATTTCGAATTCTCTACTATAACTTTGGGTACATATTTGTAGATAATTTTTAAAGAGATTTAGGCCAAAAAAAAATCGTTCCGAAGCTTCTAAAGCAGGCTCCTCCCTTAAGATGAGAATATTTTTATTTATTATTTTTTCCCTGCAAATTTTTGCATTTTAACTCGTGAATTCGATAGTTAATTTTTGACTGACCTAATTCATATTATATTTAAAACCAAACCAATATCAAGTTTAGAATATCAGTACTAAGGTATACCAACAAAAATAAGACAACTAAAGGACTAAAACCAAGAATCAATAAATTGGGGATTTACTTAAATATAATTACTACATTAGTGTTTTTGTCTGTAAAAAAACACTGCGCATCAATTTAAACGATGCTCATCAACGATGGTCCAATGAGGCATAGCTCACAAAGAGTAGCAAGAAAGCATAGGAAAGCACCAATTACTTATAGGTATCTTCGTTTCAATTCTTGAAGAGTCGCGAATCGAACACAGAGCTCATATATATACATACATATGTATGTAGTTAGTGATATCTATTAAATGGAGATATAAGTAATAATACATAAAAATGATATGCTCCAGTTTCCAACTCTGTGTTTTACAGTCTTATGTCCAATATAGTAGAGCAATCAGAACTTAAACTCAATATTTTTACATTATTATTCAAATAAAATACATATATGCCGGGATTATGTATATAAAGCGCAGATAATCACCTAAAGCGGTATGCAAAAGGGGACCAATATCAAGTGGAACTGCTAAGACTTCTAACTGACAATTATTCAGTGCTTGTGTAATCTTTACTACAAATGAACTCCGCTATATCACTTATGTTGAGAAAGACCGCCAAGTATTTCCATAAATTTGCTTCATACAAAGCTTTTTACTTCTATCTATATAATATTGGAAATATATCGTCACTTGAAATGAAAAACAACGTATCATCAAAATAAAATCGAAAATCGCTGTCAGATATAATAACCTATATATAACCAAAACATTAGTGTATGATAACCAATATATAACCGTTTTATAACCAAAACTTAAATTTTTTTTCAATTTGAGTGGTTTTTATTATATCGTTTCTCCTTCGCCAGAAAACTTATGAAAAGTGATGAATGTATGCTAACCAATATATAACCGTTTTATAAGCAAAACACAAATTTTGTTAGAATATGAGTGGTTTCTACATATTATATCGTTTCTCCTACGCCTGTAAACTTATGAAAAGTGATAATATGATACACATATACATACTTATTAGACGATCAGAAGAATACTTTTATATATCAAATAACGAAATATTCTAGCATAACTAAAAGTAAGTAAGACTAGTAAAAGTATTTGCTTTCGATTAAATTTCAGCATTTTCACTTTAAGGCATAATTTTCAAAAATTTAAATCGTAGCATAGACTTTCATGCGCTGCAGCAAGCACTACTACAAGCCTGCCACAAGCAACAACAAACTTTCAATCACGATTACGTATGTATGCGTGTGTTGTTGTATGGATTTTTCGCCTACTTCCAACAGATTTTGTGCCAAATTTGCATGAAATTGTATACCTTTGCCGCACTATTTTGCATATTTACTTCAAATGCCTGTGTGTGTGTGTATATACATACATATGTATATGTATACGAGTATGTATTTGTAAATACAGGCATATAATGCGCATATGTTAGTGCACCTACGTCATGGCGGTGGTGTGATGCTAACCGAAATTTGAATGACGTTTTTCGTCTGATATGCCAGAGACTGCGCGGCCGACGCTGCTGCCGACGTTGCAACAATTCACACATATACGCACTTGCGTGCATACATACACATATGTAAGTATGTGCGCTACTCCACCCCTCCCACAACACAATAATAACAAGAAGCACAACAACAATGCATACAAAAACAAATAAGCATGCAGTGTCTGCCAGTGCGTCTGGACGTGCTGCGTTCAACAATATGCAGACGCATTGTGCGCTGCTATCTACAGTTATGTGTGCATTGTTTTTGTTGCTGTTGTTGGCATTGTACGCGTAATTGTTGCATCCAACGCAGCATATATGCATGTGTGTGTGTGTGTACGTCACTTGTATATAATATACGGATGCATGCAACAGACAGTCGACATGGAAAACAATAAAAGCCAATCTAGTTGCAGCGCTGCGCTTGTGTTTTTATTGTTGTTGTTTGCTTTTTCTTTGGTGGGGTGGGGGTGCGCGCGCGGTTGTGAGACAGTAAAAGCGCTAGCGCGACGACACAGTTTGATATTTCAGCTGATTTTTGTCTGTATATGCAAATTGTGAAGTGGCAGGAAGGTCACTGTAAGGTCAACAAGCAGCAGCAGCGCTTAAGCGGGGAGATGTTAAATATTTTTATGTTTCAACAAATAGTAGTGCGTTTTTGCAGCATTTAGTGGGTTAAAATATTTAAATTTATTTTTAAATATCTGCGCTAAGCCACGCGTTTTCCATTGATATAGCTAAGTGTGGCACAAGCGCGCGCTGTACCGCTAAGATCTTGAGCGCGCTACTGCAATTTACTGAAAAATACCAAGCGCTCTAAAATCTTAAACGCGCTACTAGAATTTATTGCAAATTCTAAGCGCTAATTTAAAGCATAACTATTTCTGTGCTTGCCAACAGGAAGCGCTTGAAAATGCGTTGAAATTTTCCAAGCGTATCCATAACGCCCAGCATACCGCCACATAGCAGCGCGCATTAAATCTTAAATACTACACATTTTTTATAGCAACAACCATTAGATGCTCCGCTTAATGCTGCCCAATAATCAACGTCAACATGCTACGCCGTCGACTGCGTTGAACGCGCGCACACAAACACACACACTTGCAAGCGCGCGCGCTGCCAATACACATTTACACAAACGCGCGCACGAAATGTGGCAACAGTGTTTGCTATAATTCAGAACAGCCAATACGCGTTGAATTTTATAGCGCGCCACGACACGATACGCTGTCGACATACCAACAAAGCAAAAACAACGCTGCGGCGTTTCAACCACACACCACATAGCAGCGTGCGTGTGAGTGGCGGTGCGGTGGTGGCAAGCAATCGATTGCGAAGCCGGCATATTTGTATATGCCACGTAAAGTACGTGTACGCTGTCAGTGACAGTGGCGGCGAACAGCCGCATAGACATTAAGCACGCCGACGTTCAGTCTGCCGCTTACACAGCACATCTCAACCGCGCTAACATGCCACAAATGCTAGAGCGGTTCAGCCAACGCAGCGCACATTAACTGCCAGCACTCGCCTAACAGCTTGCCTCGTGTGCGCACAGTAAAGCAATAGTACGCTGTGCGCCATAACCCCTCCCCACCATGGCGCGCTTGCATAGCGATTGGTTAGCAAGCAAAGCGGCAAGCTATGCTGTCGCACGTTGCTGCGCATAATCCAACCCACTAGCTGACGTACTGACAGCAGCAAAGGCTATGTAAGTGGCGTGTAACGTACGCGTCAGTCACTCTGCACTGTGACGGCAATTTGATTTATTTGCGTTGCGCTGCTCACATACGTATGGAGAGCGGCCTGACATAAATGTGGTGTGTGCGCGTGTGTGCAGCGAAGAGCGCGCATACACATTTCTACAATTTAGCTTATTTATATATATTTATCGCTTTCGCACTCAAGCGCACGCTGCCTCGTAGCAACTGTTGTATTTATAAGCGCGCTCTTTCTTTTACCTCTTCTGCGTGCCTGCAACGCGTGCGAGCGCGACAGCATGCTTGCACACGCGCCGAGGGTAGTTAGCGCTTGCTCTGCGCACAAACAAGCAAACAAGCGCTTACGCTTAGCCAGCGTTTCGTTGCTTAATGTTATAACTACCACTAACATTGTGACAAACACACGCATAAGCACGAGAGTCGCGCCCGCGGAGAGTCAACTAACATCGTGTTTGCTCAGCTTCGTGCATCATTCGTGTATACGAGCGACAACACAACACACTGTAGCATAGCAGCAGCAGCAGCGCTCTAGCCAGCCAGCCAGCACCTCGAACAGGTTTCATGCTCGTCGAACGAAAACAGAAAGGTGCTCAATTCAGTGCAGTGTGGAGGTATTCGCGTGTTGACGTATCGCGGAAATTGTAAAAATTTATTTGACAAACTTTTCAATGCCCCTGCATGCAGTGTAGTAGGCACAATAATTGAAAAGGCAAAGTAGTGTAGACTCAAGCAGACAAAAAAGCATAATATTTATATAGAAATAAAAAGACTTTGGTACCGCAACGACGTCTCGTCTTGTGACTCAACGTGAAAAAAACAATTGTATTGTTTTTATAAAAACGTGAAATAACGCGTGTAATGCCGGAAACTGAAAGTGAACTTAATGAAAAAAATTGAAAATTTGTGTTTTTGAAAAATACAAAAAATATAAATTTTTTAAAGTGAAATTGTGCGTGAGCAGCCGCCTAAGTCTTACTTGGATACTTGTGTTGATTGACTAAATAATTTTTGGTGATTTTCAATAATCAGAATTCGCACAAAAACGCATAAGCATTACGGCACTCAAAGACGACGGGCGAAAGACGGAGAATAAAAAGGCAGCGCAGAGCGTAGTGCAGTGAAGGTGACGCGCGGAAGAGCATAGTTAAAGCGAAGTGCTACCTGTGCAAGTAACGGTGCAAAAGAAACAGTGTTTGGGAAAATTAAAAATTTGCGAAAATAGCGACAAAAATTTGCTAAGATAGCGTACAAGAAAGTGGCTTGCTTAGAAAGCGCTGCCAAAATCCATATAAATAAGACAAGCGCAGGCATAGGCTTATGAAAAAGATAACTATTAAAACAAAAATTAAAAATTTGTAAAAAAAATTAGTGACAAGCGTGTTTCAAGTGACGCAGCATAAGCGCAGCGTAATAGCAAATAAACTACAACAACACAAACAGTCATAACACAAACACAGGCAGACACAGCAGCAGCGCAAAAAAATATATAAAAAAATACCAATTTTTCTGACGCACAAAAAATGGTTTCAAAACAGTGCAAATCAAACGCCAACAACATACTAATTTACCACAAAGTGTAATAAAAGTGTGCGCTTAACTGGCAAACAATATTAGACAAAAAATTTAAGAAAAAATCGAAGGCGCAAAGCCAAACGCAACATTTAGCGCACGAAACGCTAAGCAAACAAACTAATTTACGCCAGCAAGACAAGCGTTAGCAACGCCACAATAATTATAATAATAATTACAACAAACCACATAACACACACAACAACTACAACGCCGCCGTGTACGCTATACCGCCACAACAACAACAACCACCACACAACATGTTGACCATGGAATCGGATATGAAAGGCGGCATCTTGCATGCCACCATGCCGCCGCATCATGCGTCCGCCGCTTTGCATGGCCATGCCGCGTCGCCGTATAGCGCGCTCGGACCGCTCATGAATCTGGGACAATCGCACTTGACACAATCGCATTTGAGTCAGCATCATCATCATCATATGGCCACGCATTTGGCCAGCAGCGGTGGACAGCAACAAAGCGCGCTACTGGGCAATGGTGGCGGTGGTGGTGGTGGACTCTCCAGCAATCCGCTAAGTTCATTGCAGACCAGCATGGCAAATACGCTGAATGGCAGCGCTAGTCTGCAACAGCAACAGCAGCAACAACAACAGCAGCAACACGGTTCACCATTACACAGCGCTAGCGACTTGAGTCCCACACAATCGAGCATCGGCAGTCATCATATGACATCGCCGGGCGGTCAACAGCAACAACAGCAGCAACAGCAACATCATGGCGTGCATCACCATAGCGGTATGGGTGGTGGCGCCTCTATTGGCGGTCAAAATGCGAATGTACCCACGGTTATTGGCGGCGGCAATCACAATGTGAATAACAATAACGCGTCGACCACGAATAAGAATCAAGCGAATGCGGAGCGCGTGAAGCGCCCCATGAATGCGTTTATGGTGTGGTCACGCGGACAGCGCCGCAAAATGGCCTCCGACAATCCGAAAATGCACAACTCAGAGATTTCGAAACGTTTGGGCGCACAGTGGAAGGACCTCTCCGAGGCCGAGAAGCGTCCATTCATCGACGAAGCGAAACGTTTGCGCGCGGTGCATATGAAGGAGCATCCTGATTACAAGTATCGGCCACGACGCAAGACAAAGACGCTAACCAAATCGAAGGAGAAGTATCCAATGGGTGTCGGCTCATTGCTGCAGCCAAACGAACCGAATGCGCCTAATGCGGCGCGCAATACAAGCGCCAGCTCGATGGCGGCCGCACAACAGGCCGCCGCCGTCAATCGGGATATGTATCAGATGAGCGCCCCCAACGGTTATATGCCGAACGGTTATATGATGCATGATCCTTCAGCCGCCGCATACCAAAGTCAGCACAGCGCCTATATGGGCAACTATCATCGCTATGATATGGGACAAATGCATCAGGCGGCCGCTGCTGCGGGCTCACTCAACTACATGAATCCGGCGGCGAGTGGCGGTTACGGCATGTACGGCACTGTGTCGGGTGGACAAACCTCACCGTATGCCAGCATACAACAGCCCGGTTCACCCTATAGCAATGTACAACAACAGCCTGGCTCGCCGTATGGCCTCACAGGCGGTCAACCGGGTTCCCAAGTCTCCTGCCAAAGTCATAGCCCGAGCGATTCGAGCATCAAATCCGAACCGGTCTCGCCCAGCCCGCTACACAGTCAAGCGCAACAAAATTCCGCCGCTGTGCTCGCCGCCAACAACAATAACAATCATATAATGAAACGTGAATATGGCGCGACGCAGCAAACGACCGATTTGAATCATTTGATGAATATGTATCATTTACCCGATGGCATGCAGGCATCAGCCGCCGCAGCCGCTGCCGCTGCGGAACATCAACGCAATCTGATGCATTATCAGAATAGTTCGCCGGACTTGCAGCAACAGCATGCGCAACATCAGCAATCGATGCGCGCGATGGCGCCACTCGCTCACATGTGAGAAATGGCCGGTGCTTATGGTCAGTCAGCGCTCGCAATCGCCACAATTGCATCCACTAATGCCTCCGCCGCCGCCGCCGGTGCCACCGCCAATGCCATTGCCACCAACGCCGGCACAACCGTAACGGATATGACGAGCGCTTTGCAGCATCATCATGGTTTGGTGGTGCCGTCCGCATCCACATCCACATCGCCTACCACCCCGCCCGCAACATTGCTGCAGCATACGCAGCAACTAACGCACGCGCATGCACAACTGCAGCTAGCGCAGCAGCAACACCAACAGCTGCAACAACAACAGCAACAATTGCAGCTAACATCGCAATTGGAGCTGGAGCCGCCCGCGTCAGCAAGCGCTGCCAGCTTGTTGCACTCAGAACACAACGGCGGCGGTGGTAATTTACACAACGGCCTGCATGGCCAGTCGCTGGACGGCGTCGGCGGCAATAGCAGCAGCAGCTCTAGCAACAACAACGGTGGCAGCGGTGGCGTCAGCATGCTGCACAGTTATGTGAACGGCATGCATGGTGGCCGTCCCAGCCCGACGGCTTCAGGTTCTTCCGGCGGCAGCCGCTCGTCGGCGCACTCACTGCCGTTGCCCGCGCACTCACCAGCGCTGCAGCATCAAGTGAACGGCGCTTATCTGCAGGCGGCGAGCTGTGGCTCAGCGCTCACCGCCACCGCCACCACAATTGTGTCGCCCGCGCTGATGGGACGCCTGGGTGGCAGTCATGGCGATGTGAACGGCAGCGTCGGCGGTGGCGGTAGCGATGGCCTGGGCGTCGGCGGTCCGTTGGCGCTGCTGCACCATCACCACCAGCACCATCACCATTTGGCGCCGCATCATCACCATCACCACCACCATCCCCACCACAGCGTCACGCATCAGCTGCACCATCCGCACGACGCAGCCGTTGGACTGTTGGATATATCCACACTGTAAATTAACTACAAATTACACAAGTACATTTAGCCGAGTAATTAAGAGAACATTATAAAAAATAAAATTAAAATTAAACAAGTTTTAGCTGTAGTTGTAAAGTGCATAAAAATAATTATTATCAATAAATTAATTTAAAATTAAAAAATAAAAATAAAAAAATCGCAAAAAATATGTCAAGTAATTTTATGCCCAAAAAAGTTGAAAAATTCAAAAAAAAATTAATTAATTAAATTAAAATTAAATTAAGCAGATTAATTATGCAAGTTAAGCGCGCGCAGTGGCGCGGCGTGCAACTGCAAGTAAAATACACTGTAAAAAATTAAATGACTAAAGGCGCCGCGCTGTGGCGCGCTACACGCCCTCAAGTACTTTTTAAGCACCGCCAAATATTATAACAACAAAAAATAAATAAATAAAGAATTAGCTTAAAAAAATACAAAAACAACATGTTAACATTTAAGTAGCGAACTATGACCGCGTTGAGGCGCGCGTGCAGCGTCTAGCATTCCGCATGCAACAAAATGCGTAAAACAACAAATACAAGACACATTCCCGATTTTTTGCAATGCAAAAACTTCATGAAAATTTCGAATTTGTAATTTTACGGCAAGCTTTTTATAAGTGCGCACTTTTTCCACATTCAAGTTGATTATCATGTAATTAAATGCATACAAACATACACACAAACACATACATATGGTATATACAAAATATTTATGTTAAGTTTATTTCTCGTTTTTAGTTACATACATATATAATAATGAAAATGCGTCAAGTGTGATAGAGAATTGAGAGTTTTAGCTAAATAAGGAATGGTAAAAACAAAAATAAAATTAAACAAAACAAAAAAAAACGCAGAAAAACATTTAATAAAACGTTGTAATTAAGAATAAAAACAAAAACAAATTGTGTTTTCATGCCAAGTGCAACGGAAAAAGTGACAGTTGAAGCGTGCGTTTCAAGCGAACGTTTTTTGGTTGGGTAAATGGTATATAAAATTTGGTTTTAATTAGTGAGAGGAAAATTATTTTTTTTTTAATTAACTAAAAAAAATTATTTATTATTTATTTAGAAAATAATTTATTAATAATAAATTAGGGAGTTATTATTTTTAATTAACTTGCAAATTAAATTTTTTTGGATTAGTGGAATATTAGTGAGATAAATTATTTTTTAATTTTTAAAAATAATTATTTATGTATGTAATTAATGGAAATTTTATTAATAAATTTATTAAAATTAATTAAAAATTTATTAATAAATTTATTAAAATTAATTATTTATGTAATTAATTAAAATTAATTAATAATAATAAATTATAGAGTTATTATTTTTTTTTTGTAATTTGAAAATCATTTTTTGTGTTAATTGGAATATTGAATAATCTTTAATTAGTGAGAAAATTATTTCTTATGAATTAATTAGAAATAATTTGTTCTAAAATTAGAAAATTATTTAAAAAATGGAATATTGAATTGATTTTAATTAGTGAGCAAAATTATTATTTTTTAATTAATTAAGAATATTTTATTATTTAATGTTAAAATTAATTTTTAAAAATAATTTATAATTAAAAAATAATATTAATTAATTAATCATTAATTAAAGAAAAATAATTTATTATTTAATTAGAAAATTAATTTAAAATTTTATTTTAAATAATATATTTTTTTTTTAATTATTTATAAAACTATATTTTTAGTTAATTATATATTTATTAAATTATTATTATTTTTAATTAATTTGCTAAATTAACAATAAGTATTGCATATTTAATTTTTTTTTACTTATTTTTTTATGTGGTTTTCAGGGTGCAAGTGCAAGCTTAGAAATCGGTTCTGTTGGTTTTAGGTGTAGAAAACAATGAAAATTTCGCTACGGCTCTTCTATAAGCGTTTCCATTGAGTTATTTGTCGATATTTTAATTTTTTCCGCAATTTTTTAATGCGTTTGCCAACATTTGTAGCCAATTTCGTGTAAATATCTTATTAGAAATTTCAAACTATAAAACAATACTATATATTTTAAAAAATTCAGGAAAAAATTATTTGAAAAAAAAATTTATTTCTAAGCTTTTTTTCAATACAATTTTTAATGCAATTTAAATATTTTTTTGAAGACAAATTTATAGAAAATGCTTTAAGTGTTAATTTTAAATAGTTTTTTTAAATTAAATGTTAGGTTAGAAAACATTTTAAACAAAACTTATTGAAAGCAAAAGAAAAAAAATAATGAACGCCTAAAAAAATTATATATTTTTAATAAAAAAATTCGAAATTTTAATTTTTCTTCACAAATTTATAGAAAAATACATAACTGTTAATTAATAAAATTCTACAAAATTTTAAACTCAATTTTCCAACATTTTAAAAGAGTAGAAATTTAGTTAAATTAAAGAAAAATGGCTTAAAATTTTAAAAAAAAAAAATCAAAATAAAAAAAAAAAGTTTAAAGCAAAAATAACTTTACAATTTCTCCAACTTATGATAAATATATACCATACAATATATTATAAAGATCTGTTATTGAATGAATGACATTATTTTTTAAATATTTGACAACTTATGAAATTCGCTTTACCTTTGAAGAAATTTTCGAGTTATAGGTAGGATAGGTTTGCAGGTAAATTACGAGACTTTTTTCTAACTATGAGCAAAGGTTTCCATTGAATTCTGCTAGAAGTGATTTCGTTGGTAAATAAATCGAATTATTTTTGTGTGATTTTTTTTAACCGAACGCAAAAATTGTGAAGCCTTTTGTCTGTTGAAACCTAATTTTTTTTAAAGAAAATGCTGATATATATTTTGCAGGCAGGTTGTTTGGAGCACAGTGTGCGCAGTGAAACAACTAAGAGAAGCTAAGAAAAAATTTAAACAATAAATGTAAATATGCTTATTTGACAAGTTGTTTGATTTTGTTGATATTTTTCAATGAATAAAAATATGTTAAAACAAAGGAAAATTATTTTACAACGAAAATTTTAACGCAAATAATTACATATTATTATTCATCATTCAAGAAAACAACAAAAAACATAAACTTGTGAATTTTATTTAAAATCTTGTAAAAATTTTAAGCGTCAAATTTACATTACAAGCCAGATCGAGAAGACTGGAGAAAATGTCTACAGCAGGGAGCCAGGGGAACAATGGAGCATCTGGCAAACTAAAGAATGACTACTCCTCTTGGACCTAGCAACTGAACTCCATCTGGTATCACAAAGCACCAAAGCTTATCTATGCCTGACTCATTAGGGAAGATTAATAGCCGAAAACAAAAATTTTTGTGATTTTTTAAACAACTTCTATAATATCGCTCAAAAACTTTCATGTAGACAAGCATACTGCGATGCTTACTGTGTTTCTGTTTGAGTAATCGATTTTTAACAAACTTTTAGGTTTCTTCTTCAGCGGACTTGTGTTTAATTAAGCCTTGAGATTCAAAGAAAATTTTAAATAAATAGTTATAAGTCGTGGCGTAAGGCTTTATTCGTAAGTTTAAAATTCGTAATTTATTCTTGTTCCCAAAGTGAAATTGCCGCTCAAAACACTTATGGAACACGTTTTCAATCCTCAAAGAAAAACAACCAAATTGCTGAGCGATTCAGGTTTAATGTCTTCAATTGATCCAAAACGGTTTCCCCGGAGCGGTTGTTTGAGTTTGCCGAATAGCCAGAAATCACACGGAGTTAAATCAGGTGAATACGTTGGTTGCGTCACGATATTGGTTGAAAGTTTGTCAAAAAAACACACGAAGAATCAACGCAGTATGCGACCATGCATTATCGTGGTGCAAAACTCAAGAGTTGTCGGCCCATAATTCCGGCCTCTTTTTACGAATAGCTGCGCGTAAACAACGCATTCACACCAATTCCTTGTTGACAGGTTGGTTGGAAAAGAATTTTGACTAAACGATAATCGAAGAAAACTGAGTCAACATTAAAGATCTTTAAGTTTTGGCATGTTTTTCTCGGCTTGACAGCGTTTGCCTCGATATTCGGCTTATTGAACGTCTTTTTCTGGATCATCGCCAGTAATAATACGTTTCAGGACTTCCTGTTAGTCGGAAATCATTGCTTCATTAAAATTAACGCGACGCTGTTTATCGAAAAAATGTAATGATTTTGGAACCAATCGTGCTTTCCCTTTCCTTAGGCCCAAATGATCTTTCAAAATGGTTTTCACTGCTCCATCTGATATTCCGACGATGCCAGTAAGATCTCTGACTGTTAATGGTCAATTCTCAACCAAAAATCCGTTGTATTGTATTGACGTGTTGAACATCAGTTGATGTTGATTGCCGTCCTGGCTCTCTTAGAATAATTTGTACCAATCAAAAACACTTGCTCGCGAGAAACAGTTATCACTGAAGGCTTTTTCCAACATTTTGCACTCATCGTAAAAAGCGCCGAATGCACTTTACGTATTTCAGGAAGACAAGTGTGTACTAAAAATTAATGATCATTTTCATTTTCAAATGATTAACGTTCATTTTGATATCATATTTGGCACAGATGTCACTGGCAGTCATGCCAACCTTGAGAGAAATTCTTCGACGAATAGTTTTTCGCTCGAAATTTAAAATAAAAAGTCTTGCTATTTTTTGCCTTGTGTTAATTGATCATACTTGGGTAGAATTTTTTGAGTTATCTACCAACAAATTTTTTAGAGTTCAAAGTGCAAAAAATTATCGTTTTTTCAGACTCTAATTTGTATCGAATCGTAAAGAAAAATTATATGAAATTATTGTTTGGAGCCGAAGTCAACGCGTTTATAAAACCTATATATATTAATTTTAAATATTTCAACAAAAAATGTCTCTTGTAACGTTTGTTTGCCTATAAACTTATGAAAATGATATTACGTTATTTTTGCATTTTAAAATTTAATTATTAAGAAATAATATAGGAAATTAACAAATAATAATAATAGTTTAAGCCATAGTTACATAAGATATAGTATATTTGTGCACACACACACACACACACATATATATATATATAATTATATATATAATTATGCTAAAAATCGTTAGAAATTATTATTTAGTAAAATAAATAATAATTACATAATATTAGTACATATTATTATTATTATTATTACCATAATTATTGTATATAATAATAAATTTAATTTAAAAAATATTAATAAAATGATGACAACATAAAAATAAAAAAAATAAAATAACAAAATGTTTACACAAAAATAGCAAATATAAAAATTGTTGGTGAGCTTGTGGTGAATTTGGTATTTTTTTGTAAAATTGCGAAGAAAAATTTCATATCAAAATTTTGTGTGATTGCCGACGGCATTTGACAACGGCTTGTGTATTACATTTTTATTCGAATTTCCAATTAGCGCTAACAGATTGTGTGGAATTATAATTTATTATTTGTTTTCTTCATATTTATTGGCGTAGACAGCTTATAGTCGAGCTTATAACAGCAAGGTTGTTGTCTACTTTTCATTGAGGGTGTTTTTAACGTGATGGATTCCAAATACAACGCTGGAGAGGGATATTTCGCCTTCTCACTTTGGCTCACCTTCTGGTTTTCGGCTACCCAGAGGATACTTGGTCTGTGACCGGAAGTTGTGAGCTGCTTATACCATATGTAAAGGAATCGTTTTCTGACCACTCCCAAGTGAATGACGCTAAGAGAACTTTCCTCACTTGCGTCAAATTCTAAACATGGCTCCATCCTCTTTCAACACATGACTCAATTATTTGAAAAATATAATTTATTCATCATTACCGTCCTACTATATGATGCAGAGGCACAGATGATGGAGACGGCCTTAGGAGTGTTCGAGACAAAGTTTTTGCGGAAGATTTACGGTCATTGCACTTTGGCAATGGCGAGGGCCGCAGTACTATATGGAACGATGAGCTGTCCGGATGGAAGGGAACACTAGAACTTTGAAGGTAGTCAATTCAGTACCCGCCAATGGAAGCAGAGGAAGAAGAAAACCTCCTCTCCGTTAGAGCGATCAGGTGGAGAAGGATCTGGCTACACTGTATCTGGAATTGGCGCGAAATAACTTGTTAACTCGGCTATAACAGTGTAAGCGGTATCTACGCCAGTAAATAAGAAGAAACCAGAACGTTAAGGCACAACCTTGGGCAGAATCGAGTTCTTGCAATTTAATACAGAATGCATGAGATCTAAAAGAAGCCATAATGAAGGAAAGGCATAGGAAACACTCTTCTAAGAAGGCAAGATCTATACAAATAATACATCACAATATTACATCACAATAGTGCTAAGTACCTAGGTAGCAACTCAAATGCTAAGCTTCGCTGGAAGGAGCCTACGCAGCCCAACTATGAGGTTGCTCAAGTCAAAGTTGCATTGCCAGCATTCACCGCCTTCAAAGTAAGATACTATGTAAGAAGCGTAGTTAATGCTCCTTGATACGTTAAAACTGCTGAACTAAACTTGATCTAGGCGTGGATTCAGTGGTTAATGTAATATACAAAAATGCAAAGTTTCACGAACTGACGCTTAGGCAGCATGTTAGTGAGGAGGCTTCCAGGTTCATCGAAACTGCTTCCGGTAAAAAGGCAAGAAGCTTTCCGACCTTAGTTATCTGCCTTACTTTACTAGAAACAAAATCTTAAAAAATGTTCAACGTCATTGGTCAACTTTTCAAGCTTATTTTATAAGAAAGCTTGGTTAAAGCTTTAGCTCTTTAGGCTTAAGGAAGTAATGGATGGCTAAGAAAAGCTAAATATAAAATCACAAAAATTAGATTTTTCTGAAATAAATCTAAAAAAAAATACTTATTATATAGAAAAGTCACGAAGGGAGGTGTTGAAAAGATAGAATTTGCAACCGAGAAAATATCTTGAAACATCACAAATAGTTATCACAACTCAAATTCCATAATTATATATTAAAGTTATATGTTTTAAGTCTCTTATAGATTTATTCAACATCTAAACTCTTCTTTTTGTCTTGACCTTTTACAACTTTTCTTCTCCTTACTCCAACATTTATGCCGTTGTAAATACTTTTTTGCTGACGCCAACGTTTGACTAAAATAAAAATACTTGGAAAAAGTATTAGTTTCCTCACAAACTTGCAGTTTTTTACTTTATCTCATATGTACATACATATATACATACAAACATATACACTTTTTCTCCTCACTGTTAGCGGCGATTGTTTGTGTTGGTTGCTGGTAGCCGACCGCCAACCGGCCATCAGCGCTGATGATTCGTCTGCGATAGTCGTTGCTTAGCTCATTTTTCCCCGACTTCCACTTATTTTATTGCCACAAGCAGTGCTGCTATGTGTGCATTGTTTTCGTTGTTGTTGTTGTTGTTGTTCGTGCGCTTTAGTGTTTGTTGTCGTCGTTAATTATGACGATTTTGATGGCGTTGCTGCCGCAATGGCGCATAAAAATGCTTAATTTGGTGTTAATGCCAATATAAAAACGTGAAAAAACTACGACAAAAACAACAGCAAAAATGTAAAAAATAAAAAAACAAACATTAGAGAAACACACACAAAAAACATTAAATGGAAAATCGTCTAATCACAAAATGGCTAATGGATAAACGATCAATTGGACGATTGCCGAAAATAATAGAGTGAAAAATATGTTTTAGCAACACAATTTATTAATAGGAAAGTTATAGGTTGTTGTTGTATGTTTTTTTTCAGGAATTTTAAAATATTTAATTTATGAAAAATGTGTCGGAAATCATTATATTCTCATATTACCAGTTGCTTGTCGTTGTCTTTGGTCTGAGAAACCTATAACAACACTGTAGATGTCTTATTCCTGATAACATAAAGTCGTGTTAAGCAATAAAAATTGATGAAACTCATTGGTTTACATCGCAATTAAAGGCTGATCCATTTCGTGATACTCTACTTTTTTTTAAGAAAAAACTCAGAAACTTCAAATTTAATCGAAAGAACATTCTTTGGGATTTATTTTTTGGCGATCATCTCTTTCAAATGTTGGTCGCGGTAACTCTCAGATGATCCATCCTTTGAGTCCAATTTTCAATGTGTTGTTCGAGCATTTTGACTGGTAACTAGCGAATGATTTTAGACTTTACATATCCATCGAAAAATTTAAAGAACAGTGATATATCTTACGAATCGACTTACCACATTTTGGTTAAAGTTTTGGATATGAAGCGTATCATGGCTAGACTAGTACCAAAATACCTAAATCTTGTGCAAAAACGTCGTTGAGTAAATGTCGCAAAAGCGTTGCTTGGCAACGTAGCTGGATTACTCACATCAATACTGGTGACGAGATATGGGTGTATGAACATGACTGGATTAAGTGACGTGGATTATAAAAATATATGAACTGTCCAACAATGGAATAGCGCTCCAAAAATGAGTTGGGAATGAAAAAGACGAAATTCGCTGAAGATATTGAAAGCTATCCTTACGAATCTTATAAAACGAGTAGAGAAAATTTGACAGAGCGTTGTCATAATTTTAATGACTTATGAGCCCAGGCAATGATAAAGATTTGAATTAAAATACGTGAAAAAGCAACACTTCTATTTCCTTTGTCAGTCCAAGTAAAAAAAAAAAAAACAAGAAAAGACGTTAAATTCGGCTGCACCGAAGCTAATATACTCTTCACAGGTGCATTTCTTTTAGTAACTATGTGTTCAGTTTGTATGGCAGCTATATGCTATAGTTAACTGATCTGAACAATTTCTTCGGAGATTACATTGTTGCCCTAGAAAATAATATATACCAAATTTCGTGAATATATCTTGTAAAATGTGAAAGTTTTCCATACAAGCATTTGATTCCGATCGTTTAGTTTGTATGGCAGCTATATGTTATAGTGGTCCGATATCGGCAGTTCCGACAAATGAGCAGCTTCTTAAAGAGAAAATGACCTTTGCAAAATTTCAAAACGATCTCTTAAAAACTGAGGGACTAGTTCGTATATATACAGACAGGCGGACGGACGGACGGACAGACAGACGGACAGACAGACGGACATGGCTAAATCGACTCAGCTCAACATACTGATCATTCATATATATACTTTATAGGGTCTCCGACGCTTCCTTCTGGGTGATACAAACTTCGTGACAAACTTAATATACCCTGTTCAGGGTATAATGATAAGAGCGTACTTTCTGAAATAGGCAATAAAAATTCAGAGTGCTACTCTCACTTTTCACTTTTCAACTTTCATATCTTTTTTGACTATTGTTTAAATTAATTTAATTTTTTAACATGAATTGTATGTGATTTTTTAGTCGGCCACGGCCCCTAAATATAGTTAAATTATTTTTAGCCTACGTTCACTTTGAAAAATCTTAAGATGTTTTACGCAATTATCTTGTGTCACTCAATTCAAATTTGTTTAATTAATTTTATTTTATACAAATTAAGTATAGTCATTTTAATAATTAATTACTTTACTTAATTTTAATAATTAATTATTTAACTTAATTTTTCTTGTTCTTTATTCGATTTATTTCAAGTAAGTCATTTAATTTTTATACTATCAGGGTAATTAATTATATGCATTCTTGTAACTAAAGAAAACTATTTTCATAAACTTAATTAAAATCAATTTCATTTATTTTAAAAAAATATTTATATTATAAAAAAATTAATTTATGGGAATTTTAAATAAATTAATATGATTAAATTCTTCAATTTAATTAACATATTATTTTACATTATATTAATTAATTTTTTTTCTTAATTCAAAGTTGCATGCAAACATAATTGTATGCATTTTTATAAATAGAAGTGGTCTTTTTCGCAATAATTATATTGTTCAATTAAGTATTTTCAATAAATTACATTTTAATTAAATTAACTTAATTAAGTATAGCTATTAAAATTTAATTAAAGTGCATAGTTGATATTTAATTGATCAATTTAATGTAATTAATTCGAAGTAATCTATTGATTAACTTAATTAAATTTAATTAAATAAAATTAATAAGATCATTGAGAAGATATTAAGGTAAAAAATTAGTGCGCTGAATATCTAAGCTCCTGATATAATTGATTTTAGATTAATTGCGAAAAATTAATTAATTAATTAGCAAATAATTTTAGTTTAATTTTTTTGAAATTAAATTTGAAGGAAGTTTTTTTTAGCTAGACATTTATTTAATTAATATTTTTTCCCGATTTAATTTAAATTAACATCATTTTAATATTTAATTTTTCATGATTTTAATACATGAATTTTATTAATTTATTTCATGTCCTTTGCTCAAGTAAATAAATTAATATTTTAATTTATATTTTTTTATTACAATAAATTTGCCGTTTTATTTCATAAAAGAATTTTTTAATATGATGTAATTTTAAGAATCAATATAATTCAATTTGTATAATTAGATTAATTTAATTAATTTAATGAGAATTTTAAATCACACAAATAAAGATAATTCAATTTCAACATTTTAGTTTAATTTAATTAATTAATATATCATCTAATTAATAATTATATTTAATTAAAATTAATTAATAACTAAAAAAATCACACTAAGTACTACCAGTTTAATATTTGATTAGTTATCGATTTATTTTATTTTAAATAATTGTGAAGGAAAATTTTTTAAATTTTAAATTTAGTTAATTAATTTTTTTGCGATTCAATTTACACATTTTTCGTAATTGGCATTTCATATCTAAGTTATATCAATTAATTTAATTTAATTTAGTTAAATTAATTTTCATTTTATCAATTCTACTTAAACTCTTTTTTTAAAATAAATTAAACATTTTATTCTTTAAAAAAATTAAATGGAAATGAGCAGTTATTTAATTCCATTTAATTTTTTTAATAAATAAAACTTTTTAATTAATTTAAAAAAATTAAAAAAGTTTAAGTAGAATTTAATTAAAATTATAATTAAATTATGTTAATTAAAATAATTTGATTGATTTAATTAATTTGGCGGTAATGACTAATTTTATAAATAATGATAATTTACTTGCAAACACTTGATGACATTCAATTAAATGTAGTACTTAATTATCTGAATAATATCTAATAAAATTTATTTTGAAGTATTTAATTAATTATAATTAATACTTAATTAAATTAAATCTAAATAAAACACAGATTCACAGCTAATTGAAATCAATTAGTTTTCTGTTATTTTAAATGTAAAGCTTAATCTCAATTAACATTAATATTTTTGTTGTTTCTTTATATAACTTAATTTATTTTATTTTTAAATTGTTTTTTAATACAAATTGCTTTTGTCAACAAATTACTTAACATATGTATACACAAATATCTTAAATTGCCCAGCTTAATTTACTCGACATTCATGCAAATAAACAGCCAGTCACTAGTTAGTGTTGTTGTTGCATTTGTTGTTGGGTCGTCGCTTTGCTCTGATTGCATCGCTGTGAATTTATTTGCCAATTTCGTTTGTCAGTTTTGCTGTCGTCGCCGTTTGACATGCAAATTGTTGTTTTGTTTTCGCATCATCGCCACTGCCACCGCCATTGGTGTTGTTGTTGTTGTTATTGTTATTATTGCAGTCACAAATCACACTTCTGCATTAAAATTCACTTTTACCGCGTACACCAAAGCGGTAGTAAGTTAAAAAAAATTGTTGTTGTTGTTGTTGTTGTTGTAGTAGTTGTTGTTAACGGCATTAGAAATGTCCATCTACCTATTTATAGCGGTGAAGCGGTGTTGTTGTTGTTTTGAGTACGTTTTTTTCGCTATTATTTAAAGCGTTGTCGCTGAGTATGTTGTTATTATTGTTGTTTTTGTTGTTTCCGACAACAACAACAATCAGTGAGAAAATTACCTGAAATTATATTTATTTACCTATGTGTGCCATTAAATTATGTTTTAATCTTGTTTAGCAAGTGGCAGCCGCAATGACAACAACAACAACAGCTAGTCTAATAAATAATCACAACAACAAGCATTGCATTTAAGCGGCCATACAAGTTTTTTTGGCGTATACATTGTTGTTGTGATTAGATACCACACATTTTGGGTGTGATTATGGCTGCAAACAACCAAAACAACAACAACAACCTTAGTATATAAGTATTTATTGTATGTGGCATGACAACATTGAAAGCGCCGGCGACAGTGGCGCGAGATTATAACCATAAAATAAATCTTTCTACCACATTCACCAAAACCAAGCGTTAGTCCCACCGCTGCAGGTCTCTAGCATCGCCAGCGGCCGCTTACTCATCCACTTACCGCTTCTCTTTCGGTCACCGTATGCAATCTCTGGTTTTCTATTTTGACTGGATTTGTTGTTATTATTTTTGAGTATTAGAAGTTAGTTCAGGAAATTACCAGTAAATTTGAATGAAAAGATTTATTGGTCTTCATTTTTATGTAACCTGTCACTCTGACCATCTATTGGTTTAAATATATATAAGACCTTCTCTCCCTAAAATCGCCTATATGATCGAGATATAAGAGAGAGAAGACTGCAATATAGGATCTTCTCTCTTATATCAACTATTGTTTTTTGACCTCAGAGTCTGGCTAACTATCTTGTTGCGTTGTAGTTCCTTGGTTCTTCAGCTTTTTCTAGGGAGACTCCGAAGGAAACACCAACAACACCAATAACGCCAAGGCCTACTCACAAAAAATCATTTCATCTTCGACTTCAGTTGACGTTTTTCCCTACTTGATATCAAATATTAGCTTTTCCATCTCTATGATGTCATTCAGAACCTCTAAATAAGCATATTTTGACCTTATGGAAACAGATTTACGTTTTTTGAGACAGTTCTTCATAACTGTATAACACTTTGAAATGGAAAAACTTTTCACAGTAAGAATATTCTCTCCTTGTCTAGAAAAAATCACTCCTGCAGACATTTGCTTGAATTAGAATTGTCTGCTATTTTCTGGTTGTCTAGGTCCAGAGAGCTTTGCATATCGAAACGTGCTTGTTTTGAGAGGGAGAGTAAAGAACACTTTCTGGATGTATAGCCATCTCTTGGGAATGTGAAGAAATATAGCCTTCAGGAAAACTCTCTCTCTCAGGATTATACTGATTTCGATACAAATGAGCTCTGTACTTCGAAACGTACATACTTTATGAGGCAACGTGAAGAAATATTGCTTGTAGGAGAACTGTCTTTCGGAATCATAATGGTTTCGATTTCTTACAGTCTCCTCTCGGGAACATGAGGAAATATCCTACTGTTCTTCTTGCAGAAAAGTTCTGTAGAGGACAGCACCCTGATTTTATTAAGCAGTGCCAAACGAATTAGAACTGTCTCTCAGGATCATACTGGTTTCAATCCAATCGAGCTCTAAGCTTTATATATTGAAGCATACATATTTTAAGAGGTAAAGTCTTAACGACTTTCTTGCAGTATGACGAGCTCTCGGTAAGGAATAGAACTTTAAGTAGAACCGCTCCTTTGGATCTTAATGTTTTCGATCCAGATTTCTTGCAGTATAACCACCTATTTTCCATACAGTAAAGTGCCAAACGAAGTAGTTTCAATCTCGACTCTGTCAGCGGTACCTTTCTTTACGATCCCGATGCGACGTTAAATAAACTTTTACTTCGTAGAAATACGTGAGTTCATCATGAAAAAGAGACTATATACATGTTGTCACCACTCAAGCTATGAAACTTTATATTCGACGGATTTGAAGAATAAGATTATGAGATATTTGGCATTTCAAAGCAGTTGTGAAAACAGTGATGCACAAAATTTTACTTCAAAAGGCCACCACACACTTGTCTTCAACAGTGAAAATTTGTTCATCTGTAAAAGGATACTTTCATGGCCGTTGACAGCGTGCCACAGAACAAGCCGCTTGAATCTGTTGAGCCCAATTTGCTTTAAGCGCATTTTCTGTAGATGATCAGTTGACCGATGGTAAGTTTTCATGTGGAAATCATCTCGTATAAGCCTAGACATCGAACTGGTCGAGATTCTGCGAATGCATACGAAAAGATTTTATGGTTCAAATCATGCGAAGGCGACTAGTTCTCTTTCTGTCATCAACGGTAGATGCTTGGGAAAACACTGATTGAATTTTAACAGAAGTTATGGCAAGACTAAGTATATATTCCGGAGTAGATGAGTCATCGACTTACTAAAGAACTAAGTACCGATCAGATATCTTTTCTGAATTTCAAGTATGTCTGATAGATTTTTCCAATAGCATTATATGTCGTTTACTATGCCGAACCATTCTTGAGGTTATTAAAAGCTTAGCTTAATATATGGATTCCTCTAAATGTAGTGCTTTAAAAGTGGTTGCAATGGGGTTAGTGTTCTTGAGAAGTTTATGAATTGCAACTGTCTCCTAATAAGGTCTGCTTTGCTGGGAAGTGTGCTCTAAGGCTCAGAAAAGCTGGGCATAAGAAGGGGTTTGAAACAGGACACGTCGAAATTCCTTTCCTTCTTTCCTTCAGCTATATTCTTGAAAACTTGGATCACTGCTTACAGAAGCTACCCATGCAGCTTTTTCTCTGCTTCCATACCAACGAGGGATATATGGATGAGGATGAATCGCTGGAGAAGAGGAGCAATGAGCTTTCTCGCGGATAAGTCGAAGTTTGGAGGACGATTTTTGTACAAGAAGCCCTCCGTCAAACTTAGCTTTAGGCTACCTGGCCACTGTAGCGCTTTGGCTGCTATTAAAGTGGCGGTAGATGAACTACTAGGAAGTGCAGCCTCTTTCAGGGCGGTGAGCACTCACTTTTACAACCGAACGGCTGTCCGCTCAAATCTAGTCAAGGAGTTTCTATCCTCACTTAAAATAGCATCAAGCTAAGTACTTAATCATCAAACTCGCTGGTGTGCCTGCTCATAGCGAAATTGCTGGCAACTGCAAAGCCGATGAGATAGCCAGAGGAGGCATCCTTGCCCGCTCACATCGGAATAGGAACGAGTTGGACCTCGATTAGCGTGTTGCGTTATAGCATTGGACTAATGACGACCCACTTCTGTGTGACTGATCCTGAACTAATTAGCCGAAACTGTGACTAACCGTCTGAACAAATTTCTGATATGTAGGTTCGAAGCGCCTTTTCGATTTGTAGGGGTCTTAGCATCAATTATTTAGAAGTTTTAGGTATCACAACGGACCGGCGTTATAATCTGAGATCCCTGTTAGAAGCGACCACTTAACCTCACGTAACCTAAGCTAAAGTCTGTCAAGACCAAACTCTTCATAACAGAATTTCCAAGGTGTCTACCAAATGGGTTGACTTCATTAAGCGTTCTTTCACAAGACTTTTACAAGAAGAAGATAAAACAGCTTATACCGTAGAAATCGCGAAGTCTTCCTTCGAAAGTCACAGAACAACTTCTATTTCATAATTAAAAAGATACAAGTGTCTTTTATGAAAATCGGGATTAATCCACATGGCTTTGTTGCCACCGCACAGCAGTTAAACCAGTTCGTTGAGCTAAGCTTCAGACGCTGCTTTAAAGTGTTCTATACCCGCATTTAGATTAGCAATTAGTGACTTACTCAACGCCACCGCGCGTCGCCAAATATTTTACAACAAACACGAAAAAGAAAAGCAAAAATTTTTAGAAAGATGCTCAGCACTTAAATCGCAGCATTAGCACCGCAAATAAATGCAAAAACAAATGCCACACGGCAACGCCCAGCATTTGAACACACTTGTTGTTGTTGTCTTTACAGTTAAACCACCGTTTTTGACGCGTCGCGACCGTGGAACAAAGGATTAGCGCACGGCACCAATGCAACGGCAGCGACATGCAAATGACCACACAGATACACACATATACATACAAACATATGTAGATGCCGTTGCAGCCAAAGAAAATTAAATTACATTTTGGGACAACGCACCTGCCGCCGGCCGGCTCTTATGTAGCTGGCAGCGCGGGCTATGCACATCTTCTTGGAATGTTTAATGAATTTGTGACCCTGCCACGCCTACAACGGTACTTAGGATTGTCGCACCGTTTGTAGGCGTGTAAGTAAGCATGTGATTAAGACAAGGTTACTTACAAGAAATTGAAGGTAAAATTGGAATTATCGCCTTCCACTATGTTATGGCGTGCTATGCAATGCTATGCCTGGTTGCCTATAATTAAGGGGTGTAGGAGAAGAGAAGGTCATTTTACATTGTACAGAAATATTAATTTAGATGTTTTGAATGATGAATGATGGCCTCAATCATAAAAGAACTTAACCATATTATCATCACTTAGTTCATACGCTTTAGTCTAGCGTCTAACGCTGCGATTATAAAATTTAATTAGATTTTTTAATAAATATGTAAACTAAATTCCGATAGGCTCATGCCTGATCAACTATGTACTACTAGAGAAACCTCACGTAACACTGAACAATCATCGGAATATAAAGACATTGAAACATGAATACGAAGAGATTCTGTTTTTCGGGTGAATTTTTTGAAGTCCTCAAAATATGTCGAGGTTGTTGTTGTTGTTCTAGCAGATGTCTAATCCCCGTTAGAGGATTAAATAAGTTGTCGTTGACGTCATCCAACGGTAGGCCCAGGAAACGAGCTGTTTCGACGGGGTCGAACCAAAGGGAGAAAGGCGTCAGGTGAGTAGTGCGATGCGGGGACTCATTGCACGCCGATATTTGATATGTCAGAATCTATTCTGCATAAATAGGACTTGCTACAGTATTCAGAACGAAGCTGGGCAAGGGTCATTCTCGTTTCTTGTGGCAATTCGAGCTCTTCGTCTGCAATGGGTGGTGGTTTGGCTCCGAGCACGCCATTCACTGAAAGGGAGTTATTGAAGCTGTTAATGGCTCCACAGTGAATGGCAGTCAGTGCTTGTCGGAAGTTAGTTGCGTCCGAAGTTTGGTCGGCGTATTGTTTGATGTCGTCGACGTAGTTGTGGAATGACCTCTTAATACTCCTAAGGAGCGGATGACTACAAGGATGTTTTCTGCGAAAGCACCCCAGCAGGAACTGCTTGAAGAGGAGTTCATTATGCTCTTAAACTGGGACTCACTATGCAGATGTTCCATGGGAGACATCAAGAGTCATCCCTTCGTAATTCAGAGTGCAGTGTTCTTACAAGCTTAGAGCTTCCTCGTCTGCGTTTCACTACTATTATTGCTATTGTTGTTATTGTAACATTATGAAACCATATTTGTTAAAAGCTGGCGTGGTCGTGCTGAGTTAGATTAATTCAGAGTTCACTCCCACGACTTTGCTAAGGCTGTCTTATGAAGGTTATATGGTTTCAATCAAGATTTCAAGTTTCAGGCGCAAATTTTTCTGTGCATAACAAATTGAACTGGATTTCTTTGCACTTAAAACCCGCACATATGGGACGAGATGTTGGATCTTATTCGCTTCGTTATGAGAGTCGAATGTCACGGAGTTTTCTTGAATTCGGACATGATGCTCGATATTATAGCACCAGGTTGTGAAGAGCTTCTGGCGAGTAAGAGAAATAATTACTGATCTTAAAGAGCCTTTGCAGTGAATATTTTTTCTGGATCCATAGTTGGGTACTTTTCCTAATAAAAAAATTTTCTGACACATAATATGACGGATGTGTTGGCCAAGTAACGAGATCCGTACAGGATGTTCAAAATTCGAGTTATAGCACCAGCTCCAGTCGATTTCTTGCGGCCATAAGGAATAGTTTCTGTTCTTCAAGAATTTTTGGAGTGGGATATATCTGAAACCCTAATTGAATACTATTTTTGGATCCGCAGTCAAATTCTATCTTTGCAGTTGGATACTATATCCTGTGTAATCTCTGCAATCGGACATAATATCTGTGTCAGACACTGTTTCTGAATCCGAAGTCGCATATTGTTTCCTGGGAAGTATCTGCAACCGGACATTAAATCTGGGTTCGGCACCGTATCTGAATCCGAAGTTGGATAATACCATAAAACCTGTGGAGCCTCTGGAATCGGACATTATATCTGTGTTCGGCACTGTAACTGAATCCGAATTCACATTTTACATATATCCTGAGGAGTCTCTGCAATCGGACATTGTATTTGGGTCCGCCACTGTATCTGAATCCCGTGCCGCATACTGTTTCCTGGAAAGTCTCTGCAATCGGACATTATATGTGTATATGGCACTGTAACTGAATCCGGAGTCGCATACTATAACCTGAGGAGCCTTTGCAGTCAAATTTTGCAACTGGAAAGAAGCATAAGATACCTCTTACTACTGAAAGAATTAAAAAGTCCATTTCCTAACCTATAACTCGAGTGAAGAACGGCTAATCGTTGTATGCTTTTAACAACAAGTTGAGTTTTCAGCTTTAATCTGCTATTTTCTTCGCTTTCCGCACACCCAACTAACGATCCAGCAAAAAATATGCTGCTTTCCATTTATAACCACCATATTGTTAGTGTTGTTATTGCTGTTGTTCTAACAGTTCAAAACACTTCACTCGCATTCCATAAATACCATTAACCCAGGTAAGAGCACAATGAGAATGCGTTGAATGCAAATCCACTCCGGCTTACAAACACGTACACACGCACACACACACACACACCACTTAATGAGTGAGCGGCTGCATATCGCCGATGAATGCTTCGTGATAAGGTCATTTCGGCGTGTTGTTGATTCAAACTATTTGTTTGCAACTCATAAATAAACATCAATTATCACCAATCACCGAGAGTGTCACAATTAGAACAACAACTGCAACTAGGCGCAAAACAATAACAGCAGTTATGTGGTTATGTGTGTAAAGGCAATAAAAATAACAACACACACACACATGCAGGCATATTTTTAATGGTAGATAAATGGCAAACAGCAGCCTAAATGGTGAATGGCAACGAATGGTGCGCATAAAAAAGTCGAAATAAAAAATTTGAAAGGAATTTTTTGGCATTGGCTGGTGGACTGTGGACCGACGCGTCTGCTAAGTAAAATGCGCGAAAGTGTGAGACTGCGCATTAAAAACGGGCAATTAAATGTCTTATGGCAGCGCCGTAAAAAAACGCTTGATAGTCGGTAGTTGGTAAGAGCGTTATGAAAATCGTCAAAGGAAAAAATACGAAAAAAGCATACCCTGCACAAATAAAAGAAGTTTTCAGTACAAGAACTTGATTTTGAGCGCACAATTTATATGGCAGCTATACGCTATATTGCGGCGATTTGAACAATTTTTTCGGAGATTGTGGCTTCACGTTAGGCAATAATTCTTGCCGAATTTCGTGAAGAAATCTGTTTAATTAAATAAGTTTTTCATACAAAGATTTGATTCTGGTTGTTCAGTTTGTATGGTAGCTATATGCTATAGTGGTCCGATCTAAACCATATATTCTAAGATTTTAGAAATGACTTGGAAACTAATCCAGGTCGAATTTCATAAAGATATCTTCTCAAATAAAAAAGTTTTCCATACAAGAACTTGATTTTGAGCGTTAAGTTTGTATGGCAGCTATATGCTATATTGCGGCGATCTGAACATTTTTTTCGGAGATTGTAGCTTAACCTTAAGCAATAATCCTTGCCAAATTTCGGGACAATGTTTCGTCAAATAAAACAGTTTTCCATATAAGAACTTAATTTTGATCGGCAAGTGTATATGACAGCTATATGTTATTGTAGGTCGATCTGAATCATATGTTCGAAGATGAAAACGCTGACTTGGAAACTAATCCAGGTCGAATTTCATGAAAATACCTTATGAAATAAAAAAGTTTTCTATACGAGGACCTGAGTTTGATCGGTCAGTTTATATGACAGCTATATGCTATAGTAGTTCGATCTTAAAAATTTCTTCGCAGCTTATAGTGTTACTTTGATCAATGAACTACGCCAAATTTCGTAAAGATATCTTGTCAAATAAAACAGTTTTTCATGCAAGAACTGGATTTTGATTTGTCAGTTTGTATGGCAGCTATATGCTATAGTTGTCCGATATCGGTAATACCGAGGAATGTGTAGCTAATTGAGAAGAAGAGAACGTGTGCGAAATTTCAGTTTGATATCCAGACTATTTCGGGTCGTATGACACTCTTCACGCTACAAAAGTAGACCAATAGGGACAGCAAACGATCACAGTACAAAATGTTCCCGTACCGGTGAGACAAATAAGTGATCGTAGTGTCGAGAATATTGCTGCTGCTAGCGCATCAAGAAACAAATCAGTTTCTCAAACGCCCTTCTCAAGCGTTGGGCATCTCTGTGACATCATTGTGGCCAGTTTTGCGAAAAGATCTTGGCCTACATCCTTACAAGTTCAACCTCACGCAAGAACTGAGGCCACTTTACCGCCAGAATCGTCGCATGTTCTTGAATTGGGCTGAGCAACAACTTGAAAATAATCCGGATTTTCATCGAAAATCATCTACAGATGAGGCTCATTTCTGGCTGAATGGCTTCGTCAATAAGCCAAATATGCGTTATTGGTCGGACAGCAATCCACACGTACTCCATGAGTCACCATTGCATCTCGAAATAATCGGTGCGGTTTATGAGCCGGCGGCGTCATTGGGTCGTACTTCTTCCGCGATGATCAAGACCGACACGTTACTGTGAATGGAAATCGCTATTGCTCAATGATAACCGAATATTTTTGGCCCGAATCGGATGATATGAACTTGGACATTATGTGGTTCCAAAAGGACGGCGCGACAAGCCACACAGCAAATGTCACAATCGATTTATTGAAAACCAAGTTTGGTGAACATGTTATGTCACGAAATGGCCCAGTCAATTGGCCGTCTCGGTCGTGCAATTTGACGCCGTTAGATTATTTCCTGTGAGAACTACGTCAAGTCTATGGTCTATGCCAACAAGCCAACGACGATTGATGAACTTCGTACGAATATCGAACGTGAAATTGCAGCAATATCGGTTTATGCTTGAAAACCGTCGACAATTGGGTACAGTGTCTAGACTTCTGCAAGCGTGCCCGTGGTGGCCATGAAAAAGAAATCCAGTTCCATACATAATGGCATCGAATGTACTTTCACAGGAATAAAGAATTTCATTGATATTCCAAACCGTTGTTTTACTAAAAAAAACTTTTGTAGCGCTCTTATTGAAAACCCCGTTATACAAGTATATTGTATATTATATAGAGCCTTCGACGTCCTTTAGGTTGTTCCGTGCAATCTTAATATAATATATATCCTGTTCAGGGTATGTATGTATATGTAGGACTATGTGTGTAGGATATACATACATGTGTGCTTAAGTCTATAAATTGTCAACAACAAAGGCGACAACGCACGACGAGTCATTCGCCTGCTTGCAACTTGAATTTGAGCGACAACAATTGTGCAGGCCGACCTGTTGCATGTCACAGCGTTGGCTGTAGACAATTCGCACTCGTTTTGGCGCTTCCAAACGAACGCTGGTGGCAAGAGAGGGTGGAGAGAGAGCGGGTGGAGCTTACATATCGAAGTTAGTAGATGTAAGGAAGTGGAATTTTGTACATGTGTGTATATATGTATAACTTGCATATGTGTGTAAAGGTCAATCTATGAATCCCAAGTACACAAAAAAGACCCGCAGGAGGAAATATTATGATATGAGGTGCCTTTTCCTGGCATGGTGGGAGTCCAATTGTTCGCGTTAACAGGAAAATGGATCGGCATCAATATTTAGACACATTAAGGAACGAAATGGAACCGTTTTCTTTCAATTCCATGCTCCTTCGCTGGACTTTCATACAGGATAATGAGCCAAAGCACACAGCGAAGGTCACAAAGGATTGGCTTAGGAGAGAAAAAATAAATTTTTTGGATTGCTCAGCTCAGAGCTCTCACCTTAATCCAATAGAAAACTTATGGAATGATGATAAACTTTAAATAGCTGCTAAAAATTTCACAAATTTTGCGGATTTATGGAAAGGTATTAAGGAAACTTGGTACTTCACCCCAGAGAAGAGATGCGATTATTATGTAATATGCTATTTTTGTGGTCATAACTGTATATACATACATACATGCATACACCCACATATTTTTCAGCCTTTCAAAATGCCATATTTTTGATCCTCCTTAATCCTCTGCATTAATTAAACAACGCTGCATTTCGCATTGACTTCTTAATGCCGCAGAAAATGCAGCGCTTTTGTTGTACTTGTTGCCATAGTTACCACACTAATTGTCATTGCATGAATTTGCAGCAAGAAATTGCGTTATAAAACGCACAAATGCGTACATAAACACTCACAACAACACTTGCTACTAAGTAAGCGCTAGTCATTCGCGTCGTTGCTTAGCAGCGCTGCTGAAACGCTTACTGCAACGCGCTCATCTGCTGATTAGCATGCAACAACGCGGTTGAAGGCGGCGGCAGCGGGGCGTTAAGGAAGTCAATGCACACAGAGCGGCTTGGGATATTTGATAGTTAAACTTATCAGGCAGCGGCATGTGTCGCCTGTGGTTTGGCTTATAAGACCGCATGGCGTGTGATAAGGTGGGAAAGGCCGGGCTTGTGGTTTGGTGGTTTCACGAAGTTTATTGATAAAATGACGAAGAAAAAAAGTTATAATAAAAATTAAATAAAACTAATCGCGAAGTTCGGGACTACAATTCGGGATCGGAATACCGAAAATTTGTAGATTTCTAAATAAAAACATAAAAATTATTAAAACTTGAAGTTTGCCTTATCTGGCTGCGGCATGTGTTGCCTGAAGTTTGGCTTACACGAGCGCAACGTGTGTAATGAGGTGCGATAGGCTGGGCTTGTGATTTGTATTTATAAATAAAATGAGAAAGAAGAAAAAAAAATATAATAAATGTTTGAACTGCTATATATTAAAAAAAAAAATCAAACAAAACTAATCCCGAAGTTTGGGATTACAATTTGTTAATCCGAATACCGAAAACTTGTAGATTTCTAAATAGAAAAAAAACACAATATTAAACTTTTCAAATCCTGAAGTTCGGGATAACAAAATTTTTTGATCCAGAAGTTCGGGATTAAAGTTTTGAAATCGGGATCCCGAAAAAATTGCTTAGAAAACGCATTAAATTGCAAAATTTTTCAATCTACAAGTTAGGGATTATAGTTTTGAAATCGGGATCCCGAAAAATTTGCTTAAAACGCATTAAATTTCAATTCAATTAAAGAAAATATAAAAAAAACACATACAAAATTCGGAATCCTGATACTTTACTAAATTAGTCCCGAAATTGAGGAATAAAAATTGTGGCTAAAAAAAATGTAAGAAGCTTACACTTGAAAAGGTAAAAAAGCGTATTTACATGCAAAAACCCTATAATTCCGAAAATTCGAAGATTTTGCAAGTGCAGCCGGGTCCTTCTCCAACCGCTCTTTCCAACGGAGGGGAGATCTTCCTCTTCCTCTGCTTCTTCCGGTGGGTAATGCGTCGAATACTTTCAAAGTTCGAATAAATTTTTTTTTTTAATATTTATATTATAATTGTAGACCTTATCTTAATGGTTAGCCTATTATATCAATGGCTCTAAGCCCTTGTAGACAAACATTATTCATTATTATACTTGAAGGCAATAAAAAAACCATTTGGTTGTAATAATCTTAAACTTTGTTATGTCTCGTTGGATCAGTAAGCTATTTGAAATCATATTGTAATTATCTGGATCTAAAAGCGGTCCTAAACTAGACTCTAACTTTAAGACCACTAGACTATACTATAAAAAGAAAAATTATTAATAAAAACTTGATAAGAAATATTAGCAGAAGAAATCAGTATAAGCAAATTAGTCCCGAAATTTTCGGGATCCCGAAATATATTAACAGTTTTTAGCATGTAGCACATATTTACATGAATATTTATTTTACGTGCAAAGTTGGTGTTAATTCGTTGCATCGATATAAGAAATAATATTTACGGGATCCCGACATGCGAAAGTAGCAAATATTTACGGGATTCCGCATTCTAGAAATTATTTGGCGCAAAAAATGTCTATCAATATAATCTAGTTCATCTACTATAAAATTAATATAAAATAGCAATGATACTATTCGAAAACACAATATTTTCGGAATCCCGAAAATTTGGGTACCAAACTTTTACGGGATCCCGATTTTTAAAAATATTTATTATTTTCAAATATTTTAAAGTAGCAATAATACAATTGAAAACACAATATTTTCAAAATTCCGAAAACGTTAGGTACCAAATCTTTACGGGATCCCGATTTCAAAAAATATTTATTATTTTCAAATATTTTAAATTAGCAATAATACAATTGAAATCACAATATTTTCAAAATCCCGAAAACGTTAGGTACCAAATCTTTGCGGGATCCCGTTTTATAAAAAAATATTTTGTGTCAAAATACAATACAAATATACTTGTAATTTAACTCATTTTGTACGAAATTATTATAAGTTAATAGAGATACTGGTAGGAGCTTTAATATTTTCGAGATACCGAAAACTTGCAAGTAGCAAAAATCAAAAATATTTAAATTTTGATTGATTTCAAGCAATAAACGCTAATCTCATAATAATTTGAAGATTTTTTTCTATTTTTATTTTTTTGTTTCCACTCTTTCAGATAGGGTGCAACACAATACTTCAAAAAGTGAGTTAAGCATGTACACATAATTCAGGGTCATCGCCGCTTGTTTGTGTCGCAGTTGTTGTGGCATGCAACCGGGGATAACAAACGCCCCTTTTCAGGCGAAAGCGGCGCTCATGTTGCAACGATAAGACAGGGTTCACTGATATCCTATTTTTAAACATAAACATATGTAATTTTTTGCCTTAGCGCTTTTGAGTGTTGATGTGTATGTATGTATGTGTGTGTGTATGTCTGCAGCGTGCGATTGTCAAATCAAATAGTCATTTGTCAAGCAACTAAATGTGATAGCAACAACTATTTATCATCAGACGTAATTTACACTTATGTTCGGGCGATAGTGTGTGTTTGTGAGCTTGAGGAGCATAATCTAAAAAAAAACGCTTTCACTCGCCACGCTGGGATATGCTTAGTTAGCGGCGTTTTACGCAATTCATTCATATTTGGTTGTTGTTGTTATTGGTTTCGATTCTTTTTGAGTATTCTCAAACGCTCAAAATTAATGATTTTCTTACTGCACACACACACACTCAATACAAAGTGATGTACGTGTGCGTAATGAGTTAGCGCTGCTGACCACCCTTATCGCTTGCAACAACAACAAGTAATTAAAGAATTTTAATTCTGGAGTCGAAACTCGTTTGCTACTACTTGTAATCTTTTTTCGAAACTTTATTCAATGAATGCTGTGCCAAGATTCTCAGACAGTAAATATATGTATGTATGTATATATACATCCATAAGTATATATAATAGCATATAGGTGCCATACAAACTGAACGTTCAAAATGCTGTGTGCTTCGCTGCAGCCGAAGTTAACGTATTTTTTTTTTTTTGTTGTATATGTTTCCAGTATTTTTTTTTTGACATTTCGCATAACAATTTGGACTTCATTAATTAAAGTGTCACTATCGTAATTATTTGTTGTTGGCTTGCAGCAGATTTTTTTCCTCACTAATGTGTGTGACACCCCTAATGGCTTATCAAATGTCCGTGTTGTTTTAAAATGCAGGCTTACTCATATTTCAACGTCAACTCAGTGCCATATTCGCATTAATAATAATAATAAAATAATTATTTTTATTTTTGGCATTCGAAAGTGATTTGTCCAAGAAGCGCTAAGGTGTGATCACCCGAATTTTTTACTAGCCTAAGCACAAAGTGACTGTGAGAACCTGTCAATGATGAGTACATATTTCAAATGACAACACATTAAATATTTATATAAGTTCGGATATAAGGGGGTATTCTATTCTAGAATTTTGAAAAAAAAATCGATTTTTTTTGCATATTCTTAAAAACTGGACCTTTAAGAATATATTTCCCAAAGGAATTTTTAAAATTCCTATTATTTACCGACTTATAGCTATTTTAGTGACGCAAGTATAGACTGCCTGCAGTTAGACTCAAATCTTTAATCGCGTTTTTCTCGAAACTACTATTTTCAACACTTCTGACATGATTTCTCAAGTTCTAATGAACCGATTAACTTGAAATTTGGTGTGGACCTTTTTATATATCTCTCTATGGTTGGAACTAGGATTATTAAAAAATTTTGATTTTTACTATTTTTAAAAAATTTTGATCTTTGCCAAAAAACGGGCAAAAAATTCAAACAGTCGCCATTTACTGAAAAAATTTTTTTTTTATTTATCCTAGTTCAAACGATAGCGGCATTTGTACTGATTAATTTTTTTTTTTTTCAGATCACCCAAAGTGTTGGAATCGTGTCAGGAAGGGCGCACCCTTATTTTCAACCCCCGCCACGCCACCACGCCGCAATTAATCAAATTATCACACACAATTTTTTTTTTAATTTTTTTTTTTGTATCCTTAAAATATCAATAAAAAATCTGATAAAAAATTGGATAGTGTTTTTTTTTTATTGGACTTTAAAAAATGCCGTTAAATAGCATTTCTAGACTAGAATACCCCCATAATATAATTTTCGAACGACAATTATATTTTTTGAGTAGCTTTTTAACGTTAAAATGATCGACGGATATTTGAAATTGTCGGATCTTCTTGGAACTTCTTCTAGGAAATTAAGTATGTCGCTTGGAAACGCCGAGCGGCTTCAATTCTTGTACACGCTGTATTTTGTACGCTTTTCCTTTAAGATCTCTACATAAAATGGGCCAAATCGTTTCAGTTGCGAAGTCCAAGTTGCTGCAAACGGCGCCGAAACGACTCTTCACGGTCTTCTTGTACACTCTCGTCTCGTCTCGGCTATGGCTGCTATACAGGTATTTTCTTCACTGCGTGTTGGACGTGGTCTATTCGGTCGCATATTATCCAATAATGAATGCTGGGTCTCAAGATGGGTGATGTTGTTGCGAATAGTACACTCAGTAGAGCGATTATGTTGACCATAAGTTGAGCGAAGCACGCGATACACATTCTTTACAGAACGTGAATTTTCGTAATAAAGTGGAACAACATTTACAGTTGAGGTATACATCTTTCCATGATGAAATGCTAAGGAATAATGATGCGTGATCTTTCAAAAACAAGCTATTGAAAAAAGTACCTCCACTTGAATCACCCATTATAAATATTTAAAATGCTTTAAGAAAAGTTCACACATTCAACTTGCCAATTATATAATTACAGGCTTAAAGTGACTTTGCAACACGTTGAAATATCTTCGTGGAGGGAATAAATGTCAAAAATAATTAAAATTTCTGTCTTCTTCACTTATTTATTTTTTTTTTATATAAATTAAAATTTTGCCAATAAATGTTATATATAAATTTATTTGGGGTGTGCTAGCTGAAGTAACTAATTGTGACAAAAGTTTTAATGCAATTTGTTCAAATAAAAGACAAGAAGGCTCAAACTGTTGCTTATTGGCGTGAAAATGTGCAATTTTGTTAATAAAGTAAAAATAGTTGGCGACAAAAAAATGTAAAATTACGACAACGAACTGTAAAAACTGTAACGAATATAAATTTAAATAAAAAAACCAAAGTAATTTCTGAAATGGCTTAAGTCGACTTAAGTTATTGGGTATAAGTTGAGTTATGCTGAACAAAATATTTGTAAGTTAGAGATATATTTGAAGTGAATTAGAAGCTCAGGAGGGAGAAAGTAGACTGCTGAGATAGAGACCGAGAGTTGAAGAGGGAAGCGAGACGCATTTGCCCACAGAAAAAGAAAGAGGCCGAAATGCGTGAGTATGAAGAGCTTGACAAGCTGGCCGACAGGGGTAATGCTCGAAAATTCTACGAAAAAATGCGACGACTAACAGAAGGTTTCAAGACCGTAGCATATTCTTGTAGAACACCCAAAGGTGATCTAGCGACTGATGCTCAGAGCATACTAAAATTATGAAAGGAACACTTCTCCAGCCTGCGGAATGGCATTAAAAATATAACGCCAGGAGAAGGCGAACCCGACTCCCCAATCGATGACGATGGAGCAGACGTTCCATTACCTGACCATGAAGAAGTTCGAATAGCAATTACACGCCTGAAGAACAACAAAGCGGCGGGGCTGAGCTATTCAAACACCGCGGCGAAGAACTGATAAGGAGCATATATCAACTTCTTTGTAAAATATGGTCTGGAAAGCATGCCCAACGATTCGAATTTAATTGTGCTCTGCCCAATCCATAAAAAAGGAGACCCCACAATCTGCACCAACTACCGTGGGATTAGCCTCCTTAACATCGCCTGTAAGGTTCTAACGAGCGTATTGTGTGAAAGATTAAAGCCCGCCGTCAACAATCTGATTGGACCTTATCAGTGTGGCTTTAGACCTGGCAAATCAACAACCGACCAGATATTCACCATGCACCAAATCTAGGAAAATACCTTTAAAAAGAGAATCGACACGCACAACCACTTCAGCTGCTTTTGACAGCACGAAAAGGAACTGCCTTTATGCCGCGATGTCTGAATTTGGTATCCTCGAAAATAATATGGCTGTGTAAACTGGTGCTGATCAACACTAAAAGCTCCGTCAGGATCGGGAAGGATCGAGCCGTTCGATACCGATATTTCCGACAAGGCGTCTGACTTTTTCAACGTTCTGGAGAAAATAATTATACAGAACTAAATAGATAAGGTACGTATAAAAGTGTACAGCTGCTGATATTGATATCAATGGCCTCAACACCCGCGCCGTGTTCAGACAAAATAAAACAAGAAAAAACGTTAACTTCCGTTGCACCGAAGCTAAATACCCTTCACAGGTGCATTTCTGTTAGTAACTATGTGTTCAGTTTGTATGGCAGCTATATGCTATAGTAAACCGATCTGAAAAATTTCTTCGGAGACTATATTGTTGCCTTAGAAAATATCATATACGAAATTTCGTGAATATATCTTGTCAAATGTGAAAGTTTTCCATACAAGCATTTGATTCCGATCGTTCAGTTTGTATGGCAGCTATATGTTATAGTGGTCCGATATCGACCGTTCCGACAAATGATCAGCTTTTTGAAGAGAAAATGACGTTTGCAAAATTTTAAAACGATTTCTTAAGAACTGAGAGACTAGTTCGAATATATACATACAGACGAACAGACAGACGGACATGGCTAAATCGACTCAGCTCGATATACTGATCATTTATATATATACTTTATAGGGTCTCCGACGATTCCATCTGGGTGTTACAAACTTCGTGACAAACTTATTATACCCTGTTCAGGGTGTAAAAATAAAAGAAAAATAGTAATAAAGGAATTAAAAGTATATTTAAAAATTTATAATTAGAAATAAATATCAACAAAAAAATTAGAATAAAAATATAAATAATAAAATTCACAAAAAAAAAGAATTTTTTGACTTGCAAGTGGATGCAAGCCTTTAAGTGGACTTATGTTATTTTAGCATACATATGTACATATGTACATGGAACTAAATTCAGAAATAAAGTGCACAGTAGTTGCGTACAAAATTTTATGTATAATAAATAGCTAAATTGCAGAAATTTATAAAGGTCCCTGTAAACACATGTACGTATGGTATATGTATGTGTATGTAAGTATGCGTCCAGAAAATGTCTTTATATTAAATTATACGAACTTAGTCTTCCGACTAATTTCATTTTATTTGGGCTGCCAACAATATTGCATATAAAATATATTACAGCAACAATATGCTACAACAAAAACACATATCTACATACATACATATGTATGTATGTATTTATGCTTCTGTGTTCTCATATAAATTTTATGTTTACAAACTTCTGCATTTATTTGTTTATTATTTTGTTGTTTTTCTTGTTGTGCTGGCTTGCTTCTATTGCCATTGTTTAACTGCTTGGCATTGTGTTATTTTTGTTTTGACTCGCCTACTCAACTTGTCTGAGGTTAAAGGTGAAAGTAAAATGCAGCTGAGACAGATTTTCGTATAAAGCAAATTTTCTATGGCAAGCGAATACACATGCACATACATACATATGCGTATGGGAAGTCGTAAATAACATACATATGTACATAATTAAGCAATATTCCTTCTGCATACGTAACTATATATGTATGTATGGATGCGTAGCATTCTCGAAAAATGTTTACAGTTACTTTGTTGCTTCATTGCAAAGGTCAACTAACTGGCAACTGGAAGTTTGGCTTGCGGTCGAAAAGTCAAATCACAGTAAAAAATGGCATATTACATATAAGTTTATTTATAAATGCAAATCAATTGCAGAATTATTTAAACGGCTTCGAAATTTTCGTATATCAAATTCAATACGACAATATGAGAAGCTAATAATAATTGGAAAACTCAGTTTATTTATTATTTTTCTAGTTTGGAGAGAACTTAAACTCGACTTAAACTCAAATTTCTTGGTAATTTCGGCGTGAAGCATCTAACTTCACTCACAAACACGGAGTTTACAGCATGGAAATTTTCATTAAACTCGCGTTAAACACCACTTTTTAGTGTTTATAAAGAGACAACCCTTTTTTATAAAAAAATAGCTCAGCTCTTAATTGACTAATTCCCAAAAAAAATATATATTTTAGTCACTATTTATTTCAACTTGAGTTTATTGATAATTTCTATTGGAGATTCAAAGTGTAGCCAGGTCCTTTTCCACCTCTCAGAGCGGGAGTTATTGCGTTTTCAACATTTTCAAAGTGGTCGTGAGGACATAAAGGACGATCAACATGTGGGCCAAGCAAAATCCCTGATCACCGGAAATTCCATCGAAACTGTGCGTGAATTCATCAAAAATCAGCCGAAATCATTATTGAAATTCATGGAAATGGAATTGAATAGCTCCAAAACATCGATTTATCGCATTTTGACCGAACATTTGAGCTTACGAAAGGTGTGTGCACGGTTTGTTCCGCACAAATTGACTCACGACCAAAAATTGCTCAGAATCCAACACTCGAAAGGCGATTATTTGAACAAAAATCACATTTTAACCATTAACCACTTCCCTTGTTCACCTTATATGGCACCGTGCGACTTTTTCCTTTTCGGAAAAATGCATTTTCCCATGAAAAGAAAGCGTTATGCAGACGTAGAGGCCATTCAAAAGGCTTGCACCGGCATACTGGCGGCCATACCGGCCAACAAGCTAAAACACTCGTTCGACATGCTTTTGGACCGTGCAAAAAGCTGTATTGAAGCAGAAGGAGACTCTTTTGAATAAAATAAATTGGTTTTGCCGAAAAAAACACTTGTTCTGTTTTTTTTTAAGTCCTGTTTACTTTGAAATGCACTTTGTGTGTCAATGCAGGCGTAAATCTTGCACATCCCATCGTTCCATTGACTGCGATATTCGCCAGAACCTTTCTCTCGAATACTCGTAACACCGACTCATCAGATGATGTCATGCCTTTGTACCATACAGCAGGAAGGGAATGATGAGATGATGAGGGACTTGTAAAGTTTGGTCTCTATCGATAAAAGACTTTACTTTTCAGTGGCGGTGGTGTGTGTCGATCTTGTGTTCCCGGGTCTTTTTCAAGATTTGGTGAATGGTGAAAATTTGGTCGATAGTAGATTTTGAAGGTCTAAAGTCACACTGATAAGGTCCAATCAGTTTGTTGACGGTGGGCTTCAGTCTTTCACACAACTACGCTCCATAAGACCTTATGTGCGATATTAAGGAGGCTTATTCTTCTGTATTTGGCGCAGATTGAGGGGTCCTCTTTTGTGGATTGAGCAGAGCACACTTAAATTCCAATGGTTGGGCATGCTTTCATCCGACCATTTCTTACAAAGAAGCTGATACATGCACCTTATTAGTTGTTAGTTAGTTCAAAATCAATTCAAAGATCTTCATAAAAACTCTCTTTTCCTTAGTAAGTAACCTTACTTTAAGACTAGAACTAGCTAAACCTTTTACGTTGTACGCAAAACGTTGGTCGGTTATTTTTTCAGTTTTAGTCAGACATACATACTTATGTACATATGTATGTACATATCTATACTTGCTGTAAGAAATGCATCTGTTAAGACTGCGAAGTTAACGTCTTTCTTGGCTTATTTGATTTTTTATTAATTTATTAACTTTTTTGTTTGTGTTTTTGTAAACTTTTTTAGTTATTTTTAATAACAAACTCTAACAAAACATTCATATTTTTTCTGCAATAACTTTTCTACTTTTCAAACCTTACTACAGCCAATTAAAATTGTATAAACTCAAAATAAAAAAATATTAGAAAATTTCTCCGCAAATTATTATAAGGCTATTATCAGTTTTTGTTGTATATTATTATTATTTTTTGTCATTTCATTGTCATGCAGTTAGCTTTATGAATTTGGGTTACTGTGTTGCTGGACCAATTTCACGAATTTTGCTTTCTGCACACAGTGACTTATGAAAAAAAATGTCACAAATAATGCGAAAATAAAGCAATAGAGAAAGGAAAAATGGAATAAAATGAAAAAATGTTATATTTGGACCAAATAAAAATATTTAAATAAAGCTAAATATAAAAAATCTTAAAAAAATTCATAAAAAAATTATTAATTAGAAATAAATATCAACTATAAGAAAAATATAAGAAAATATTCCGACAAAATAAAAAAATAAAAAAAAAATAAAAATATTGATAAAAAGAATACAAAATAAATTTAAAAAATAATCATTAAAATAAATATTAAAAAAAATAAAAGAAAATAAAAACTAAATAAGCAAAATTTTAAAATAAATATTAAAAAATAAAAAAAAATATAAGAAAGTATTCAAACAAAATAAAAGAAAAATAGTAATAAAAATTATATTTAAAAATTAATAATTAGAAATAAATATCAACAAAAAACCTAAAAAAATAAAGAATAAATATCCAAAAATGTAAAATAGATATAAAAAAAATTACAAAACTATAAGAGAATGTTTCGAAAAAAATAAAAGTAAAATAGTAAAGAAAAAAAATATAATAAATTTAAAATAAATATTAATAATATGTCATTAAAAAAAAAAAAAAAATATAAAAAAAATTTTACGACAAAAAAATAAAAGAAAAATTGTTAAAAAAAAAAATAAAAAAAAATATATTTAAAAATTAATAATTAAAAATAAATATCAAACAAAAACATTAAAAAAAGGTAAATAAATATTCAAAAATTTTTAACATACATATGTATGTATGTATATAAAAAAAATTACAAAACTATAAGAGAATGTTTCGAAAAAAAATAAAAGTAAAATAGTAAAAAGAAAAAAATATATATTTAAAAATAAATGTCTAAAAAATGAAAACATATTGTAAATACCAAAAATTAATTAAAAAAATCAAGAAATAGTAAAGTAAAATAGTAAAAGGTAAAAACATATATTTAAAAAATAATAATTTAAAATAAATGTCCACGATAAAAAAAATATTGTAAATACAAAAAATGAATTAAAAAAATCAAGAAATACAAAAATATTTTTTTATACATCTATGTCTGTCTTCAAGCAGCCTAAAATGCGTGCAAAGTGTAGTAGCCGGCCAAAGAGTTTTTGGTGTTAAGAACGAAGCCATAACGAATAGCGCTACATACGAGGGCATAAATGCGTACATACTTACAAACGTATATATATATACATACTAATAGTACACATACACAGTTAACTAACAATTCGAAATAGAGTAAATCGAAAATATCTGTGGCATGCGTAGCAAGTAAGCCAACGGATCTTAATTTTTTTGTGCACTTCAAGTGATCTTTTAACATTTTTTATGCTTTTGTTGTTGTTGTTGTGTGCTAGGTAGGCAATGCGACCCGGCAACGCACGAAAACACTTACAAATCGGATTAAAGTTGACAAAAATCCAATTAGCGCGAGGTGAGGCAGGCGCGTTACGGTGGCACGAACGCGCTGTCGCATAGATTTAACGTGACCAAACGGTCTAGTAAGGCAAACAGAAAAAATAAAACCAAAAAAACACCACGCATAGAGGCCAGCGAACGAGCCATTTGCCATGCAACTCAATACAAAAACATAAAAAAACAAACGAGGCGATCGACGCGCGTATTGGAGCAGCGATCGTTGGCATTAATCTGCGTGTTCAAGGTGTGAATAGACGAAGTGGAGCGGAGTGTGGCGTAGAAAGACTTTATTTACAGATATATGTAGACCATATATATATACATATATATGTATTTATATATATATATATGTATATATGTATACATTTCTCTATAAAATCACACAATGCCATTGAGTCAATGAGCCGTGTAAGGGCGCCGTTGGTGCGGCGCTCAGCTAAATGTCCACTTTTAGGCGCGCACACAGGTGATGCTGCGGCCACACACGCGCCATTCATTTGCGTAAATATGTATGTATTGCATGTGAAATTAAACATTTGCATATATTATATACAATATTGGTACAAATGGCAAATTGGATTGCGCAAATGCCAAACGAAATCAATTTAATTGAATTATTCACAGTTGAGCGGGTAAGAGACTTTTTTTCACTGCGTTGTCTCTGAAAATGGACAACTAAATTTTGGAAAAAAAAGAACGAGAAAATAAAAGGAAAATATATAGAGAAGAATTTTAATTAAGTTCAAATAAATAAATAAAACAAGAAAAAACGTTAAGGTATAATGTCCTTCACATCGATCCATTTATATGGCAGCTATATGCTATAGTAGTCCGATCTAAAAAATTGGTAATGGATATTATAGCAATGCTTAAGGCTATAACCAGTGCCGAATTTCATGAAGATATTCAGTCAAACAAAAGATTTTTCCATACAAGGACTTGAATTTAATCGAGCCGTTTGTATGACAGCTATATGCTATAGTATGCCGATCTGAATAATTTGCTCGGAGATAATAGCGATGCCTCGCATAATAACCTGTGCCAAATTTCGTGAAGATATCTTGACAAATAAAAAGCTTTTTCATATTAGGACTTAAGCTTAACCGATCCGTTTGTATGACAGATATATCCTATAATGGTCCGATATGAAAGATTGGTTTTGAAGATTGTAGAACTGCATTGGGTAATAACACTTGCCAAATTTTGTGAAGATATCTTGACAAATAAAAAGCTTTTCCATACAAGGACTTGAGCAAACCATTTGTATGACAGGTCCGATTGGAACAATTTGTTTGGAAAATTATAGCGTTACTTTAGACAATAATCTGTTCCCTGTTTCGTGAAGATATCTAATCAAATAAAAAAGTTTCTCATACAAGGTGCTCGATTTTCATCGATCAGCTTGTATAACAGCTACACATGTATATATTATATTGGCTCTATATTGACGGTTTCAACGAATGAAGGGAGAAAAAAAACATTCACAAAACTTCAGATCGATATCTCAAGAATTGAAGGACTCATATATACAGACCTAGAATACGAGCAAAGGTGCCCAGAACCAAAGCGATTACACAAGACTTCAGAGACTAGACGTTCGTTTTCTCAAGTAAAAAGCATAGCTTTCGAGATTACTTGAAATAACATACAAGCTTACAGAAAGAACGGTGGCACTTCATAAAATTGTTACAATATCCTGAAATTTAATGAAACTTGGAAAATGTTCCACAAGCTCAGTGAACTCATAAAGCGGGCACAAAAAGAGTTACGAAGTGCACGTCAAAGATACTTCAAGAGCTTGTTGAACCCGTGAACCAAAACTTTGGAACCGACAGAAGTGAGACCGTGATCAAGAAATATTTTCAGTTAGATTATATATTCTAGAAAATCAAAGCACGAAGGGAACGAGCTACCTGGATGCCAAACGGCAAAAGTCGTGTGCTCATTTCTATTGGCACTTGATCGAAGAGGCTGTAGTAATATGGGGCTGACAGATCAAGAAAACTGCAGGAAATGTGTAAAAAAAGGCTTCCATGAAACTACGGAGCATTTCTTGTGCACTTTTTTCGCATTGGCAAGACTACGCTGTAAGCATCTGGGTTCCCCACAGTATGAGCACACTGGAGGAGGTATCGATGGTGAGACCACAGAGTTTGTTAAAATTCGCAAGCATCCTAAAGGATGACTACTCCTCATGGATATAGTAACTGAACTCCATCTGGTATCGCAAACGACCAAAACTGGTCTATGCGTGGCTCATTGGCCTACCAGATTGACCTAACCTAACCAATTGCCGTACCTAAAAGTAGATCTATCCCAGCCTAGCTGTAGATATACTATATAACCATATGTTCATCCAACCTTTGGATTATCGCTCTTGTGAAAGCATCACCTATCGATAAACATACGTCGAACGCACTCACTTCAATCGACCTCACTGTGTACTAAATTGCACTATCATTTGCCAGCACATTTTTTGTTGGCGATTCGGCGCTTAAACAGGTGAATTTAATTAATTTTTCGTCCAACACAATTTTCTGCAAACAAATATACGCACAACAACGTGTACACATGTATGTGGCATTTTCAATTTGTATTATTTCATCTTAACGATATTCGCTATTTTTACCACACACATGCTTTTTTAATCAATTCTTTATTTTTTAATTAACCACACCCCGGTGGGTGATGGGTGATTGCATGCATACAAACATACATACTATATAAGTGTATTATACATATCTGTATGTATACACCTTATATGGCAATGCTTATGTATCAACCAGCCTGTAAGCCCATATGATGGTCAAAAGTGCAAAGTACTCTGGGGCAATTTCAGCATTGCTGGGTGTAGAATTAATATTTACTTGTCTTGTATATATATTATGGATAAATATTAAGAATTTTATATGTGAAATATAAACATTTATTTCTTTGAAAATATATCTACTTGTCGATATATTAGACAAACTGATACCAGTTGGAATATTCAAGCGCTTTAGACATTTTCATAATTTTTATAAAATATTTACAAGAAATTATATATTGTTATCAATTCGACACTGTGCTGAAAAATTTTGTCAATTTTACAATAAAAAAAATTGTTATACAATTTTAAATATATAGTATTAAAGTTTTAAAAATTCCTGTAGAATAATAAAATGAAAATTAATATTTTATTTGTTAATATTTTTTTAATCTTTTCATTGTAATAAGCCCACTGTGCAATCCTTAATATAATAAATATTTCACAAAATTTTGTAGAGCTAATAAATATATTATTTATTAATTAAATTTTTAACATTTTCAGCGTAATAGGCCCACTGTGCAAACTTTAATGTAATAAATATTGCTATATATGAAGTGTTCCGCTTAAAAAACATATAATTTTTTAACAGAAATTAAAAAAATACAACTTTTAGACTAAAATTGGCCCACTGTGCAACTTTTAATCTAACAAATATTGTAAAAAAAAGATGTGTATTAATTAAAATAAATGTAATTTCTTTTCAATAATACAAAAATGTGACTTTTTCGCTAGCAAAAGGTACCACTGTGCAAAGGTTAATGCAGTAAATACTGCTTAATGGATATGTAGTTTCATAAATGCACATACATACATATTAGCATCAACGAAAAAATTTAGCATTTCAATGCAATTATTAATAGAAAAGCACTTTTTCACTAAAATGTAACCACCGTACATCTTTTATGTAAATAAATAATTGAAAAAAGATAAATTTTTCGCTGAAACGAGCCCACTGTGCAAAATCTAAAGTATCAAATGCAGCTTAAATTTATAAGTTTTATTAAAAAATTTGAAAATTTTGCATTTTAATAAAAAAAAAAATAATATAAAAAAAATCACTTCGTCAATAAACTTGACCCACTGTGCAACCTTTTACATAACTAAATTTTGCTACATATTAATTGTTGCATCTAAAATAAATATAATTTTTAGCAATAATTTAAAAAATACCAACATTTTTATTAAAAAGAAAGCCCACTGTGCAAAGCCAGTTGTATTAAATTCTGCTACAACTTCTTTATTATTAAATCATATAATAAATATATCGATTTCAAAACGTTTAATTTTTTTTAGAATAATTAAGAAATATTACTTTCACACTAAAAGTGACCCACTGTTAAATATCTTATAACAAGCAAAAAAATGGCATTGCAATGTTGTTTTTTTTTGGTATAATATTAAATTACGATTTTTTAAATTATTTAAAATTTTGTAATAATTTTTCTCAAAAAAAATCACTTTTTTTCATAAAATGGCCCAGTTATCGTATATTAATTTCACAAAGTTACTATATTATTGCAATAAATGAAAATATAAACTTTTCAGTGAAAGTGACCCACTGTTAAATGTGTGATAAAATTAAAAAAAAAAATGGCATTAAAAGGCCATTGGTATTATAATACAAATTTTTAAATGTTATAATAAGTTCTTTTTATAAAATTTTTTAAGCTTTTTCGTAAAATAGCCCACTGTGCTGTTGATATTAGAAATACAGCTTAAGTTTTTGAAACTTATTATATTATATTAATTTCACTTTTTTTCATTTTTTGCAAATTTATTACAATAAATAAAAAAATAAATTTTTAACAAAAAGTGACCCACTGTATGTACGTATGATAAAATTTAGAAAATTACATAAAAAGCTTATAGTATTTTTTCTTTTTTTAAATTTTATTACAATTTTTTCATACAAATATTTTAATTTTTTTCCTAAAATAGCCCACTGTGCAATGGCTGCTTTAACAAAATATGTTGCAATTTATTTATTTTCTTAAAAAAACTCTGTAAAATATTATTAAAGCAATAAAATTAACTGCAGTTTTATCAAAAATTACACACTGTGCCTTGAAAATTACTTTAGTTGCAACTTCAATTTATGCGCAAGACGGCAAAAAAGCGCAAATGTTGCTATAAAAATGTATTTCCAATGCAAAAATATACAAATAGGCGAAGTCCACATTTATAATATGCATATGGATGTATGTATGTATGTAGATATACATACATGTATGTATGTATGCATATGTATATGTATGTACAGGTAGTACAGTGTACTGCATATATGAGCGCTCATAGATAAAATTCATGGCATTCGCAGGTCAACACAGCGGGCATGGAAGGTCGCAACATGCACTCGTCCGGTCGCCGCCATTTTTTGCCAATATACATATGTACATACATACGTACATATGTAGTATCATATATATTTTTTTATTTCATGCGATTTTTTTATCACTCCGCACCTTGCATTTGCATGTGGCGCAAGAGATAAAAAATGTGCAGAACACACATACACACATAAACAGCGAGCGAGCAATAGTCTATTAAAGTGCCTGTCAGTCACTCAGTACGTCCGTCCGTTCGTCAATTTGGCCGACAGACAATCAGGCACCTGAACATATGCTTCAATGAACATTTAAATGTGGCTGAGTGGATTATTGAATGGTTCGATAGCAACGCACCGAATTAAACCAAAAACAAACTGGACGCTAGCTTGGCATCTCCAGTACATAGCGTGGTGCATGGCATGGCATAGCTGAGCATAGCGCTGCACAGAACCGATTCGAACTGAACTGTACTGAACCGAACTGATTGATTGATTATTTGTTCCGCATCATTCACCTGGAAAATTCATCTCAACTTCAATTAATTTGCGCTTATATACCAGCATATATATACATATATACACACTTATGTACATACAAAGCAAATAGACAGGGAAAAATGTATATATACTTGTATATATGTATGTACTTTATTGATACACCAGCAACTAGTTACATAACTCTATAGAGCACACATTCATATGGATTCAACACATATCTTCATACTACCGTTACATGCACATAATTCACTTGTCAGCTCGCCAGCTCACATATGTCTGATGTGCCCATTGGAGCTCCATTTGCCGGCGCTCTAGCTGGGCTTGGCGGCGCCTCTATTTATTGCTCGGCTTTAGGTGTGTTTTACCCCCAAGTATAGCCATGTTACCTTGCCTCACCTTGCACTCAGCCACATACATACATGGCTATACCGTACATATACGGCGTTAAGCATGTGGCACCTGCCCAAAACTGGTAGTCACTGGTAGCCCGTTGGCATTCATCAGCCGACTCAATCACTCTCTGTCTATAATTACGCCATTAAAACTTAATTTAAATGATTACAGTAATGAGTTCTTTACAAATTTCTCTTCGATTTCGTTGATTGGTTAAGGTGCAGCGCCAAAAAATTTAAATGAAATTGCTGGGAAAATGCGCAAAACTTATGATTGGAGCTTGAAATAGGTGACCGCTGGGTTTGGTAGCTAGAAACCTAGAAAAAAAGGAAGATTTGTAGAATGCACTCAAGATCAAATTTGACCCAGACTAGTCCGCATAAACTACGCTCAATCGATCGAAAAAATTTCGTAGATTGGCTCATGAAGTCTTATTTTATGTTAGTTTTAAGCTTGATCTCCGTATGTAAAATAAGTGAATCGCGCGTTCCTCGAAGCGGGGTTTTCAGTTTCGAAAAGAGTTAGAGCGAGCCAAATATGACGAGTACGCTGCCTGAGCGATGACTTCCATTTAGTGTTTGGCCAAAAAGTCAGTCACAATTATCCTAAAATGTATCGTCACATTCAATTTTTTTGGTACAAGTCTAGTTTTGACAAGCTCATACCCAAAAACTTAACCAGAAAGCTTTAAAGTCGATTCAAAACCAAAGTTAAGATCTTCTTTTATCTCTCATAAGCTAAACAATGATTTCAAAGCTCTGTCTCTTTAACATTTTCCATGTTAGTCTTATTAACAGAGGACTCCATTCAGCCAAGTTTTTCATGGCCTTCACAGAATGCAAAAGACTTGTTTGATCCAAGTTTTTCAGGAACTTCACTGCTAGGTGTCTCTCAAATACGTATGTTCCTGATAAAGTAGGCTCCTCAAAACATTTCTGCAACATTTTCAACGTTTCCGTAGTCTCGAGATGGTCCGAGACTTTTTACACGAGGTTAGGAATTTAGATCAAACACTCAAGTTTAGGACTTCATATATTTTCCAAGAAATATGAGAGTGAAGACATTCTTAAGGTGTAAAGTCTACTCCGAGTTTATGAGGGAATGAACGAAACGACTACACTTAATTGTCTCAAGAAAGTTAGAGCGAAAAGAAATTCCAGATTTGAAAGCTTGATAACATTTTAGGAACCAAATATCAATGACCAAGTAAGCTTTGCATCGATCACTAATCCATTATAGAAATATCCTAGCTTCCTCACGGAAATCAGCAATAATTACTAAGTAATCCTAGTACCGATCACTAAAACATTATGGTAACCTCCCAGCTTCCTTAAGGAAGTCACTAATAAAGCTCAGTTATCGTAAAGTTTAAGTTCTATAACTCTTGAACTTTATATTACTTTCCTCTCTAGCATTTTGCTTGAATCGCATGTGAAGTAATACCAACCATCTAAATACAACATATCTTATTTCTTAGAGTCAACCAGTTAGATTGGCTTAGGTTAAAAGTTCAGTTGTATTACAAGCGCCAAGAGATATCTCACTTAGGCAGCTAACAACTCCAGTCGATTATGATACCTAAAACTCTTATCTTGATCTTTTTAGCTTTCCGCTTATCATAAATTTATTGGAACGGCTAATATCAGTTTCGGCTATCTCTCTTTGGTACCATGGACAGGGAATCTTATACTATGGCCAAACTTTTAATTCGGATCTCTACTATCAACAATTTGAACGTCTGAATTCAGGAATCGCCCAAAAGCTTTGACCTTTAGGAGAGGAATCATGTTGCATCTAAATAACACATCGAAAGTGTCTCACCAGAAGCTGCGGTTGCTTTGTTGGAAGGTACTTAGGCATTCTCTCTTGGTTCGTAGAAAGTATAAGTGCCTTCCAGTACTATGTGTATTTGCCTAATCAACTCGAGAACATAACCTCATATATAAAACAGAAAGTAGAATATGGGATCATTCGTTTCAAATACTTTCTGAAAGTAAAACTTACATTTTCTTTTCAGTGTCGGCGTGCAGCAAAATAATAGTTTTCCATTACACAGAAATTAAAGATCAAGTCAAAGCCAAATTTTATAGCGGATGATGTTCTCTGACGGCGGCAGCTACGATATACTATACAGACTAAAGTGCAGCAGTACCACTTCGCTGGATATTCCGTTAATACTTTTTGACCAACATCACCACATTTTTTGAAAGTGGTTGCTGCAGTGTAGGCAATCACAACCCTCGGAGGAGGTTTCTTCATGACATTAGTTAAGTATGTCTTAGACAACGCACAGTTCTTAATTCGATCTATTGATTATGCTGATCTTCAAGCTGTAGATCTTTATTTTAGGGTTAGTTTGAATTTATACTATTTCTTCAGACAGTTCAGAGTTGACATATACATATACAATTTAGTTTCGTCTTGCAATACGTTTTTTTCTGATCCAGGGAAAGAGTTTTAAAGTTAAGGTTTAGTTTTTGAAATTCAAATTTCAAGTTGGAAGGAATAGTTGTATTCAGGATCTGAAACATGTGATACATGTACACAATGATAAGTAAGAAATCAAATTGTATAATATTGGATAGTCGAAAAAGCCTTTTCGTATTTCTAATCAAACTTAAATTTATTTTTTTATATTTGTTATATTTGAAGCCAACTTTCTCCATTAAAGGTGTTCTGCATTGACCGAAACAAATGGTAGTCCGATGGTGCAAGGTCAGGGCTATATGGTGGTTGCATTAAAACTTCCCAAGTCGTCAAAGATGAGTGTGGTTTAGCGTTTAAATTTGATAGAAGACAAGCGCTTTCTGTTGATCAAGTTCTGGCCGCTTTTTTTTTCGATTTTTTAAATGGTTAAATCTCATCAGTTGATGAATGTAAAATGTAGAATCAATATAATTGATTTTTTCCAATAATTCCTTTGAGGCGTCAATCCTGGCTTTGCGACCATTTTTCATCAATGCTTGGACCATGACCTTTTTTGAAATTGCCATATTTGCATCTTTCACTGTTACCATTCGCTTAAGAAATTTCCAGAACGGAAGCGATATACAGTGGATGGAGTAAGGATCTGATAAGAAAGGAACGCATAGTCTTGTCTGGTCCTGTCAAGTTTAATGCTAGTAATGATGAAGTACTACGAGCTTGCATTGAATTTCCTCTTATGTCAAACTGTTTAAACTGTATCGGACGTAAACCCTTTTAGGAATCTGTTCAGAATTAACGCTACGGAGAAAATTTATGGACTTGTCTAGTCTTGAAAAGTCTAACTTTTTTACTCCTTTCGATGGTAATTATTTTCTCTGAATGACTAAGTTTAGGACTAAGCACCATCAGGGGTGTTTTTATTTTTTTTAAATATTTTGTGTGCCTTATTCTGTGCCTGATCTGACATAAACTAGTGGTAAGTGAATATAATTTTACTCAAGGCGGCGCTTCGAGGTTAGATTGAGTTTTTTCTTCCGTCAAACTATTTCCAGTGGATTTTTTTTGTGTGCTTGATAGGACATAGACTAGAGCTGAACTCAACGATGTAGAAGGTCTTAATTTCGTTAAAATATTTTGAAGCTAGTTCAAGTTCGTACCTTTTCTTCAAACTGTTTCGAATTTTCGGTGCCTGATCTGACATATGTTAGCGACAAGTAGACAATATACTGTCTAGTTGAGTATTTTAAAGTTCAAGGTTAGATTAAATTTCTTTGTCGGATCTGACATAGTAGACTAGGGCTAAGCTCCATTGAGAAGGTCTCAATTTGAGTAATAAAATATGTTTTGAGTTTAGTTCGAATTTTTTTCATCATCTGGTCATGAATTTAAATATGGCATCTGTTTCTTATATGAGTTTACAAGCAAAAAATTTGAAGCTCTGAACGCTCCAAATTTAGGTTCACCGAATCGGCGATGACTTTGCAAATTTAAACGAAATTATTGAAATTTCGAAAACACATAAATCGCAACAATAGAACTAGCATATTCGAAAATAGATTGCTTACAGTTATTTGATAACTTAATTCCAATTCGTATCAAATTAGCTAATCACCGACGATTGATGGGAACAATTGAAAAACGAGCGCAACCGTTAAATTAGCACGTTGACAAAAGCACCAAAATGCGCCAAAGCAACGGGATGCCAGAGTTATTTATTTTCAACGCATTTTAGTTGACACTCTAGCGCGCATATACTTATGTACGTTTGTGTGTATATATGTAAATAGGTATGTAAATGGCAGCAGTAAAGGCGAGACTATCGAAATAAATTGAAGATTTATGAAAATTTCGTTGTCGATATTGTTGTTGTTGTAGTAGTGTGTGAATTTCACAACCAGCGTTGTGTATTAATTAGCAAAAATGAATTATAAAGCCTTCATTAGGCGATTTCTATTAACGGCAGTGTGGACATTTTGAAGGTTTTCAGTTTTAGGCAGTCACTCATTCATTATACATATTATTATTGAGGTGATGGGTAGCGGTGTTAAAACATAAATTTCGTTAACATGACAATATAGAGGTGTTTTGAGATATAGTGTATACAGATACATATGTGTTTCATGTATGTATGTGTGTGTGGATTTGTAAAAATTTAAGATAAGCAAGGCGAAATTTCGTAAAAATAATGCGCAACTTGATTTGACAGCTATTAGTTAGTTGTCGCTTTTTTGTTGTTGTAGGCACATATTATGTTGTTGTTGTTATTGTTGTTGTAGATACATGTGGTGTTGTTGTTTTTGTAGTTGTTGTGTCTTTATATTCAAGACATAGGCAGACATTTAGTAAGCAGGCAATTAAATAACAGTTTGTTGTTGTTGTTGTGACTGTTATATTTGGTGTTTTTGTTGTTGTTATTGTTGTAATAGTTTGAAAGAATTGGGTATGTAAGGAAAACAAATCAGTTAAGTTTTGTTGTTGTTGTTTTTATTTTTTGTTGTTGCATTTGTGTTGTTGTATTTATTCATCATCAAGATATAACTACCAATTTAGTCAGTAAAGAAATAAAAAACATTTTTGTTGTTGTTGTTACACTTGTTGTTGTTGTTGTTGTTGTTGTTGCACTTGGTGTTGTTGTTTTCTTACTCAAGATATACATATGTATGTAGTATGTGCATATGAACAAATTTCAAATTAAATTAAATTTTCTTTTAAATGTTTGAAACGAAATAAATAACTGTTAAGCTTTACTGTTGTTGTTTTTGTTGTTGCATTTGTTGTTGTTCTATTATATATATTAAAAATATATGCAACAATTTAATAAGTTAAGATATAAAAAAACATTTTTGTTGTTGTTGCATTTGTTTTTGTTGTTTTGTGTACTGTGGTTGTTGTTTTTATACTCAAGATATACATATGTACATACATATGTATGTACATATGAACAAATTTAAAATTAAATTAAAATTTTGACACGAAATAAATAACAGTTAAGTTTTGCTGTTGTTGCTGTATTTGTTGTTGTTGTATTTATACATATTCAAGTTAAACTCACATATATGTACATCTGTATGATCGAATTCAGCATGTAAAAAAAATAAGTGATAGCTATTTGTTGTAGTTGTTGTTGTTGTGTTTATTGCTGTTGTTGTTGTATTCATTCATATAAGTTATTCGGACGAATCGAAAGTGTGACAAAAAATAAATAATTTACTGTGCTGTGTTGTTGTTGTTATTGTAGTTTTTGTTGTTATTCCTACTATTGTTGTTGTTGTGAACGCTCACATAAGTTACATATATGCACGAATTTAGTATATTTTAACAACTACACTGCTTTATAGGCACCTGCTACTACTCACATTACTAGTACTATTATTATTATTATTATTGTTGTTATCATTATTATTATTGTTGTTATTATTTTTGCTGTTGCTGCTGTCCAATTGGTTAAGTTTACCTTCAGCGAGTGTTTTCTTGTGCGCAGTGAAACTTTGGAAAGTCAACAAAAAAAGCCACACCAACAAACAGCTGTGCATACGAGCATATCGCCAAAACAACAACAACAGCAACATCAATAATTTGTAAATCAAATTTGATGTTTTATTTATTTGTGTAGCTTGTTTATTGGCAACTCAATTGCGAACAAAAGGCCGTGCCAAACGGTACTCTCTCGACATCAAAGTGATGTTAAGAAATTAACGCGCGAGAAGAAGAAGCAGAAGAAGAGGAGGCAGCAGCAACAGCAGCCGCGCCAGTGGCAGCCCATTGTCCCGCGCTTTTGTTCGCCATTGTATTTGGCAATTATTGCGCATATTTGCAATGACAAATGATCAACGGTAGTTTTTGGGCGCAGGTTATTAGCCCAAATCGAATGGGTGAAAAGCGAAAAATATTAATTAAGTAAATTAAAATGTCCAACGCGAAGTATTATTCGAGGAAATTGCCAAGGGGCTAAGTGATTAGAAAAGTTTGTTGGATGGTACTCGTAACCTCAAAATTCTTTACTGCAGGGGAAAGGGTTGGTTGAGAAATAGGAAGTAATTACGCTAATAACAATAAATATATGAATATACGAAAAAATAAAGGGCATAGGAGGGCGCTACAGGCGCGTGAAATTAAATACAAAGTATTCTTCAAACTTGTGGACAAGAAAAACTCGCGAAATAATTCGAGAAATATTCAGAGATGAAGTACAAAAAATGTTGCCTACGAAACCAGCATTTGTATTAAAATGGAATTTACAGCCTAATCCTTGAACCATAACTTGGCCACGAATTTTATATTAATAAGAAGGAAACGGGGCCCTTAAAAGAATTTACCATCTGATCAAAACTTAACCGGACTGATAGAAATCTTTAAAACAGACACCTTTTAAGCCAATATAAGCGTGTCAATGCTTAGTAAAAATTTCCATACATTTTTATAAGCCTCAGCTGGATGGCTTTCAGTGTCTGCGCCAAATTTTGAGATATGTGGAGCTCATCGTAATACATATGTATGTATATAAAGTCTAAAGTCTATGCGAACAATTCCGCTTCGATTCAGGCCTTGGAGCAAAACATCAAAAGTGGCATTGCCAGTTACCAGTCAAAATGCTCGAACTAGTAGTCATCGAAAAGTGTACTCAACGGATGTACCATCTTCAAAAAAAAAACAAAAATAATAATAATCTTCAAAAAAATAAATGCCAAATTATATTCTTTCGTATGATAATAAACATTCCCTATTAAATCTGAAGTTTCTGAGTTTTTTCTTAAAAAAGTAGGCAGCCTCGAAATGTATTACAATTTACTATAAACTATACTAAGCTGATATGATTCAAAGTGATGGTCTTTGGGTAGGAAACGCGGTTCTGTTTGAGCCATGGGAGAAATATGTGTGAAGCAAATTGGGCCCGAATCGGTGCAATAGTTCATGAGATTTGAAGTTTCACCGAGAACCGAGAAATGTGTCGCGCCCTCTTTTCAAGCTAAAGTTTATGTTACCTGCCTATGAGTGTATTTCTATACGGAATTTGACAATTCCAGCATTAATACCACATGTTTTCAATACGTAGACTAGACTATGGGTGCAATATCTCAAATAGTTAGTAGTTTATATGTTTTCCTTACAAGCAAAATTCTGGTTTCAAGCTCATGAACTTTAAAAAAATCAGTCTTCCCAACTGTTTGTAATTACTGTTTGCAGATTCAGTTTTACACATCGTTGACGGTTTTCTTAAAATATTTTAGAAATATTGAACAACTTTGATTATTTTTCTACTAATGCTTCGGTTGAAATATAGGCTCAATCATAGATACATATATCACTGCCAGTGTCATACCGGTTCGTTATGAATCCAGAAAGATATGTATATGTGACCTGGTCTACGAAAAGGGAGCTAACGTGCGAAAACTAGTTTTCTGGGAAAAGCTGTTAAAAATAATCGTCAGTTTCTCGTTATCTTATTAATTGTTCTCCTTTTTTTGACACCTAAGCCCCCTTTCCGTAGACCAGGTCACATATACATATGTAGGTAATTTCAAATTATATTGGATAAACTGTCTACTTCAAAGCTTTCAAACAACCTACAATATTAAGAGATTTTTTCGAGATGAGGATGAGAAGTTTCTTCGCCTGTTACAGTCTAAATATCGACTCACATACCCCATATGTAGCTTGAAGAGTGACAAATCGAACAAACAACTGGCATAGCAGGTTAATTGAAAAATCACCGGGATGAGACATAGTGAAATTTTTCGACATAGAAAGCACTCTCAAGATATCAACTGAACGTGTAAATTATATTTTTCTCGAATATTTGGGTATGAGAAAACTCGGTGCAAAGTGGGTGGAGAGCAAGCTCACTTTCGACCAAAAGCAACGACGAGTTGTTGATTCCTAGCAGTGTTTGGAGATGTACAAGCGTAATAAAGCCGAGTTTGTGCGTCGATATGTGACAATGGATGAAACATGGCGCTTTCCTTTCACGCCGAAGTCTAAAACCTTCCGACTAGACTGCACACGATGAATCCCCTCCAAAGGGTGGAGAACGCAACAGTCGGCTGGTAAGGTTATGGAATCTGTATTTTTCGATGCGCATTGAATATTTTTTATTTAAATCCTTGAGTATGGATATACCAACAACAGCGAATATATCATAGGTTATTGGACCGTTTAAAGGTCGAAATCGTCGAAACACGAACGCATTTGCAGAAAAAGAAAGTGCTGTTTCAACAAGGCAATGACCGTATCACACCATGTCAGTGAAAACGATGGTAAAAATCCATGGATTGGGCTTCGAATTACTTCCGTAACCATCGTATTCTCCAGAACTCAAATGAATGTTCGCTGGTATAAAATTTTCGTAGTATAAAGAGGTGATCGCCGAAACTGAGGTGCTGTTCGAAACAAAGGACATATCGTACTACAGAATCGAAACCATGAAAAGATCTATCATATATCGAAAAAAAAATCAAATTTTGCCAAAATATTGTGTGTTTACTATGGTAGGCTAAGGACTTTTCAGTTGAGCTCTTATTTCATATAAGCGACATGGAATGCAAGTAGTTAGACCAACTGAAAAGTGATCCCATATATTAGATGACATCGAAAAATGCCAATAGATAGAAGGCGACTTATATAATATTCGACAGGAATATATTGATAATCAATCTCCTACCATAATTTTGAAAGCCTTCAATTATGAATAGAAAAGGATATTAAGATTCGCAAGCTCAATTGTTCATTCGTTGTTGGCTACTAGTATGAAAGTGCAATGAGATCTCTCGTTAATCGAAATTGGCAACCAAATTCTCACTACTACACTCTACCTAATGTGATTAACTGAGCTTTGTCTATCAATGAACTAATCGCCTGCGTCGTCTCAATCTCAAAATCTAAATAAAACTGTTTATGGTATCAAGCTTTTACTTTAAGTTCATTAACCAACAAAACTAGATTAACATGATAAGCCAGTAAGAGATTTTCTACTCTCGAATTCTTCTAGCTAACTACCAATCTCAGCAGCACTAGAAACCCTCTAGTTTGTGGCATTAAAAAAATTATAACCTATAAATAGTATACAGGCGGGTAATGAAATAAAGTATTATTTGATTTTCAATAAACACAGTTGTTTTTTATCGTTGACATATGTATGTATGTATGAATACAGTGGAAATACGCACCCTCATATTTGTACAAGTAGTTGCTGTATAATTCTATTATTTGTCAATGTTGATCGTTTGCCAACAAATGTGAGAGGGTAACCCAGCAGTAAATGAGGCTGTGGGTTATTACAATGAAAGGTACGTATACGATAGTGATACAGGCTAAGCGATATAAGGCTGAGCAGATAGTGAAACTAAGCGTGATGCCGCGGCAACAAGCATTGGGTAACACTAATTGCACTAATAAGGTCATATAAAGTCCGCTATGAATAGTTGTAGGCAGTTTGAGATTTTTGATTTAACTGTGAGCTATACTACTCATTTCAGCCTACATTTTATCATCCACAATATGATTCTCAAACTACTTTGCTTGACTCTCAACTGGAAGAGAGTCAGCATTCAAATCAATATTTCGCTTTTCGCTTGTTAAATCATTTATTTTAAGAAAGTCTTAACAAAATAATCTACTTGTATTCAATTCAAGATAGAGCGAGAGAGAGAAAGCAAACACCTAACTAAGCTGTCATATATTTTTGCTTCTCTAACTTTGTATGATAACGACAGCTTATGAGATTCATACCTGTTGCTCGTTCGATTCATCATTCTACAAGTTTTGACGTATCGACCAACAAGCTCATTGGATATCAAGGTAAAAACTTCCGAAACCCTTAGTTTGAGGCAAATGTGATAAACTACTTAACCCTGCATTTTTATGAAAGAGAAAATACAATAACTAGGTTGTCCATTTAAATTCAATGGTAGATAAAGAAACAAAAAGAAGGAGAAGATATTTTATTAGGCTGGCTTAGGTTTTTTCTTACCTACAAAATCACTGGATGTCAAGCGAATCAATCCAAAAAGCTTAGCGTTCGGAAAATGCCACATACCCCTGATTTTATGAAGGAGCAAATGTTTTTCTGATCAGATAATATTCTCATGAGAATCAGTTAGACTTTCGGAGACAACATGAAACCAGTATGGTCACATATTTTTCGAACAACATCAAAACATACATTATAATAATTCGGGTTGAGGCTGACTGCTAAGCAAAGGTGCAGAATTATTATCTGATCTTTTTAAGACTTATGTAGTAGATAGATGGAAAATAATTGTGGTTTTGCACTGCAACCTATGGTCTATTGTGCCCTCTCCTACAAGTATATCACTTATGATCACAAAGCTCCAGCGCTCTGAACAATTCCAGGAGCCTGATGGGTGCGATGGAGGTGATATGATCCCTGTCCACGTAGATGAATCCAAGGACCTTCAGCCAGCTTCTACAAATTGCAGACAACTTTAGGGTGTCAATATACAAGTATTTACAGACATATAAATGGATATGTCGAATTCCAAGATTCTTACCTAATCTAAGCTTAAATGACTGGACTACTATGTGAAGGTTGGACAAGTGTTTCTTGAGTTTGCAGTACCCAGTGTAAAGCGCGACAAGCAAACTAAATTTGTCTCGGGTTGATCATATCTCTAGATCTTGCTAGGTTTAACCTCCCAATAGCAACTTGACGTGGCGCTTTCTTATTGCCTGATAGCAATCCCGGTCCCCCCACTCTCTCCTCCGTGCGGAGTAAAACCTTTACGGTGTGGGATCCCACCGCAATGCATGGTTCTGGTCCCATCATTTTGGTATCCATCGCAGAGTGCGCTAATTCGTCGGCCAGCTCATTTCCGGCTACCGCTTTATGCACCGCCAGCCAGATCAGGTGGACACGGTTGTCAACTGACTTATGTGGTGTAAATACTTCTTAATTCCTTATTGATATGTATTTGAAAATTTTTTGGTCTCAAAACTCTGTCAGTCGTTCATTTTTATTTCCTGCACTGCTCTATCGTTTAGAGACCACCAAAAGTTGTTTTGGTGGGGAGTAAATTTGACGGAAACTCATACTATCGCTTCGTAAGCTTCGTATATCCTTTCACAAAGCCACCTTCTAAACTTTTTCCCGAGTATTTCATCACAAAACCAGTCCCTGTTCCGAAAAAGCCTGCATTTTCATGATAGGATGTCATAAGTATATACACCACATACATATAAGTCTGTATATTTCTGTGCTGAAATGGCGGTGGAAGGCGGTCGCACATGATTGACATGTCGTTGACTTGCTGTCAATTAAGCAGCAACGCGCATACGCAACATGCGCACACCGACCCAATGCGCGGTGAGCGGCTGTGAGGCGAGCGCACTAAAGGCTGGACAGTTGCTGAAGTTGCGAGTAACGCCTAGCATTGATTTAATGAAACCAAAGTGGATTTTAATTTTATTTGATTTGATTGCCCGTTGCGCTTCATTTGCGCAGCGCAGAACGATTGCGCTGCGGTCGAGGGTTGGTACGTACATAGCACGAATACACGCGCACACAACCGCACACGCGCGTTGCTGCCACTCAAGGTAGGGTGGTACAGCGCGCTACTGATTGGGTTGTGTGTGTTTACAACAATTTGTGGCACAAACACTACTTCAAATGTAATGCGTAATTTGTGTGACCTCTCCAGCGCGCAATAGAACCACTACAGATTTATTAAGCGAGCGCGCACTATTACAAATAGCACAGTAAAAACAGTAATAGCAACAACAAACGCTGAACACAGCATGACGATCAGGCTGTCAAGGTGGGCGCATTTATATGCGCGTGGATTTGCCGGCAAATCTCGGCAATATTCACAACAACAACCACAGCGGTACAGTGCGGCAGCTGTGCGCGACACTAATGCGCCGCACATTAACGGACAGACGGATTTCCGGTGGTGCGTTGTCACAATTGCCGTGCAAAACTGCAAAAATTTTCGTGAAATGTTGGTAGACGCGCCGTATCTGCGAGTAATGAGGGAGTTTTGCGTAAGCGCACTGAGGCGCTGTGCCAACTCCGGTCCAGCTGATAGACGTGCGCTCGCTTGCGCTCAGCAAGACTTACGCTCGTGTTCCCACGCCTGTCGCTGACGTGCACGTCACATCAAGTTACGCCTCGGCAATTACGCTTGGCTTGACAATTAGACTGTTACAGCTACCACCAACACTACCAACAACAACTACCATACTACGGCTATAGCACTACCACCTTCCGCCACAATAATTGCAACAGGCCAATATCCATTTAAACGCCGCTTCACCTTTCCCAACCAGCTTACACTGACATGCGTAAATCCTCGCGTTGTCGTTCGCTTGGGTGCCGTTAAGGCTAAAGGTTCACACCGCAAATACCACTCGAGGGCAAATTGTTGATTGGGTGCCAAATTTTGCACTCGAGCGAAAGTTAAATGATCGTTAAATAGAGACACCAGCGGCAAAGTAACACGCAATGGCTGTGGTGAGCGTTTATGGTTAAGAGCGCGTTGGTTTATATTTCTGTGAGAGCAAGAGTGCTGCGCCGGCTGACTTCGCTGTGTCTTACCTTGTGCGCTTGTGTGGCATTAACGGTAATTTTTGTAATCGTCAGAAATCACTGCTACTGTTTTTTGCGAGTACACACTTTTTTGCATTTATTTTTTTTTTTTGCATTCTCTTTGGATTAAATGAAGAGCTCCGGCAGTCTCATTAACATGCCAATGTGGGAACCTGTCAGTAGCTCACAAAATGCGTGGGAGCCAATTTCATTGATGGAAATTTCACTGTGAAGCATACGAACTAAGAAGCTGCGAATTTTAGTGAAAGTAAGAAGAGGTAATGCTATTGATACAGAGAAAAGATGGAGAGAGCATACGTTATCTTAACGGTACAAAAATTTTGATTCCGACTGTTAATTTGACAAGTTAAATCAATTTTTCATATTGAATGGTTTAATATTTTCCTAAATTACACGTGACTCACAAATATTTTTGCTCTCTTTTAAGAATTTTGAACAGATAAAAAATGCTCTCAGTGATAAACTTAACCTAACTCAATTAAGAAGTATTTAAATCTGGACAATGAGTTTCAACTTAAGGTTAGTTTAGGTAAGGTTAATCTTGTAGGCCAATAGGCCACGCATAGATCAGTTTGGTCCTTTGCGATATCCATCTGGTATGGTTCCATTCCCAAGTCTAAGAGGAGTACTCATCGTTTAGGATGTTTCTGCTTGACGCGAATTGTAACAGACTCTGCGGGCTCACTGTCGATACTTCTTCCAGTATATCATACTGTGGGGACCCCAGTTGCTCACAGCGTAGTCTTGCAAATGCGGGAGAAGTGCACAAGAGATGCTCCATTGCTTCCCTGGTACCCTGCTTTAGGCAGTCTTCCTGCAGTCTTCTGGATCTATCAGTCCCATCTTGCGTGCGCGTGTCGCCACCAGACATCGACCAGCTATTATTCCGAACATGTTCCTAAAGTCTATTATATCGAGTGCCAATCTGTGTACTTCCGATCTACCGTTTTACACATGACTTTTGCAGTTTTGTACCCTGGTAGCTCGTTCGATCGCATTTTGATTTTCTTCACCATGCTTTTGTCGAGGTCGTCGTATAGACAATGCATATGTTTCCCAATGTTGTTCACGTTTTCGGATGTTACCTTACACCATACTTGACAAGCTCATCCATTATTTCATAGCACTCGATGCCTTTGTGGCCTTGCAGCCAGTAGAAGTGAAGTTGCAACATTTTCCACTGCTGCCCTGCTTCCCAAGACACTTCTGGCCGATATGCAATACGACGTTACTGCCTAGATTGCTGTCAACGTAGATATTGACTCTGGAATTGCCTGCAGGTTCATTAGAGGTCAGTTCCGCGGCTCTAGCAATAGCAAAGACCTCAGCTTGAAATATACTGCAGTGGTCCGGGAACCTAAAAAGTTGCTTTATGCCTAAATCTGGACAACATATTTCCATACCAAATCCGTCGTCCATTTTCAAGCCATCAGTACAGGTGTGAAGATCGTTGCGTGTAACTAATATACCTTTACCTTCTTTCCCAGTTAAAAAGTGAGGTCAGTTTTAACTTAAATTTAACTCTATTTCGGGCATATTCCAAAATTTACACCAATTTGCATGCTCCAGAAGTATAGACCTCTTCAAAGAACGGAATAACTTTGAAAAAATTTAGGGACCAATTCTGAGCTTTTGAGTTCTGAGAAAAAGTCTCAAAACCACTTGTCAGGCTCGGGTTCGGGATCGGGTTATCCATATTTAGAAGTGTAAGCACCTACTTGTTTGCGTGAGTAATAAGACAATCGTGTATAGTATAATACTCCGGTAATTTATTGTCTCGTCTTCACAGCTTCACAGTATAAAGGGTACTAAACTAGAATGTGTATACATGTACGTAATTTACTCGGTATTGGTAGGCTCTCGTTGTTCGCTCTCTGGTTCGGTTCTCCACAAGAAGTTTTGGGTATCACACAGAACCAGCGTTCATATTTGTCAAAGTCGGACTCTGCGCTAACTTTGGTGCGAAGACAACGAAGCGATCTAACTTAATATAGTATAATAGTGGATCAGTGTTCAAGACATCGACTTCGAAACTAGAACAAAAATGTAAGACTTGCCTGAACTTGGAGTCGATACATAGTTTCCGACTGCATACTTTTCCACTAGACATCCAGCAAACTTTCAGCTAACGGTAAAAATATTAATTTGAAAAAAATAAATATTGTTTAACGATAAACACCGAAAGAATGTTGCGTAAGTCGAATTAGAAGAGTTTTTGGTGTATTAAACTTCATATCTGGAAGTAGTGTTAAGCATTAAACACCAAAGAATAACTTTTGGAATATTAAAATCTGAATTTATGAGTGAAGTTTAACGTTAAACACCGAAAAAGTAGTGTTTAAGTCGAAATAAAAGAACTTTCGGAGTACTAAACTACATGTCTGTAAGTAGTACTTAGCGTTAACCCCAAAAGAAGACATTTTTAAGTATTCAACTCTGTATTTATTAGTGGAGTTTAACGTTAAACACCGGAAAGGTGGTGTTTAAGTCGAAGTAGAATAATTTTTGGACTATTAAATTGCAAATATATGAGCTATGTTGAGCACTAAACACTAAAAGAAGTAAATTTTAAAGTATTAAACTCTGTATTTATGTGTGGAGTTTAAGGTCAAACAAAGAAAAGTGGTGTTTAACACGAATTAGAAGAACTTTTGGAATACTAAACTACATGTCTGTGAGTAGTGCTTAGCGTTAACCTCAAAAGAAGACATTTTTTAGTATTAAACTCTGTATTTATGATGGTGTTTAAGTCGAATTATAAGAATTTGTGGAGTGTTAAACTCCATATCTGTGAGTAGTGTTTAGCACTAAATACCAGAAAAAGAAATTTTGGAGTATTTTATTCTGTATTTATGAGTGGAGTTTAAGGTTAACCCCTGAAAAAGTGTTTAAGTTGATTTGATGAACTTTCTGGGTATTAAACTCCGTACTTATGAGTAGTGTTTACACTGAACATCGATTTGTTTTCATTAAACTCGAGCTCATGAAAACTTTAGTGTATTTTAATACAAGAAACTTCCATATATGTATATATGTATATGTATAGAAGTACAAACTACTGCAAAATCAGGATTCATCTTTATTCCAGCACTTCAGCCCATCAACTGGTAGCAACGACCGGCAATTTATTGTCAACGCAGTCATTTAGCTGCATTTCATTCATTATGGCACACAAACACGCTTAATCCTTGAATGAAATGAAGCCGGAGACTTTATTTCACACTTTTGCTTTCGAGAAACGAAAAAAATCACCACAAAAATTTCATTAAAAACTGCAGATTCCAAAAAGAGCAAGATACAAGTATATGCAATTCTAAAAAGAGCAAGATATATGTGTGTATATTCTTTAATTTTTACAAATATTTAAATCCTTTTCGCTGCGCTTGCGGACTTCCGTTTTGCAGCTTAAACTGCACGCATGCGCAAAAACTCACATTTACAAATTGCCTGCAGACCGACAAGACAGGCGCAGCGCTGCAAAAATACACACAAAGCGAAGGCAACAGAAAAAGAAGTAAAGAAAGGCAAAAGCATTGAAAAAGGTGCGATAATAAATGAAATTGAAAACAAGCTTCAAGTTGGCCTGCAGCGCGCGCTTGTGGTCGCATAATAAAAAGGCAGGTCGTAAACACGCCGTTTTGCAGACAATAACGCTGCGTGGCCGATTGTGGACGCGAGCGAAAAAAAAAAAAATAAATGAAAAATGAAATCACAAAAAATGGAAAAGCATTTTTTGCACCAGCGCAGACTTCCTCCTACAATTTTTAATGATAATCTCGTGAATTATGGGATTTTAAATAATTTTGGGCGTGCAGAATTCAAGCGCTGCCAACGCTGAAGCTACTGAAAGCGCGCTTCGTTGCAACGCGGACACAGTCAGTTATTGGCTTGCGCGCGGGTCTTTCAGCCCCTAAGCTATGTATGGCCAACGCGCATGCGCACGCGTCCGCCTGTTCGCTATCTGCCAACTATTTATACCCGTTTTATATGACATATGAACGCTGTCCGGCCGTTTGCTCTGCTACATAAATTTTCGTTGGCAGTCGGCTAACAGGCGGCAGCCAGACATTGGCACCTTGTTTGTTGCTTGGCCAGATTGTGTGTGTGTGACTGGACTCAATCGAGGGAGGACCGTAATCTTGTCGTTAGCGCCAAGTCACGAGCGCGTCAGAATCATGTTGTTGCCGCCGGCATGTAGACGACATAACATGCGAAATATAATGGTGCGCCTGCGCACCATATAAATGACGCTTTGTAACTGTCAGATTACAAGATAAGACAGATAAGACGCGTCTGTCTCATGATTGTACATGTAACTATGACGAAGACTGGTGGCCGAGGAGTGACATGTAAAGAATTGGCGGTTGAAAGTGGTGTGCTGCGTTGCCGTTAATCGCTCTATTGGTGGTCACTTATGTCAACATTTCTTAATGGAGTCTGCTTTTATCCTTAAGGTAGGTGGGAGGGATCATCGCTCGATTTCGCCGAGTTGTAATTAAGTTGGGAGTTAATTTCCTGTTCTTAAGAATTCCTACTGGGCTTGAAACTCTCGACCGCTGTTTTAATGTTGAAGACTGCAAGAGTTCTTTTTCACACTCAAGGTAGTCCGAAGCTGAAGCTCTCTCGCGAGGTTAGGATAGGCTGCTTTCATCCTTAACGTAGGTGAGAGATATCAACGCTGTATTCTGCCGAGTTGTAATTAAGTTAGGCTTTATTTTCTTATGGACGACCTCTTAAGAACCCCTGCTAGGTTGGAGGCTCCGGACCTCTGTTTTAATGTTGAAGACTGCAAGAGTTTTTTTCACACTCAAGGTAATCCGAAGCTGGAGCTCACATGTGAGGTTAGAGCAGTCTGCTTTTATCATCAAAGTAGTTAAGAGGGATCTTCGCTGGATTGCAACGAGTTGTAATTAAGTTAAGCCTTAATTACCTGTGGACGAGCTTTATAGAACTACTGCTAGGCTTGTAACTTCGGACCTCTATTTTAATGTTGAAGACTGAAACGGTCCTTTTTATGACTCAAGCTCGTCCGAAGCTGAGTGATAAGAGACTCAAAAGCAAATAGTAAACTGGATCCATCCTTGATAAGAAAATCAACAGCAAATGGTAAATTCGATCTATTCTTCATTCTAACATAATCTTATTTACGTCGCCTGCGTCACTCGAAAAAGTTATTACGCTGGTTTTATTGTTCTAAATTGGAACTTTATTTAAGGTCTCACAAGTCAAAGGTAATCACATCTCCAAGATCACGAGGAGACTGTCGGTTTTGTTAAGCCTGAGTTTCTTATTAGTTAACAAAGAATTGTATGTCGTTTAGACCAACCACTCGACGTAAGGCAAAACAAGTTGTGGAATATTCTGATGATATTAGAATCAAGGTTCGCCGAATTATGTTGATACTGACTCTAAAAATTCGTGGTGTCAAAGATTCACACAGCGAAATGGTATATTATACAATCTTGTTCACAGGTCACTCAAAAAAATGGAAACAAGGCCATAAGATCTAGATACGTTCCTTACTTATTTACCCGCGTCACCACAAAGTTAATAGAAGATATCATCGAAGCATTCCGCCGAGTCTTAGTTATATTCCCCATAAATGGCCTTAATTTCGTTTCTTCTACCAGGCTGGTGGACCTCTGCTTTTGAAAGTTTCTACCAGCTCGTCTGGTCTGGAAATCATCTCAGACAGAACCTCTGCTTTGAAAAAGTTTAAAGAAAAAGCCGATATTTTTTCGAATTTTTTTTTTTATTAAAAGAATGAATGCTCGTCTGAATGTCTGTGCCGGTCTCTTTCACAAAATTTTAGTCAATCATCATTCTGCAAGAACCTTTACAGCATACGTCGTCTCCACCACTTGGAAAAAAGTTTGTCCATAAACTGCACAAATTTTATTGGCATAATATAAAATATGCCGTATTTTCTCTGCTCCATTTGTGCGGTGAACACTTAAAAGTCAAACAGCGTGAAATTTTTTCATATACACCCGATGCGACAAATAAAACGGAACATCTTTCAGCGCCAAGAATACCGCAAGCGAAATGAATTCCGTTTTTGGAAAACAGGCGTATCTTGTAAGATTTCTTTTGCAGTCGAACCAACTTCTCGGATAAAGGATCAAACAAGTTGCTGGGTAAACTATCTTAGAACAAGTTTTGTCGAAATGTCTCACTACCGACTTTGAAAAATCATGTTATCAAAGCTTCCTGCAGCGAAGTTGTATATAAGTCAATTTTGGGGGATTGAACGATCTCTTAAAATATAGAAGTAGAGCCGTTGGATGTATAAAAATCCGCACTGCGTACATCACTTGGTTCATATACGATAAAAATTCGAATATCTTAACGGCGGGACAGCGCTGTTGAAGAAGGTATTGGTCCAATTTTATAATGTGAACAAATATTTGAATTATCACAGATCCAGGAAAGAAATCGGACACTTCTTAAGGGGCTTTTAATAACTCTAATTTTGCATTGTGTAGAAAAAGTAGAGCTACTGTACAGATTTTTACGAAATTTTCGTTTCATCTCAGGAAGAAACGCGACTTCCGTTAATATAAGTTAGGTCGAAAATCCAATCCTCCAGTCAATATCTCAGAGCCAAATTCGCTTATCGCTCATTTCTAACTTTGATTATTTGCTAACAATCGTTCTAAAGGAAGAATATCAAGACATTAACTCCAGTAAATTCCAACAAAAAGCATCCTATCCTATCAATTCGTTGTAGTTTCTCCACCCCCTGTACACCTAGAATGATTAAATTAAAGCATACATAAAGGACAATGAACGAAATATTGACACACAAGGCGTGATATACATAAGCCATTTGTTGATTGTTTGCACAAGCTGTTGATTTTCGCGCTGAATATTCATAAGAAAGTGCATTGCCTACTCACGGCGCGCTTCAGCAGCTGGCGCCAGTGCTGGCTGCCTTTCTTAGTTCGTCTTGAATCTCGTTAATTTCACTTGCAATTGAACTCGATTGCACTTTGCATAATTAAAACGCGCCATTAACCAGGCTGCATTGTCGGAAACGCTTACATACGAGCGAAAAATATTAGCAGCTGGCATAGAGTCAGTGCATTTAAGGTGAGCAGGAAGCAGATGAGGCATGCGGATGAGTTAGGCGACGAGGTTAGTGCGGGAAGTCAGTGATTTTGTTTGAAGTTTGACAATCATGTAGCCGATAACTGAGAGCCTCGTATGAACTTGAGAATACCTGATGCGATTTATATAAGAGGCTGCTCTAAAAAGTACAAAAGGTAGGAGCTTTACCAACAGAATCTATAAAATACCGCAAATTTCTAAATGACTTTAGCGTAGACGAATATCAAAGAGGCTAATAGGGTATAATATTTCATCAAGTGTAGTATTACAATCCACCTCTGGAGCTTAATGTGGCAATACTTAATATCTTCACAATAGATGAAAACAGATAGGTTGGCGGAAAACAAAAAAAAATCCTAAAGAGTATACATTCCTTAACTGGTTGAAAATCCGGGTCAGTTCCTGGTACGCAGATCCGACAGTCGTAAAAATGTGCTACGTACTCGAACCCTGAGTTAATTTGGAGGAATCCTGCCAAGTTGACAACCCTTGGCTGAATAAAATCCGGGTCCGTTGCGGTTACGAATCCCCGACTGTCGTTGGAACGGTTAAAATCCAGATCCGAACAGAGATAAGTCTTCGGGGATGGACCAGTACCAGAGACGGTGAACTTTTTGATTACCATGAGATCGTGAAGATATTGCATATAGCAAAGTTAGAGAGGGTTGAAAGGGGAAGAATTTTGTTTTGATTTGGTCTTATTATACATTCTTCCAGAATGCTTCAAATTCGTTTACTGTTGACCATTTCAAGGAATGTATGTAATTATGTAAACCGGGAACTAACATGTCATCTTTGATGATATTTCTGCGAAGTAAAGTGAAAAAATTACCAATATACCGAAGTCCGAAAATGAATTTGCTACCTCTTCTGATTATCGTGAGATTGTAAAAAAATCAAAAGTCTTTGGGGACGTTAAAGAGGTTTATATACATCACAGAAATCTTGGTGTGAAGTAAACATCCTCCAAAATATGCTTTACATGAGATTACTGGCAACAACGGTCTGTCGTTAATAGATGAGCTACCAAGTTTGGAAGGTAAATATAATTGAAAACGTGTACCAAACGTGTGTTTGTCAGCTCTTGGGACTGTCATGAAATTGTTAACAACGCACAAGAACACGATCGTTAATGGCTGAGCTCCGAAGTTTGGAATATGAAGATAAATATAATTGAAAAAAACGTACCAAAGACGACCAATATAGCTAAGTCCGAGAATGATTTTGTCAGCTCTTGGAACTGCCATCAAATTATGAATAACGGAGAGCTTTTGGGGGTCTGAGAGAGATTTGAAGACCGTACAGAAACTAGGTTGCGAGGTCGGATGCTCCCAAAGATGCTTTAGACTCGATTACCGGCGACTATTTACTAAATGGAAAGTCGCAGTAAAACGAGGTCGAAAGAAAGTTGAGTTTCGAAGTTTTGGAATAATCTTCTATGTGGAAGTCACATAAAGTTGAGGAAATCCTATACTAAAGCTGACGAAGACACAGATGACTCTTTGAAAATTGAAGTTCTTCCTTCAATTTCAGTGACGTATCGAACTTCTTGTCAGCTCTTGGAACTGCCATGAGATTCTGAACAACGGAAAGCGTTCAGGGAACTGAGAGAGATTTGAAGATAGTACAGAAAATAGAATGCGAGGTTGCATCATTCCGAATATGCTTTAGACTCGGTTATCGACGACCATTTTCTAAATCGATAGTCGCAGCAGAGCGTTGTCGAAGATTAGGTGAGCTCCGAAGTTTTGGAACGATCTACTATATAGAAATCAAATAAAATTAAGGGAATCCCATCCCAAACCTTCCGAAGACACAGATGGCTTTTGGAAAATTCAAGTTCTTTATACAATTTCAGTGACCTACCGAACTGTGCTCGTAATTTTTGGAATATACCGTGTGTAACTAAGGAATTCCACATATGTGTTTGTGAGTATTGCATAATTCAAAGCTTTCTTTGACTCCCGAAGACACATGCCAGCAGGTTTTGGCGTGCATTTTCACGATGCCAGTCTCTAAGTGGGGGTGAGGTGGTATCAAGCTTCCGAAGACTAAGCTTAACGCTTGCTCCACAACTAAACAGGCGTTGCAAGCGAGCTGGCTGTGGCGTCTTAGCGCCATGCCACATATTACTACAGCTATGTGAGCTGCATTAATTTGATGTTGACTGCCTGAAATGCAAATGCAAATGCGAAAGCAAAGAAACAAGCAGCAAAGCAAAAGCACAACAAGAATTTTCATACATACCAATAGACATAGCTGCATGTGGCAAGCAGCGCTTTGGCGGACCGGCAGTCACTCAATTTCGCGAAACACGGAAAGTGCTGAGGTGTGGTAAGGCGAAGCGAGCGTTCGGGTGGTGGGGCTGTGTAACATCTATGGCCGACGGATGGCGCAATTTATTTAATTAGATGCATAAAAACTCATTAAGATAAGAGCCGACAGTCGTCGTTGTCGTCGCACTTGCCACCAACACGAAATGTATGGCGCATATTGGTTTTGTTGTTATTGTTTTGTAAATACGAATTGCGCACTTTTCAGCCAACATTGCTTCAACTACCGCCGCCCTTTTGCTATACCGCACCGCGCTGTCTTCAGCGGCGCCTCGTCTTGCGGGCGTGGGTTGGAACGGGAGCTCGTGCGCAATTATACTACAGCGTTAAGTAAATTGAGTGCGCGAAATGAGCAACTGGCTATGTAGTGCAGAGCAAAAATGTTATACAAAAACAACAACAAAACAGCAATAACAACAAATGTATGTAGACGAGTTCGAGTGAGGCTTGCGGCTGGGAGGCGCTCCAACCACCAAGTTGGCCTTATACCTCAGCACGTCGGCGTAAAACTGGCACATGAGCGGTGACCAATGGCATACAAACACACAGGAATACTTATATATGTATACGCTCACAAAATGAAGGCCGCAAGACCCACTAGCGCCGCTTAACGGTTGAGCTATATGCGCGCGTTTCGAGTGGGTGGTTTGTGGCCGCCATCGAATTTGGCTCTGTGGGTTCCACTCACTCGCCGCCTAGTTTTCCGTGCAACGTTGTTGGTTTGCGGCGCATGTGTATATACTATATATAGTCAGTATGTTTGCAGGGTGCTACACAAGCTGGCAGTCGTGAGTAATTAACTTGAGGATGACTTAATTAACAAACTCTCAAGTGCTGCGAGCTGATTCGTAGAGTGTTGGCGTGCTTTAAAGTGCGTTTGGGTAAAATAAAAATTTATAATCATGGTAACAACAACAACAATAATGCAAAATGCGACAGTTTGAAAAGTTTTGCTGGAATTGAAAGTAAAATTGATTGCGTTGAAGACGAAAAATAAATTTACGAGAATGAGTTCAAGAGTTGATAAATCAAAGATGTACTAGAGAGGGGAAAAATTAAATTAAAATAAGCTTCTACTGACGAATTTCCGAGATAGAGCTTTGCCGTAAGATATATCTAAAGTTCATTCACCATAATCCGTACCAAATTTGTTCCGATCTGCATCTTCGATGTTTCTTTCTGCGTGTTAAAAGCCAAACTTCGTGTCAAAATTATTAGAGTCATAGAGAAAAATGAGAAAACATTATATGCTCAGCAAATCCATCAGAGTAGATCATACCAGTAAGAAAGAAATTAAACTCTCTTAAACAATGTTCAGCTATCAAATATCTATATGGACTCTAAAGTCTCTGCATCCAAGCCCTTCACATAGCATACTTTTCAAACTTACGGCAACTGCCAATTAATTTCACAGAAGACCTCTAGATCAGATCAAAGTTTTTTAATTAAAATTCATTGGTTAGCTTTAGCCCAAAACTCCTTCAGCTGAATCTCCTGAGGCAGTAGTCCGATGCTAACTAGTGAGGTACTTGCGCAGTTGACTTCTCGATCTTCTAGGTAGCAAGTAATATGAACCAGGTATGCCATAACTTAAGAAATCACGTAGGTTTACTTAACAAAAACAGTTTTATTATTCTTTCTTTCCTTATAGTAGACAACGCTTTCAAGCCATGATACGATAGTATACAGGGCAGTATCCACTGACCTGCCTTTAAAATAAGCATGTTGCTCTCCTAATATCCGTAGATACTAGACACTCGGAATGCGCTTCCTTACGTACCAGTCCATCAGTCTCTCAAGAGTTTTTAGTAAGAAAAAGGAGAGGTTAATGGGCCTAAAGTTCTCGGCCGTAATTTGGGAGCCCATACATGTCGTTGGGATGAACGTAACTCTGATTCGTCTCCTGGCCCCCGGGATGTAACTCAGTCGAATGCAGTTCCCGAAGGTAGTTACCAACCAGCTGCATTACCTCGTCTTTATATTCCGTTATTACTTTAGTTAAAAACCTCAGCCAAGTTTTTTTTGGGGCCATTTTGGAGTTTTTTGTTCAATTAGAACTTACACTAAATGCCTCTTTTTTTAATATAAGCACTTTCTTCAAAGACAAAACTTTCGATGAAACGTTTTCTTTAGCGATTCGAAATATCTTGTTCTTTCCTTGTTTGGTGAAACCCTCAAAATATTGAAAGTATAACCTTGTGCTAAATTCATAGTCGTCGATAACGTTGTTACCCAGTTCCTGCTTAGTTTCTTTGAACGGAGTTTAACTCTACCAGCTATATTATTGGTCTCTTTTTCTACAAAAAGGGTGAATAATTTGTTAAAGTTAAGATTTGTCTTCCTATTGTAGAGTAACACACGTTGTTCCAGCAAATCGAGCTTACGTTTCACTTAACGGGTGTATTAAGGGATATTCTATCCGTTCCCACGACTGTCGGGACGACGTGACCGGAACGAACCCGTATCTTTTTATCAAGAACTATCAACTCGGCATAATTCTGACGCTACAACAACAACGCATATTCTATATCACTGGTTTGAAATTGTGATCTCCTTCTTATTTGGCACTACAACCGTGGGTTGGTCTGAAATAACTTCGGCCTTTGCCACTATCATTTTCAAGGTTTCGCCAATTGTATATTTTCAATATAGATAGGTACCTATGCACTGGGTCCTTCCAATGGATGAGTGCGTGCTTTTGCTTTCAGTGTCCACCTACTCATGGGCCTCAAAACTAAGATGGTTTTCGCTTAAGCGTCCTTTTCAATGCGTACGACATGGCCTAATCAGCGCATTCTTTGGATAGTATTTAGCCATGTCACCATAGACCTCATACAGTTCGTGGTTCTATCTACGGACCGAACTCATCGCTGACGCGGACGGCTCCAAAAGCCTTGTGAAGCACAGTTCTCTGCAATGCTCCATGTGCTTTCTTATCTCGGTTCGTTATCGTCCATATATCGGTAAAATCAGACGCGAATGATAACTTATGGAGCGTAAGTTTTTTCGTAGAGAACGGGTTCTTACGATCATCTCACGTAACAAAGACCTGAATGTGAAGACTATGTCGCGAAGGTTGGTGTCCTGGATTCTTTAACTTTTCAAAGCCGCACTATTAGACCGAAAAGCTAACGAAGTGCTTACTATCTGAAGCAAACGGAACATTACTCGACGGTCTAGCGAAAAAAACGGAGCCAGTCAGATCTGTCAGACCGTACAAAATACCAAGCGAGCTTTTAAAGCGATGTTCCAAACCAACCGTAAAGATCTTCAAACAGTTTTTTTATATTCTTGAACACATATAACTTTTTTCTACAACCGACTTGCTCTACCTTGGCCTCTGATGCCCGCACGTGCGCCATGGCCGAAGAAAGCGCAAATACATAACGGATATTAAATCAATTGTGCCACATAAGAATTGCATTGATTTGCAAAGAAGCCGCTTTGCACGCGCCATAGAACTACCTTTAGTAGAGTCAGTAGTTTAGTTGTTGTTGCAGCATCGTAAGAAATCCCAACAAAATCATTTCATAAAAAATGCTTTCGCAAGCATTTTCACACGCGCCAATACAAACAAAGCAACAGCAACACACACGCACGCATGCAGCAGAGAAGCGCATGAAAAGAAATTGAAGCCATTGGGGAGCCGGCTCCATTGCGAGACTCAGAGCGCCACAGGCAATCGCACAACACGTGACGGTATTTGCAATTACCTAATCAAACTGGGCGGCATTCATTTAGTGCGTAACACCATAACCTCCCTAATGTCTTTGTCTACGCAATGGAGCTTGCAACATGACCGGTTCTGGTGTGGCAGGTGGCAGGTCCTATAAGATCCGCTACGCTTGGCCAGCCAACAGCTGCTGATAACATTATTAACGACTTTGTCTTAATGACATACACACATACCTCGAGACGCACGCTCCAGCGCTCACACTTGCCACCGGCAAGCGGCCGCCCATTCATTCAACATGCAACACATTTCAATTCAATGCGATTCGTTGTCAATTTCCAGTTCAATTGCAACATCTTCGAGTGCCTTTGAAATTGTTACGCTTTACGCCATGAGTGTGCTCTAGTGGTGTGTGTTGTTGCAACATATGTAGCGCGTGTTACAAGCAATCGTCCATTTAGCCGCAACTCGAGTCAAGTTGACAATTCTTGTCTGCCGTCTTGCCTGTCTGTCGGTCACGGTTATATTGTTCTACTTATCATTAACATTATACAGTTGAGTATTTATTGTTGTTGTTGTTTAGATTGTTGCATATACAGTCAATAATTTGCCAACTGTCCCACCTGAGAGCGTGGCGACTAGCCATCTTGCCGGCGTCTTCATTGTCTTCTTGGTTCTGCCTCTGCATTCCTGTTCTCTTCTTCATCCTCATCAGTTCTGCCTCCATTTATTGCAACTTGTTGTTGTTGTTGTTGTTGCTGTTACGTTAACAAGTTGTTATGCTAAGTAGGCGTCGAGTGGGTGTGTCCTCGGCGTTGACAATGTTGGCGCACATGTTGCATGCATTACCAATTAGATATTGTCAATATTTTACATAAGCTCCCGAGGCATAACCGCAATTGTAGAAAAGCTGAAATGCCTTGTGGGAAAATTTTGAAGCAGCAGGGACGCTATAGTATAAGGTTTCGGACTGTGGTCCCTCATAGAGATTTTTATGAAAAAACGTTAAATTATGGAAGAACTTTGGGATCCGGTACTTTAAACACACTTAAAAAAAACTCTAAAAATGTTACGCTGTAAGAATCTCTTGATCCCATTAAATACCAGCACACAACGAGGTAACACAATGGACTGACGTTCCAAGCTGCCAAAGTATGATCCTCTAGCTTGGGTTAGATTAGATGGGATGTCTGAAAGTATGCGCTCCCAAGTATTAACGTGTTGACCTCTCAAACTCGGGACAGTCAAGAAGAAAGTTGATTCCATCTCATCTACTTCCATACAACTTCTGCAGATGGCGTCCGGTAGGATTCCCAGCCCATTACGTGAACGCCAATTGGGTAATGGCCCATTAAAAGGTCCACCACTTGGGAGAGGCTAGTCTTCCTGAGGGAAAAAAGATCACTAGACTTCTTGCGATCGTCCTTAGGCCAAAAGGCTTTTGCGACAACGCATGTACCGTAGGTGACCCATCGCTGACCAAGCTTCCGCGAAGCCCAGCTATTTAGTAGTAGAACACATGAGAATACGGGAGCACCGACCAGCTCCCATTCTACCGATAGCGGTTCTACTGTACCTTTTCTTGCTAGTTCATCAGCTTTACAGTTTCCTGTGATTCCGCTGTGGCCGTGCCACCCATACCAGTCTTATCACAAAGACACTTGATGCTATTGATATCGAGGTTAGGCACTCTTTCGACCAACCCTGAACGCACTGTTAATGAGTTCAAGGCTAGTATCGCCACTCTGCTAACTGAGTGGAAGGTCACCTCTCTGAAGGAGGCTGCACTCCGGAGCAAAAAATCTATTGCTACTTTAATAGCTGCAGCTCCCTCATAGTGAGTGAGGATTTCCCAGTGTTCAGACCCGTGTTCTTTTAGGAACCCAGGCTCTCTAAGTCTGATGGCAACTTTCACAGCCATACACCTTTCGGATATTTCCACGAATAATAATTAATTCCCAAAGCAAGGTACATATGTATAACAGTTGAATCGAAGCATTTCTTGAGATTGTCGAACTCTTTGCCAATAACGACATTAACTCGTCTGCTCACTAAGCCTCTTTGGTCAAGAAAAAAACATCATCTAACCCAATGCACTTCATCAACCCTCTTGAAAACTTATTTATCCACACATAAAAGTCTTTGGAAGGCGACTAACTAAGAACTTGGAAATCTGTTGGTGATATTATTTTAGTTAGAACTTCTAGAAGATCGTAGGCTTACAACTTAAACTAAACATAATCCCACCTCAGTGGGTTATATAATTATATACATGGTTACATGGAAGTATAAATCTTCTATGCGAAGCTTTGATAGCCGTCTTTCAGATGAGATCATCGGTTTTCGTTCTTTTTTTGTTTAGCACCTAATATTGAGAAATTCTGAACTTTCTGGTGGCAAAGAGCACGATTTACCGTTTTCGGCATACCTTTACCGTTACATGAAGAAACAACAATTAAGACTGGAAGCATTAGGACATATGATTGTATAATACGGTTCAACAGACTTGGTGTAAAACTACTTCAGTTAGCTATATTCTATGGCACATATTTAGCTGCATCTATATGACATTTCAAACCCCTCGAGAGAATTAACTTTTCCTACAGGGTACATTGGTCTATCATTCTAAACCAACAAACAAAACAACCACAAAGCGGAACTAACAAATTTCAACAGAATTGTATTGACAAATGACAGTTGTTTGTCATTTCGGACGTTACAAAACTATTGAATATAATTAAATTATAAACAAAGATGAAGAAGAGGCTTGGCTGAGAGACCTAAATCATATGTTTAAACTACTTATAGTAATTAGGTACAAGAAAGTGAGTCTGCTGTACATATCTGACGCAGTTAGGTCAGGTGGCGACAGCGGATGCAATTAGCCATATGTGGGGAGATTATGTCAGAACATCTAGTATATTGATAGAGTAGACCATTATGCAGCAATTCGTAACTTTATAAGAATGTATCTCACAGAGAGGACTAATAAAAATAATCTTACTTCTGCAGAATTATACTTATGAAAATTAGTGCTTTAGTTAGGCTCAGAAGTAACAAAAAAATCTACAAACGGACCATGAACTCGTGGCAGAAGGACAAGAGATATTATTAAAATTCTTTGAAGTATTATTTCTCCACTTTTCCTAAAAAGTTCTTATACATCTGGTATCTGAAGTATCTGAGTATTCAGAAGTATTTACAGTCCAAATATGGCATATAGGAACCAATTATAGGGACTTTAAAAAGCTAGTTACTCTTCTACTTCGTGAAATAGGTATTGCTTTATTAATTCTTCCAAAGAAAACCAAATTCGATATATGTATATACATATGTGATGAATATGAGGTCCATAAGCTGATTATGGAGGTACAAGAAGTGAAAGCAGCCGAAGAAGGGAGGCCACTCGGAATTGAGAGATTATATCCATTTGTGAGCTTCGAAACACAACATTTTTTTGGATATGTACAGGCTGTTATCAACGAAAACAGCAAAAAAGTCTACAAAATAACTTTGGATGCCCATAAGGACAATTTTATCAAGATAGCAGAGACTCTTAAGATATTAGGTTGGAAAATATCTCACTTCCATCTAGACGGCAACTTCATAATAACCCCCTTTAGAAGCCCCTCCTCTTTACTTTTCAATCTTTTTTACTTTACACCAACAAGGACGTTGCCATGGACAGGAACAGTGGTAATCTTGGCGCTATGTTCATGGTGGAATACCACCTGGTGCGCCGTTCCTGTTGGCCAATTCTGAACGCTTTAGTCGATCTTTAGAGCGGTCCAGTTGTTCGCCATTGATGGTAGAATTAAGCAAAACCTTCCTGGACGTCAATCCCGGCTTGGCCACTGTTTGGGACTATTCACCACATGCCACATGCCGGTCTAACTCGATGTTCATGATTTGAGCGGTATTCGCCGTCACCTGTCTTCCGCCGGCTGGCTTATCCATAGTTTCGTTTTTATCCGCCCTGAATCGTTGAAACCATTCGTCCGCAATTCGAAGTGATAGAGTACCATCCCCCAAAACACAATTAATCTAACGGAACGTTTCTCTAGCCGATTTTCCTTTAACGAAGGAAAACTTTAAAAAAGCGCGAATTGTGAACTCCATGCGCGAACTCATTTTTGCCCAACAACAACGACAAGTCGATGATTCGGAGCAGTGTTTGAGATGTTCAAGCGTAATAAACCAGAGTTCTTGCGTCCGTATGTGTTCACCCCGAAGTTCAATCGAAAGTCATCCGTGTGGACTGCACTCGATGAACCCGCTCCAAAACGTGGTAAACGCAACAGTCGATCGGCAAGGTTACGGGCGTCTTTATTTGGGATGCGCTTGGAATAATTTTTATTGGCTACCTTGAGAAATGAAGTAACAGCGAATATTACATAGCGTTATTGGACCAATTGAAGGACGAAATCACTGGCAGACGGTCGTATTTGAAGGAAAAGGAATTGCTGTTTCGCCGGGACAATCTACCGTATGCTCCCCAGTGACTATTTCGTATTCTCAGTTTTCAAGAGAATGCTCGCTGGGAAGACATTTTTGTTGCATGAAGAGTTGATCGCCAAAACTGAGGGCTATTTTGGGGCAGAGGACAAATCGTACTACAGAAATGGTATCGAAAATTTTGAGGATCACTATAATTAGTTTATCAACTTTGTGCTTTGTTATGGCAAGCAAGCTGGGCACTTTCAATTGAGCTGTTAAATGGCTGCCAAAACTTTAAATGCTTTTTTCTGGAAAAGCTTTTTTCAGAGTAGTTGGGGAACATTTCTTCGAAACGGTTGTGCCGATCGATTTGAATTTTTCACACGATCTTCTTATATATATTTGCGACAACAACAATCAAAGGAATATGATTTTTGATAACAAGGAAGGAATAAGATTATTGACAATCCACTAAGAAGTTTAAATTTTTTCACAAAATTTTCTGACCCGCAAGTTGTCATAACCCCTTAAATTTAACTTCGGGTTGCTAATAAATAAAATGCTAAATCATTTAAGAATACATATTAATTTCTCCATTAAAGTCTCGAAAACCAATTTGCTTGCTACTTCCAGCACCCTCTTAGACACCCGCTTCCAGCGCACTATTAAAGTGTGTTAAAATATTTGCTTAATTTTCGTTCGCACAAATCCATTTCGCTCGCATTACCCAACCGGCTAATGAATTTTATTGCTCATTACGGCAAAAGCATATGGTCGAGGCGGCTGCAAGCTACTTTGTAGCAATGGGGTACGGTTAACCGAAGTATGTGTGTCGGGTAGTGAAGTGGCAGCGGTTGGGGGATGGTGCTGAGGCTACAATTTATTTGTGATAATCGAATTTACTGCGTCACACAAGAGCGTCGCAGCTGGGAGGGGATGCGCACTGCAGACAATGTGTTTGTTGTTGTGGTGCAAATAAATCAAATTTCTGGCAATTACTTACGAGCTATTAATTTCAAATTTTTCAAATTGTTTAGCTACATTTTTCGACGCCGCCACTTTTTCAATGGAATGCTGACGGCAAAGGGTGGTTGTGTGTCTGTGCAGCCAATGCCACCCGCATAGCGGCGGTTGGCGTATGAAATTAGTGTGATATTTTGTTTTACGGCGCTTGTGCGCCATGGCATATGCTACGTTGTGCGTTTGGAAAGCTAAGTGATGGTTGAATTAAGGAGATAGATTTTGTTATTGTAACTTTAAATTTTTTGGTGATACGCAGAATTGTCGGCATTTTACTACACCAATATTTACATCCATCTAATACATTAGGCAACTGAATTATTTTTACTACGCTGAGCAAATGTTCCAGCGCGAGCTAAGACCTCTTTGTTATTTATTATTTTTTGTTTGTTTTCTTTCTGTTCGAATTTTTACTTCAATTTACTATTTATAAAAAAAAACTAATATTAAAAAACGCATTGAAATTAAAAAAAATCTAATGGCAACCCTATACATCGACAAAATTAAGAAGAAAAAAAAATTGCTAGTAAATTTATTTCCATTTATAGCTATACAATTATTTTATAAAAATATTATAATATATCAAAAAATATATGGCAACTCTAAAATTTTTTTTTGCACATATAGACTTACATATATACTAAATTTATAAATTATCCAAATGAAAATATTTATATTTATAGCAACAACACTGCAATATTCAAAAAAACACATGTGGCAACTCATTTTTTTAACATATAAACGTATGTACATATTTACATATGCACATACTTGTATGTATATGCAAAATATCATAAATGAATATATTTTTATTGACAGCAATAACGTCGCAGCAATAATATTAAATATTCTGAAAAATATGTGGCAACTCTAGAAACGTTTGAAGATATGTTATAGGCTTATATGATAATTTAGAAGTTACCCAAATGGAAAAATGTTCATTTAAAACAACAATACCATTTCTTAATAATATTATAATATGAAAAAAAAAACATATGGCAACCCTATTTCTTGAAAATATAGACTTATATTTATGCAAACTATAAGAGTTTCATAAATGAACATATTTTTATTCTTAGCAATAATATCGCTTTATGAAAGTAATATACATATGTATATTCTGAAAAACATATGGCAACTCTAAAAATATTTCAACATATAGGCTTATAGTAAGAAACATTTAGAAACTACACAAATGAATATGAATCATTTCTAACAAAAATACCATTTCATAACAATATTATAATAATAAAAAAACATATGGCAACCCTATTTTTTGGTAGTATAAAATTATGTATATGCAAATTTTAGAATTTTAGATAAACAAAGTTTCATTTATAACAGTCATATTTTTTCAATACACTATTACAATATTCTGAAAAATATGTGGCAACTCTGAAAACGTTAAACTTATTGACATTTACACATCTTATGTTTTGATTTGCTTTTTTTTATTTTATTTGGCAAATATTAATTTTTCTGGGAATTTCAAAAGCAGCAGGCAATAAAAAATATAAGGCAACTATAACAAAGCACAAAATAATTTTGCAGCAAAATATATTATATTCTTTTGTCTATGTTTTTTGAAATGAATGGTAATCTATTTCCTTACCTAATATATTCCAATACAAATAAAGTTTAACAGCTTGTTAACGCCAATGTTAATTTTCTGAAATTTTGATGGCAACTCTATCGAAGGTAATTTTATTATTTTTACTTTTTTCCAAGCGTAACAATTTTATCAAAGTCAACACTAACAAAACTATAAGTTTCGAAAATACAAAACCAATATACTCGTATACCAATTTTTCATCCACATATTTTCTAAGTAAAAAAAATTATTTGCGGCTTACAATGAAATCATTTTCCGATTTTTTTGGGGTAACCTTTTCATAGAAGATTTGTCATACTTACAATATTTCATTAAATAGTTATATAAAGTATTATTAGTCTAAAAAGCGATTTTGCTTTAAGCTTAAAGCTCTATTATGAAGAGCATAGAATTTTCAATATCCTAAATATAAATATACGGCATCCCTAAATTTGGCATATTTTTGTTATTTGAATATACTTAATATTTTTGAGCTCTTTTTATCAGCAATTTCGAAAATCTTTAACCAATATATTTTATTTTTACTTTATTTTAAATAATTAAAAAAGTTAAATAATAAAAAAAGTATGGCATCCGCAAAACTCTTAAAAGAAATATAATCTGTTTCAAACCCATTTTGAAAGATAATTGTATATAATTTGTATTATAGTAAGTTTTATTTGTTCTAGCGAAAAACATTTTTTTTAAGTTTTGAAAAAAAAATATGTGGCAACCCCAATTTTTTTCATTATATGATTTTTCTTTTAGAATTAAATTTTTTACTTGGAATAATGTTTGCTGTTTGCTTTAACAAAATTTTATTTTTTGGAGCTTTATAAAAGTAATCATGGCAACCCCAACAATTTTTCTTAATTTGCACTTCGTAATAAAATTAGATTTTTAATTGAATGATAGTTTGCCTTTTTCTTGCTCTTTCTAGCAAAAAGTTATTCTTCGGAACGTTTTAGAAAAAATAATTTCTATAGAGCTTTGTTAAAAAATGTATATGGCAACCCTAACAATTTGTAATTAAACATATGTTATGTTTCCTTTTATCTTAAAATTTTGCAATTCACAGAAAACATTTTCTAATTTTTTTTTCATTTAAGTAAGTTTAACAAAAACATATACATATGTACATATATGGCAACCCTTAAATAAGTATGTTTCTTTCAATATGTACAATCAAAATGTTTTGTATAATTTAATATATGTATATGTAGATAGTATGCTTTTTTCTAACATGTGTATTTTGGCAAAAATAAGTGAAAGGTAAAAGAGAGTTATATGGCAACCTTAAAAAAAATGTGTATATGATTCGTCTACCTTCATCTACATTTCTAGAAAACTTCAGAAAATATTTTATAGTTTTTCTTTTATTTAAACGAAATTATCAACAGCATTTCAGTGGCAGCCCTAAAAAGTTTCTTTCTAAGTATTCATAGTATTAATATTTCTAACAGAAATTCTGGTTAAAATTGTTCTTTTTTTTTGCTTTTTCTTACATATTTGGGCAAAAATAAACTTCAAGAAAATTTAAAAAAATATACATATATGGCAACCCTGAACATGTTTCTTTATTTTCACTTCCTAATAGAATTATATGCATAAGTTAAAATATAGCTTCGGACTTGCTTGCTTCTTTTAGCTAAAATTTATTCTTTGGAGCTTTATAAAAAAAAATTATATGGCAACCTTAATTTGGTTTTTTTATAGAAAAGAGCTGCGATGCCTATAGATTTTCTATCTGTTCGTACTAAAAATAAAACTACTTTCATAAATAGCTGTTTATTTGTTTGCATAGTTTAAAGTCATTCATAATTTTAGGTTAACTAACGGTTAACTAATGGTGAATTACCATTCATACACACTTATTCACTAAACGGAAAATATGCATTGGTTTCACAAATCTGTATGTGTGCATATATGAATATAAAATGTTTACTATTTCGATTTTACCGTACTTTTTTCAAAACTAACGGTTACGCCATTAAATTTGAAATTTTTTTTTTTTCATTCATTCACCGTAAGCCAATGAATTTAAAAACTACTTCGAAATGCAAATATGAAGAGGCAGGTCTTTATAGATATGTATATATGTTAGATATTCATATCTAAATACATACATACATTCATAAATACACATGTATGTATATATAGTAGATGATGTAAAACGAAAAATCCAAACAATGAAACTAATAAAAATCTGTGCGGAGCTTAGCCATTGAGTAACGAGCTAAGTCACCTGTCACCGTTAATGGGCTGCTGATCAATGTTGTTGTTGCTTGCTTTGGTTTTTTTTTGTTATTTTGGTTGCTCTACAAATGGTCTAATAAGCATAAAACCAATAATAACAGCAACAAGCAGAGAAAATATTAAATATTCTTATGCCTATAACGGAAGCAGCACATCATTGAGAGAAGGTTTTACAAATTTATTAACATAAATTCACACTCTCACACACACAAAGTGGTTATGTACAAACATCTCTAACCGTTTGTCTCTTCATGCATTGCGTTGTGCCTTTTTCCATAATTATTTACGACTTGAAATTAGATAAAAATGTTGTCGCTTATGCCTCGATTTGCCATAAAAATGTTGACTCTGACATTTGGGATTTTCTTTTAGGCCTTTGTACGGCGTTAATTTAACTAATTCGCGCTTTTGTTTAAAAACAGCGTTGACTTTTGTAAAAAAGCTAAGCTTAACGGTGAATGGGTGGAAGGCAATCGGTGAAATAGGTGGCAAATAAAGAAACTTTCTATGTAGATATGTACATAGATATGGCACATGAACCATTTTTCTATTTTTTTTATATATAAATTAAATTTTTTATATTTATTTTTGTAAAATTAATAAAAATATTTTGATATCAAAATTTTAAATAATTTTGTAAACTTACATATGTACATAAATATGATTTATAGGCAAGAAATCGAGAAAAAGGGTTGCCATATTGGAAATTTTTACATCTTAAATGTGATGAAACTGGAAAAACATGGAATGGAAATTTAAGGCACAACAAACATAAAAGTAAACTTACTTCTAAAAAATAATTAGATATGTACATAATGGTTTGTCAAAAAAATCTTGCGGTATTTTTATTGAATTTTTTTTATTGAAATTGAAATGAATTTTTGATGACTCATGCCCAGCTCTTGACCGATGCTACGGCTGCTACTATGCCGGTCTCTTTCGAACAATTCAGCGATTTTATCGCAATTTTCGAAAACAGGCCTTCCGGAGCGTGGCGCATCTTCGACCACCTCTACACCAGAACGAAAACGTTGAAACCATCGTTGTGCGGTGGAAATGGAAACTGTATCGGGTCCATAAACTGCACAAATTTTATTGGCGGCTTGAGATGCATTTTTGCCTTTATCGTAGTAGTACTGTAAAATATGCCATATTTTCTCTTTATTTTGCTCCATGTTTGCGACGCTATAACTCACGAACGACTTAAAAGAAACGACAATCAATCAAACACCTGTTAGCGCGTGAAATGAGCTTTCCAAAAAGGTATAGCATGACCCGATGCGACGAATAAAACTAGAACTACGCGCTTTCAGCGCCAACTAGCGAAAATACCGCAAACTTTTTTATTATTATTTATTTTATTATATATAGAGTTGCCATATGGCCTCAACTAATAATGAAAATAACAAATTTACAAGTTAATGCAGAACAAACAAAAGTAAAGTTACTTTAATAAAACAACAAAAAAGTTATAATTTATAGAGTTGCCACATGACTAAAACATATTGAAAATAGCAAGTATGCAATATTATGCATTATCCAACTGAAAATGAAGTTACTTTAACAAACTTAAAAAAAAAAATATTTTTTAGAGTTGCCACTTAACTTCAACTTAAATTGAAAATTAAAAAAATTTCAATTCATTTAATTTTTACTGAGACAAAGTATATATTGTTCGTAACATATTTTATTAAAAAAGGCTGCCAGAGTTGTACAATTAAACTTTAATTAGTACTTCTATAAATATTATGATATGATATGGAGTTTAATAAACCCAATAAATGTCTAAACAACTTTAACAACTTCAAAAAAAATGTTAACAAAAAATATTTTGCAGAGTTGCCACTTGACTTCAACTTCTGTATATTGAAAAGTTGAAAAAAATATTTTACAGTGCAACATGAATTCAAAATTAAAATAGTTAAGTTGAGTTGATTAGCTTAAAAAAAATTTTTAGAGTTGCCACATGCCGTCAACTAAAATTGAAATTTTGAAAATTTCCAATTAATTCCTTTTTATTGAGACAAAGTATATGTACATACATATGTACATATATTGCAAGTATCGTTTGTTATTATAACAAAGGTAGCCAGACCTGTACAAATAAACTTAAATAAGTGCATTTATAAATATTTTAATTACAATTGTAAAAAAGTTTAGGAGTCGAATAAATCGAAATAAATGCTTAAAACTCTTAAACCACTGCAAAATAATGTTTAAGGAAAAAGAAAAAACATTTTACTGAGTTGCCACTTGACTGCAACTATTATTGTTAAGTTGAAAATTTTCAATTTATTAAATTTTTGTTAGGCGTTTTTTACACACATATGTACATACATATGTATGAAATTGTAAAACGAGGTTGCCAGACATTTATATATGAAATTAAATAACATAACATTTTTATAAAATAAAATAAATAACTTTAAACCGCTTCAAAACAAATTTTAAGAAACAAAATTTTACGGAGTTGCCACTTAATTTCAACTAATATTGAAAAGTTGAAAATTAATAATTAATCAAAATTTTGTTTAGGCCTTTTTATACACAGATATGTAAATATCATACAATTATAAAATAAGGGTTGCCAGATGTTTTAAATTATTAAAAAAATATTTTTTTTTTGTTTTTGAATACATTTATATATGAAATTAAAAATTTACCACTTACTGAGAAAATAATAATTTAAAAGTGTTAGCTATTTTCCAAAAACAAAATATAAAACATTTAATAATTTGCCACCTGACTGAAAAGTGCAACAACAACATATTTTCTAAAAAGTAGTTTTTATTTTTCGAAAGACCAAACTAAAGAACAAAAATAAAAAAAGTTGCCACTTTATAGAGATATGGAACAATAATTGTTGCAAACATTTGAAAAAATCGTTTGTAAATGTTACCACCTAATTGCAAATTTCATTAAAAAAAATTTTAAATTTTTCAGTATTATTTGGCAATCAATATAAAACTTTTTACTTAAGACATAATTTAAGTAAAGACGGCTCTTAGATAATAAATGATCACATTTGAAAATCCGTGTTTTTTTTTTCAAGATTTACTTTAGCACTAGATTGCCTAAGCAAGTCATTTTGACTCCTTTCAGGAAATATAGGTATATACTAAGCTCCCGTCTTTCTAGTGTTAAAAAGGCAATTCGTAGAACCCGTCTGAAATATGTCTGGTATGCGCCATAAGAATTCTTAAACTTTACGAAATTCCTTAACAGCCGGAGTTATCAAAATGGAGTCTCATTATCGGCATATAAAAATATTTGGGTGCTTTGAAATCTTCTAAAGCTCTATGTGCTATGTGCTATAAGCTCTCTAGAGCTCTATGTGCTCTCCAAAGGCTCTGCGCAGTAAAAACCGTTATGCTTGGTGTAGTTCTCAGGGCCTTGGGTAAGTTTTAGTCACCGGAATGCGTCCGTTTGCCTTCCAGTTAAATTTAGTGTGCTGAAATCTTTTCGAACTGGATGAGTCCGTTCATACATGCGAGAATTGAGGAGAAGTATGAATTTCTGGTTCAAAGCAATTATTTTATAAGGTCCTCATAAATAAATATATGTGGAAAAGCGAAGACTTCTTTATTTTTACAGAAACTATTTACTATTTTTTGCAAAATTTTCGGTCTGTTATGCCATGAAGTTTGTAAACCCAGAAAACTTGGGAGAGCGTAGCTAAATCAACTCAACTCGTCCGCTGTTCAATTATATGTATATGTATATGTATATTCTAATACAACGAGACGACTTGAGTTCATTTAGCCTTCTCTCTGTCCGTCTGTATATATGCCAACTAGTCTCTTACAGTTTGAGTTACCCATATGAAACCTTGCACACGTCCTTTTCTCACCAAGAAGCAACTTATTTGTCGAAACCGCCGATAGCGGATCACTATAAAATATGCTTACCGTGCAAACTAATCAAACGGAATCATGAGTTCTTTTATTTAACAATATAGCTTCACAACATTTGGCAATCATTATTGTCTAAGACAATATTCACAGAGTTCGACGCCTTAAATCTTTGGAGATATTTAGAAACACCAAAGCTTTGAAGCCTTATGGAGGTATGAATGCAAGCAATATTTTCCAAATTCCACCGATGTTATGAATTTAAATGTTTATTTGCGTGAACGATTTTTTGCGATTTCCCATCGAATGCTCGCCTTCCGCAGCTAGCGAAGCTCGAACCCTGCGAACCGCAACGAATTTTCGCTTGATTCGACTGAGTTTTGGTTATGATTTGTTTTTACTTCAACGAATTTCCACTTGGACGACGACGATGATGGCGTTGCTGACGACCTGTGACGGGACAGACAGACCGACAGCGAATTTCTAGCACAGGCACACTTACCTACATACATACATGTGTTTCCGTAGCCAAAGCTTGCCATGCGGGCATGTTTGCTGTGCATAAACACTCGTCGTTGTTTGTTTTTGGTTTTATTCCTGGTGTTTGGCAGCAACCACAGACACACCGATACCGATACAACAAAAACAAATATACACGTGTATTTACTGATAGCTGGAATGCTCACCAGCTCGCCATGGCGGAAGCAACAACCCTCCAGCTGAGGAGCAAAAGCAGAAACAAAAACAACAAGAAATTTGAAAAAAAAACTGAAATCAAAATCGTAAACGCAAAAAATATGGATTCACAAATTCCGAAATTCCATACGGTCCATTGCGCTTCGCCGAGATTGAAAATCGCCACAAATATTGTGTGAGAGTGCGCAAACACACACACATATATATTTGGGGTTGTTTATGTGTGTGTTTGAGGCATGAAATGTTGAAGTAGCCAACAGCCGTTAAGGTGGATGCAGAATTTGTTTATGTGTGTGTGTGTGTGTAACCCTAGGTAGGCATATAGATATCCATTCCCTCATGTAGGGTTATGTCTATTTGCCGTTCCATCCAAGCCATAACTTGCTTACGGACACCCACACACACATACATATGGTAGTACACTTGCATATTAGTAAATCCTTGTTTATAGATTTTCGATCTTTCTGCTTCGTTTGCCGTGAAAATTCCAGTTTTATATACGAGGGTAACGTGATTTGGATAGGCATTTGGTTAATTTTCAGTTATTTTTGAGTTAGTGATTATGATATGAATTGGTTAGTTTTCGGTTATTTTTGAGTTATTGATTATGATATGAATTGGTTAGTTTTCGGCTATTTTTGAGTTATTGATTATGATATGAATTGGTTAGTTTTCAGTTATTTTTGAGTTATATATATATATATAAACTGCATTGTTTTGTTCTTGCCGTCCATATAATCTTACTTAGAAACTTTAGAAAACAACTCTCCTTTCGAAATATTAAGCCATGACAGTCTCTGCTAGATCTCGTTGTTTACCAGAGAAGTTCCGCATGAATATAATTCCAAATATATGATTCTATTCAAATACATATTTATTTAGAACTCGTTGGCTGTACACCAAGCCTCCGTGGGTAGGTTGTTAAATCAAAACAATAATTAGAAGACTATGTCGAGCCGATCGGACTCGGACCTATACATACGTTTTCTGAAGGCACAAAAAGCGCTAGCCTGCGATAAAAAACAGACAAACTAAGAAAAGTATGTAGCCAATACACATGACTTGTTTCGGATTCTTATGTTTTAATGTCTCGTTGAGAAACAAGTAGGCCTCCCTTCCCAACCATAGAAAGTATTATCTATATTCACTTCGCGCAAATCGATCTTATATAACACTTTCTCTGCAGTGTTCAAGTAAAAAAAGGCCTTCTATTAGTTAAAAGATTCAAATGAAGAAGACTTTGGATACCAACATACATAGGTCCAGACATAAAAAGGTCAATATTTTCAAAACTTTTCTTAACAAAGTTTAACTCCGTTGCATTAGAAAGTCTAAGTTGGCATATTTTAAGTAAATCGAGGTTGAATTTGGACTTGCCAAAATAAAAGTCTTGTAAAGTGCTTCTGAGGTCTCTAAATTCGGACTCAAATGTCCTAAATCCGCACTCAAATATAATAAAAACGAACGAAAGATAAGATTTTGTTTACTAAAGCAAATGTGTAGGCTCAACGAGACAAGATATCCAAGCCACCTACCAATTTATTATTGTGTATTTTTGTGGTGCTGAGGGCTCGGTTCATTGTATCTTGGTACGATTGATCACGGCGTCAGCCGATAGATTCGAATCACTACTTCCTGAACTGGATAACTTAATTTCTAATACCTCATGTTTTACTGCAGCTTACCGCAATCATGTCTTTCGTACTAAAAGTGATGTCGGAACTCAACAGGAACTTAAAGTTTTTTGGACATGGCATTGAAAGCAAGATTTTTTGCCTTACCGCAAGAACGCCAATTGGACAACGTCCAGTAAGAACTCCTACGATTACGGCAAGACGAGTTTTGTTAAAAGCTAGTATTTCAGTAGATTTCTTGCATTCTACTGTACTACAAGAGGGTCTGGCAGTCTCACAGCAGTTGGTCGTCGACTAACACCTGCCAAGCGGACGCGAAATCCAAAGGTCCAGTGAAAGCAAAATGAAAACGAAGATTCAACTCATTTCCACTCCAGCGACTTACGCCTGCTAAGCGATTGAGAAGTCAATATGTTCTGTGAACCCAAGATGACAACGGAGTTCTCATTCCCACTTCGTCGACTAACGCCTGCTAGGCGGACGAGAAATCCATAAATCCTGTAAGCCCAAAATGGCAACGGAGAACCAACTCGTTCCCACTCCGTGACAAACGTCTGCTTAGCGGAAGCGAAGTACATATGTAGGTGCTCAGAACCAAAGATGACAATGAAGATCCAACTCGTTCCCACTCCACGGCTAAAGCCTGTTAAGCGGACGCGAAGGCCATAGGTCCTGTGAACTTGAGATAACAACGGAGATCCAGCCCATTCCCACTTTGACGAATAACACCTGCCAAGTGGACGCTAAGTTCATAGGTCCAAAAAACGCAAGATGACAACGAAGATCCAACTCGTTCCCACTCGGGTGTGAGCGGGTCAAAGTCTGATAATGGAGTAGATATCTTGATCAATTAGTACCAAATCTTCTAAACGATCTTCAGAGGTCCAAACGGTCCAGACCTCCGTCTATTCAGCGAATATCTGGCTTGGTTCCGCATAATCTCAGCCATATCTTACTTGTTGTTTTCTATTTCTTCCAATATTTTCAAATTTTTTTATACGTTTGCAGCACCGACTCACGAACTCGTCCATATTTGATTTGCGCCGGTTGTCTTAGTCCTCAACGTCGACATCAGCATCGTTGTCGTCGTCGTCGCTGTCGCCGGCCGTGTAGACAGCAACTACAGTAACTGACATTTACAGCAAACATGACAGCAACAGTCAGCAGGAACAAGAACAACAAAAAACAACAACAACAAATATGATGTATGTGTCAGTTAGACAGTCAGCTGTGTAGCAAGAGATGCAGAAGTAGTTGAGCGAAGGTGGCGTGCTTCAAGGGGTGTTATACGCACACATGTACACATACACACACACATACACACATGGAAAGGTAAGCGGTGGGCGGCAGAGCAGCGTGGCTGAGTTTAGCCGAATTGAACGCATGAATAAACCGATGTCTGTTCGCAATAGATTTTCGGACGAATGATTCGTTGGCAGGCACTCCATTGGTTGTAATGCTTGAGAAACCCGTTTGCTGGCGCGTACACACGGACGTACATTGCTTGGGCTGTTGGGTGTGCGACTGACGTGCTTGGCTGTCTGTTGACCGTTTTGACGTGTTGCATGCAATTATTTTGATTTTAATGATTTTCGGTTTGCTAGATTCGCACTATGGCTCTCGGGTTACGTTAATTGCCAAAGTTAATGTAACAACAACAACAACAGTAACGATAGAGTCCATTAACGGCACATGAGGCACAGCATGTCGCTGTGTTGCAATTAAATTGACTAGCGTGAGAATATCGACAGCGAAATAAATATCGGAATTATGTACAAATGAGAAGAACGCTCACTCAGAGGCAATCAAGTGGAATGTGCGAAATTTCCAATTGCTTTAAAATATACTATTTGCATATCAGGTTATACATATATCCCTTGAAGCCTACAGAGAGCTAGCTTTTAATGATTTCAATCAGACAAGCTAAATTTCAGGCAGCAATATTTTAAACTTCCCTGAAGGCGTGTTTTTTTCAGATAAATTAGGTTCGGTCGTAGGGTTGATTCTCACACCAAAAGTAAAGCAGAATCACACTTGGACAAGTGTGAACGCTGTTTCTTTGTGAATAGTTGATTTTTCCAAAACTCCCAGTAACGTTTCACCAGATCCTTACGGATCGACGAATTGCTTTGAACACACCACAAGTTCGTAAGGCAACTAATATCAACCCCAGTCACGTCGCCAGGTTTGCCAAATGTATCTCCCGTATGTTTTAACCTCAGTCTGGCACAAGCTTGAACGTTGATTGAAAGTGCCTAGATTATACCACTTCGCCTTCTTCCATATAACTTTGGCAATTTCCATCTTGCTGGTATGTAGCCCCACCACCATAAAAAGATCATTTCAGAAGTTTCAGAACAGTCAGAATACCTACCATAGCCGTAAAATGAACCTTATTAAAAGAGAGTAGCTCAGAAGACATGTTACATTCCACTCGTCTCATATAAGCTCACCGGCTTTGCAGCTTGCAGCGATTCGACCCGACACTCAACGAACAAACAAAGTAGCTTCATGCTGCTTATCCAGAGGTCAAACACGCCTTGACTTCAGTATTGCAGCTCTGAGGGGAGCTGCACTTCGGAGTAGTGCATATACTGTTATTTTTATTACCTTCGCTTGAAAGATCCCTCTTTCCCTTAAGCTTCGTTCTATCTATCAAACAGATCACTGATCTCTTCTCCAGCAGCTTCACACCGCCCAAACATCCATATCAGCGAGTTTCGCAGAAAAGAAGCAGGCTGACAAAGGTTATACGATGTAATGGTTCAAGTTGTCATGGTTACAATCGAAGTAGCGGTATATTTCAAAATATGCCTAAGGGCCGCACTTTGAACATGTTCCATTTTTGGGATGTAGTGCAGGACGTCTCCAAGTTGGTGCATCCTGGGTGACCTGCGGCCTTCATGAACTTTCAACTCCTGCACGACTTAAGCTTTGGAATCCTATTATGAGTAGGATTAGCTCTATAGGATTTTGGTAAAATCTTGGACTGGTGATGGCCTGAGTATGATGCAGTGACACTCGTCAGAAATGGCTGACGGGCTAATGTCGCAACCGGCCCTTTCCCGTTAAAACCCTGCCAGTAATCAGAGTATGTTCCGCTATACAACCCAATAGAGCTCGGCGTGTTCGACCGTAGCAAGGAAGATGATGGCATCTCCCGCGAGGAATAGAAGATAGTCAGAAGAAATTCGGGGCCACCCCCAAAGTGTGGCACCATGAAATTCATAATCTTATTAGATGTGCCAATGAACGATCGGCTGTCTTATATAAATGGGCAGTTTCTCGGGTTGTAAAGGTATAGAACAGAGCCATATTACAGGCTGTGAACACACCGGACCCTCCGCTTCACTCTAGGGTTCGCTACCAGCTGAACCTTTCTCAGCGATTGAGATTGAGGAAATCCTTGAATACTGTAACCTCTCAATACCCACGCATGAGGGAGTTATAAATCTGGAGAGAACCAAGGAACCATATCGCCAAGCACTGATTCTGCTAAATGCGGAGTCCCTCGGTCCTCTCAGCGAAATCAAGGGAGCCATAATCTATGGATTCGAAAGGGTGGTCCTTATATTACAATACGATAGTAACTTTTGACCGAACAACAGTCGTAACAATTAGATTTTGCCAATATCCCGACTCAATATGGCTCTTCAGAAAGCGCTATGTTAACACTAAGGTCCATTAAATTCTCATTCCATCGCTCTGACCAGCGGAGATCTTTCTTCTATTACACTTTGCATAAATATTCCAGGATTGAACAATAATATAAGCAAGATAGTCTTTAGTCACAGATCTTAGCTCGGAATCACTTCCTGGCCGACTAATTGAGCGGTAGATAACAGTCTGACGGTTACGGAAGTCGTTAACTTAGATAAATTTCTTAAAGTGTATCACTAAACCAGGTCTAAAATAGTATATCGTCTAGCTTATATCCATTCTCGACACTTAAAATGTTTAGAAGTCTGAAAATATGTCTAGGAAAAGTCTGAAATTTAAAGATAAAGTCATTTCAATTAGTTTTTATTGAAACGTCGTACCTAATCGCTACCAATTAAACTCCTTATCTCTGTTTAAGGCCGGGATAACATTAACGCAACGGCATTTAATAACATTATAATCTGATTTGCAAAATCCATTTAGTTTTTTTAAGCACTAATCCACACTCCTACCACGGAGAGCTTATCGAAGTATTTCTTTAATAGTAGTTAGGTACAATACAAGTTTTAGAAAAAAAATCCAATATTTTTCAATAGATGGCTATAGACAGTTTTGTGTTGTGTTGTGATGGACGGTTAGAGGGTTGTTCCAGGTGATTGGTGAGGCTGGCGGAGAATAATCTACTATTAGCTGCTTTACTACGGCCACACTCTTAATTCTTACATGCAGAAATCAACAAGCGCACTGTTTCGGCCAATAGTAGATCCCTCACAATGGTAGTAGTAGCATTAGTAAACCTTCTCTGGGTCGATGAGCTTTCCTCAAAAATAAGTGAAAAACAACTTGTTGCCGCGTCTGCGCCTATTTTCTACATCTGCTTGTTCGTCGATGTCATGGTTTCGCGCCGTCATTATTGCAATGTTCGGTTAGAATATTTTGGTCATTCTTATGTTTCGTCTATACCAATCTTTATAATCATAAGATCATCTCAGCTGTGATTTTGACTCATTATTAGCTTTTTCTCTTTTTGTTGGCGATTCATTTGTCTTCTTTCTTTCTATTCTCTAGTAAAGAGTGATCCCTTTCGATATTCTCTACTTAAAAAAACACAGAAACTTCAAATTTAATTGGCGAATCTTTATTATCATTCGAAAGAATAAAACAACATTATTTGGCATTTATTGTTTGAAGATTATCTCTTTCAAATGTTGGCCGCGGCTACGTCTCAGATTGCTCATCCGTTGAGTCCAATTTCCGATGACTCCTTCGAGCATTTCGACTGGTAACTGGCGAATGATACGCGTGATGTTTTACTCCAAGGCCTGAATCAAAGCGGGATTATCCGCATAGACTTTACATATCCCATATCGTGATATTGCACGATTTTGGTGGCCAATTGACCGACTCAAAACTTGAAATTATCTGCTCACCGAAGTGTTCTCTCAATAAATCCATTGATAGATTCCAGTGGCGCCGCCTTGTTTCAGGCATCAAATAGTCGGTTATCATGGCATGATAACGGTCGCCATTGATAGTTACGTACTCATCGGCGAAAGAGCGGCGAGATTTCTAAAATGTGGAGGAACTGATAAAGAAGTATTTAGTTGAAAAAAAATATGGCGACATTACGAAAATACTATGAGTGAACGATTTGGTATAATAACGGCGATAAAAAATGTTATTATTTTATTTTTTATTCCTCGTTTAAACCGTTGTTTTTTCTGGACGCAATGACAGCACTTAAATCTCTTCAGGTTGCTTTTCGCCCTAAATGTGGCAATTTTGCTTGTTTACATACACATTGATCCAGAAACGGACGTCAACGCTGAACAAAATTTGGCTCAAAAGATCGGAGCTTCTTGGAATATATATTATAATTTCATAACCAGAAAAGATATTGTCCATATTCAGTACCCACAAGTCCATCTTAACTACACTTTCGGTCCCTGCGGTCTACAAGTGACTAGCGAACTCTTCAACTTTTCCTACCTCCCTCCCTCTCTAAGTCTTAATGTGACCGAAATAAAGTCCAATATAGGCATGCTCTTATTGACACTTGGCCATTGGGCGCCTTCACCATAGTCAAATCAATAAAAACAACAACAAATAACAACAAAAACTGAAAAAGTATTCAAAAAAGGAAAAATAAAATGTCATTGACACACATAAATAAAAGTTATGACAGACGAAATTTTGTCCACCACTAGCGCTGACACACACGCTGCACTCATTTACTCACACATACGCAGTCAACTACAAAGGAAACCCCCCTCTACAACAACAAGTATGCGGTAATGTCCAGCGCTTTTTAAGTGTTCTCGTCCTGAGAACGCCAACAGCTGCTGCAGCGGAACGACAGCACTCGAACTATTAACTAACAAATGCTAATAATAACGCAAACAACAACAACAAGTTAGAGTGGAAACAACAACCACAAGGAAAAGTGATATTAACAGCGTATAAAAGTTAAATCAACGTCAGTGATGAAATAAAAAAATATACAAATATTAATAGATACATATATGTATGTATGTAAGTGTATGTGTGTGTATGCACGAGTGTGTGTGTAAAAGTGTCATAATGTTTGTCTATTGCGTAAAATTTATGATGGACCCGAGGACAACAAATCAAGGCTCTGTGCACTGTTTGTCTGCACATTAGTGAAAACAAATACAAACACACACACACATATGTATGTAAACAAATTGTGATTTTTCTTAAATTCACGCATGTATGTGTGTGTTTCACGCTTTTCACTTTGAAATGTTTTTAAAATTTAGACCATTGCTGATTTTTTATTTATGTCCATTTAAATTTTGATTTCATTTTTTTGCTGCTGGCTGCGCGTGTTGGTGTTGTTGCTGCCGGCAAAGTGGTTGTTTGGTTGGTTGGTTGGCTGTTATCCCTTATGGTGATGTTGGTGCTGTAGGCAGAGGGTTTTCAGGCGGCTGTCGGTTACGCTGGCGTTGTTGGCTAATCGATTTTGATGGCGTGACGTCATCATGACGAATTCGCAAATATACACAAATGGAATTTCGTGATTTTTTTTATAGACACAAACACAAGCATATATGCATACATTAATAAATGTATGTATGTATATGCAGATGCTTTTAGTTTTATTTTTATGTTTTCTGATTGTTGTTTTTATTACAAAAAACATACTGCAGTTTTTCCTCTTGTTACTCCAGCATTTTTGGGGTGTTTCGCGGCTAATTTGCATGGTTTGTGTCATAGCTAATTTGTGTAGCCAGCGTGACGAAATTAATTTACGAATATTAATGGTTAGAAACATTTTATTGCACACAAAAAACTAGCCAAATTTGAGGTGAAAATGTACGAAAAACAAACAAAAACACAAGGAAAGTAAGAGTAAGAGACCACAAATTCCAACGAAACTGAGTACACGCAACCGTTAACCGGTTCATAGTTGTGGTTACACGGTGATTTTCGGACATATATTCAAAGCTTTTGGAAATTCCGTCGATGAATATTCGAATTACTATTAAAAAGAGTCCGACGCATGCTACTATTCACAAAAAATCGGGTATATACCGGTTGCATAAACTCGACTGTCGTGGTATCCCAAGATACATTGTGTCAAAACATGCACCCGGAAAAATAACAAATCAAAAAAATGTTTTCTGCTAAGTTCGTAGGACTATCCTGAATTACTATGCCAAATGTGTGCGCGATCTGTCAACCAGTTTATTTATAGTAGTAGCTCAAAGTCGGTACACCTCAGTAGTGCGTTGCTATTTTTACAATGGATGAAAATATCGAACAAAGAAGCAGTACGAATATTAGAAAAGGCTACGGTGTTTCAAAAACACAAGCCTACGAATGGTACAAAGCCTTCAAAGACAGTCGAGAGATCGGTGAAGACATGCATCGTTCTGGACGAGCTTCGTCCTCTTCAACCGATGAAAATACTAAAAAAGGATATGGTGCTTGAAATTCGTCAGGCAAGTGTTAGAGAGATAGCAAGAGAGCTCGACATCACTCACGAGGCCATTCGAATGGTTTTTGGTGAATATTTTGGGTATGAAATGCGTTCTTGCTCAACACGTGCCGATAAAGTTGAAGTTTTTTCAAGAAGAGTGCCGTAAACAGATCTCTATGGACATGCTTGATCCTGCGAATTCCGATCCCACATTCATGGAGAGTATTATAATTACGAATGATTCATATATTTATGAGTTTAACATGCGAACAAGTCAACAATTATCGGAATGGAGGGAAAAAACGAGCCGAAACCAAAAAATTAACCAAACTCACTCACTGTTTTTTTCCATATTCGTGGTTTGGTGCATCATGAATTTGTTCCGGATGGACAGACGGTCAATAAAGAGTTCTATTTGGACGTATTGATGCGTTTGCGTGAGATTATTCGTCGAAAACGGTCGGAATTGTGGAAGAACAATTCATGGATTTTACACGATGATAATGCACCATCGCATCGAGCCACGATTGTGACCGAATTTAAAGCCAAAAACGCTTTGAATACAATTGATCAACCACCCTGTTCGCCAGTCGATCGAAGAAATAAAACAAAATTCGCTGAAGGAGCTGAAGGCCATCTCAAAAAGTGCTTATGAAAAGCGTTTCAAAGACTGGAAAAATATCTGACATATCTGTCTGATAGTCCGTATATGCGCAAACCCTCAGTGTGTGAAATATCGATCTGAAATTTTGCATACCTTTTTTCTGCTCATTTGTCGGCATCTCTTTAAAAAGCTGCCATATAAACTACTGCAGCTACGAGATCCTTATGGCCTACAGTAGCACGCAGAAGATCAACTGAACTAGAGTTGCTCTTAGCAAGCTTCATCTTACCGCAATTATTCTTAATAGACGTGTTCCAATAGGGTAACATTTCAATATCCAGTTTTTTGATAGATTGTGGTTGCCAAGTGAAAGTTGCCGTAGTTGATATTAGCCGCCTCAACAAATTTGTGGTCGGCTCACACGGCTTTATCAATTTTTGATCAGTATTTAAGGAGGTTTAGACATCACAATGGACCGGCGTTCTCGGCTGTCCAAGTGGGATCGGTTTTGGATCGATCTTGTATTCGAACCTAACTACTTTTCTTCTCATCTAGAATGGTTAAAAACATTTCAAAGTCTTGAAAGAAGTACGCCCTTGTTCCGCAGGGTTTTCCACTACACAAATAAGATGGTTTATAATTTGAGGATTAACTAGATAATAGTGAAGATGAAATGTCAGATTATTGGGTTTAGTGGAATTGAGTTTCCAGCTGCCTCCGAGCGGGCCAACTCGTCTGCCGCTTTATTTACTTATTTTCCTCTATGACTGGGCACCGAACTAAAAGTCTAGTTATAGTCTTCTTGCGCAACCAAACACAGTGAGGGTTAGTATTGGCGATTCGAATGCTCTTAATGGCTATCCACTAAAGAGATTATGTACTTGTTGGTCAGATCATAAGCCCATTTGGCACCTTCACACATGATTCAGTTTAAAAATTGGAATATAGGCGTGGCACGGCCCACTTTTGCTTATAATTGATATTACACAAACGACTTGACCGATTTGAATCAAAGTGATTGTTTAAAGTTTCCAAAAAATATTCATAACGCCATTTCAAAATATTTCAAATAAAAACAAAACCACGCCCACTTTTCGTATGATGCTACTTTGAGTCCCATCAACATATTTGACCTTAAAATGGGGAACTCAAGCATTAGTAAAGATGTTACAATAAAATTTCGCAAAAATAGTGCTGTTCACAGACTATAACTCTCTTCGGAAATTGGACGAAATCGGTGCGAACATTTTCGTCACCTCATTTACCGAATGCCGTTTGGTGTTTCGTCTTCTCGGTTGAGTCTTTTAGGAATATATCGGTCAGTATAACAGACTTCATGTTATGAGAAGTTGGGTTTTTGTATCTCTCAAATAGTTTGGAGTAATGCTGTCAAGTTGACAGTTCTTTGACGAATATACAACCGTGTTCGTGCCGGTTACGTAGACCCGACTGTCGTGTGAAGTAATCACTGTTGTTGGCTCTGATTTTTTTAACGCGACTCTACTATAGAGCCGCCGATCACCGATCTTCGAGCATATTTCTACCAATAATTGAGAGGAACTAGCATAGCAACAATAATAACATATTATGCATACTCATGACTGCGCATGCCTCCATTACAACAGCATATTTTAATTGCATATGCTGCGTGCTCATTACAATAATATGCGAGTAAGTATTTCAAGTAGATGCCATTCTTCTGCATGCTGATAAAAATCTACGCTTCTAAACAAAATAATTTAGACACGCTAGATTTACAAATGATTTACTCTCGCATACATACATATGGAGATACATTAATTTGATTATGAAAATGCGGCATATTTATGCGTAAGCAACTACAAATTGTCCACCGACACGCTAATCTTCAAGATCTCACCAAATACCCAAAACTGAAGAGTTCAGCTGACACCCACGAAACGCAACGAAGAGCTACTAATGAGTACTTGAGGTAAAGAGCGCTTCTTCTGAGCGTTTTGAGTGATGCGCTAAGCGTATTTTATCAGCGCCACAATCAATTTGAGACATCACACGTATTTATGCGCCCACACAACCGAAGGCGAAAGAGCGGCGAGATTTCTAAAATGTGGAGGAAGTGATAAAGAAGTATTTAGTTGAAAAAAAATATGGCGACATTATGAAAATATTATGTGTGAACGATTTGGTATGATAGCGGCGATGAAAAATGTTATTATTTTAATTTTTTTCTAATTGAAAAATTTTAATTATTGTTTTGTGTGTGGCAACGTACATGAAAAACTAAAGGTTGTGTTGAAAATTAAAAAAAAAAAAAAACATTATTTTAAGTGAACCTCGAACTCTCTGTTTCAAAACTTTTTACTCACACTTTTACCAATTTGCTTTGAGACCCATTAATCAAACTTGCAAAAAAGTGCGAAGCATTATTTACCACTAAAACTCATATTTCCCTTAGGATTTGAAAATCAATCGCCTTCACTAAATTATTCAAGTTTCAGACGATATTCGGGTAAAATAATATTACCTCCTCTATATATTCTCTCGGTACACGAAGAACACACATTTGATATCCTGATATTGATACCTGAATGGGATTGGTAAGGTTTTGTTGATATCTGGTCCTAGATATCTATATTTTTGCAAAAAAAATTTTAAATTAAACGCAAAATATATATATATATATTCATCAATCACTATTTTGTCGCCTTCAAAGAAATCCCCACCAGGTGTAATACACTTATGCCAACGATTTTTCCAGTCCTCGAAACACTTTTCATAAGAACTTTTTGGGATGGCCTTCAGCTCCTTCAGCGAAGCGAAAAATTCAGTTTGGAAACAAGAAAGAATCACACGAAGCCCAATCTGGTGAATACGCTGGTTGATTGATGGTATTCAATGCATCTTTGGCTTTAAATTCGATCACAATCTTAGCACGACTCGATGGTGCATTATCATCGTGTAAAATCCATGAATTTTTCTTCCACAATTCCCGCCATTTCGACGAGTTTTCTCACGCAAACGCCAAATAGCACTCCTTATTGACCATTTCGCCCTTCGCAACAAATTCATGATGCCCCAAACGACGAATATCGATAAAAACAATTAGCATCACCTTGATTTTTGAGCCGCTTTAGAGTGTTTTTCTTTGTTACGGCTCGTTTTTTCCCCTTCATTGATTGTTTACTTGGTTGCATGTCAAACTCATAAATACATTTCTCGTCGGCAGTTAAATAATATTCAAAGAGACCTGTTTCGCGGTACTCTTTTTGAAAAAAAAATCAGCTTTTTATACGCAAAATATCCACCATAACCATTCCAACGGACTCGCGAGAGATGTCGAGCTCTCTTGCCATTTCTCTAACACTTGTATGGCGATTTTCAAGCACAATATCCTTCACTTTTTTAATATCAGTTTAAGATGTCGAAGGTCTTCCAGAACGAGTCATGTCTTCAACGATCTCTCCATCGTCTTTGAAGGCTTTGTACCACTCGTAGACTAGTGTTTTTGATGAACTGAATCACCGTAAGCCTTTGCTAACATTCGCATTGATTCCGCATTACTGAAGTGCACCGACTTAAGCAGCTACTGTAAGCCAAGTGGTTGACAGATCGCACTCATGTTTGACATAGCAATGAGAAGAGAGAGGTGAGTGGGCGTGGTTGTCACCTGATTTTGAACTTTTTTGAATCTATTTTCAGTAAATTTTAAAATTTTTAAGGAAAATAAAGAGGGTAAATGTTGTTTGATATACTAAACTGCTTGAAAAATGGCAGGTGACACGCCTTTAACATAGTTTTTTATACATATGTACGTAGGACCAAAATATTAATATTTCCACTTCAATTTAATTTTTTTCAGCGCGTTTTATAGGAGATTTCACTGTAAGTAATTTTGAAGAATACATTTATGCAGAAACTGGGCATGGTTATTAGCTGATTTTGAATATTTTCATAACTTAGAGTGAGCTACTGAAATGCAATATTTTTCTCAATAAGCTACGTATCCACACTAAATATTTTCAACTCTCTTATTAACGCTTTTTCCTACTCAAAAGTCCTCTACTCTCCTTTCCATCATCCTCTCAACTCTCTGAAGCGCAACTTCGTTTGCTTGTTAGCTAATTGCAGTTTAAAATTTCAAAGCACACTTGCAGCATATAACAAATTCACCAAATAAACCATTTGAATAAAGAAAAAACAACAATAACAAAAAACAAAAAGTCTAGCAGCACTCCTCAACTATTGTGGCACTACTACTTTTGACCGCAAGTCCTTTAAAATGCGCCATACAACAACTGTTGTTGCAACCACAATGGCAACTGTCATTGTATGACAGTTAAACGCATAATTTGAGTCAAGCTAAAGTCGCGTAGCCACTGCAAAAAAAAAAACAAAAACACCGAAAACAACAACAAAACCGGCAAATATCCGCTATGTCGTAGGTCCTTTGCAGCTAAATGCAAGGATAACAATACTCATGCAAACATTTTGAAGCCAAAGAGGCGTGCAAACAACAAAAATCGTCGCAAACTCCAAGCACAATTGCCACAAAAAACGGAGCGGAGAGTAGGAAAAGTGAGCGCACGCAACACAGAAAAAATAATATTCAAATGGTTCACAAATGCAAAGATATCAGCGCCTCTTGGAACGTATGAAGATTTGTAAGTATGTGTGGCGTGCGGTTGGCTTCATCATTGTCATCATACTCATCATTACTAGCAACTACAAGGCAATGTTGTTGTGAGTGGTAGTAGTTGTGCGAGAGTGTGTGGCGAAGTTTGCGAAAAATCCGACGAAATTCAAATTCAAAACCGAGTCCGTGTGTATGTATGTATGTATTTCTGCTTCTGTATAATTGGCAAGTTGTTAGTTTTCGTCCTTTGCATGCGTTCTGAGTTTGTGTCATTTGTACAGTTGGTACAAAAAATATTCGCCGGTGTCTTGACTTTTCTGCGGTGAACAAAATTAAGTTCATCAGATTTGCTGACTCTACCAAACCAGCTTGCGATTCAGTGCTTCAAATATTCTTTGTAAAAAGTTCGACTATGATTTTCTTCCGATTTAAGACTTAATAATCAATAAAATAATACTTTGTTATTAAATGATTATTAAACCTTAGATCCGAGGTTCAAACGGGTTCCAAATGTTGCTCATAAGCTTCAGGAAATTCGTAGAGAAACTATAGATCACTAGAGGAAAATGTGTCTTTAATTTACAGCCACAGCTAAAACACATTGGTGTAATATTGGATTCAAGACTAGAACTTAAAGAACACTAGGAAGCGAGATGGAGCTAAATGGGGTGAATACGGTGGTAGCGGTATGATATTGGTTGAACATTTGGCGAAAATCTAACGTAGAATCAATGCAGTATGCGACGGCGCATTATCGTGGTGCAAACGTCGACGATCGGTTGGAATTCTAAGTAAACCAAACCTCTATAATCGAAGAAATCTGTCAACATAATCTTGACCTCTGAACTGCTTTGACGTGTTTTTTACGGCTTCGACTCATCTTTGCCACAATATTCGGCCGATTTATCGTCTATTTCCTGGTAGTAAGCAAAGATCCAAGACTCATCGCTAGTAATAAAACGCTTTATGACATCTTCGTAGTCGGAAAGCATTGTTTCACAGACGTTAACACGACGCTGTTTTTTCGAAAAAATTTAGTGATTTTGAAACCAATCGTGCTTTAACTTTGCTTAGGCCCAAATGGTGTTTCAAAATGGTTTTTATTGAACCTGCCGATGTTCTAACGTTGCCAGTGAGATCTCTAACTATTAATTCTCGATTCTGAAACACCAATTCCTTTATTTTATTGACGTGTTGATGTTGATGGCCGTCCTGGACATGGTTTGTAGTCAACGCGTTCTCTTTTTGAATAGTTTGTACTAATCAAAAACACTTGCTCGTGACAAACAATTATCAGCGAAGGCCTTTTCCAACATTCTGAATGTTTCGGCAACAGAAATTTGATTCCGCACACAAAATTTAAGGGAACTTCTTTGCTGAATAATTATACTCATCGTTAAAATCGCCTACTGCAGATAACCAAAAGCATCACAATGTGTCAGCAACAGTGTCCAAAGGACAATGGATACATAAACTGATTCCAAAGATCCATTCATGGATAGACTACCTGGACCCGATTGCTGGGGTTCTTTAAGAAGCTATCTCTATAAATGTCGTCATATTTCCGTCTTATCTGACATGTACAGTTTGTATAGGAGACTTCGGTTGTAAGACAATTCCTGAAAACCACAGTGGCGGTACTTTCACTGTGAAGAACGGGGGCGCCGTTAGAAAATTTCTTAACAAGTTTCTTCTACTATAAATTATTTTCAAATCAAAACGAACTTCACAAAAAAAAGTATGGTACTTTCTCTGGCATCCACAATGAGCTCACACCGGGAAACTTAACCCGTTAGGACAACTGGTTTTATTCATCATCCAATTCAACTGACTTATGAATATCTTTATATTTGGTATTGGGATAGAAAAATAAACATACAGCTCTTTTACAACTGACAACCTCACCTAATATCCGAACTGAACTTGTTGCCCCTGTCTTCCTAGCTAACAAAGCTCTCTTGACCTAAGCCAGGCAGATAACCTTCAACTCACTTCATTCATACTCAAAGAAAATATATACTCCAAGTAGCTCGCGAACCCTATTGCCTCAACAGCATTCATATCGGATTTGAGGTCCAACTTCACCATCAATTCGAAGTTATCGAGTTGTACATGCAATGAAAATCGCAACAATGATAGAGGTAAGTTGGGTTCAGAAATATTCAAAGTGAAGTTACCTGAAGTAATTTAGGGAATTTAAGTCCCAGTTGTTTCACAATGGGTCTTCTAAAGACCTAGGTGTGTCGTCAGACATCCACCTCACCTACCTGTCTGAATTTAGGTATCTCTGTTTTGATTCAGTATGTTTCGTCTGTTAACTTTTCTACTCCACTGTATGTTAGTCGTTTTTGGCAGAATAAATCATAACCTCAAAACTCTGTGTAGGTCACACCTGACGGATTACCACGCAGAGCAAGTTGATATCCAACATTTTTCCATTTGTTGTGCATTTTTTGTTTCTTTTTTGTTGTTGCAATACCAAAAGTACTCAGAAATATGCGGATAGTGAACCTCAACTGCAACGCTGAGTGCTTTTGCACCGGTGAAAATGGTGGAGGAGATGAGTGGGATGATGCGATAACTGAAACTGAAACAGCTAGAAGCTGGTTGGTAACATGAAAAAACAACAACAACAAGTATCAAGTGATATAAATAATCGGAAAAAAGTACCAACTGGCAAACTGATGACACTTCAGCAGTACATGGAACAACAACAACTACAACAACGGTGTATGAAGAATGCAAACAACTACGATAAGTGCAAACTGTAACTATAAATCAACACAGGAACACCCAAAATATTGCACACATGAACATATACTTTGGTACAGTGGCGAGGAAAATAAAGGCAACGACTTTTTTTAGTATATATGTGAGGAAAATGTTATATTTCTGCAAGATTTCTGTAAAAACAGTATTAGGTCCAGCAGTATAACTTTCATAGAAAACAAGACTCCCCGAATAAGGAAATATGTTCAATATCTCATCCAAACTTGAACCCGAAACCATCCCAATTGTCATACACTTCACTGTACAGTTTTTAGCATCTCGTTTAAATTTTTTAAATACTTATCGACCTATGGGAACCTTTCTAACCTAAATCTGGCGACATGCCTTTCGTCTATCACAACATGATCGATCTGGTTGGTGGCTTTTCGATCCGGAGACAGCAAGGTAGTTTGCTGTTTTTTCTTGTACTGAAATCTAGTACTACAGATAACCGGGCACCGGCGAAGTCGATCAGCCTCAACCCATTTAGGGATGTTGAAGGATCATGAAGGCTGAGATTACCGACCGTTGTGCCAAAAATACCTTCTTAGCCCATCCTGCCGCTAAAGTCGACAAACACGATTTTGACATAGTGGCGGGAGCAGCTCTCATAGGTGCGCTTCAAGCGCTGAGAGGAGGCATCCTTGGTCGCAAATCAGCGATGTGTTGAAGAACTTCGCTTTGATCCGACGACTCGACGACGGAGTCTCTCTCCCATCACGAATTCCACACCTAATTTGCACTCCTTTATATGGTCACTGTGGTAAAGTCCACAAGGACCTTCTCACCTCAGTCCTTCTGCCGTTCATTTCATTTCTTGGACGGCCTTTACTCTAACGAGGATATCAACCAGCTGGGCAGCGACAGCTCAAATCATAATCCTTAACACGTTTGCAGAGATCGTCATCAAAAGGGGCGTCACTTACCCGAGGCTATTGTTTCCTTTTCATTGGTAGGTTTTTTTACGTGGCGGGTCCTAAGATCACCGCGCAACCCTGGGGATAGACAGACGTTTGTTGGTTAACTTAGCTCTTTGAAATACTCCAAAACCCTATTTTCTCTCTTCCTGTGTACTCCAAAAGCACAATAGAACTCTTAAAGCAGCGACAATAATTACAAACTGTGACGATGTATTCTAGACAAAGACCCTAGTGGAAAGTCATGTGACTAATTGGAAATGTGTTGAGAAAACTCTGGAGTATATAATGTGGTCGACACACTTTTATATCGTCAATAATCTCTTGGTTTAAGGATATAAAATAAATAAAGCCAGGGGAAGAAATATTGTAAACTGTTGTCTGAACTGTCTGAGGAGAATTAGACTTCTGAAACTTAAAACTTGCAGACCTTTGTGAAGCCATAAAATAGAACTCCTTCAATCAGAACACATAAGTAGACAAAGCACCTTGAGGTAACAATTTCATTTCACTTCCCACCAGCTCAGCGGGATGTCTGAAAGTGTGAGCTCCCAAGTATTTAAGCCTTAATCTCATCAAAGCGCGATAGCCAAGAACGAAGTGTTAATATGTTTCTACCTCGTCTGCTTCCTAATACCTTCTACAATTGACATCCGATAAGATTCTGAAACCTGTCGCGGGTTCGCCAACAAGGTAATGACAGCTAAAATTCTTTACTGAGAGCGAAGAGCTCACTAGATTCTTTGCGATCCAGCTTGCTCCAAAGGAACCTGCGTTGGCGCAAGACCTAAAAGTTGTACAGCTTTGGCCAAGATCTCAGCAAACTTAGCTATCTAATGATAGACCACACGAAGACAAGTTAAAGCATATAGAATAAGAGTAGAGCATATAAAGTATATACCTTATTTAAATAATCAGCGTCGTGAGCCGAGTCTATTCAGGCACTTCCGTCTGTATATAAATAGTTTCTTAGTTTTTTAGATACCGTTCTGAAATTTTGCACACGTAATTTTCTTTTCTAGTAGCTGTTCATTTGTTGGAACTGTTGATATCGCTTCACTATGTCATATAGCTGTCTTACAAACTGACCCCTAAAAATCAAGTTCTTGTACGAAGAACTTCTTTATTTTATAAGGTATCTTCACGAAATTTGGTATAGGTGGTTATTCAAGGTGCAACTACGTTTTCGGAATAAATTGTTCAGATCGGTTTACTATAGCATATAGCTGTCTTACAAACTGACCTATAAAAATCAAGTTCTTGTACGAAGAACTTCTTTATTTCATAAGGTATCTTCACCAAATTTGGCATAGATTATTATCCAAGGCAGCACTTCAATTCCCGAATAAATTGTTCAGCTCAGTTTACTATAGCATATAGCTGTCATACAAACTGACCGACGAAAATCAAGACAAAGATCTTTTTATACCCTTTTATGCTATACGAAAAGGCACTGAACCTTCGAAAATCACTTTGATAAGTGTGCTGCTAATATTGTGCACATAATTGTAAACCTACATAGAAAAATATTTCCTGCATATTTGGTGCACATTACTAGCTACCGTCATCAGAGTTGGACTACATTTGCCTGCAATCGAGTATATGCTCTAAATCTGCACACAGGTGCGTTAATTTGTAGCTAAGCATGTGTGTGAGTGTGTATATGAAATTGTATCTGTGTATATGTATGTATATGAAGTTGTTTTTGTATATGCATACCTGTGTATAATATATTAGAGAAGTGTTTATGGGGTTACGTGCCGCCAAATGGATGCACTGCCAGCAAGCGCACAAAAATTCATAAACATTTGATTGTTGTTGCTGTGTTTTTTTTTCGTTTCGTTTGTGAAGGATTAGATGCCGAACAGTAGCAGCAAAAAAACTGCAAATTCACTGCTGTTGTAAAGGAAAAAGTGTGGGAATGAGTTGAGCACCACGTGCATGATGATGTGTCGCCATTTTGCAGCAGCAGCAGCAACAAAAACACACAAATGCAGGATGTTGAAGAGTCAGAGCAAGAAAAAAATTGTTTTTGTTTTTTTTTTTTTGGAATAGCGAAGGTGTATCAGAGCACAACGCTACAGTATTTTCCTTGTTTTTATCATTAGTTGTTGTTATCATGAATTGTTGTTGTTTTTTTTGTTTTTTTTGTTTTGATGAAAAATAGCATTTGGAAGGCTAAGGCCAAGCACTCGCGTTCTAACAGCAAAGGCTGCCAAGCGCTGGCTACCGTGCACGTGTGGTTTGCATGCTTGTTGTTGTTGTTGTTATCTTTATCACTTTGCCACCGCATACATATATTTATGAGTGTGTGTGTGTTTGTATTGCTGCTCTATCTCATGGGAAACCCTACGCCATGGCTAAGCGAGAGCGAAAACTGCAAGGATAATAAATCTTATTTGTTGTTGTTTTTTTCCCCCGTTTTTTGGTTGGCACCTTAAAAAATTTTTTGCTAAACTTTTCTGTTCACATATTTTCGCTAGTGGTTGGCATTGTTGTTGTAGGCTATTTGTTAGTGCTGGTGGCTCGGTTGAAAAAAAAAAATTACAAAAACAACAACAAGCGATTTGCAGGCAGGTAGTTTTGTTTGTGTGGCAAGAAAAAATTTTGCTTGCTCGACCACCTTGCCGTTATGGCTAAAGGACATTAGTAGCACACATACATACATATGTATGTATATGCACATATACATATATACCAGAAATAAATATACATATCCTTATGTATGTGTGTGTATAGGTAAGTGAGTATGTGAAAATCTCAACGCGCAGATTTGACATCCTTGAACCTCACTGCAACTTATACATATACATATGTATATATGTATCATAATATACATAAATGTACATATATTTGTATGTACTATATATTAAATATACTATGTGTGTATGTGTAAATAAAATCAGGTATACATGTATGTATATAGTATATATTTGTTCGCCTACTTTTGGAGTAGTGTTTTCCGGTGTTTGAGTTTCAGCTTCCAAGAATCTCTACCCGCATTGTTCCCATACATGCACTACAACAACAAAAACAACAACATTTAGTCCGCTCATCTGTACTTAGTCATAAATACATAAGTTTGTTGTTGCTTGTTTGTGCGCTGAACCGCTGAAGTTGAGTTGTGAAGTTTGAAGTTCGCCATTTGTAGCGAAAACAATAACAACAACTAAAAATACAACAACAATATGGCATAAAAACGTTAAGTGGTCGAAGGTGGCCTTTTAGCGTGTCCTAATCGAAAATTGCCATTAAGGATGCGAGAATATAAAAGCATACACACACTCGCACACATACAAACAAATGTACATATGTATGTATATACACTCATAGAGACATTTATTTGTAGCTGAGCAAAATTGCATGCGTGAGTTAATCGAAGGTGTCTGTAGGGTAAAGTGGGTATATAGAAAATGTAGGGTATGTAGGAGGATAAGTATAAATGTATATATGTCTGTATATGCAAACGTACATATGTATATGCATGTATGTGCGTGTATCTGTTAACATGTACTCGCATTCTTCTCTACACTTCCATCTAAACTCACACACACACACACCCATTCTTATTGCAATCCTCAACAACTTCTGTTCGGTAGCTCAACCTTTTGCAGGGGTGTTTCGGTAATAAATGTTTTTCAAATACCAAAACAAAAGCAAAATTCAATAAATACGGAAAAAATACAAAAGATTTGTAATTAATCAGGCTGTCAGTGTGCAATTGGTTGACTGGGTGGACCGGCAATAAATTTGCCGTGACCTTAAACAGCATTTTGTGATGAGCAGTACGCAGAAATTTAAAGAATTTGTTTTTTTAATAAAAAAAAATTGCAGTGACCTATTTTGTCGGTTTACTGAAAATAGTTTTAAGTATCTGGGATTCAATTGAATAATGTCTGCTTGAAAAAATTTGTTTGTTTTAGGTACCATTTTAGAAAAATAGATTCTCTGGCAGCGACATTAGACTCTTAGAAACCAAAAAATTGTGTTCGAAAATTTAAATATGAATAGCAAAACCGAAACATTTTGTACTGTTGCAAGGATTAAAGGCAGAGAAATACCTTCAAGTAGATAAGGCTTGTAAGTTATATAAGGTCTAGGGCAAGTTTTTGCCCGATTTTATTCATTCAAATCACAACCATGTACCGTTATGAGAAAAACACGCTATCTCAATTTCATTAAGATAACCCATATATGACCGATTTATGCGGTATAAAGTCACCCTGAGGTTCGATTATCTTTATATTAGTATTGAACCGATTCAACTCATTTTTGATACACAGAATTGTTATTGTCTGAATTTCAGTAATAAATATGACACATTGACCAATATTTTCGATAAAAAGTCAACTATACATACTTCTTCTTCTTTATTGACGCGATAATAGCCGAGTTTACAACAGCGTGTCAGTCGTTCTTCCTTTTCGCTGTTTGGCCCAAATTGGAGATTCCACGTGTAGTCCGGTCCTTCCCCCCTGGTCTTTCCAACGGAGTGAAGGTGAGTACTGTCTCGAATACGCTCAGAGCTGGAGTGTTTTCATCTATTCGGACTAAACGCAGCTGTCTCGTAATTCGCTAAACTATGTCAATGACGTCGTATATCTCGTACAGCTCATCGTTCCATCGACTGCAGTATTCGTCGTTGGTCGGGGATTTTGAGTGACTTATAGAGTTTAGTCTTTGTCCGTCGAGAGAGGACTTTACTTCTCAACTATCGATATTCCATATACTCGGTACCTAGGGGCTCACTGATAACAGTTTTTGTCGGATTTGGATGGACTTTTTAGCCATAAGACGGCATACTCGAAGGGCATTATTCGTGCAAAGTTTTATCCCATTATATTAATTGCTTCTTGATTGTTACACTTGAAAGGAATCAGCTGGAATTTAAAATTGTGTTATAGGGGAAGTTGAAGTGGTTATAGTCCGACTTTTCCCCTTTTCACATTATTCCATAGGAATGCCACGTACCAAATTTGGTTGAAAGCGCTTAAGCGGGTGTCGAGGTATGTGTTTTCGCCTAAAAGGGGCCGGTGCCACGCCCATCGTCCGATTTTGACACCGGTCTCTGCCGTATCTGGTTATTGACTTATTTCACTTTAAGTTGTATTTAAGAGTACCGTTACATGGGGAATGAGCGAAAATATCATTCGAATTCATCCATTTTCACACTATCAGTAAGAATTCTGGTAATATTTATGCCAGAAATATTTGGTTGTTGTAACTTAAGTGGATTAAGAGATATATAAATTAACATATTAGAGGAGAGGAAGGAGGGTGCATGCATTTTTTCAAAAAATTTAAGTTCACAGATGCTCCATGTTACTGCGACCCTCTGGTCCAAACTACAGTTCTATATGTCAATTTACTGCTTAGTTATGGCTTTTTAGAAGTTTTCAGTTAATGACATTTTGTGGGCGTGGCAGTGGTCCGATTACGCCCATCTACGAATTTCTTTTTTTGCCAAAGAACGCGCATACCAAGTTTCAACAAGATAAATATGACCAATCACATTGTGTCATACCCTATGGTGTTGGATAGGTGAGATTTTAAGCTTCATTTAACCGAAACAAAATTAAATTCGGGAAGTTGAAAAAAAAAAGTTGCAGCTATTCAGAAATGAATGAAAATAATGAAGAAATTCGCTATATTTTGAAATTTTTGTATAAAAAGAGAAGAATGCCACGCAAGCCACCACTGAAATTTGTGAAGTTTACGGAGACGATGCTGTATCAGTTCGTGTAGCACAACAATGCTTCGCTCGCTTTCGTTCTGGAAATTTCGATGTGAAATATGCACCTCGGTCTGGTCGACCAATCGTTGAAAAGTGGATCAAATACGACTATAATGTGCGAAAAAATCATGGTCCAAGTGTGGTGAAGCTCAAAGAATGGCCGCAAAGTCAGGATTGAACCCTTGAAAGGTTATGCCGAGTGTTTGGTGGGATTGGAAAGGAATCATCTACTATGAGCTGCTCGAGCCTGGTCGAATGATTGATTCTACATTGCTCTATGAAGATTGGTCTATGAAGAGATTGATAAGTTTTTCGCAAGCAATCAAAAAAACGGGCCAAAACGCTAGACCACACACATCTTTGATGACTCGGCAAAAACTGGGAGAGCTTGGCTGGGAAGTTTTGATGCATCCAACATATAGCCCTGACCTTGCACCATCAAGCTATCATTTGTTTCGATCAATGCAGTACTCCTTTAATGGAGTAAAGTTGGCTTCAAAAGAAACTTATGAAAATTACTTTTCGCAGCTTTTCGCCTAGAAACCAGAAAAATTTTACACTGACGGAATGATGGAAAAAGTGGTGACCAAAATGGTACATATTTGGTTCATTAAAATTTATTATAAATAAAAAAAAAAATAAGTTGAAGCTTGATTAGAAATACGAAAAGACTTTTTCGACAACCCAATATAGTATAACCCTATATCTATCTCGCTTAGTTTAAGGTGATACGTAAAACCGTTAGGTGAGAAGGCTAAATGATTTTTTGGTCTTTAGAAATTTTAAAATATTTAGAACATAGTTGCCACCTATCGAAACAAATTGTAAAATAGTTAAATTATATCCGAAACAAGAAAAAGATTTTAGGAATATGTTTGGGAATGACCTTAAAATATTTTCGAAACAAAGTTGCCACCTAACGAAAAAATTAAAACTATAAAAAATGTTACTAACTGTAGTCAAAGACGACCTTCAAAACTAAGGAATTTAGAAAAAGTGTAAAATGTTATAAATACAAACGTACATATGAACATATGCATATTCAGAACATAAATTGTTTAAGAAAGTTTTCAGGAAGGTGTTTAAGAGCAAAGATGCTACTTATCGAAAAGAATTTGTAAAATAGTAAAAATATATCCGAAACAAAAAAATTGAGATTTTTGAAATATGTTTGGAAATAAATTTGAAATTTTTCCAAAACAACGTTGCCACCTATCGAAAAAAATGTAACTGCGAAAAATGTTACTAAAGGTACTAAGAAAGCTTTGTATTTGTGAATGAACTGGAAATTTCTCTGCAATAAGGTTGCCACCTGTCACATTTTTTTTCCTTTTTTAAGAGTTAAACCTGCCATGTTTTTGTAATTCCGTATGGAATTAAAGTTCAGGCAGAGTAAAAGTTCCCGGGTGTGCTGGAATGGTAAACCACATTTTCTGAAGATTGCTACAAACGTACATAAATAAATAAATAAGTACAAGTGTGTTTGTACATCTCTTACTATTTATTTAGTAACCGCCACTGCCCTCTTGAACAAATAAAATTTTCACGCACAAACAAGTGTCGGTGGTTTGGCTTAGAATAGGCGTAGATGATAACAACGGTAATATGGACAATGCCAACCAAGGATAATGTGGCAGACATAAAGGCATGCAAATCCACACACACAAAGGTACACATCAAGGCACACACATACAAAAATACTTTTAAGTAAGCAAAGTAAGAAAGTCTTAAAGTCTAAGGTCACAAGAAGGCTGGTATATGCATGAAAATACATCTGTAGCCAAGACAGGTAGCAATTTTGACAGTTAGATGTGTGTGTATGTGTGTGTGTTTATCTTAAAATACTCACCTGTTTGTTTACATACATATGTATTTGCTTTCTTCACTTCGTCCTACCTCAACTAATGCCCTGTTTTTGTAGTTATTGTTGTATTAAAAAAAATTCACCTTTTTCTTTTGTTGTTGTTGTTATTTGTTTTGAAACCGCACGCAAACAACTTAAGCATATTCATATTTGTTTTGAAAATAGCAGCCGAAAAAAACATTTGTTTGTTATCTACAAAATACAGTTGGTTCTTAAGTTGTTGTTGCTGTTGTTGTTGCGGTAGGTGCCGTCATTTGCCTTCATCAAAATTGTAGCGTGAAATGCAAATACAAATACAAATATGCTCGAACTACTTGAGTCACCAACGCTAGACAAAACGCTGTAGAGCGTTGTTGGTTCAAGGGGCCAGAGTGTCTTCGGGCTCTTCTAGCTCTCAGCGTTGCCTGCCTCGTGCCTGTCAAGTGCTGAGGTTTCGCTTTTACACGAAAATTAGTTGGTCCAATGTTTGCATTTGTTGTAGTTTGCGTAGGTAAGGCGTTTTGGCTTTTGTGGCAGGTGTTTGTTGCATGCCACGAACATAAATCTGTATTACTAGTAAGTACTAAGTACTATTACTTCTAGGGATAATTTAGTATTAGTAAGAAACGCTTATGGGTTTTCCCCATAAACTCGGTGATTTACTTAAATGACAATTTGGCCTCTTCTTTTTTTTTGGAAAATACTTAAGTAGTAGGCTTAATCCGTTAATATTCTTCACAGCTGTAGTTTTGCGGTAGATTTGTAGAGCATTTTCATATTTCTTAGCAAATAAAAGCAAAAATTACAACAATATTGGGACCCCTCGATGAGATCATAATGAATACCTCTCGAGCTTATACAAGAACTATTCGACAGTAATATACCGAATTATATATGAATATCTATGATAATTTTTATAGAATAAACCAGCAGAAATCCTGAGAAAAGCCAAGGCTGGTGCTAATCAGTAAGGGGAAATGAGATCCCAACTTGCCATCAGCATACAGTCCATAATGCATCCATTATGCTCAATGAAAGGCTACTTAAACCCAGACTCAAAGCGGCTATCAACGAAGCTCAAGGTGTTTCCACACGGCTTTAAACACGGCAGATCAACTCAAGCAACTATAAAAAGCGTTATTGAAGGACAGCATAGATGGCATAAATACAAACGAATAGTGTTGCTGCCGACTTTCTCCGACGATCTCCTAAACGTCTTCAACAACGCTAGATGGGTGGATATGATCGACGATCTCGAAAATAGATTTAAAATTCCCTACTACCTTAGAGCTGTGGTGGGGAGCAACCTTAGTAACAGAAAACTGCTGTATCAAACTAGAGAGGGATCACAACAGATAGTGGTCACGTCAGGAGCAGCACACGCATCCAGTCTAGGCCAAGGCTTGTGGAACATCAACTACGACGCTATACTAAAACTCGAAATGCCAGACGAATCATACTTAATTGGCTACACGGACGACATTGCAGCAGTAATTAAGCGCGAATAAAGATCAGGTCATGATATGATCGCAAGAATGGCTAGACTCACGCAACCCCCAGCTCACTCCGGAAAAAACAATACCCCTCGAAATAAGTACGCAAACGACTATGGATATTCATAGGACACAAAAAGCAGTAAACTTTCTAGGCGTAAGACAAACCTTCTGAATGCAAATCCAGCACGCCGCAAGAAAGGCAGCGAAAATCACTTCCCAACTTAGCAGACTAATGGCCAACATAGGACGAATTTTCGCGAAGTCGATTTTTACACAACCTAGCAGTTATTCGGTCACGGATACTTCGAAAACTACCTCCACAGAATGGGAAAAGTTGAATCGCCGTTAGGCCTATACAACGAAGCGACAGACGACGACGCTGAAATTTTATGTAAGCTAATATGGAAATCTAGGCCATCTGACACAAGCCAACTGCAGATTGAAAACCATGAGATGGAGTTTGTCGACAGCTTCTACCACCTCGGGAACACTATAAATAGATTCCAACTGTAAGATGGGCCTGACAAAAGCGACGTTTTCACGGTTACAATCGATGTGGGTGAGCTCACATGTCTCCAGAAGCATAAAGCTTAGCTTATTCGACTCATCAATTCGACGCTGATGTATGTACCAAGGCTGACCTCAAACTCCATCACTCAAAGACTTAAAGCATTCATAAACAAGTATCTAGGAATAAGCTGGCTCTTAATGATAAGCAATTAAGAGCTATGGAAAAAGGATCCCGTAGTGTAATTAAAGCGCAGAAAATTGCGTTTGATAGGCAGACTCTAGATAACATTAAGAGACTGTCGTTTGACTGGAATCCGCAAGGAAGCAGAAATCGCTGCCAACCAAAGTTAACAATGGCAGTACGTGAGTTAGCTTATGTAAAATTCAACTCGGAATAGCGCAAAGACTACAGCGCTCAATCGAGGTGAAAAAACTATTAACAAATTCACCGATTGAAAAATACGACGGATACTGAGTTCCATTAGGTCATCAGATCGTGTAGATTTAAACTTAAATATGTTTATTTATGGACTAGAAAAGCGCACCATCTGGGCTAATGGTGTCCAAAGAGCTCGAATTTAATCAAAAACACAGCCTCATGGTTGAGAAGTTTTATTGGAGTTCCCAAGGAATATTTATTAGTAGCAAACACCAAATAATACAAAAAATGGTCTGTCAAGCTATGTCACGTTTAGAAAGTGAGAATGGATGTTCTCAATATGGCTTCAAACCTGGCGAAGTTACCATAAACAAATTAGTTAATACTACCTTTATGACATCATTACCATACAATTAGTGACCGATATCTCCGAACCTTATTATTCTAGATGGGGTTGATTAGATTTATAGATGAGGAATCCACCGCGACCTTAGGTCTATTGTACCCTCATGATGGCTATAGAAGAGCACCTCTGAAATTTGTACTCCAGGAAATCATTATCGAATCACATCAAAAGTGAGAATAATCACTCTGAACCGCTTGATACCAAAATACGATGAGACAAATCGACTCTATTTTGAACGGAAATACTCAACAAACTCCGAACAAAACATTTTCAATAGTTTCATGTTCTGTGGATTGAATACATAATCGAGACGAAAGTCGCTGATATTAAACGAGAATAAGCTGAATTGTCAAGTATCATAGAGAGAGAGATTCTGTGTTGCAAAATAGTTTATACATATATATAGTTTGAGTTCCTAAAAATGTTATAGTATTTCTTGGAAGTATAATTACAAATAGTATTATGGTTTCACAGTTCCGTCTCTCGTCAAATGAAAAAGATTTCCGTACAAAGACTTGAGCTCGCTCGATCAAAGACGAGAGTAAAATATCAGATCAATGTCTCAAACAAAGATAATAGTTTATGTACATACAAACAGACAGGCAAACATACATAGCGAAATCTACGCAGCTTGTTACGCAGTTCATTTATATAGATTTTATATGATATCCAATGCTTCAAACAGTTTCCTTCTGGGTGTTTCAAACTACGTGACAAATTTTATGAGCCTTTGACATTGGCACCTTTACGCCAATTTATAATTGCTTTTCCGTAGAAAAAAAATTGTCCCATACACCAGAAAAGTGATTACCAATGTTTTGAAGATCACAAGATATAATCTACAGATTGCAAGGAACAAGATTTAGTGGACTTTAGCCGGCGAAACTGCTCGAAAAAGGCGAAAACTGACCTACCGACCAGAAAGGAGATGACCTACGTTTTCTGGAATTCAAGAGGTGTTATATATAATAGATTACGCCAATTTCTAAAGCAGTCAATCCTATTTGATCAGTACCGACACGGTCTTACATCTAACGGTGTGGTAGTGGCAGTAGTAGTGAATGTGGAATGGTCTAAGTGTATTGAATACGGAGTCAAAATAATAGTGGTTGAGCAAAAGCGCGGTCTTAACGGCGCTGAAAACCTTGGATTTTGAATAGGACTTAGTTTCATTACACGCTATAAAGCCTGTGATTCGATTAGGAAAAGAAGGTATAGAAAAGGTTAAAGTGAGCAGAGAAGAAGAACTTTGAGAAGAAGAAGTAGAAGGTTAAGGCTTATTCGAGAATACCATCTGATCAAATTTGATTCGAGCTGGCACGTTTACTTCACCGAATCAAAAAAATGCAAACTTTTTTTTTATTCAAAATCAAACTTTATGCGAACGGGTGTATGAGGTATTTCAATAGGCCACTACAAAAGTAGACCGACAGGTACAGAAAACAACAACATATATTTTCCCACTCTTTTGAGATTTCTCTTCGGAAAGTTTCGCCATTTCATCATGGAAAGATATATGATCCAACAACGAGTCGAAATTATTAAGACTTACTACCAAAATTCAGAGTCAGTGGCCTCAAGTGGTAATGGTAAATTGGTACCAACGTTTAAGTACTCTTGTATTGGCACAGTAGCCTGTTTTAATGACGATAATATAGATTTGCATAAAAACAGTCAAAATTAAGTTTTTTGTCAGTCCGAATCATATTTGATCAAATGATATTTAAGTATACGGATTGTTTGTATGTATTGAAATATACATTTCTTTTATCCAAAATCCAAGTCTACATTAAATCTCACCATGGAATCGTTTGTCTAGTCCGGTGTACATACATAACTCTAGAACTAATTTACATACCAAAACCCAGATTTGGTGAAGATCACCAGTCAGCAGTCTCAGTCACAAGTCATGAGTACTTACAGCATTTTATTTACACCATATGTCTTATGTGTTTGTGTTTGGAAAGGTGTTGCTGCACTTATGAAATAAATAAATATTAAGTTTTTATGTGACATACCCCCGCCTCCAACATTTCCGATACATTAAATTAGCGCGTCGAGGATGCGCCCCCTGCGGCAAACTACCAAACACACACACATACACAAGCGAGGCATGTAGGTGAGGAAAATGTAAACGCTTGACCCTCAATGATCAAGTAAGTAAACAAAATTAAACAAAAGCGCTGTTTTCATTTTTATTTGAAAATTTTATTCGATTCGATATTATGAATGCGGCACCGAAGTCGAGGCATTTAAACGATTTTTGATTTAGTGAAGGTAAAGTGCCTTAGGCTACAAAGCGGACCTAAAGTGTTTGCTGAGGGGGAAGAGTGAACTAAAGGACACAGTGTGTGTTGTAACAATGCTAGGGACACACACACACACTAACAGCTATGGGCATCTATATTTTAATTCATAATTCTTAATGGCCATTTTCATTGACTTCTGCCGTGTTGTCTGCGTGCCGCGCTTGACATTCTCGAGGATTGAGTGCGCGCTGATGACGGTGCGTCGCTTTGGCTGACGTTTTTCACAGTGTTGTTGTTGTAGTAGAGGTTAGCTACGTTGTTTGTGTGTGTGTTTGACCCTTGCAGCGTTTACAGCTGTTGCCGCGCGGCTATAACGCGCTGTAGAATGGGAGGCTGCGGGTGTCAGTGAGGGTGACTTGCGGACTGTTCGTCCCATAGACATTATGCATGTATGATACACACTCGAGGTACATTAAAATCAACTCGAACAATTTATGATGGTCATCAGGAATTTACGATTTACAGGCGGAGAGGAATGCACACACATAAATACATTCATACATACGAGGGCGGTCTAATAAGTCCCCATCGTCCAATTGCGCTACTAACGCAATATACATTTGTTTTCGCGTTATACATACGTGTAAAAGACTGATGTCAAAATTTCAGTCGAACTGGTCTCAAAATTGTGTTTTGATCGCGTGGAGAAGCGAGCGAATCCATTTATTTTAGAAACGTGGAGGAAAAAGAAAAAATATTCGGTTGTTGGTTCGATTTTTGTTGTTAGAAGCAAATCACGCATAGAAACGAAAAAACGCTTGGGTGCTGAATACTTTACCTCGCCTCCCTCGATAACGAACCTCTAAAATTGGTTTAACGTGTTTCATCACCTGGGTTTTTGATGTACCCACGCCCAAGCGAGCCGAAGAAACGGCTAGCACGGAGGACAACGCAACCAAAACCAAATGATCTCGTATTGGCAGATCTTCATCAGAAAATGGGCGACATAGCTAAGACAGTTATTCTCACTGCAGATAACTAGCGCAACCTGAAGATCTCCTCACAGCAGAGCCAGATGTGCTAGGATTCACAAGGTGTGATCTTTAGGTTCCAAAAATTAGGTCTTTACCTGGCAAACCTGCGCCGAAGAAAACAAAAACTGTCCTATAGACCAGAAAGGTGATTGCCAATGCTTCGGAAATCACAAGGTACATTCTACAGACTGCTAAGATTAAGTTGCACTGGACTTTAGCCAGCAAACTTTCTTTAAAAAAGGTGGAAACTGTCCAACTGATCATATAGGAAGTGACCACAGTTTTCTAGAATTCACAAGATGCGACCTTTAGATTCCAGAAACTCAGGTATAGTAGACTTTACCTGGCGAACGTCCTCCGATAAAACCAAAAATTATCCTATAGACCACTGTTGTGAAAATCACAAGGTATAATCTACAGACTGCTAAGTCCAAGATCTAGCGGACGTTAGCCGCCGAATCTACTCCGAAGAAAGTGAAAACTATCCTATCGACCAGAAAAAAGATGACCAACGTTTTTTTGGATTTAAAAGGTGAATCCGATTACAAAGGGAAGAGTACAAAGGAGTTATCGGGTCGATTTGAATACATCGAATCGCAAAAAAACCAGTTCTATTTAGCAAAGAAAAAATTGCTCTTCTGACGTAACAACGCATCCGGTTCATACCTGCGGCTTCACTATGGCCAAATTGGTCAGTTTAGACTATGAACTGCCGGCCCACCTGAACGTAGGATACAGAATTGACTTCGTGGGAGTTCTTTGTTTCCAAACTTCTAAAAATCTATCTGCGTGGAGATATTTGAGTGGAATATAAGGGTTAGTGCCGCCATGAAGACCTGCTTTGAAGACCTGCTGACCGAAAATGTAATTAAAATGGTTGGAAAAAAGTCGGAAAATCAATGGGTCAAGTATATTGAGCGAAAAGGAGCAAAAACTTGTTATTTTTCTAAAATTTTGTTTACCTTTCTGTAGGCAAAGTACTTACCCGTTTTTATGACAGTACGATCTCTGGTTCCACTATCGAACCCAACCTAAAGTACTTATCGGACAATCTCGTAAGCGTACATTTATCACCTCAAAACTCTAAACGCTTAGCTAACCTTTGTACCAAACTACGCTTTAACGTTGTTTTTGTGCATTCCCGGTGTTGCTGCTGCTGCTGCTACATGGCATCGCCTTGCCGCAAAGCAAAAGGGTCATAAAGTCTCGCACATTATGAAAATCGAAATAAAACCGAAATTGGAAAACGCACGAGCATTTGCTGTAAAACTGCAGCAACAATGCATTACAAAATATCGACAGCAAATCGAAAACAACAAAAAAACGAGAAAAATATTTAGAAGAAAAAAATCGAAAAATGTTGGAAACGTGCAACAGCGCGCACATTGTTAGCCATGGCAGCGTCACGCTGTGCGAAAGGTGTGCATGACGCGGCATACCAAGTTCGGCCAGTTGCAGCGGCAACCCAACACAAATCACACACACACATACGAGCATAGAAAATGACTAGCGCTAGTTGCCACAGACTTCTTGACGGCTGCGAGGATGCAAGCCAGCCCAAGTCGAGTCTCAGCTAGATGGCTCACTGCCATAAAAGCATTTCGAGGCAACGTCGGCGCAGACAAACTGGCTGCTTTGGTCCAAATGACTTGCTGGCTCATGAGCCCGGTGTGTGCCCGGGCGGGTTGCAGCTGAGCGGCAGGTAGACTGATCGGCAGCATGGTGAGTTATGTGGCAGACTGCTGGACGCATTTCATGTTATGTAGCGTATATGCCGCTGTGCGTAGGTGGCAACAACTGGCGTACAAAAAAAAATTATATTGAAAATTTTAATATTTCAATTTGTGTGTCGGTGCCTTAGTGTGTGCGTGTGTACGTGTGCGCTTGCCTAAATCCAGCTAATTGGGTATTTATTTATGCATTGCAACTTGCCGCTTACAGCCACCCACCCACACGCGCACCTAAGCTGCAACGCAATCTCTGCCCGGCACTCCGTTTGATTGGCACTGTTGGCTGTTGCTAGGCGGCATTTGGAGCGTTGCTAGGCGACCACGCAAATTATGCGCACGTTGGCGTGTGTCCGTGAGCTTGACTTAACTGTTGCGGCATGCCACAACTGCGGTGGCTAATAAATAAGTAGCCTCAAGTAGCGTCTCACAGAGCACACGCTCATTCCACGCGCGGTAAACGCGAGCAGGCGTTGGGGCAACGAAAGCTTTGAAGTTATGAAATATATTCGTATATATGTTTGTATGTATGTATAAATATAAAAAAGGGCGTAACTGTGTGTCTTTCCAATTGGTATTCAAATGAAACTGAAGTTGAAACTCTTTAAACTCACTTTTCAGACTTTCTTACAAATCTAACGAAGCTTTGGCAGAGCTTTCCAGAGCTTTTGCTACTTTTGCTGCGCTAATTTTATTAGAACCAAATACGATCCCAATACCACAAGAGATTCCTCGATTAGATTATAACGGTCCAACAATCGGCTCTTGGCGATCCGAGCGTTTAATAACTTTATCTACACATCATAAGGCCTTACGAAACCACTAAGGTCTCAAGTGAACCAAAATTAAGAGCTGACTCGATCACATGATCATGACATGTGTGAAGATCGCCTCCTTATAGCCTGAAGAGCAAAAACCATCCCTGGCTAACTCGAACTATTATTTACTTTACGACATTCTTAAGTTCACCCTCTTCTTCGTGTCAGAATACACTTTGAGATCTGATATTGGAACGATCTAAACAAAAATATCAAAAACATTTGTGTATCCCTTAAAACCTTCAAAGCCGAAATAATCGGCAGGAATCAAACGAATATACTTTTCCATTTCGATTAATAACTCATCTATTAGGTTTTACAAGAATATTCTTGGTGTCAGTGTCAACTTTGAGATCTGACACCGGAATGATCTAAACAGAAATTTCAGAAACATTCCTAAAACTTTCAAAGTCGGACTTATAACCCGAAATCAAACCGATTTATTTTACCATTTTTTTCATTTCGATTAATAACTCAGAGCAAATGTAATAAATCTGGTTTTGGCGACCATCCGATAAATAGTTTAGCACTTGCTTCGTAATTTACACAGATTTTTAGATCTTCTGGACCCATAAAACCACTTAGACAACTTAGTCTTGATGGCCGCATGAGTAGTTAAACTTAAAAACTTTTTCACTTTTTCCACGTTAGAACCAAGTTAAATTCTTTAAGAGGTCCTGCTCCCACTACAAGATCGATGTCAAAATTTCTGTCGAATTGATCTCAAAATTTTGTTTTGAACTCGTGGGGAAGCGAGCGTCCATTTATATTGGAAGCATGGAGCAAGAAGAACAAATAATCCATTGATGGTTCGATTTTTGTTTATAGAAGTGAAATCGAGCATTGAAATGAAAGAATGCTTGGATGTTGATCACTTTGCCTGGTCTCTTTCGATAACGAACTTCAAAACTTGTTCAATTAGTTTTATTTTGGAAACCACATATCAGAACCTTGAACCTTGACATTACAGTACCCTAACTTCAAAAGAACCGCTACGAAAATCATACATTCTTACAGCTCAGCTGTAAGCGATGCATAATAATTGATAAATAGACACCTTTGAGAATAGAAGCTTGTTCAAAAAATATAGCAGACTTTGTTAAAGATACTGCATTAGTACCTTATCAACCAAAACCGTAAAGAACTCGGAGAAAAGTTATCGAAATAGCGATTTATTTGCTTACGTCTTGAGATCTATCGTACACCAAGTCTTTGCAGAAATACCAGGGTGCTTATCGAAACATTTGTAGTATGAAGATATCTGGGTTCTGGATCTTTTAGATTCAGTTGAGAAAATGTTACCCATATTCAATTATAAAATCTGCTTCAAAGCGCAGTCGATTATTCACCACAAACAGCAACAGGTAGTAATCACATGTTGCATAAGGCAAATACATACATTGTTTATAGCCTGGCGATATTCTAATAAAACACAACTCTTTTCCTTTTGGCCAAAGCCAATTTTTGGCAGTAATGGTCCGAGCTAAGAGTATAGCCTCAAAATAGCTGCCAAAGCTGACCACTACTGGCCGATTGTTTTCGGAAGACGGAAAAATTCCTGACAGTACAGGTCCGACCAAGGATTTTGGCAGTAGGGGAGCAACTCCTGGTAGATGATTCCCTGCCAGTCCCACCTAACACATAGTAAAAGCTTCCTGGGCGTCAATTCTGGCTTGGCCACAGTTTGCGCCGGACCACCGTGATTCGAACTTGACCGTTTTCACTTGACGTTGCCGTGAGTGACAATTTTTCATTACCAATAACGTTCTACTTCATAATTGAATCGACTTTGTGGCGATTCCGCAGCGGTTCGCTGATGGAAATTGGGTTATTGAGTCTTTCTTGTATTAACACGTATGGCATCCATTTATCGGGAAATTTTGATTTCTTTTTATCAAGCATTGTAATAGCATATTGCTCCAGGTAGGTTCAAAACTATTCTCCGATACCTTTTAAGACGAATTTCTACATTCAGTCAAGTTGCCTAATAATGAGTACCTTATCTTCACTGTTTGAAGATACAATCGCTATCTCGACAGAGCTCAGACCACTAGAGTAGAACAACGCCTCGAAAAAATGCTGGTGGAGACGGATTCATGAAGCCGTTCCCACGACATTCCGGTCTACGTAACCGAGGGGCAAATACTGTCTACAACAAAAACAACGGAGGCATGGAGCTGGGAAACTTGAGTGGAAATATGAAGCGAATTTACGTAGAAATATCATACACCCCTATATATCTAAAAATATAACCGTTATTATATCGCATATTAGTTAATGCTATCATTGCGTTAATATCACCTCATTATATAAGCTTGCGTCAACAACCACACACGCTTCAGTAAAAGCTCGTCAGCTCGATATTGAAATGGAAAGCCAAATCAGCGCTATCGAATTCCAAAAATCAGCTCAGGCGCCGGTTTGTGCTAATAATCCGTTAATTGGCAACACAGTACAAAATATTTAATTTACAAAAACAGCAGCAACACAAAATCCTTAAGCGACGCATGTGCGTCAATTTGACAGTTATACTATATACAGTTATGCTATACCTCGTGTATCTCCATCAGTCACTCCGACAGCCAGTCAGCAGTCAGCATTTGCTTGACAAGCGCATATTGTGTGGCATGTACCCATATGGCCGTGAGTGAAAGCTTCAAAGCGCTGCTTGTTATTGCTTATCTTGTTGTCATAGTTATCCTTTAATGAGGTTCAACCAAAAGGACACACAAACACGAACGCCATGTATTTACATACAAACAAACTGTTGGAGTCAGAGTCAGAGTCACCCGCAATGCGTAAGTCGCCAATTAAGACGATTTGTGGCAGATCATTAAATGGACGTGTGGTGGCCCGGTCTCTCTGTGTCTATGCAACTCTGTAGGCACGTGTTTGGCACAGTATCATTTTTTCGCTTTGATGAATCAACTAAATCCATCGATAAAAGAAAGATATTTTAGATATGAAAAATCATTTTCCAGATTTTTGGTATAAAGGTGAGCTCGAGTTCTAGCCAATTTCAATTGATGTTGTTGCAAGAAGTTGTTTTGAGACCAAATCAATCAGAGTTGTAACTATGAACGCCAATTTGTGAGGTCTGTTGTTAAAATTAAACTTCTGAAACTATGAAAGGACTAATAAATTCTTAATATTAAAAGTTCAAACAATTGTCCAGCTGCCTAATCTCTATTACCAAGAACACATGAACAATTGAACTGCAAAATTCATCCATAAATACACAACATCACTGGAGACGGATGTAGAAAACTGTTTTAGTTGGATCGTAGTCTTAAGAATAGAAGCTAAAGTCACTTTAAGTGGTGCCAACTTGGACTTATACACCTGTAGAATTTCACTGAGGAGTTTGATTAAAAAATATTTTGTTGATTTAGGAGATAAGAAAATTAGAATGATCCGATTTGGGTCAAATATACACCGCATTGTCCGATGATTTCTTAATATTTTGAAGATAATTTCATAAAACCCTCGTTCGTATTGACAAAAAAACTGTAAACGTCAATTTTTACTAGCTTCGATTGAGATAAAATTTTCACTTGCAAAATTATAGAGGTAGTAATCACTTAGTACTAGATCCAGAATTTCAGTTGCATGTATAAGAACCTCCCAACCAAGCTCTCGCAGCTTTTGGCGAGTCACCATCAATCTTTCGATAAAACCTAATTTATCTCTTTTTGGCCAAAGCTGACCACTTCCAGGCGTTTCCTTCCTGAGTTAAAAGCTAGTCAAAGGAACAATTTAACCAATTTTGCCGAAGCAATAATTCTTCAGATCCGTGACAAGTTCGAAATCACAGCTGAAAATAAGAAATCTATTGAAGCTAAAGCTGACACCCAACCCTTTAACTCACGAAGTAATACTTAACCGGTGGTGCCGTGGGATAGTCTTAAGTTGGTAGTAGGTTAGGTTTAGCGGATTAGAGTTAAGCAGTCCGGCTTCCGATGAGAAGCGGAAGTTTCCAAGGAAGTAATTGAAGCGCTCTAAAGGGGAAAAGGGTGTATACCAGATTAGGTAATGGGAAGTTAGTATCAACTGGAGGGGCTAAGGTAAAAAAAGCCTAAAACTAAGTAAAAGGCAAGACATAGTGTTGGATATATCTTTGAAAAGCAAATACATTTCGGGGCATTAATGTACGAACTCAGAGATGTTCTATTGTCTCGAAAATTGAAATTACATTGTAAGATGTAAACTCCATTAGAATTAAATAATAAAAATCCATTCTAAGAAGTCTTGTATTTATAACGACTACACTGTCAGAGCAATATAAGGACTGCGTCGAATAAAATTGTGCACCACGAAATGGGCTACATAACCATTCTCAAGAAAGACCCAAGCATTTCGGACAGGAAATTGAAGAGGAAGGCTGACTGCTCAGAATCTTTCGTACGCAGGACGAGAAAGGAATCGGATAGAGGGAGGATCTGGATAGAAACGCCGTCAAGAACGAAACCGCAAAACAACGAGCTAAGAAGCTGACGAAAGATTTTGTTAAGAAATTCGAATGCTGCATAATGGATGATATGAAACCAACGTTTTAGCGGACTTTTCTCAGCTACCTGTACAGGAATTTTATACCGTCAATTCTCGAGGAAATTTTGCTGACAAATTGATAGTAAAAAAGGTGACAAAATTTCTAAAGAAATTTCTTGTGTGGCAGGCAATTTGCAGTTGTGGCAAAAGAAGCAGCTAATTCGTCACATTGGGTACAATCAACACCGTATGTGAAGGAATGTTTACAAAAGAAATTGCTCCCATTTCTAAGCCAACATGAAGTGTCCATGTTTTTGGCCTGACCTCGCTTTATGTCGCTATAGCAAAATAACTTTAAAGTGGTTCTAACGGCATGGAGTGATTTTAATAAATAGAGAAGCAATCCACCTAACTGTCCAGAACTAATGCTAAGATAAGAGATACTGGGCTTTAGTAAAAAGCCAGATGAAGGCAACAAAAAAGTGACCAAAGACTTCCAAGACTTTAAAAGAAAGCGGTCTTCAGCAGCTATGAGAGTATCGGATACTACCATGAAAGCACTAATGGAAGGTGTTCCGGAAAAAAAAAATATTAATAAAACATAATTTTTGGTTTCTTTTTCCGTTGCTCAATGTATACTTGAACCATTGTCGAAAATCTTAACTTCCAATAAAATTTTCCGGTAAAGCGCTGAAACTAATAAACTTTGACAAGTTCTGAAAAATGATTCGTAAGTTATACGCTTTGAAAGTATGTTCTTAAGAATTTGCAGTGTCCACAACAAAGTTGGCAATATTTTCTGTATCTGCAGCTATCTCCAAATCTATCTACATTTTGTGGATTATTGAGCAGTCACCGAATTTAAGAGCAATTAAGTTGTAAGAATAATTAAATTTTGTCGCAGCTCTTTTGGAATGACAATGCCGCAGTCTCTAGGCTCAATATTTGTTCTGGTACTTGAGAACCAACGAAAAACTAATTGTAATAACTAAGAAAGAAAAACTATAGATTAAATATTATATGGAAAGATTCTGTTTCGCCGTAAGAACTTCAAATATTATAAGACTCATAAGCGCTATTTTTAAAAAATGTAGAAGTTTTTAAGGTATACACTTTTTGAGATTAGCTGTTACATTTTGAGCGAGAAAAAATCGTAAAAGTGGATAGAGAATCTATATATGTACATAGTTCTCAATGCGAAGTCAGGTTTTGCTAGCAAAGCAAAGGGCTTTCATGAAAGGAACCTAGTGGAGATAAAATTGACATTAAATTAGGAAGCAAAAAAAAACGACGAAAGTGCATAAATCAAAATATTTTGTACTATATTTCCATTAGCTCTTAGGCAAACCCAAGCAACTCTAAAACCGCTCCACAGATTCCAACCGAATTCAGTACACTTATTACTATAAACCTAATAACTTTAGATATTAATGGTACGTAATTGAAAGCAATGACAAAGTGAGGCAACTCAATATTTGAACATCGTAGGTCATAACTCGAGCAAATCATTAGATAACTTTAGTGTTTTTAGGTACATAGTAAACAACTTATATGGTATATATCCATAGTATATAACTACTTAGTTATATTATTAGGAATATAAGAATAGTTTATAGTAATAATATTATTTTTCTGCTCATAAAATTTACTTTGCTATATCACTCTACAAGAAAAAATAGGAAATCCACGAGCTGATTAGCTGTACTTTTACTTGGCCGGCGTCGTGATGTCTAAAGCAATTAATTTGTATTACTGCCCAGACATAACGGCGTCCGTATCAAAACAATTGCGGCAACGACTTACTGTGGGAATTAGACAACAACAACACCAAAAAATTCATTGAATTGGTTCGAAATGAAGTTCAAAACTTTTGACAGCTTTGATTGGATTGGAGTTGTCTTTAACCGCCTCAGACAGTATTTGATTTGATTTTTTATTTAAGAAAAAATAATTTTAAAGAGAATGCTTGGTGGGCAACAAGCACATTATGATATTCCGAGCAAGTAGGCGCTTTAAAAGGCTGAAACAAAGTCAATTGCTTGGAAAGAAAATAAAAAAAATTATTAAGTGGCCGTTGCATATGAAGAGCTGACCACAGGCTAGGCTACTTCTGGCTCGTCAGTTGAAGCATTGAAGTGGCAAATGCCAGTGCAACTCAATTAGCATGTGGCGCAATCGAAAACGAGGCAATTGTGTTGTGTGGCACTCAAAGAGATTGACTTTTGATTCTACCGATAAGTGAGGCAGCGGGTGTGTGGTCTAAATATAATATAAAATATGTGTGTATGTGTGGATAAATGTTAGATTTTTATAAAAAAAAATCTTGAGGCGCTGTAAAGTGCTCGCCACAGCAGCTAACAGCCGCAGATGAAAGAGAAAAGCAAGAAATTTTTCTTCAAAGTCATCGTTCGTTGATTTACCGCTTCACCTAACGAATGCTTTCACACATTGTTTACCGTTTTTTATAGTTGTTGTTTACTGCCATAAAATGCAGACGCTGAAATTCCTAGCCATCAAATGCTGCTTGCTGCGCATGCGCATAGACACTTTTCGAAAATGCGTTTGGCAGCCACCCAACGACACAGTGAACACAAAGTTATACACACACACACTCATGTGTATATATGTATGGAAATAAATGTTGCGGCAGTGTCTGGTAATGGCCAAATTAGTACCATTTTGGATTTTTATTAGCCATTTTTATGATCGCCACTAAACTGCCAGCGATCAGCGATTTGCATAAATAACATCAAATCGAAGCAACGGTACGACGAAATTTAAGAGGCTGTGCAGACGACAATATAGTTATGTACACAAACATACGGACATTAGGGTGACGCTTAAATGAAAAGAAATATGTTTTCTTAATTTACCACTAACAGGCGGACACTAGGGTGACACTTAAATGAAAGAAAAAAAATTTGTTAATTTTGCACCAACAGGAACATCAAGCTCAAATAATTGGCATAGAAGTTTTGAACAAAAGCTCAGACTATTAGGATAGCCAACGAAATTCATATGAAAAATTTTGAATTGCAGTTTCAAGAATTATTCCTGAAAACGAAAACTCGAAATATTTCGGCGAATTTGTTATAAAAATCGTTTAAGCCTTCTTTAAGCACCACCCTAATGTACCCACCTAAGTAACTATAATCGCTTGCGCTACCTTGGTCATTTAAGCTTCGAAATTATCTGCATTATGTGCGTAAATCTATGTTTCAGTAGAGATATGTAAATGCACACGTTAGTACATACGCATCAACATACAACACATACATAAATATGTATGTACATACATATGTATGTAAGTCCTGCTATCGCTGTTGGTGGCAGCTAATGTGTTGATGCCTCTGCGCTTCTCCTGAGTAATCGATTTAATTTAAATCTCTTTGCAGTTAAAAGTCGTTAAAACAAGCCAAATAGTCTGAGACGCGAAAGTATGTGATTTTCCTTTAAATACCGATATTTCGGGACTGCAATAAAGTCCAGAAAATTTGCTATTTTTTTTGGATTTTCAGCTAGGCTATGAAAACGCACATAAAATATGATGGCATCAAAGATTTTTAATACTCGGGATTTCGGGATTTTTGTGTAGTCCCGAAAAGTCAACTATATTTTCGGGATTTATCGTAAAATAACTGCGAAGGTATGAAAATAGATATAACTACACATTTTTGATATACGCGGTTTTAGTGTAGTCCCTAAAATTCTCCCTATATTCGGGATTTACCGTAAAATAACTGAGAAACGAATGAAAATAGATAAAAAAAATTTCTTTATATTCGGGATTGATCGGGATTTTTATGCAGTCCCGAAAATTCAGTTTTATTTTCGGGATTGATCGTAAGCTTGTTGAAAACTGCATGAGAAAATTACAGTATTAAACATTTTTAATATTCGGTATTCTAACTAGATCCCTGTAGTAACGTGAATAGGTTTGAGTTTTGATACTGTTCGATATAGTCTAATGAAGATTTTTTAACTGCAAAATATTTATGTAGTATATCCACATTTAATCCAATATTTTTTAAGACGTTCTCATTTCAAAGAATTTCTAATGCCACCAAGATTTTTATAGGTCTCTGAGATTACTCCTATTTTTGCTTTGGAAAATTACTAGAGCTAGTTTCTACAGCCATGAAAGATTCCATATAAAAAGTATCATACATATGTATGTATGTATGTCTAATGTCAATATAGGTCCAAGTACTATTATCTAGATACTTGACTCTAAAACAAATAATTTACCCATAACTTAGACTTTCACAACCCTCTAACCTCAAAGTATTAAGTTACATAACTGCTTAGGAACTCAAATATTAGTTTTACATATGCCGGCAGTAATAAAAGAGCTTAACGACACAATTTTTTAGGGATCATAAGCATTTCAACTTCAAACTTTGCATATCCATAATTTTTACAAAGCAGTCACTCCTGAAATCACTCCCAGAGAGTTACTGACGAATTGATTCCATATCCAAAGTTTCTAAAGTTTATGTCGTAAGAACTCATTCCCTAAACACCGATCCATTTTCAGCATTAAAGTATACTGATCCCGCGGAACCGAGATATAACCCTAAACTCTGCAGTTAGCAACTCCAAAAAGCTCTGGTCACTTAACGTCAGTCAGCAGATGTACACACGCTTGTATAACAATGCCATCGTACACCAATTGAGGGCAATAAAATGAGCCGTCGACGCGCCCGTCGCCAACCTTGATGACACTTTCTAGCTGACGACGAAGACGACGGCGGTAACGACGACATTATGGCACTTAAAAACAAACTTATACGAGCATTTGTCAGCGTCCGATTAAAATGGCTAAATAGCCAACTAGCCTAACATCAAATGACCACCATAAAAATTTAAAACCAAAAGACAACAACAACTACCAAATAGACCGAACATGATCTGCAGTAGACGAGCTTCTGACTAAGCCTTGGCTGTGGGTCTGCAGTTAAATGCCACCAAAAGTATAAAATCATCAATGTTGTTGCCTACATTTATTGTTGTTGTGGTTGTTTTTGTGTTTACAAAACACGGTATCTACAAAAAATAGTCGCATGTGAAGTGCTATTTTTGGTACATTCGCTGCTATTTCGATCCGAAGACGCGGTCTATCGGTGTTTTATACCCTGAACCAAGGTATACTAAGTTCGCTATGAATTTTATTACACTTAGAAGAAAATAACGGAGGCTCAATATATATCTACATATAGAAATATATATATAACCTGTATTCATATGTATATATACTACATAAGTATACATACATATAACAATGAAGGGCCTGGCTGAGCCGAACTCTGCCTGTATATAGGCGAGCTAGTCCCTCAGTTTCTGAGATATCGACCTTAAATTTTACACACGTTCTTTTCTCCCTAAGAAGCTACATATTTGTCGGAACCGCCAAAATCGGATAAATAGAAGATATAGCTGCCATACAAACTGAACGATCAAACTCAAGTCCCTGTATGGAAAACTTTTTTATTTGACAAGATATCTTCACGAAAATCGGCATATATTACTGTTCAAGGCAACTTTACAATCCCCGAATATATTCTTCAGATCGGATTACTATAGCATATAGCTGCCATACAAACTAACCGTTCAAAAGGTAAGGAAACTTTTTTATTCGTGATGGGTATTATACCAACGGTACAAGCGAAGTTAACATTTTTTCTTGTTGTTGAGCTCCACAACAAGTTTAATTGCCGATGATAACAACAACCAGCTCGAATTTAAATGTCTAGCGCGCTGCGCTCGAGTCAACACTTCAAACTAGCATAAGGCCAAACCTTACACTTTCAATTTATTGGTATGTTTGTGTGTGTTTATAGGTGTATGTTTATATTAATGTATGTGTGTGGGTGCGCAGTTAAGCTTAATATGATCGCTGCTTGTTGGTGACTTCGCAGGCAACAAAATAAAAGTGAAAGAAAATCACCAATCGATGGATGGTGTCTTTAACGACCAAAACAAATTCATAATCGGCCATAAAATGTTGCTTAATTTGAATAAATATTTGTTGTTGTTGGAAGTTTTGAATTTTTATTGTACTGCGTTTCTCTTTGCTCAGTCGTGGTTGGGTGTAAATATTGTTGAGCTGCACTAAAATATTCATAATTTTGATATTTATATGCCTGCTTGCTCGCACAGTTTGCCTTGCGCTCTTTTGTTAAGAAGAAAAAGAACAAGAGTTGACATCTCAGGGTTCTGCTGTCGTTCCATAGAACCACACTTAAAATCAAAATTTAAGTAATTTAGCTCTTCCTGAACCCCCTTTGACTCCATTGAACATTGTTTCAACTCTCTCTCTAGAAAGATTTCTGGATGACAATACGATAATAAATATTCTAAAACTTCTTATTTGGCTCGAAGCCTATATAAACAGTTAAATCAGGGTAGACTTGGGTCTGAAAATAAAACCATTTACACTAAAGATCTCTCGTCGTTCAATAAAACTTTCAACTCGCCGATGATGCCAAAGAGATAGGTTAAGGGAGCCTAGCCAGCGGCTTGCAATAAGCTTTTTATTTTAAAAACACAATTTGGCTCCGTTAGTTTGTCGTTCCGCTTCAAAAAATCAGCAGTTTACGAAGGGTAAATTCAGACAAGAGATCTGTACAAATATATATATTTATACATAAGAATTTTGAAATATCGAGGCTGCAATATAAATGATAAGCGGGAGAAAATTAAAGCTTTCAGAATAGGATTATCATTATTCAATATGCGGTAATAACTGGTTGAAATTTCTATAACAGTTTTTTGCTGATTGATAAATCTTTCCTACTTAAATATTAGTCTATATATCAGTGTTCCGTATTTTTGAATCATCGACCATTTGATGCTGTTAAAAGAGATGCGCAAAATTTCTCATATATTGATAAATCTCATATCACTCACTCCATATAAAGTTTGTATAAAACTTGTAATTTTTATCCACTTTGCTAAAGACAGTAGACCATCAATAACGGTTAATTTAGTATTTTAAATATAACAATATTTTATATAAAAACGAATTAGAAGGCGTGAGCATTCCGATTTCAATGAAAAATTTTTAATGATTTTAAGTCAGGGATCTTAAATATTTTTTAATTACCATAAGTTGACAATACCTGCTTCGAGGCTCATGATAATTTAGATGATTGCTGAAATCGGAAGTCCAACTTAGCTCTGCTTGAGCCATTTGCAGCTGTTAAAAGAGATGCGCCTTAAAGGCATAACACTCTCCATATAAATATTTAACGATGTGGTGTTTTATAGCCAAATTAAAAAAAATATATATTATAAATATTTTTTGTATTAAAGTAATTTTTAAATTTTTTTAAATTAATCTTTCAATTTTTTTTTGTTCTAAAATTATTTTTTTAATGTTTTAAAACAAAATTTATAAATGTTTTTAAATCAAAAACTTTAATTAAAAACAATTTTTCAAGATTTTCAAAAAGTATTTTCCTTAGTATTTACAAAAAAATATACTAAATATACATACATACATATAAAAAAATTTCAAAATTTAAAAAATATTAATAAGAATCCAAAAAATTAAAGAAATAAATCTACTAAAATAAAATTTCAAAATTAAAACCCATTTTCAAGATTTTCAAAAATAAAATTAAAAATGATTTTTTTTGTAGTATTTACAAAAAAATATATTAATATATAAATAAATTAATACATAAAAAAAATTCAAAATTTTAAAAAAATTAATAAGATTCCAAAAATTAAAGAAATAAATCTACTAAAATAAAATTTCTAGATTTTCTAAAATAAAATTAAAAACCATTTTTTCAAGATTTTTAATAAAAACTTTTTTTTTAATATCAAAAAAAATTTAAATATTTTAAAAAAATTTGAAAATTTTACAAATATCAAAAAGCAATTTTAAAATACTAGAAAAATAAATCAACTAAAACATTTTCATGATTTTAAAAAAATTTCTAGATTTTCAAAAAGAATTTTTTTAATATTCCCAAAAAAAATTACATAACTTTAAAAATATTAAAAAAAATTCATAGCATTAAAAAAATAAATCTACTAAAATATTTTCAAGATTTCAAAAGTAAAATTTAAAACAAATTTTCAAAATTTTCAAAGGGATTTTTTTTAATATTCTCAAAATATTAAAAAGAAAATTGAAAAAATTAAAAATGTGAAATATATAAAATATTCCAAAATTTTAAACATATTAAAAAGAAATTTCAAAATATTGAAAACATACGTCTACTAAAAGTTTCCAAAACTTTCAAAAATAAAATTAAAAACAATTTTTGAAGATTTTTTTTAATACTTACAAAAAAATGTATTAAATATAAGTTTTATATACATACTTATACTATGTACATACATATATGTATTTTGAAAATATAAAAAAAAAATTTCAAAATATCAAAGAAAATAAATCTGATAAACAATTTTCAAAAATTTCAAAAATAATTTTTATTAATATTCTCAAAAGAAATTTAAAATATGAAAAAAATTAATCTACAAAAAATGTTCACGACTTTTTAAAAATAAAATTTAAAACATCTTTCAAAAATAATTTTCTTAATATTCTCAAAACAAAATTTAAAATATTTAAAAAAATTTCAAATTTTTAAAAATATCAAAAAGAAATTTCGAAATATTGAAAAAATAAATCTACCAAGAAAGTTTCAAGATTTTCAAAAATTATATTAAAAACAATTTTCAAAAAGATTTTTTTTTTAAATAATTTCAAAAAAAATTTAAAAATATTTTTAAAAAATTTAAAAATTTCAAAATAAAAAAATATTTTTATTAAACCAGTTGTATAGTTTAATATAAAATATATTCATAAAGGTAGTTTCTGTTTTAAAAATTCACAAATTCCCAGACATAACTTTTATTGCCACTAAATAATTGTCATTCATAAATTTTTCATATTCTAAAATGTAAACAAAAGCCGAATGCTCTTTTCTATATATAATACATGTACGTATGTACATACATATATACAAATATGAATGTGTTAACATTCTTTCTCGGCATTGTGTTTTAACCATTTTAAAGAGAAAAAGAAGGCTTTTGAAGTCTTTATTTAAATATGACCTAAACGAATTAATTCCCTCAAATATTGACAAAAGTACAATTTATATATTTTCTATGCTTTGATGACAAAAAGATCTTTGAATCTAAATTAAGATCCAACTATTTACAAATTCTAAATATATTCTTATTTATTTATCACTTCGCCAACGAGTAGGCCGCAAGTCATACAAAGGTTGCCGCAGTTAAAGCCACATGAGAGCGGAACCCGCTATCACAGCTCCAACGTCAAGCTTCTTATAAACATGTATGTATTGTGTACGCACATAAATACAAGTTTTACGAAATTGCTCGAGTTTGCTAGCTAGTCACAGTTTGTCATATTCGAGGAGCACACAGTGGGACAACGTGTAGGAAGGACTGGGTGAAATATAAGAAATATATAGCTGAAAGTCTTTGGTGTTCATTTATACATATAGCGTACACAATGACTCTGCGAGGGAGCTGAAGTCACAGGGCGTCTCCCACTTTTTTGGAGAATAGATATTTCTTTGTCCAAACTTCTTCTCCAGCTTAAAGATGGTTGACCTTACCGTCGACTGCCTTGTGGATTCCGGAACACAGCATTTCGGATGATTCTCTTTCGATCTCGTGTCAGAGCATTGTGGAGATAACCCCATTTTCCTGAAATTTTCCAACCAGAAATGTGTTTAATTCTTTATTATGGTTATAAATTTGGTGTTTGAGACAGTGGCAGCCTAGAAAATGCAGTAAATATTGTGAAGCCATCGATTTAAAAAAACTAGTAGCTTTTGGATGTCAGAAGTTGCGAGATTTCATACTTCGCAGCCATTTGGAAGTAACATTGCAGTTGAATATTTATTATTACGTGGCATAAATGACCGAGGAACTCCAAACCGATGACTTATTTCGTCGAAAAATGTCTCGGAGCACCATTACTAAATCGCTCAATACTAACAAAATCAACTATCTACAGCCATTATTTTTCCACCTACTCTAAACAAAGAAAGTCAGCATATTATATAAAATATAGTGTAGAGATCAGTTTTCGAGATTATGGAAGAACGGATCCAAGTCTCGTACGTCTACGTAGATACCACATTAACTTGAACATCAGGCTTCGAACGAAGGTAGCTTGACAATCGCGTTTTTTACATAGTAACTAGAAGTTAACTTCGACGGTTTCACGAATATTGAGCTAATATAAAACTTTGCCGACAATTTATGATCTTCTGAAAAGATTTTTTTCAGATTCGAGTAAATTATACAATGAAATTGGTGTATACTTCTTAGAATGTCTCTATTAGGAGCTCTTCTCAACAGAAACTGTATGGCCAAAATATGAAGATATGCATTAAACGCACTTGAAGACCTGCCTGGGCTTTAACGAGACGGAGACGAGAACGGCATTAGCATGGCAACCATTGAGATGTCACTCTTACCTACAGAAATGACTGAATACTGCTCTCAACAGCCTTTTGTCAAACTAATACGTTTCGAGATTCCGATGAGGGCTTTCCCAAGGTTTTCTTCGACGTCTGTGCACATCAGGTGCTGGTCGGTGTATGGTCCTTCGTCACCTTGTTAGCTTCCTCTCGTGAGTATGTTCTTCCGCGGTACAGCCCCGATGGAGGCTGTGGACACTTATTTAATGCCGACTGCTCCTCGCCTCTTTGCCGAAAGTTCATTAGACGCATGAGGCATTTTGAGGCAAGCCCTCCTTAATAACCTTAACTCCATACCTTGGGCATTTTACTTAACTTTAGTAGAGAATAGCTCTCTAGCAACAAGTAGTGTGAATCAAATAACAAATTTTCATGTTTTTGTCACACTTTCCATCTCTTAATAATTCCAGCCCACTGTGCGCGTGTTCGTCTCGCGTTCGGATTAACATGTATTTAATATATCACGCTGCGCCAAGCGTCGATGATTTTTACGATCGGTAACTCATTTATTTTTATGATCGCGCTTGGCAAGAGATTGTCAAATTTTATCATATTTAGATCATTCAAATGAAAATTAATACGATTATAACAACTCTGGACTAGTAGTAATGAATATTTAACGGGATGATTGGAGCAAAATGCGAGCACGACAATTCATTGTGAACGGGAATGGGCGCAGAGACACAAACACACACACATATTTATATTATGAATCTGTAGAAATTCATTGAAGGGCTTAGCAGGTGGTTAAAGCTGTTGAAAACCCGAATCAAGTCGAAGGGATAGAAATTATCCAATATTGTAAAGAAAAAGATTTGAATATAAAAATGAATGAAACTATTATTGTTGGAGGAATTTGTTTAGAAATCGTTGAAGACGCAGGCCTAATTTATGGTAGGGCTTATGAGAGCAACGCGAAAAAACAATGAACGAACTTAAATTATCCGATTATGAGATTGACGATGTAAAGCATATGTTTTATTTATGTAAATATTTTATTTCATAAATAAAACTAAAATATTTCGTAAATATATTTAGCACAATAATGGCACAAAGGAACCGATAATTACAGAAATATTGTGCTGATAATAAGAATAGAACTTTACAAGCTTACATTTTTGAAACATGTATTTATGGTTAATTTTAAAAACCGAAAACATGCAAGTATAACCTTTGAGTTTGCTGAAAAAACTACAGTATTTTAGCGTATGTACTGGTTTAACATTCTGGTAGGTGTTTCTAATTAATTTTGGAGCATATGCTAGACCAATCATATTTCTTTACTATTCCTATTCAATTTATTCACCAAATATCACGTTCTGAGGAGCTTTTCTGAAGCAATGTCAAGATCTTTGACACTAATTATTTTGTTTATCCAGGCCCTAAAGCTTAACCATCAATATTCTCATGTAATTAAGGATTTTAAACAAACTCGTGTGAACTGTTATTTTTCTGAAACTGGAAATCTTCGAGATGACAACGAATGGAAATTCCCTTCCGTTTTTCTTCCTATTATAAGTATCTTTCTTCAAAATGAAAGCTACATACGTTCTGAACGTCTTAACTTCTATTCTCAGGTAATATTTACTTTGCTCCAAAACACGATTTCTTTGAACTTCAGTCGTTTAGCACAAGATACAGAAAGTATACATATGTATATGTAAGTCAACCAATATCATAAAAACATTAATGAAATTTTTGGTTATCCATATTATTAATTCCGAGTAACTGTCATTTTTGAACTCTTTGTTGCTTTGATATAAGGTTAGGTTAGGTAAATCTGGTAGGTCAATGAGCCACGCATAGACCAGTGTTGGTCCTTTGCGATACCAGATGGAGTTCAGTTACAAGATTCATGAGTGAGTAGTGAGCAGTCACTATCGATACCTCCACCAATGTATCATACCGTGGGGAGCCCAGTTGCTTACACCGTAGTCTTGCCAATGCGGGACCAGTGCACAAGAGATGCTGCATTGTTTCCTTGGTGCCTTGCTCTAGACATTTCAAGCAGTCTTTTCGATCTGTCAGCCCCATTCTGCGAGCATGTGTCACCACCAGACAGTGATCAGTTAATATTCCGATAATGTTCCTACCGTCTTTTCTACCGTTTTATAAGTGGCTTTTGCAGTTTTGCACTCAAGTAACTCACTCCATCGGGTTTTGATTTTCTTTACCATGCTTCTGTGCAGATCGTCATATGGACAATGCATGGGTTTCCCAATGTTCACCAAGTTTTACACAATTCTGCGAAATCTTGTCCATTATTTCATTGCCTTGATGCCTTTGTGGACTGGCACCTAGTAGAGGTGAAGTTTCTTGCGTCTGGTAACACTTTCCACTTGCCCTGCTTCCCAAGACACTTCCGACCGATATCCGATACGAGATTACAGCCTTGATTGCTGCTTGCCTGTCTACATAAATGTTGACAATGGATATGCATTAGAGGTCAGCTCCGCGGCTTTCGCATTAGCAAAGACCTCAGCTTGACCTCAGGAAGAAATTAATTACAGTTTCCTTAAGACCTGACCTGATCAGTGTGGCCTTAAGTCTGGAAAATCAACAACTGACCAGATATTCACCATGCTCCAAATCTTGGAAAAGACCCGTTAAAGGAGAATCGGCACACCACCTCTTCCTCCAAGTTGCCTTTGACCACGAAAAGGATATTCTTTATGCCGCTATGTCTGAGTTTTGTTTCCCTGAAACAATATGGCTGTGTAAACTGATGTTGAGCAATACCAAAAGGTCGGTAAGAATATTGAGCGAACTTTCCGAAACGTACAATAGCAAAAAAGGTTTCAGACAAGGTGAGTCTCTATCGTACGACTGCTTCTATTTACTGCTGGAGAAAATAATTCGAGCGAGTAGATGCAAACTTAAGAGAATATAAAGCTGCAAGTACGATAATGTCCTAAGAGGATAGTAAATGTGTCTAGTAAACGAGGGCAAGGCGAAATATCCTCCTGTCAGCAAACAAAATCGTCACACTCGACTTGGATCCAAAGTCACTGAAAGATAATTTCTGCTATCTTGGAGCCAGTACTTCCTCCTTTCCAGTATTAACACCATCGATAATGTCAGCCTCGAAATCCAACGCAGAATATCTCTGCTCAATAGATGCTACTTCGGACTGAGCAGGCAATTGTGAAGTAAAGTCCTCTCTCGACGAACAAAAACCAAACTCTACAGTCACTCATTATTTCCGTCCTGCTATATGGTGCAGAGGCATGGACGATGACAACATCTGAAGAGTCAGCGATACCAGTTTTCGAGAGAAAGGTTCTGCGGAAGATTTATGGTGCTTTGCGTATTGGTAACGGCGAATATCGTATTCGATTGAACGATGAGCTATTCGAGTTATACCACGACATTGGCATAGTTCAGCGAATTAAGAGACAGCGATTACACTAGCTAGGTCATGTCGTCCATATGGATGAAAACACTCTATCTCTGAGAATATTCGACGCAGTACCCGCCGGGGGAAGCAGAGAAAGTGGGAGATCTCCACTTCGTTAGAAAGACCAGGTAAGAAGGACCTGGCTACATTGGAATCTTCAATTGGCAGCAAAAAGCGAAAAGGAAGAATGACTGGCGCGCTGTTGTAAACCCGTTTACGCCAATAAGGAAAGAATAAGAAGTTTTGAGAAAAACTTGCTTAAAGTTAAAAAACATTTAATTTAATTTTACAGTAGATGCGCCTCCCAAGTGGTTTGGAAACTCTTGAAACGAGCTAATATTAATTTAAACAAAACCACTCACCTAACACCCTTTCCTCCTTTCCTCTATAGGGAGAGTTTGCCGCTAGATGACTTCGGATTTTCGTGTTTTGCGATTTTCCTCAAACTGGGACAGATCTAGATATTCGCTATAACAACAACAAAAACTTAGTATCATATTCCGCAAAAATTAAAAAATTCCAAAATAAAATTAAAAAAAAATAAAAAACCTTTTCAAATATAAAAAATTCGCTTAGCAAGTATATAATTTAAATATTTATTTAGAACAAATAATCGCACAAATTTGCTCTTTGTCATTTACTTAAAGTCACATGCACACACACACACCCATGCAAACGAGAACATTTGTGTAAATAAGCATTTTGTTTTTGGTATAATTTATAATTATATGATTATTGTCATTACCGTCATTTTATAGTAGCATTGCTGTAACAGCTACTGTAAGCATGCTTTTGTTGTTGTTGTACACATTAAAATGACTGTTTGCTTTTGTTGTTGCTGGCATTTGACAAGCGCGCCATATGTGCGGCATATTAATATGCCAACCATTTGATTTATTGCTTATTATTTGCCCATTAAAAACAAATAAACGCGAAATTATTTCATTTGCGTGTGAGCACGCTCAAAGCGTAGCAAGGTGAAGCGAGTAAACACACACAACGCACCACTCGTACGAATACCGTGGTCGTTTGAACGGACAGTGGATTGCCGAAAGACACACTTTTGGGCGAAAAATATTTTAGACTTTTTGTTTAAAAAATTTAATATTTTCATCTGATCCACCACTTTTCCGATCCTTGCTTGGGTTTTGGGGTCGATCCACATTTTTTCTCATGTTTTAGGATCGCATATAATGTGGGTTCAAATTCGTCACTTGTTTTGAAATTCGATGGGAAAGTTTTTGATATTCCTCTCAGGACTTCAGCTGTAGCTTACTCGATTATTGTCATGTGGTCCAGCAAAAGGTTCAGAGTTCAGTAAACCCAATGATAACATAAATAACCTCTGTTGAGCAAAGAAGCCTTTAGTATGATAACCTGAAGCAGCCAGCTAGCTAAAAACTTTTGCATCGAACTACATAAAAGTCTCTCTAATCAAGCATCGACAGTTTATTTTAAAATTTTAAACAATTTTGGGGAGCTTTTTTTTTAAAACCAAATTTAAAAAATTTCAAAAATTTTTTTTTTAAAATTTAATCTTTATTTTATTCAAATCACCCTAACAAAAAAAATCCCGACAAAAATTTGGGTTCCTTTTCAGGGACCCTTTTAAAAAATTAACGTTGGGCCCCCAAAAAAAACCCAAATCCGCAACTGATTCGGTTCCCCCCAAAAAAACAATTTGGCCCACATTTGATAGTATGACATATGAGATTTAATTTAAAAAAGGGGAACGGGAAAAAGCCACGGGGGGAAAATTTCGTTTTGAAAATTATGGGGGCCCCCAATTAAATTTAAAAATTTATTTTAAAAAAAACTTTTTTTTTAAATAATTTTTTTATTATTTTAATATTTTTTTTTTTAGATTTTTTAATTTTTTTAATTTTTTTTTAATTTTTTTATTTTATTTCATATATTATTTTTTTCCCCTTTTTATGTTAAATTTCCGTCCGGGGGGTGCAGCTTTTCGGGTTTTTCCAATTGTCCCCAGAATTGATTTTAACATCATATTTTCAAAAGTTTAAATTTTTAAAAAATTTTTTAATATTTTTCTTCTTAAATTTTTCTGTTCCAGCCCACCTTTTCTGGCTGGGGGATCTTCCCCTTCCCCCCTTGTTTTCCGGTGCCTCTGAAAGGGTCTGGCAAAAGTCCCCCCCACTTCAAATTTTAACAAAATTTTATAGATTCCCCCGCTGATCGAAAAGGTTGTTGGTATTAAACCTTTTTTTTATTGACTATGGGGTGCTGAGAACAATATTAAAAAAAAAAAAAAAAATAAAAAATTAAATTAAAATTATTGGGTGACTTTATGACTTGATTTTGTGGAGTGGGGACAAACCCTTATATTCCCTTTTAATTTTAATTAGTTTTATTTTTTTAGTTTTTAATCACCTTTGAATTTTCTTTTATGATTTGAAAAGTATGGTTTTAAAAGAAATTTTTTTTAAAAAAAAAAAAATATTTTAAAAAATTTTTTAAAAAATTTTTTTTTTCAATAATTTTAAAATAAAATTTTTTTTCAAAAAAAAAAATTTTTTAAAACGAAAAATTTTACCCAAAAAAAAAAAAAAAAGGGGAAATTTTTTTAAAAAAAATTTTAAAAAAAAAAAAAATTTTTTTTTTAAAAAAAAAAATTTTTAATTTTTTAAAACAAAATTTTTTTTTTAAAAAAAATTTTAATTTTTTAAAAACAAAAAAATTTTTTTTTTTAAAAAAAAAAAAAATTTTAATTTTTAAAAAAAATTTTTTTAAAAAAAAAATTTTAATTTTTAAAACCAAAATTTTTTTTAAAAAAAAATTTTTAAAAAATTTCAAAAAATTTTCTTTTTAAAAAAAAATAAAATTTTTAATTTTTTAAAAAAAAATTTTCTTTTTAAAAAAAATATTTTGAATTTTTTAAAAAAGAAATTTTCTTTAAAAAAAAATTTTTATTTTTTAAAAAAAAATTTTTTTGGGTATTTTTTAACAAAAAAATTTGGAAAATTTTTTGTAAAAATTTTTTTCTTTTTTATTTTCCCAAAAAAGGGAAATTAACCATTTGGGCTCCTAAAATTAATTGTTTTGTTGAGTTTAAAAACCCCCCATTGCATTTTATTTAGTTTTCAGTCAAACCATGAAAAATTTTTTTTTTTTACCCTATTACTAAATTACTTTGGGGAAAAGCTTTCCCTTTTAAAGCCAATTAAAATTACTGAGACTAAAATGTATTTTTTTGTTTCATGTAAAAACAAATTTTTCAAAAGTTTTTTTTTAAGCATTTCTTTTTTAAAAGAATTATGTAAAAATTCCCCTTATTTTTTAAAAATCTTTGTAACACAAATTTGATTATTCAAATTTTTAGAACTAAGTTCTTCTTTGAACCCCCTAATATCAAAATTTTAAATAATATCTGAAAAAATCAGTTTTCAATTAAACACTATTTTTAAAATTTTTAGACCCAAATTTGCTCTCAGTTAGTTCGAGACTCGATTAGACAGTATCTAAAGGTTATAAGACACAAAGTACATGAAAATTATAAGCCCAGTATCTCAACAAAGCTGAAAATATCGACTTTAAGTCGTCATAAACTGGCTGAGAATATAGTCTAAAAATGTTCCACAGGTCTCTACAAGGACTGGAAATTGTACAGCATTTGACTAAAAAATGCTTGGTTACCCAGAGTCGGTATAAAAGAGCACAAATAGAAATAGCTGTATATAATATTTTCTGGCATCAAAAGCTCATTTAAGCAACACTTTCTCTTTTGAAGTTGTAGAAAGACTGGGGAAAAATTAATATTGAATAATAAAATCTTCGAAACTCTGATGGCTACTTCAGCTGGTTCACTTCTTCAACAAAAATATTTATCTGAATCACACGATTCTATCAGAAGGTACATAAGTCAATGTAAACTATATATTTTATTATGCTTGTATATAGTAGTTACATTGTTAGAGAATTGACCATCAAAATGTAATGCAGGATCCGAGTTGGACAGTGATGAACGCTAGCGCTTTTTGATGTCCAAAACTTTCAGATATGAATCGCCAGACACTTGTAGATCGAAACAGGGATTTGAGCTTCCAGTGAGGATACCTACCATTGCGGCGAGATGAACTTTGCTAAGAGCAAGTAGTTCAGAGCTCCTCTTGCTTTCAACTCTGGATCTCAAAGATATCACAACCGTACACATTCGGGTTATATATCAGCATCTGTCAAGCCCGCGAGAGGTCCCTAGATGCAAATCTTGATTTGCGACCGTAAAAGAAGAGCGCAGTACCGGCAAGTTCCCAATCTGATGAAATTAAAATAAATAGAACCTCTATAGTAAGGTCATCAGCTTTGCAGTTTCCTGCAATTTCGCTGTTAGTTGGATGACAACATAGCTTGATTCTACTGATAAAAAGGTCAAACACTGCTTGATTAGTCTTGAGAGCACTGTTAATGAGCTCTATACCTCACTGAAGGAGCTCACTATGAAGTGCAGCTCACCTTATAACAATTATCATCGACTGCTACCTTGGTGGCAGCCACTACTGCAGCCTGAAGGTAGAGTTAAAAGAGAGCTCCCGACAGAAGACTCCCTCTCCCAATTTTCCCAGAAACTTCGAAGCCTGTTGGTAGAGTTGATAGAAAGCTCCCAACATAAGACTCCCTCTTCCACCATCTCGCTGCACATCTTTTTTGTTATTTGGATTCCTATCCAGGATAAGCTCCAAGTACTTCACAAGTTGAAGACTAGAGCCTCCCAGTGAAATGAGAGAAACATATGCGATCTTGGTGAATAAAACTAGTTCAGTTTGATTAGATGTTACCACAATCAAGTACCTTGTCGAAGATCGTGGACGATGTTTAGAAAATTTCCTTTTATCAAAATCTCTACTTCAACCGCGTAGGCATTCACCAGAAGGCTTAGTTCCTCGAGTTCGTACAGTAAGTCGTTCACTACCTGAATCCAGAGCAAGGAGAAGAGAACCCCACCTCCAAAGGTATACTAGCCAACTCTATCGCCACAGTTCTGTCGCAAAATAGGATGTGGAAGCTGGACTTGAGGTTAGCCTCAACCCTAAACTCATCAAGAGCCTTCATAAATGCCTCCGATCGTACCTTATTAAAGGCCTTTTCGATATCGTGAAAGATCTTGTGAGACTTCATTGGATAGAACGCTTTTAGGAACCTTTAGGTTATGGACCTAAGGGCCGTCTAAGACAAGTAGCATTATATATTTTGGTTACCGTTAACATTTTAATATCTCGCCATCTGTCAGGCACGACTTTCCCATGAAGATACTTATTTATTTATGCGCTCAGTCCATAATCAGATCAGCATACCCACGGCCAAGTCAACACACTTCTGCAGCTTTGCGTCAAGTATGTAACATACTGATTAAGTGCAACAAAAACAACAATCTGGTAATGCACTTGAAGTAACAAATCCGACACATGTCCAAACAACGCGCGCCGACGCACGCGCTCCACGACGTCGCCTCTTGAAGATCAGCACACGAACCCAGGCACACATGTGTTTGTTGTACAAATCTGGAGTGCATAAATGTGTGTAACTGTTGCCGAGTGTTGGAGGAGCGCGCGATTCGCCAGCACGTGTCACGCCAAGTGGCAGTGTGACAATGTGGCAGCAACAGTAGCCAGCGCCGCACAACTTATTTGCTTGCTTGTTGTTGTTTTTTTTTTTTGTTTTTTGTTCTTACTGCCACGCCAACCCGATTTGTGGCGCTTAACAGGATTGCCGAGCGTTGTGCAATGCACTTGAAGCAAATCGCCGTTAGACGTACATATGTGGCACAAACACATATACACAAGAACTAAAGGCAACATTCCACTAAGTTACGCGGGTTGGTGAGGCTGGCGTCCATTAAGCTGACAACACATGTCCAATCGGCTGACTGCTGCCATGCTACAGTTGTGTGTGTGTGTGTCACTGTGGCAAGGCTGTCATTGCTGCCTCATTGCTAGGAGTGTGTGTGTTTGCACTGGGCGCGTTGTTGGGCGGAGTTGCCATGCGCCGACTCACTCTTGGATGTGTGTGTGCGCTAATAGCGTGTAACGTTAGCGTTGCTGTTGTTGCAAGCACTCTATTCGTTTATGTTGCACGTCTTGTATGGCCATTAATTGAACTGTTGCTACTTGTCGTTTGGCTATTATTTACTTCTTACACGTTTTTGTTGTTGTTGTAGCTCGTTTACTTAAAGACAGCAGTGATATTATAGCATTGTTGTTGTTGTTGTGCTGCTCGCTTGTTTTAGCCGCCTGTCAAATTGGCGACAAGAGTTCTTCGGCCCACACTCGCCAAGAAATTCGAAACAGCGCGTTAGTTGTTGTTGTTGTTGTTGTGATTTTTTGAACATTTGTTTTTGTTGTGTCAGCAAATATTACACGCATGACGTTTGTTTGCCTGCCACTCGGCGTTATTCTAGACTTTCCTTATGCTTGTTGTTGTTGTTCACATTTCTGTTGTTTACATTACGTCAATTGACATATGACAGCCGCATAGCGCAATGTCGTCTCACTTTCAGAATGTCATCACGTCATGCTTTATTAAGAGTGCGCGCTGTGAAAATTGATATTTGATTGTATTAGGGTGGGTCCATTTCATAAATCGATATTATTTTGGATTTAAAAGAAATTCTATATTAATATTGGGTCACTATTTGCAACAGACTTTAGTTCTACGAATAGTTCCAAACGTTTTCATTATTAATTACATGTTTTTTTTAGAGAGATCCTTTAGTCAGCTCCTACTAAATCCTTCGAGAGGAGAAGCGGATCATCCCATATCCCGATATGGAGTTTTTCAGCTTTCAATTACATATAGCTGTCGCTACCCGCTTTCACTCATCAGAGAAGATGGCTACATCCACTCTGTTATGATCAAACACCATCATGTGACCTGGTGCCGGCAAGTTTAAGAGCCGCTAAAGGCTAGTTTCGCTCATGTTCGTTGATTTTTGCTAAAGAAGACTTCCCCTTCCTTCTATCTCTGCCACTTCCCAGCAGACTGGGTTTCGCTGCATCCCTTTCTGCCTTCATCAACCCCGTTCTGCACTCTTTTAGCTCACTTTAGCGTGCTAGCATTCTGTACAGATTCCTGCCCAACATTCTTGCCATCGGAGCTCTTCAAGATCTTAGCTTTATAGCTATCGACACGCTTTTTTCGGCACCCCGAGCAATTGCCGAAGTCTCCGAACTCGCTATGATCCTGACATGGCTGATCCTAACAACAGATTCTACTGATGTTGACAAACTCGCTTTTAACCGTAACTTTAGTTTGACTACTTCACTTCACGGTCAACTTTTACTGCCTTCTTACCCTTTTTTGGGGGGGAAGGAGGGAGTTGGGGTTAGTTCGCGTACCTGCATTACCTTTTACGGAGAAGGATTCCGCTTCTCTAGGTAATGACAGCCCGCGGTAGTTAGCATTCTGTTTTGAGGAGTTCAGTTCCGACTTACCATCCACATACTTTTTCGTACTGTTGATTCCATTTTCTATCTTTGCTGGGTACCCACAAACCAAGATGGTATACTGGTGCCAAGGCTGTTTCAATGAAAAGGTACACACACACTCTTGTAAAGCGACGCATTTAGAGCAAGTCCACATCCACTACATCAACTTCACTCTGCAGCCTGCCAAAACTATAACGGAATTGAAGCAGACTTGACTTGACAGAAGCGATTGGTGCAGAGTGTCAAGTCCAGGTTTCAAAATGCAAATTTCACATAAGTCATCCTAAGCATGGTTGGTAGGAGTTCTACAAGGCTGTAAAAGCTGCAGGTTGTTTAGCGGAAACCAGCATGCACGCTTTTCAGTGGTAATACTGCATACTCTAGCATTTTTTTAGCGGACTAGTTATACCTTATTTAAGTAAAAAGAAAGAAAAGAAAAGAAAAAGAATAACTCGGCTATAATCGCGTAAGCGTATTGGCGTAGACAATTAAGAAGAAGAAGAAGTAAAAAGAAATGATATCATGGTCTAACTGCTTAACAAGTTAATAACTTCACTACCGACCCGAAGACCTTATAGAATATAAGTATATTCTTCCGAAGTTGGATGATACTTATCAGCATCGAAATCCAACGCCAGTAGGTGCTATTTACTTCCGACTGAGTAGGCGATTGAGAAGTATAGTCCTCTCTCGACAAATAAATACCAAACACTACAAGACACTCATCATCCCCGTCTTCCTATATGGTGCAGAGGCATGGACGGTGACAACATTTGATGAGTCGGCGTAACGAGTTTTCGAGAGAAAAGTTCTGCGGAACATTTATGGTCTTTTGCGCAATGGCAACGGTGAATAACACAGTCGGTGAAACGATGAGGTGTGACATAATTCAGCGAACTAAGAGGCAGCGGAGGCAGCGGCTAGGTCATGTCGTCCGAATGGATTAAAACACTCCAGCTCTGAGAGTATTCGACGCTGTACCCGCCAAGAGAAGCAGAGGAAGAGAGACCCCGTTGGAAAGACCAGGTGCAGAAAGCCTGGCTACACTTGGAATCTGCAATTGGCGTCAAACAGCGAAAAGGAAGACCGACTGGCGCGCTGTTGTAAACTCGGCTATAAGCGCGTAAGCGGTGTCTACGCCAGTAAAGAAGAAGAAGAAGTTGGATGATCTTTTTTTCAATTCCATATATTAATGCCTTACCCTAATGCGTATTCTTTCGAGTGCATTAAATATCTGTTGACCATATGACAACAGCGGCCAGAACCAACAACCAGCCGTGGAGGACAAACAAACATTTAGTTGCTAAACAATTCTTCGCTTGGGTCCTCCCTATTACCGAGTTTACCCACACATATGTATATACGTATGTATCCACATTTGTATGCATATATGTATTTTTGTATGCATATTTATTTACTTTGACATTTGACCCCTTATGCTCGAATGAGTGTTTTGTGTAGTTGTTGTCTTATTTGCCTGCAAACCATTTTGTTTGATTGGTGGAGGTGCCACACCGGTAAATTGTTACTCATGTTTTCGTTGTTGTGTTTGTTGTCGCTGTTGCTATTTTTGTTGTTGTGGTGGTGTTTGTTGTTGTTGTGTTGATTGTTGTCATTATTATAGCCAGACTGGTGCTGTCTGTCGCTTAATTATGGCGCGTTGAATAATATTTGCAAAGGACAATAGCTAAAACATACAAACACACACACACACATGCACACATATAAATATAGTTCAGCACATGCTTAGCGGCATAGAAAGCGTGGTTGTTGTTTACATACATTATTTGCAGGTCCTTATTAATACACAGAGGGTTAAAATAAGGTGAACACGAGCTTTGTAGTGCGCGCGGCGGACAGACAGGTGGCTAGCGGTTTTCTTGAATTACACAAACAAACAAATTTTGAGAACCTCAGCTGGTAAACAGATTCTTAACAAAAGTTTTTTTTCGATTAAATTACGAAGAGTACCTATGGTTGTTGTTGTTGTAGCAAGTCGGCAGTCCTTGACCGCAGTACATTTCGGTTAAATAGACCTGATGGCTTTTGGATTAAATTTTTTTTTAGTACCTATTGTTGTTGCCGTTTCAGCCGCAAAAACATTCTTTAAAAAATTTTAATGAAGAGTTGACAGTCCTTGCCCGAATGAAAATTAAGATCCGTCCCGTTTTTGGAAATGCGACTGTCGGGAGAAAGGCACTTAGACTCTTCTGCTTCTTCTTTCATATCGATTGATTGCTTTCAAAGGTGAAACCGTCGAATACGAGACGAACTGAGAACACTTAAATCCAGCTTGTGGACTCTCCCGTTAACGATAACAACAGTTAAGTTCATCTCGTCAGCTCTCTCATTAACGGTAAGTGCTTAGGCTCTTCTGCTTCTTCTTCCTTTGGTGAGACCTTTGAATTCGAAGGATTGAGAAAACTTAAAACTGGTTTGGCAGCTCGTGCAAAACAAGTCAAAAGGAATCCATGCCAGAGATCCTTGTCGACCGACGAAGCCGATCTAAATTATAAGTCCAAGTTCAAAATATTCGTTCCGTGAGATAATCTGACAACATTAGAAATTTTTTTGAGTTTTTCTCGTATGCAGACCAGGCTCTTTTGGGAACTTTGCGTACAAAAGCTCTGGAAAATCTCGACAATACGGTCGAATAAAAACTTACTGGCAGCTGTAAGTCTGATGTTACGAAACAAATGAGGTCAAAGAAGTCCAAGGAATGAGTTTCGTTTTCTTCGGGGATACTCTAAGAATGCTATTTTCAGACTTTCAGACAATTGTAAGGCTGATGATCCATAATACCGGTTGCGCAAAAAAACAGATATGAGCCTGGCTTTCTTGGGGATCCTCTAAAGGTGCGATTTTTCGCCTGCTTCTGGATGGATCGTATGATACACATGTTCAGAGCCTCTTCCAATATCTTTTTTTATCAGTTATGATATATTGAAGGGTATTCCTCTAAGTTTTTTGTTAAAACCAGAAAATTTTATTTCTATTTTGTTGTTCATAGCCTGGACTGCGGTCTCCATGCAGAATTTTTCTTTGTATATTTCGGTTACTCTCCATAAAAGCTCGACTGTGAATCATCAAAATCATTAAAATATCTTGTAACTACCTTCCTTTGATGAGTTTTGGTTCCATTTGACGAAACCATGAAAAAGCGATTCTAGCGATATTCAATGGGGGTCTCAAAAGACCAATTTGTAGGCTTCATTAAGTTAGTAAATATTATGAGAGCTCTCGGTTAGGGCTCATTCGAAAGCAGAGTTTAATATATTGAGTTCTAAAACTCTGCATGCCGCCTGAGTTTCGTCCCTACAGCAGACGAAAAAGCAATTACATAAAACACGCGACGAGCTCGACCTCAACATTTAACCTGCGTCCTCAACCGGCGTCTTGTCTGCTGAACTTTGCTAAACTTTTCCAGTAATTTCACAACTTTCACGCCAACACTTTAAAGTAAGCGCACAGCTTCTTTAGTTCCCCACAGTTTTTTTATTTTATTCTTCCTCATCAGTGATTTTATTGCTTGTAAAGTTGCCATAAAAATTTCTACCGATTATCGATTGGTCGTCCGTAAAAAAAGTGAATTAAAGGCACACACATACGCATTATCCATGCATTCATTCACACGTCTGTCCACATATCCGTTGCAGCAATCGTCCCACCACCAGCCCAACACAGTTGGAATTTATGCAGAAATCACTTGTAGAAATGGGTATGCGTGTCGATGTATCGCCGAGAGTAAAAAGCTGCGAGAAAACGTCCATTAATGGAGCTGCCGTGGCAGCACGGCGAGTCAAAAAGGGATGGAAGGAAAAAATCACTGCGTGCCACATTGAAAGAACTTCGACAGACGGAAACAGGAAACCGGAAGTCCATCTTGCTCGTATGCAGTGGCCACCGAAGGCGACGGCGACGGCAACGGCGAGCGCAACGACAACGGGGTACGTAGCACGCTTAATGCTAATGGCTTGGGTGCCGTTTTGGGGGTAGCGCAGCTCAAGCGGATGATAACAACGCGGACGAGGATATTTTTACGCCACACTAAATGCACACATATATGTACATGCCGAAGCTCTCACGCTGAAAGTGCTGCATTAGCGTGTGGTGGCCACATGTGACATATGACAAACGTTGGAGCGGAGGGGCGGAGAGAGCCAAGCGGTGCGTTGAGTTGCTGACGTGAAGGACATTCTTGCTGCGTAGACAGCTGTAAAGGCGACAATACCAGCAACATCATCATACATCATAAAATACAACAACAGCAACAACAACCATGACGAGAGCAATAAAGAAACGAGCGCTTCGACATGAGTCTAGTTCGCCCTGCTTTCGAAGAGGGTGGCGAACGTACGGGCGTGGGGTTGGCTCAAGCTTCGCGCTGATAGTGCGAACGAGTCATCAACATTAACTACAACAACAAAAACGCTGGTAATAATATATAATAATAATAAGCACAGCAGCAACGTCATGTAGCGGAAACTGATAACGCACGGACGGCGAACGTAACGTCGGACAGACGGTCGACGTTAGCGAGTGGGTATGCCCAAGTGGACTGAGAGGAAGCTACAAAATGTAATGTTAGGTGATGCTGCACATGGCGATTGCCTTGGGCGCGCCAAAACCGGACACATAGATTCCTGTCGGTGTGGAAGGCAGAACAAATTACCAGTGGTGAGAGCGGCAACAACAACACTGCGATGTTTGGGAAGGAGTGTGCCGTACGCGGCAACACCATTAGTTGGGACAGCGTGAAAATCAATGAGGCGCGAGTGCCCCAAGTCAGACGCTGCAAGCCTTGAAGCGGACAAGCGGGCGGTTGGTTGTTGAATACAGACTTTCGTTTGCGTCATGTTGAGCGCGTTGTGTCGCAATGCTAATGCAGCATTAACTATTCCATATGCTACGAAAGCAGGCATGAAAAATATGAATGTAAGACAGTGTGTGGGAATCTACTTCGCTGCCTCACGTTGAAAAGTGAAATCGATACAATCAGACGGAAGGATTCTACAGAGCAAATGCGTGATTCAAAGTAAGATGAACGAGTTGAGGTATAGAAGAACTTAAGTGCAGCACTGGCTTCAATTATGGTTGGTTCCTGTAGAAGACTGTCTAAAAGATAGTTCCATGGGAACTAAACATTCATTTAAGGTTCACTGCGCCTGGCTCTACTTCGGCTCTATTTTTCCAAAGAGCTCTTAGTACCAAAAAAGAGGTGCAAGAATGCATGTATCTGTGCAACTTGTACCATAGAACTCATTTAGATCAGCCGAAACCGTATATCCTTTATACCATTCTATATATATCCTAACTTACAGTGCCGAGAGAGAAAAGCGATGGCCGGATCGGCGAATGGTTTGTTAAATATCGAGCTTATTGTAGATTTGTAGATCTATAACCTCACATTTTAAAATTGAGATCTGCTTGCGGACCAGCTGACTTCAACTCAACGAAAGCGTGAATCTTACGATTTAGCAAAGCCTTCACATCTGAAGCGAAAGTAGTGATCTCGTCTAAGGAACTGTAGTGACAAAGCTATACAAGCAGTTTGGAAGACAGGACAAGTTAAAAGCGCTGTTCTCTGATGCATTATCTGATGAACAAGTAACAAGTAAATCTCCGGTTTTAGATCAGGCTCAATGGATTGGAAAGTGACTAGAAGTATCTTCACCAACTAATCGGTAATCACGTCTACCTAGTTTAAAGCGCCAGGTGCTACCAAAATGTTTGTAGCCCTACTCCAAAAGTGAGTAGAACACATCCTATTGTACTTTAAAAAACTGTCTGGGGACAACCTACCGCAGGCTAATGTTCTTAAAAAGTGGAACACTGCATGATTATCTTTATACCGATAGTAAGGAGCAAAGATTACTCTCTGGCTGCATCTTACAGGCCAATTTGCCTATACTTCCTTCCTACCAAAGTCATAGACAGCAGCTCCGGAATAAAATCCAACAACATAGGTACAAAGCTGGTAGAGCTACGGACACTGCTCCAAATAGTCTGGTTATCGACATTGAGCAAAATTTTTTGAACGTGGAAGCACTATATATAAGGCAAGTTAATGCACTCCTTATAAGGCGGGGGATGTGGTTCTCAGAATGAGGATACCTGAAATCAATATAGGCTCATGTATCATCCAAAAAGGGACGATAAAAGAATTTTCTCAAGTGTGAGTGCTATCGACTTTGCTGTGAAGCCTAGTTATATATGAGCTTCTGAATTAGCTAACTTCCAATGACATCTGCAGTATAAGACGGCTCGGAAAAGATGGCAGCAAGATTTCTAACCGTTTTCCCGGCTAAAGTATACGTCTTCAGCAGAATGTACGGAGATTATTCCATCCCTGTCTATAAATACATCAAAAGAAATGAGCTATCCGATCCTCTAGCGGCACCTAGTCCGATAAGACGGGAACCATTGGCTCCACACTTTACGAGAAGATGAAAGGGCCCGTAGAAAACATCAATGGCAACATGTGTGCGGGCTTCGACAAAAACAAGAGTATGACGATGAATTCAGTCGTCTAATATTATTGAAGGGCGCGGTTGGTAAAAGTTTAGGATTTTATGAAAATAAACAAGTTAACCCGTTTTACGTAAAACAGTTTTACCGCATCAGTTTTTGCTTAGTACGATCTAACTTTTAAATTCGATCAAATCGTTTTTAGATTGTCAACTCTATAATCCACAAACCTGATTTACACCTTTCCTTTCACCTTTCAAAGTTGGCAATAAGAGTCCTGAGAGAAACGGAGTTTTTTCATCCTTTCGGACGACATGACCTAACCAGAGGAGCCGCTGTTTCCTAATTCGCTGAAGTGTGTCAATGTCATCGTATATCTCGTACAGCTCATCGTTCCTTCGAATGCGATATTTACCGCTGCCAATGCGCAAAGTACCATAAATCGTCCAGAGAACTTTTCTCTCGAAAACTCGTAACGTCGACGCGTCAGATGTTGTCATCGTCCATGCCTCTGCACCATATAATTGGACGGGACTAATGAGTGACTTGGTCTTTGTTCGCCGCGAGAGGACTTTATTCCCAATTGCTTACTCAGTCCGAAGTAGCACCTGTTGACAAGAATTATTCTGTGTTGGATTTCGCGACTGACATTGTTGTTGGTGTTAAGCTGGCCTGAGTTAATTTTAGTATCCAGTATTTTTTGTATAGTTTTGATTTTTAGGTAACTATTGAAAGTAAATCTCGTAAGAATTAAGTAGTAGAGATTGGTTCTTCTTTCGGATCAGTGTGGCATTCTGGCCTGATTGAAACATCCTCGACCGGATATGGCTTTGTTCTATTATTTTTTATTCATAAATTATAGGGTTTGTGTTTTCGGAACTCTGAAACCAATATTTTTGATTAAAACTAGCGAGTAAAGTTTCTTAGTGTCATCGAAACACAGTATACACCCAGGTGTTTCAACCAAGGTATTGGCACAGCGAATCGAACTCAGGGGAAAAATATTGTTTGTAGTAGTGAATTTTTTTTTTTGTCTTCCAAAACCTTACGCGCAACTCATGCCACCTGCCCGTTTACCCATAACGCACCACGCTGCTCGCCAGCTGTCATTTGCGGCCACAGCCACTTAGCGCTTTAATGACGCGGCAAATTCCTTAAAGGATTTTAAGGAAAATAAAAAATAATAATAAAATAAAAAATAATTTTTGCTGGAATAAAAATATGAATATCCTGTTTATCATGACCATGACGCAGGACGCGCTAACACTTGCCACATACCCACACTCACACGCGCTCTCAGAGAGAAGACAGACGTGCAGCTTTAATGACATGACTTGAACTTTTCGCTCTTTTTCAGGTTGCTTCCTGCGACCTTTTTCCACAATTTGTGATTGCACAAACAAATACAAAAACAAATGTGTGTATGTATGTATGTAATACTATGTATGTGTATGTGTTTTCACGCGTTAATGACAGTCAGACCGTGCATGGCAGCGGTACAGAAGGACTTGGCAAGCATGTGATATTAGTCAAACTGCTGCAGGACATGAACAACAACAACAACAACACAAGAAATGTCCTACAACAAAGCGACTGGAGTGCAAGTGTTTTGCATGGAAAATACACGTGTGTGAAGCTAAAGGACACAGTCAGTCGGCGCACACACACACACGTATATTTACACAAACACACACACTCACAAACACAACCAAATTCGTTGTGGCACATCAAAAAGACTATGCAAATAGCGAAAGAAAACTGCCTTATCATTGAAGCGTCGTTTTTGGTCGTTACGTCGTTGGTTTGTCCTTCCTGTTGGCCTTGTGACTAATGCGTATTGCAACGGGCGCGCTGCGTGGTGGTGTGAAGCGCTTGCTGCCAGCGGTGCACAATTTGAACACCTGAAGGCTGTCGACTGGCAAGACCGAAGACGATGCAAGGGGAACGCCCGGAAGCGAAACAAGTGCACAGGTGCGCGCACAACGGGAGCGGCGCGACCAAGAGACAGTGAGGCAGACAAGCGGGTGTGTAGGCAGTAGAAGGACCAGCAGGCGTGCAGGATAGTCAGCGGATAGGCAGACAAGCGGGCGGCTAAGAGTGAAAAGGTTAAACTGATTGGCGAACAAGCAGACAAGCAGGCGGGCAAGTGCGAAGACGCTCCGAAAGGCAAGCAACGAACTGCCAGGCAGATATGCAAGTATGCAAGCAGGAAGCCCGTAAGCAAGGCTGCGTTGCACAGGTAAAGCGCTTCAAAAGTGTTACTGGCACTAATAGCACGATTAAGGTGGCTTGGAATGCTGGAAGACATGGCTATAGACGATCAGGACCGCCAAGTGAAGTACGAGCGCATGCTGCGACGCGTAGAACGAAGTAAGAAGGCCAAACGCAACGAGTTGCACTCCATTAAGGTGGGTTCGAAAGTTGAAAGAAATGGCTGTGGACGGTCAGGACCGCCAAAGTGAAGTACGAGCCGATGCGCCGCTTAAGACGAAGTAAGAAGGCCGAACGCAACGAGTTGCATTATACAGATTGCTCTACAAATACTTCTAATACTGCTTGCTTCTACTACTTCTTCTTGTTCTTGCACATCTTCTTGTTCTTCCACTGCTTTGTGCTGCCTTTTAGTCTGCTTCCATTTCTTCTTCATACTTCGTCTTTCTCTCACCGCCTGCTAGTCTGTCACGTCTGCAGGAAAATATGTTTAGAAAAATTTAATGTGTGCTCTTTGCCAGCCAAATCGTTGCAGGCTGTGCGCGTCGGGCAGCTCGAGCTCGGCTCAATGCGACTGCCAATGACTTGGCATGACAGCCAAGTTGTCGTTGTGCTAAATTGCTTTGTAGCTGCAGGGGCTCCATACAAACGGAAAAGTGTCCTTCATTTCACACATTCACACACATGCACACTCATACCATTAAACACACACATATACGATATACAAACCGTCTATATAGTAATGCTCGCCCGCTGTCAATTATCGTGTCGTGTCATTTCGTTTCGGTACTGCTGTCCCACTGATCGATCGGTGCGGTGATTAATCAATATGCGCATGAATGTCCCCTAGCACTTGCACGGTCGCACTGTCGAGCCGAGTCATGCCGAGCGGGCCACCAAGTGCTCGGCTATTGTTTGAAGGTGTGAAATTCTTCGTGGGGCACCTACATACCGTCCCGTACACCTGGGCGCTGGCCGAGCTGCGACACTTTATTGCACTTTTTGACGCTGTTGTTGTTGTAGTAGTCGAATTTTATTTGAGGCACAAATTTTGTAGGTTCCCAGGAGTACAGCTGTGGCCACTTGCTGTGTATGCCACCTGGGTAGTGGTGTTTTTTGGGAAATTTCCCAAAATCTCGACACTTGGCCGATACAGCGGATCGTGGGAACCGTTATGATTTTGCGAAAATTTTGGTGAAATGTCGAAAAGATTAAATAACTACAATACTGGCATTTAATAGTATTTTCCAATCGCATTTTCCAAACGCAATTTCGAAAATTATTTATCGCTTTTGCGCCGCTAACGGTACCAGCTCTCCAGGCGTGCGTGTGAAATTTTAATTAAATGCCGATGATGAATCGCTGTATTTTAATGTAAATAAAAATAATAATAATCAAAATAAATTTTGGCATTTTGAAAATTGCCAACGCGCAGCAACACACACACACACACAAAGACACTGCATATCAGCCACACAGGGTTGCATGCCCAACGGAAGATTAATTTAAAATTTCTATAATTTATTGCACCGCCTTTGGAGGGTTGATGTTCATCATGATAATCATCAGCAATGCAAATAACGTCAACAACAACAACAACAGCATTAATGACAATAGCAATAACAACAACAGCACATATTGTCGCCGTCAGTTCGTATATTCGGCTGCAGTGCGGTCGCAATTGTTGCTTGTGGTCTGCGCTCGCTCGTCTGGTGTGGTCTATATTCTCCTACTTGCTTGTTGTGGGCAGGCTGTTGGTCTCGTGTGGTTGGGGTCACAGGCTGGCCTGGCCGGCTCGCTTCCTGGCGTGCTGGTTGGTCAAAGCGCAAAGCCGCCAATAAGCACACCCCCCGTTCATCAATTCACCACCGCAGGCGCGTAAAGGTTATTTGTTTGTGTCCGCGAAGCAATTATTTATAGATGAGTCGCTGATAAGTGGACGCTACATTGGGTATTAGTCGAAGCTTCAATTACTAGCGGCTTGACTATCAAATTTTTACACATCTTCAGATGATAGCGAGAAGCGCAGAACATTTCCTAAGAAACAGTTCTACAAATAGATGATTTTTAACACAAAATTTAGAGCTGGGCTCTACTGGCAGTTGGTCCCTTATACGCGAAGTCACAGTACCACAGCTTTTGGTAATCAAATCCTGTAGTCAATCCACCTAAATCTGTCAACTCGTAGGCCTAACCTTTCTGTCTTAACGTATTTAGTTAGAGCTTTTAAAATGTTCGGATTCAGATCCAAAGGATGGAGTTGAGAACCATAGATTCAATATATGTGTTTTCCATTTACAATATAACCTTAACTCCTTTCGTAATCTCTTGGTCAAAAGCTTCAGTTTAGTTATTTTTCTATAGACAGTTGTATGTTGGCGGCTGCGAGCTTGTTAGCTCTACTATCGAATTCGTCAGCTTAACACATGTTGAGGTAGAGCAGTTTGAGTTTGAGAGACAGAGCGTCAGATCTTCTTTGTCAAAATGTACCACCATACCATCAGGATATCTGATGAATAGTTAACAGAGAGTCAGATCTTTTTAGACAAAATGTTGCACCATTCCATTAGGAGATTCGAGAAATAGATAACAGAGCGTCGGATCTTTTTGACAAAATATTCTGCCGTTCCGTGTGAAGGTTTGCTAAAATTACGTATTCAAACTTAGGCGGAAAAGCTATTGGAACACCATCACTCATTCTCTGATTAATTCTTCAAACTCAGCTAGTTTACTAAGAGACGGTTCTTTCACTCATGGTCTCGTAGGTCGTTTATGGCAATCGGGATTTAAATAGTATTAAGCCTGTGAAAAAGAGAGGCTGCGCTGCTGTAATGAGGCTTATGTAATGTTCGGACCAAGTGGTGGATCTTAGAGCTTATTTTGGGATGAAGCCGTGAGTCCATTCGTTGTTTACTAGGGCGTAAATGCTTTTCTTCGTTCCGCCATGAGAACGAGCTTCAGCGTAAAAGGTATTGGAACATCATGATTCATTTTCTGATCACTTTCTTTTCCGTATACGTTATAAACCAGCTAGTTTATTAAGATACGGTGCTTTGTGCGAACTTTGGTCGTTGCTATATGGTAATTCAGAGCAAATAGTGGATCTTTGAGCTTCCTTTGGAATGATGCCTTTTGATCATTCATTGTTTACCCATTAAGAAACGAATGAACTATTCGATACAGATATTCAGTTCATAACCTGACACACATGATGTTTCCAAAAAAATCTGATTGTAACTTTCGCCTCAAAGTTTTGGAGAACGCTCTTAAAGTATAGATTGCATGGATTCTTCTTTCGTAGCGCCATCGCAAGCATTTTTCGTTGATATACATGAAATACTAAAAGTTTTCGGCGGTCTCATAGTTTATATAATAATAAATTTAAGCCCAGTAGTTTTCCATCAATTTATCTTCGAAGAGGCAAATTGATCAGAAAGCTGCAAAAGCTGCATGATATACAACTAAAGCTATCTCTTTGCTCTTTCCATACTAAATTATGCCACTTGTCTTTTATTAGCTCGGAAAATATTAAATCAGACAAATACTAATTCAGAAGAAGCAATTAGTAAATTTACCATAAAAAGGACAACGACGACTAGTCCATAACTAGTTGCAAAATGGAAGAACGATTTGTTTTGAAAATTAGTGATAATAAGCTAAACTTCAATGACTCAGCCCTATTTATATAGATACCATACTAACTGGTCCAGGACTAGCCACAAAAAGACCAGTTATATACATATATATATTTTTTAAATGTCAAAGGCCAGTTATATTTTTTTTGTATGTCAATCCACAAAAATTTCAAAACAACATTTTTAAGGCATTACAATTCTCAATCAACTCAAGTACTAATTACTGTAAGTAGGGCAATGAGGACTAATCCATAACTAGTTGCAAAATGGAAAAACGATTTTTTTGAAAGCAAGTGATAATAAGCGAAACTTTAAGGACGCAACTCAATGTATATAGTTACTTTACTAACTGGACCAGATCTAGTTACAAAAACACCAGTTGATAAAGTATTTTTATTTTCAATTTCAATCCATATATGTATATGTCAGAAAATTTCTAGCGCATTACAATTCACAATCAACTCAGGTACTAATTACTGTAAAAAGACCAACAAGGACCAGTCCAAAACTAGTTGCAAAATGGAAACTTGCTTTTTTTGAAAGCAAGTGATAGTTAGCTAAACTTCTATGACCTATGACGCAACTCAATTTATATAGGTACCATACTAACTGGTCCAGGTCTAGTTACAAAAAGACCAGTTATTTCTTTTTTATTTTGAATGTCAATCACCAAAAATGTCAAAAAGATTTCTAACGTATTACAATTCTCAATCAACTCAGGTACTAATTAGTCATTTAGAACTGATTGTAGTGTCATACTGATGTGACCCCATCATTTGTGGTATTTTATTTATTTATGCATATGTGGCAAATAGCTTTATATACTCCTGCATATATGTATGTATGTATGTGGGGTATGTATTTATTTGATTGCATGGCGATGGCAGCTGCTGTCATCCGCAAAATAAATTCCACCAGCGACAGGCATACAGGAAGCATAATGGGAATACTCGTTTGAGCACAGAGCAGAGGGCAACTACGAAGTGTGGTATTGACGTTGGCGGTGGAGCTGATGTTGCTGATGGCGTGCAAATTGTTGGCGGTGTGTAAAGCGCACGCGTCCATTAATTATAAACGTATTAATATTGGACACTTGTATGCTAAATACACAAACGCAGACAGAGTTATATACAGATATGTATAAATATATACATATGTAGCTCTAACAGCGGTATATACACACTTATAGAGCTATGTATATCATATACTTATAGATGAAATATGATGAAATTAGTGCTTGTATTAAGGTTAGTGATTTGAGATTTTACATACGACCTCTTCACTTCAAGAAGCTACTTATTTGTCGGCACGACAGATATCGGACCACTATTGCATATAGCTGCCATACGAATTCAGCGTTCAAAATCAAATCCTTTTATAGAAAACTTTTTTATTTGACAAGCTATCTTCACAAAATTTGGCACAGATTATTATAATAGACAAAGCTGCAGTGTACCAACAAATTGTTGAGATTGGACTACTTTAGCATATAGCTGCCATACAAACTGGAGATCAAAATCCAGTCCTTGTATGGGGAACTTATTTATTTGACAAGATATCTTCACTAAATTTGGCAAATATTATTTTAATAGGCAGCGTTATTATCTCCGAAAAACTCATTCAGATCGAACCACTCTAGCATATAGCTGCCATACAAATTGAGCGTTCAGAATCAAGTCCTTATATGGAAACCTTTTTCAATTGATAAGATATCTTCACGAAATTTAGCACAATTTATAGTAATAATCAGCAATATCATATCTGAGGATATTCTTCAGATCGAATCACTATAGCTGCCATATAAACTGATCCTTCAAAATCAAGTCATTGTAGAAAAAACTTTTTCATGTGACAAGATCTTCTTCTTAATTGGCGTAGAAACTGCTTAAGCGATTATAGCCGAGTTAACAACAGCGCGCCAGTCGTTTCTTCTTTTCGCTACGTGGCGCCAAGACAAGATATCTTCACGAAATTTAGCACAGATCATTTCAATAAACAGCGCTATATGCTCCGAAGATATTATTCAGCTCGAACTACTATAACATATAGCTGTCATACAAACTGACCACTCAAAATCAAGATAACGATTTTTTAAAACATTTTCAGTTATAATAAATACACCTTTGAAGGGTATTTTAGCTTCAAAGCATCCGAAGTTAACATTTTTTTGTTGTTGTAATGTATTTAAGACACTAGAAGTGTATTATTTCGAGTATGATAGACCAAGCAATTATCTAAGGTGTATTCAATACAGTGTTATATTTGGTTATAACGGCATATTTTATACCAAAAGTGGGATGAATACTCAGTTATTTTACATCCTGAGATGAACATTTGTATATTTTGCAAAAAAAAAAATGGTTCACCGACCAAGGCTAGAAGAGAACTTGAATTGTCTACAAATATTAAATCAGTGGAGAATTGTAGGCAGCTTATGGAAATGAATGAAATGAGGAAATAGACTAAGAAAATGTGATACAAATAATCGTCAACATAATCAGTAATGAAATTTCAGTAGCTAATTGCGATGCTTTAAACCTACATAAGATATACTTATGTATATATGTATGTATGTACATATGTATATACAAATTTCTGTATGCATATATTGATATGTGTCTGAATATTATTTTAGTAAAATAAATTAACGCAAATGTCATTTGACCCAAGCAACGCGCTCGAAATACGTCAAAACCGTTAGCCATTTCGCATTTTGTTGTTGTTGTTAATATTTCTTGTTGTAAAAGCTGTTAGTGATGCCTGCCTGAACGTTGATTTGTGGCTAGTTGTTTAATGGCAACGAGCGGTGGGGGCAGAGAGTGCGAAAAATTATGGACCGGCATACCAGAAATGGCCGCCATATTGAACGCAGCAACACGAACACAACAAACAAACGCCAAAACACACATCCACACACATATATGAGTATAAATATTGCGTTGAAATAGTTTTGCAAATTAATCGGCAACAATTTAGTGCTTTAAGCGCAAATTTTATATTTCTTGCAATTTACATATGCACACACATACACAATTTCACACATACTATTTGTTCATATAGACTTTTATTTCGTATATATTGCCTTAATGCATGCATGTGTGTAAATATTCCTGTGGAAATAACTTTGATTAAAAATTTAATTACAGCGCGTTCAACATTAATGCGCTATTTATTGTTGTTGTTGTTGTAGCTGGTTTTTTGTAATCCACTGTTGTTGTCAGCAATGTCATATACAACGTTGCGATTTAATTGAAACTTTTTGTTTTAACATAAAGAAAGCGCTTGTATGTGTGAACACGCACACAAACGCACATGCATAAACACACACACACACACTTACATGCCAATGCAAATTAATATATTTTACATTATCCTGACGTTACTCCTTTTGATGCATACACTCACTAACATACTTAATTTATGTAGCGAATGACATTTGACGGGCGCGCCACGTTGCAGAAGAAGCGGCGAAGTCAATATGTAGATAACACACACACATACATACATACATACAAACATACATATATATATTGTAGAGGACACCCTGCAGAAAAATGTGCATAATTTAATATTTTATTATTACTATATATTACGAGCTATAAAACTAAGTATCGAAATTAGTAGCAGTACTAGTACCAAGAAGTGTAGTTCCGTACTAGTTGTAATAAGTGTTCACATATGTATTTAAAATCCATTTTTAAATTTTAAACCTTGCATCTGCAGTTAATTTTAATTTCGGTGCCTTTTTTTCATATTTAGAAAGTTGCCTGAACTAGTACCACTAAGACTAGTTTGCTACTAGTTACGAAAGAAACACAAAATTTGTAACTAAAGTTATAAAAAATGCTTAAACACACAATTGCCTCAATTTAATCAAATTTCGAAAACTAGTAACATATGAACTAGTTTGGGACTAGTAAGAAAAACAATTGATACCAAACAGAGCTTAAAAGCAATTTTTAGAGAAAAACTTTGCGTATGCAGTAAATTTTATATTCGGTGACTTTTTTCATACATAGTGACTTTTTCTTAAATAGTACCATTAAGACTAGTTTGACATTAGTTACTAAAAAAAAATAAAATTTGTAACAAGTTATAGCAAATACTTAAAATTTGATTGCCTCAATTCAATAAAGTTTCTTAAACTAGTAACATTAGAACTTGTTTAGGACTAGTAAGAAAGGCAATTCATACCAAAAAAAACTTTTCTAGCAAAGTCGTTTTTGATGATCATTTTTTTAAGACTAGTTTGATAATACTTACTAAAAAAGACAAAATTTGTAACAACAAGATATACAAATGCTTACACATGCAATAGCCTCAATTTAATGACATTTCCTAAACTAGTAACATAAGAGCTAGTTGGGGACTAGTAAGCAAACCAATTCATACCAAAAAGAACTTTTTTAGTAAAGTTTTTTAATTTTTAATGAACATTTTTATATTTAGTAACTTTGTCAGAACTAGTACCATTAAGACTAGTTTGATATTAGTTACAAAAAAAAAAACAAAATTTGTAACAAGACGTCATACAAATGCTTGCACACAAATTTGCCTCAATTTAATGAAATTTCTTGGATTAGTAACATAAGCACTAGTTTGGAACTAGTAAGTAAGTTGTGGTAGTAATTTAATGAAAATTCCAAATATACATACATATGTACGTGTCCACATTTAGTACTTCTACGAAAGACTAAGTAACAAAATTAGCACTAGAATCAATAAGAGTAGTTCAGCACTAGTTGTAATATGGTTAAATATATTTTTAAAAGCAGTTTATAAAAAAAAATATTTTTTTATCTTTAATTATTGTTTTAATATTTTGTGACTTTGTCTGAACTAGTGCAATATAGACTAGTTTGATACTAGTTGCGAAGTAAATACTTTTTGCATCAACTTCTCGAAAATTCTTAACTAGTAAATGTCTCAATTTGAAATTTTTATTGAAGCTTTTTCTGAACTAGTGCAATGAAGACGAGTCTGTTACTAGATACGAAATTAATTAATTATACAAGCATACATATAAAAATTTCCTAATCGTGAATCAGTTAACATATACATACATACATGCCAATTACACTTTAGGAGGTACTATAAGTACCAATCCACAGAAATATTCTAGGCGTTAGAACTAGGCCTGAACTAGTTGCAAAACGAAAATATGAAGTCCTTTATGCGGTAGCAGTTAGAAAAAATTTGAATTTAAATGCAAAAACTTTACTAGTATTATATGGACTAGTAGCAGACTAGTTGTAAGTAGACCAAAACTAGTTCCAAGACTATTATACGAATTGTTTGTTTGCATGACCAGTTAGCATACAATTGAATTTAGAAAAAAAAATTCAGTCCTCTAGGGACTAGTTTCAGAGTAGTTGACAACGGACGAAAATTGGTTGCAACAAGAAAAAATAGACCTAGGCATAAACATTTGAATTTCGAAAACAAAATTTTTATTAGTAATGCATATTATGGACTAGTAGTGGTCTGGTTGTCAAAGGACTAATCAGTTTTATATCATCAACTGCTCTTTATAAAAGCAAAATGTACCACGTAATGTTACCAACTCTATTTTCCTGCAGGATTTATACTACGTAGAAATTTTTTCACGTGCATCCGCCACTACAGACATATACAAATATTAATGTGCATCTGTTTGTTTCCGCAACCACAAAAGATATTGAAACGCAACTGAGTTTGTGCACGTTTAATGACTGATAAGAATAATTTTTTAATTAAAAATGAAAATGAGCGATGGCAATAACTTTGGTATTGGCGTAAAGGAGAATATGTAATATAAATTGAAGCATAATTATTTGTTAATATTGTGAATTTAATATAAAATATGCTTAATAATTTTAGAGCAATTGCCTGAAAGGCCGATGAAAGGCAAGCATTTAGAGACGACAGAGGGAACCCAAGCAGCATGCACCTCGGCTCTCAAAGCTAGTATTCCGAAGAATGCCTTCCGTGACGCTTTCAATGCTTGGAAATCGCGCTGAGAGCGCTGCATCGACGCAGAAGGAGCTTATTTTAAAAGTTTTTAAAGAATTGTAACGATTTGTTCAATAAATTTTTTTAATCGAATGAGTCCTATTACTTTCCGGACAAACCCTGTAGAAGCTGTCAGGAGGTAGAAGAAGAGGAGAGAGTAAAACATTTGCTATGCGAATAGAAGACTCTGTACAGAAAAAGAATCGCAACTAACGCTCAAGGGTTCTTGAATAACATTCCTGAGGTTGCAAAAATTAAACTTCTTCTACTGACGAACTTCATCAGAAGCATGGAGTGGTTCAGAGAAGAGACAATAGAGAGAAGGAGTATTAGTGAAATCAAAATGGTTCTCCTTAAGGCATAGGTGTGTCGTGAAATCGTCAATCTATCCACCTGAACTATTGAACTAATCGCCAAAGGAAAAATTTATCGAAATTAATAAAAATATATTTAATTTAATGTAGAAACTACAGAGACCCTAATTCTTCTAAAACCTTGAAAAAACGCAAACCCAAACTCACTAATTTTCAGCACATCTAAGAAAATATAATATAATTAATTCCAATTTTTGCCAATTATGTTAGGTTAGCTTACATTAGTTGGCTCTCATGCCAAATAGAGGTTCAGTTTGATTCGAACTGTCAACGCTCTTTGTTTGAAGTATAAGAGAGACTTGATACTAATTTTGCTTCTTCATTTACTATCTTGAACTGCGAACTTCGCTATCAGATGCATTTTATCAAACTAAATTGAGTTTGTATGAAAAACAAAGCCAATTACTTAATTTAAAAGTTGATTTCCTCAGCTAATTACATTATTAGAATTAAAAAATGATTTATTGCTAATAAAGAATTCAATTCTTCATAACATTCCGGTTTTAGTAGAACACTGCTTCCAAAAGAAATATATAAGCTCTTTGTTAGAAGAAAATATCGTTCTAAGTAAAAAATATATATAATACTTCTAACACTAAAGTTAAGTGTCAGGCCGTCTCTCGAAAATATACAAGTAAACCCGTCACTACAATAAACTCCTCATATATTGATCTATCGCCATACAATCATACCAGCTAATAACGTTTTTTTTTCAATTTCTTCAAAGAAGATTTCGCTAAAAAAATATATTAAATCTTATGTCATAAATTATTTGACACTCTTCCAAGTTAACTCGCTCCTCAATATACTTACAAACTTATGTAATTAAAAATTCGTAGTACCTACAGGGTCCGGCACTCGAAGTGTAACCAACTTCAGACCGCTGACGCTGCTGTCGCACTGGAATCAGCTGTTTATAAATTTGCTGAATGACAGTTCGGAGTATTGTTCACAAGTGTACAAAAGCGTTTTGCCAAAAGTGAACGCAAAAAAAAGTGATCAGCGATGGAATTCAAACGTAATAGTGTGATTGCTTTATATTTAGCTGAAAATCACAGCCAGCAATTATTCGTGAGCTCAAACACCTTAATGTGAATAAAGTTTTTGTGTATCGAACCATCACAATGATACTGGTAGCATCGCAAAACGCCATGGAGGTGGTCATCAAAAGACTGCAACGTCACGTAAGATGGTTCGGAAAGTGAAGAAGCGACTTGGGCGAAATCCACGACGAAGTGCCAATCAAATGGCTAAAGAACTGAAAATATCCGACCACAGCATCCGACGCATATTGAGAAATGAGCTCAAGGTCAAGCCTTACAAGTTTCAAAAGGCCCATGATCTCACACCGAAGCAACAACAAGTAGGACTTGAGAGAGCGAAGCAGTTGCTTCAGTTCCGAACATTGAGTTTTCTGACGAAAAAACTTTTCCAATTGAGCAATTCGTAAACTCCCCAAACGATAGCGTTTACTTGACCGACCGTTCATACGAGAATCTAAGTCATCTAAGTAAATGCGACATATTATCGGGAAAGTGTTATGAAGGCTGCTTTGAAGCCGTGGGCAAACAAACATTTCGGTCGCAAACCATGGACGTTTCAAGAAGACTCAGCACCGTCTCACAAAGCGCGAGTGAACCAAGAATGGCTGAAAAACAACGTTCCGAACTTCGTTACGACCACACAATGGCACTCGAATTCAGCAGATGCGAATCCAATGGACTATTTTCTCTAGGTCATTTCGGAGAGCAAAGTCCGAGGTAAAAAATACACCGTTGTCGAGATGCTGAAGAAAGCCATTGTCCGTGAGTGGGCCAAAATACCGGCAAGTCGCATTCGGGCAGCTTGCGATTCGTTTTTTGACCGTCTCAAGGCCATAGTTAAGGCGAAAGGTGGTCATATCGAGCAAAAGTGAATTGGTCCTGAATTTATGATTATTTTCACATATTTTGTACTTTAAAATACATAAAAATAATTTTCCAAACCGAATTTATGGCTTTTTTAATTGGTTACTTCGGTATCAAATATTCCTTCTATTCCTCCCTAGCTCTCCTTGTGTAATGACCATCCAATGATTTAGACAATTCTTTGCCTAATTGCTTGCTTAGATTTTCTTCTGGATTTGCTTTAAACTAGTTCTAGTACTAGTTCGACCTGGCAGAAGTTGTATTATTCATGAATTATTTTTTAATATATTTTAACTTCGTATTGCCTATAAATTTAATCTGCAACGAGGAGGCCAAACAGCAAAAGTCATATCACTCATACCGACATCTCCAACATGAGAGGATAACCAAAATTAACTTTTTAATGAATTACTTTAGCTCCAGCGACGAGCGGTCAGAGTCGTTGATTATCAGTTGCACAGCAAAACAATGCGGCGCACAAAAGGACAATGGTTGCGTGCGTGGTCGGCGCTGGACCGGACGCTGGCAATATGGCGTCGTCGCACAACTCGTGTATCAGTTGAACGAAATTGTGGCATAATTTGTATGTGTGACTTACTGCGAATTGACCTAGAGGTGGGAGGTGGCCACATTGCGGCAGCAGCTAATTAAATGATGAGCAAATTGGATTTGCCACAAGCGAGCTCGGGCGGCTGAAGCTATTCAAGCAGATTAAGCGCATATTAATTTTTCTCAATCATTCGATCGGTGAGTTTACGCGTGTGTGTGCGTGTGTCTGTATGCCGCTAAGCCGCGCGATAACAGCTGATGGGGTGAAACAGTTAATCCGCAACACATATGATTTGCCAATTAAATTGAAGAAAGGCTGCCGTCGCGGCGACAGCCGACGCCTTACAAAGCTTAGCCCATTTAAGCGAAGATTTTCTTTTCAACAAATCGAAATTGAGTCGCAATGGCAAAGCAGTTGCTGACAACAAGATGACAAAATTATTAATTTCACCGTTACAACAACACACAAAGGGCAGAAGACACAAAGTTGAGCATTATTGAGCCGCTGAGTTGTGTTGCAGTAGGCTGCCTAAGCTGCTGCGCCTTCTCATCATTGATGCCGCTCGGTGACTTGATTGAACCTGACGGATGGACAGAAAGGCGGACGTGCGACTGAGGTGATGGGTTACCTCAATGTTGTTGTTAATAAATAATCTCTTTGATCGATTCGATTTCGTTTGTGGCAGTGGCAGGGTTCCGCGTAAATCCTAAATTGAATAGCAGCAAGCGCGGCAAATTGCACGCTCACTCACGCAACAACTCTGTTAAAGGGTCCTACATGTGTGAAGACATATGTAAGTGTGCAGTGTTATTCGTTTTGTGGCTGCGTTATTGCGGATTTGTAATATTTTATTTTTTGTATTTTAACACGAGACCAATATTTTTCGATTCCACAACGTTCTCCGGAATTCCAAGTCATGGCTGAACTCGAGCAAAACATTCGATTCAATTATCGAATACTCTATTACTCTATTGAGACCCCTATTTCAGGTTCCCACGACGTTCTCCGGAATTTTATCTCATGACATATAAACCCGAGCTGAAACCTCTATTTCTGTATTCCACTACGTTCTCCGTAGTCTTTTACAAACTTAATTAAAAAACTTAATTTCTCTCTAAAGAAGTTTTCCTTATAAATGTAAACCAAATTTCTCACAAAAGACGGAACCATACCAAATTAGTTGACTAAATGGAAGCTAGGACCGCACTTTTGAATGTACTATCGGGTCTTACCTCCTTTCATGAGCCGACCTCACTACTTATACCAAATATTAGATGTGGTCTAGATTTCAAGCTTTGAGATCCTTAATTTTTATAAAACTACCATAGATCCTCTACTTACGAACGCTAGACAGCGCTGCCAATGCGATTTCCAAGCATTGAAGGCGTTATGGAAGGCATTCTCCCGAATAGCCTTGAGAGCCTAGGTGCATGTTGCTTGGATCTCCTCTGTCGTCTCAAAATGCTTGCCTTTCATCGGCCTTTTCAGGCAAGAAAACAAAAAAATCCTCATCTGGGTTGGAGGGCGGCTGCGGAAGCATTGGGATGTCAGCCTTGGTTAGATAGATGTTCACAAGAAAAACAGTGTGAGACGGGACGTTGTCGTGGTGCAACTTCCAATCGGCTGCGATGTCTTGCCGGATCTAATTGACCCTTCGTTTGAGTCTCTTGAGATCGTCCACGTAAAACTTGGCGTTGACGGTTTGTCCAGGAGAAACAAATTGGTGGACGATGCCTTTGATGTCAAAAAAGACAGTAAGCATCGCCCTCTACCGAATCCAGTCGGTGCGCCTACACTCCGAAGTACAGTCGCGGCGGAAGAAAATCAATCCTATTACTTTCCGGACAAACTTTGGTACAGCGCTCTAGGTACCGGACGAAGTGAGCAGAGATTCACTAGAGCTTGGAACTTTATAGTGCTTAATTGTATGATTTTTATTTTTTTTGCTTTCGCCACCCTTTATAAGTCCACATACGCGCCTTCATCTTACAAGCACTGAGGAAGCGTCAATTTGTAGACAGCGGATTTAATAACTGAAGGTCGCGCCGCCAATTGTGGTTGCAGTGGCCTCAACTCAGACACACACAGCGACATTTGCCGCGTCAGCGCAGTGATAGCAAATTAAATAATAAATGAAATGAGAGAAAAAAAACATTCAAAGAGAAGAAATATGAAAGAACAAGCATTGGTAATATCCTTTCAACACCGTCTTACATTGAGTGGCGCGCAAAAGGACAAAGGAGGCGGCACGGCCGCGTATCTATCATAGCGTTAATCTGCGCGGCAGCCAGAACTACATACGCCCGGGATGTGCTCGCGCGAAGTACATAGACTGGAGGCAATGCAAGTTGCGTGTTCGAACGTTCGCGCTCCTCTTCTTCTCATCCTGCTATTGGCACCTTTGAATGGCTTAAAAAATGTAAGACATATTGAAGTCAATGAAGAAAGGAAGAAAAGAGTTGGCGGATTACGTGCTGAGGTCGCCAATTGAATCTGCGACTTAGCTGTTAAGATGTTACATATTCTGTAAAGGCTTATCTGCACATACACCCATTCACACATATGTATCTTTCTTAATATTATTATTATGTTGTTTTCTTTTATCCAAACTCCACGCTGTCAAGTAGGCAGTTATCAAGCATTTATGCGCTCATTGTCCGCCACAGATTTATTGTTATATTCACTCAATCGGCAGATGTTGCCAATTTGTTGAAATCAATTGCGATTTCGCTTAGTAAAACTTATAAAGCGGCTTTCGTAGATTCCCTACGATGGAGGTTACATAATTGCTGATACAGCGGAAGATTAAAAAAATGATAGAAAACAGAATGTATTGCTCTATTGAAGGAGAGAGAAAGCGATTTTCAAATATATTAAAATAGAAGTATTAGGCTATACAATTCTAACAAAAAATGTTAGGAGAGATAAGGTTAAGAACTCTCATGACATTATGATTCATTGAGTCAAAAAAGTGGAAACTCAGACGCACCAAAAAAAAACGTTTATTTTACAAACAAATGTTTTCAATAAAGACACTACAAAGAGATGTTAGGCTTTCGTATTCGAAGCATTTCAGTATAAGATATGGCAATAAATATATCCTCGACCAAATAGCCTGATCCGAGTCTTGTTGTAAGGCCGAAGTAACATGGCCAGTTGTCCATGTCGACTTGGTATTCCCATGACAGTATATTCAAAGCAACGTTCACCCAACGACCATCAACAACATGAAACGGTTATAGCAACATCGACTGGCTAGAGAATTTTATTCATTATGAACTTGTCTTGTCCGTGTTAAACTTTCTCTAACTTTATCTGTAAAGAACTATGCTTTACTGGAGGGAGAGTTCCTTCAGTGTCGTGAAACATGGGCAGGGGTAAGCATTCCCATAAAAAAATTTAAATAAATGAGTTGAAAGCTCATTCAACTCAAGCTTTTCGACATAGACCAGTTCCTAAATTAGTGGCGACCACCATCTCGGCTTTAAAGACTTCTATAAAATAATTTCGGTTAATATTTTCAGAGATATCAGTTTCTTTACCTGTAGATTGCTTAAAGTAAGGTTACTATGTAAAACTAGTTTCGAACCATCGCCGATGGGTTCCTTCTCTGCACCCTAGCAAAGCCGCTATAGAAAAGGTACAATAAGTATTTATTACGGACGAATCGAAGTTTAAAGGAAAGCTGGGAAAGAGGGTCTTCTATCAAGTGTTTTCCAACAACTCTAGCTTCCTACAGACAGATGGTCTATACTGGCCTTGAAATCTTGCGATCTACTTGAGCGGTCGTGATCCATTTGGCCGAAAGTGGAACACACGAAGCCCTCTGAACTACTTGCTCTTTATAAAGTTTATCTTCCCGCCACGGTAGGTATTCTGAATCGGCACTGTATAATAGACTCACATGCGATGAAACATATCTTGACGGACAGAAACGACTATAACTGCCGTCTACGGCCAAAAGAAGATATGGAGGAAAAGCGATGTGAAATCATCCAGACACTTTTTTCAAAGCATACTAGCGGCCTTAACAAATTTGTGTCAGTGTCAAAGCGCTTCATTTATATATTTAAGAGTCTGTTGATACATGTCTAAGAGGTTTGGAAATCACAACAGATCACAGCTTTTCAAGTTATGATCTCTTATGTTGATCTCTCTCAATACCCTAAACTTTTCGTCCTTCAGAACGATTAGCTATCTAAACTACGATATTGTATACTGTTGGACCTTTTCCACGAAATGTTAGCACTTAAAAGTCAGCTACTTGTGGTAGCCGAAGTTAGTTCTAACAAAATATCTCAAAATAACAAGTTCACTTAAAATATCTGAAGTCTACAACTGTAAGTAAACTGCCAAGGTATAGAAGACTGGGTTCGAACAAAAAGTCATCAAGTTTGTACCCACGTTTGAAAACCCAAACCGCAAAAGAATGTGTACGAGAAAATATGCATTTTAGTGAGGAACCCCCCGTAGTTCTAACGGCCCTAGAAGTATGATCTGAAACTACTCAGTTAAAACATAAAATCCTGCGACGCTTCGCATGCTTAGTTAAGCAATTTAGCTTTAGACCCAGAGGGTCCAATTATTGCTAACGGCATAGATAGATAGATTCAGGCGCTCTAGACTGGCATCTGGTATTTGTTCTAGAAACACCTCGTAAAACTAGAGTTATGCTCCAAAATTTGTATGGTAATATTTAAACAGTAACAACAACTAAACTATGGAGGCAGCTCTGAAACCTGTGCCTTACCATTGTAAACAAGTATTTTTTTGACATTTAGACGTTACTTTTTGGTTCCGAAGATAAAACAGAAATCAAATGAATGCCAAAAATTTGGTACGATATCGTAACAATAATAACAACAATAACAAAGTGCTTCACTTCATTGCCTTCAGTAATAGAAATATTCAATTCTTATAAGAAAGTTAAGTAATTTGCTTGCGAAAACTTCTTCCTTTAAGACTTCTCGGTCGGTGCTCGGTCTTCCTTTAAGTCTGTTATGCACAAACATACATGCATGTATATATATATTCACATTTAGAAGTTGATTTTGTACATGAATACAAAAGGAAAAGCCACAAAACATTCGACACCTCATTTAAATTAACCAATGCTTGATATATCTACATATGTATGTATATACATATCAGGGTAAATGGTGTAAACAATTACATATATACATATATACTCACATTTACTGTATATCTGCATGTGGGTAGGTTCAGCATGTAACCCGGTAAGTTACAAACCAACATTATTTCTTCTTCTTATTTTCATTTCAAGTTCCGCACGAAGAAATTTCCTACCTCGAATTGAGACAGTTGACATTGAAATGCATACACTCACAAACATACAAACAAATATGCATACATATGTACCTACTAATGCGTTTGTAGGTATGCTCTGTTTGCTCAAAGGGAAAAAGAACATGCAAATTGCCATAAACAAATCACGGTGGATAGGTGAAAACTTATAAGCAACTAAATGCATATACTTGTATAATTGAAGGCAACTTATAATTGAGCGGCTCTGTAGGAAAAAATTAACATTGAGAAATATTTTTAAAATATTTAGTACGGTATTGAGAAACGTATCTTCATAAGTTTAGTGAAAGCTTAATGGAAGGTTGGGTGTAGAATCAAGAATACTGCTATGAAATTAAAAGTGAAAGCTCAATGAAAGCTCGGCATTATGAAGCGAATTGTGATGAGTTCAATAAATAGTGCTATGCAATTAAGAGGGAAAATGAAAGCTTTCACTTGGAATTATGAAACATGTCGTGATGAGTTCAGTGAAAGCTTAATTGAAAGTTTAGTATCAAAAATTAGGTGTAGAATCAAGAAAAGTACGTTAAAATTAAGAGTGAATGTGAAAGCTCGGCCAAAGCCGAATATAAAAATACTAAAATCTTCTAAAAATGTATAAAGTACATTAAACTGCCATAAAATCTAAGTAAAAGTTAAACTAAAACTCGGTGACAGCTTAAAGAGAGCTCAATTTATGTTTGGATATAAAATGTTGTTTGTGTTAATGCGCAATTATTAATGTAAATTCAGTGAAAGCTTATTGAAAGTTTGTCGAAAACTGAGTTTCAAAGTAAGAAAAGCTCTATGGAATTTTTTAAGTACATAAAAATCAATAAAAACTTGGTGAAAGCTCAATGAAAGCTCGCTAAAAAAATTAATTAAAAATTAAGCTCGTGTAAAATTAAGAAAATCTCTATGCAGCTTTAGAAAGTATACTGAATTATAATGACATTGTAGTGAATGCTCAACGAATATTCAGTGAAAGTTCAGTGAAAGCTGAAAGTAAAATAGGGGTAAATTAAACAGCAATGAAAGCTGGGTGAAAGCTTAACGAAAAATCGGAACTTGCATTGAATATTGAATTTTAAAAAGAACATAAAAAATAATAAAAGTAAAATAAATAAAAACTCGTTAAAAGCTCAATAAAAGCTCGTCGAAAGCTGATTGTAAAATTAAGAGAAGCTATATGCGGTTTTAAAAAGTGTATTAAATAACTTCGAAATCTTGGTGAAAGCTCCACGAATACTCGGAGAAAGCTTAGTGAAAGCTCAACGAAATCGGAGTGTAAAATTATGAGCAGATCTATACAGTTTTAAGCAGTACCTTAAACAGCAATGAAAACTCGGTGAAAGCTGAATAAAAACTCGGTGAAAGCTCTATTGAAAACTGACTATAAAATTAAAACAAATATTAATGACACTTAATCTGTTCTTTTATGTAAGCTCTTTGAATAGTTAGTAAACATTTTGGAAAGTATTACAAGCTGCTTCTCTACAGTCAAACAGCTTTGACCGGAAGGAGATGTGTTACAACAGGACAATGACGGTATTAATACATCGAGCGCGACTACCCAGAACTTCCGGGATATTTTACATGCACCTTATCGTCCGTGCATACGATCAAGTTATTAATACCTCTTCCTGTCTATGGCTTATGATTTTTCTGTTGAAAAGTTCGCCACAAGAAAGGTTTTTTGGGCAAAAGTACACTCATATCAATGAGAATGACCTCGTGAAGCTTCAAAATGATAACTTGGTTGGCTCTTTAGAAAGAAGATCTACAGTGTTATCCAGAGTTAATCGAAACATTCTTCTTCTTAATCGAAACATTAAGTTACGATTTTATTAAAACTTTTCAATCTCACTGATTTCCTACCGGACCCGACTGGTGCACCAGCCGACGACATTTGGTATTTGCAACATGCAAGTGACACTTATGGGTTTCGGAAGCTGCGGTTGCAATGTCATATCCTCCAAAAAGGTTACAATTTCTGTCTTTTGTTACCCGCATGCGGCGCGCCGCTTCACTGCCTCACTACCTTGTTGCGCACGCTATACATATAGTACAAGTACATTGGCTGGGCTGTTACACTTTTCGTTCGAAGCTGTCGTCTTACATTACAGCAGCGTGTCCTTTGCGCTACCGATTGCGGCTTGTTGCTGTTTTTATACCCTAAACGTAGAATTTTAAGTTTGTCACGAAGTTTGTGGTAAATAGACGGAAACGACGGAGTCTCTATAAAATTTATATGTACTATAGGTATGTACATATATAAATTATCCGATTGACGAGCTGAGTCGATTTAGACATGTTTGTATGTCTGTTTGTAATACGCGAAATTGTTCCCAGTTTTTGAGTTATTGACATGAAATTTTACATACGTGTTTTTTACTTTAAGAAACTGTTTATTTGTGCAAACTGCCGATATTGGCCTACTATAGCATATAGCTGCCATACAAACTGATCGATCGTACTCAAGTCCTTGTATGGAAAACTTTCTTATTTGACAAGATATCTTCACGAAATTTAGTGTGGATTATTTTCCAAGGCAGAGTTACGATCTCCGAAGAAATTCTGAAGATCGGTTCACTATATCATATAGCTGCCATACAAACTGATCGATCGAACTCAAGTCCTTGTATGGAAAACTTTTTTATTTGATAAGATACCTGCCTGAAACTCATCCTGAATTATAAACTGATACAAAGATATAATCTCCGAAAATTTTTCTGACATCGGACTATTAAAGCATATAGCTGCCATACAAACTGATCAATCAAAATAAAGTGATTGTATGGAAAACTTTTTTATTTGAGAAAATATCTTCACGAAATTTTACATGGATTATTTTCCAAAGCAGCGCTACAATCTACACAGAAATTGTTAAGATCGGCCCACTATAGCATATAGCTGCCATACAAACTGATCAGTAAAAATCGAGCTTAAAATCTTTTTATGCACTTTTTCTTAACAAAAAATGCACCTGTGGAGGGTATTATAGCTACGATGCAACTAAAGTTATTTTTTTTTTGTTTTTGCTTTTTTCTGCGGCCGTGTTTGTTGTTTTTTCGAAGTTGTCATGCTTAAATGCGGCTGCAGTTGCTGGTCTTGTTGTTGTTGTACATAAAGTTTCGTATTGTTTTAAAGTGCATTAAATGCACAATTCGAATGAGAGCATTCCACACTCACACACACACAGTCAGCGGCACTGCGACCGAAATTCATTTGACAGCCAAGAGAGGCAGCGGAACTTGCAACTTGCGACTTGTAAAATGTAAAATAGGGTGCACGATTGAGCGGCGAGACAAACAAACAAACAGATAGGCAGACGCACAATTACATTTGTAGTAATTATGTATACATGTACGTGTGTATGTATATATGTATGTATGTTTGTAGAGCAGTTTGAGGCAATCGAATGCGGTTACCGGGCTCAAAAAAAGGGTATACCTCTACAAGGCGGCAGCACCTCAGTTACATATGCGGTTTTGCTTGCATCCTCAGCGTTAACGCTTATCACACAAACACTCACACACACACATGCACATAAACACATTCACACATTGATTTGCTATTTTGCCGCTCGGCTGATTTCCTGATGCGGCTGGCTAGCTATCAGACTGGCTGGCTGCTTGTGCCACGGCACACTCGTGAGAGAATTCACAGGCGACCGCAAAGAGTGGCATATATTTATGTATGTATGTATGTATGTGCCGCCCGTTCCTGCCACATTTTGTATATATTATATAATATAGCTGTATGTCTATCAGGGCGTTTAGTTGTGCGTTTTGCGGTGACATCCTTTTAATTCGACACCGCAATGGTAATGGCAATGCTAGAATTGCCCCGTCGCTACCCACTTCCCTTCATTTTCCGCTATCAGCAGCGCAACGCATCCGCTAAACACACACACACACACATATACTTACATATATGCAACCATACAGCGTTACATTGGCATGTTTGTCCCCCTTTTTCTGTGATTTCAATTATTTGCGACAATGCTGGCATTGATTTTCGATATCTGATCTGTCGTGGCTGTTGCTGCCTACTGTTGTTGTTGTTGCCGGCCGGCACTCGTAGGACGTCAGTGATAGCAAGTAGGACGTGAGCGACGCATATCCGATGCGGTTAGTTAAGTTTTTAAATGACAATATGTTTTTTGCCGTGCGGGCTGAGGGAATAAAAAGGATTGTGCACTCGAAGTGGTTTGTCGCTAGCAAATGTTATTCCGTTTATACGTTTGTAAGCACTCGAAGGTTGCTATTGGTAGTGGAAAATGGGTTGGCATTTTCATAATTATATCAGATTTAAAGGACCATGAATTATAATAAGAACGTTAATTTCGGTTGCACCCAAGCTATACAAATATTTTATCAAAACTATTATTTTGAACTAGAGCGGTCGGTTTGTATGGCAGCTATATCCTATAGCGATCTGAGCTAAACAATATGTTCCGAGATTGTAGCGATAGCTTCAACAATAACCTCTGCAAAATTTCGTGAAAATAGCTTGTCAAATAAAAAAGTTTTCCATACAAGAACTTGAGTTCGATCGGCCGGTGGCAGCTATATGCTATAGTGGTCCGATCCAAACCATTTTCTGGAAGATTATAGCAAAAATTATTCAATAATTTGTGTCGAATTTATTGAAAATATCTTAAAAAAAAAATTTTCCATAGTATAAGAAACCATAAATCAATCGATCAAGAGGGTGTTTTCAATCGCCAAAAAGTAGACCGATAGGGACAACAAACGACGCCATATTTTTTACCGCTCTTTTGACATTTCTCTTCAATAAGGTTTGCAATTTCATTATGGTAAGATATATGTAGAATCCAACAACGAGTTGAAATTATTACAATTTATTACCGAAATACGGACTCAGTGGCCTCAACTTTATTTGTATGACAGCTGTATGCTATAGTGATCCGATATCGGTGGTTCCAACAGATAAGCAGCTTCTTGGTGAAAAAAGGACGTGTACAAAATTTTTTATCGATATCTAAAAAACGGAAGGATTAGTTCGCATACATAGAGACAAACAGACCGGCATGACTAAATCAACCCATCTCGCCAAGGTGATCATTTATGAGGTTACATGGGTTTATTGGTTTCAAAAAATCGATTTTTTTTATTGTCTTATTAAATTCTACAACACCTCTGAAATATTGTCCCACATTTTCAAGTTGATCGGAATAATAGTTTCGGAGATGCAGCCTTGAGAACTTGTGCGTTCGAGGCTAGCTAGGCTAAGTGCGCTGTCTTTAAAAGAGTTTTTCTCGGAACTGTGTTTATGCAGTCGGTTGGCAAGATTTCTCGAGAACTACTCAACCGATCTTCATGATTTTCTATAGGTCTTTGAGACACAACTTTAAAAGACTTGGACAAATATATATAGAATCTAAATAGATATCTCGGAATCTAACGTTAAATATTCCTTGAAAAGGTACTGAACTGATTTTATAAATTTTCGGCATTACGATATACTATTACCAGAAAAAGAAGTTATTTTTAGTTTGATTATAATATCTCAAATACTTAAGTATAGTATCGCACCCTGATTTAAGTACATATATGCATTTAATGTGTGATCCAAAGAGTGGTACTTTTTAGCCTTATTTTGAAAAATCACATGTGAGTTGTGTCAAAATGCATGTTATTATCTATATAATACTTACGCCTTAACCAACAATTCCCTCAACTTTATTACGAAAATTCACGTTCTCTAAAGTATATGATTCAAACGCTTCGCTCAACTTCTGATCCTCCTATTCGCTATACCATCACCCATCTTGAGACCCAGCATTCTTTATTGGATAATATTCGACCGAATAGACCACGTCCATCAGGCAGTGAAAAAAATATAGCAGCCGTATGAAACGACTTGAAGCATTATACGTCGGGATCTTAAATTTAAAGCGTACAAAATATAGCTTGTGCAAGAACTCAAGCCGCTAGTCCTTCTCAAGCGACATGTGCAAGAAAATCCGACGTAACCGTCAATGGCGAAAATTATCACGCCATGATAACCGACTATTTGATGCCTGAAATTGGAGATCGTGATCTCGGCAACATTTGATTTCAACGAGACGGCGCCACTTCACACACATCTCATCAATCAATGGTCTTGTTCCTGAACCGATTTTAACAAGTTTGACGTAATGATATTCTAGACATTGAATAATAATTTCGGTATAATTTCATCCATTGACCATAAGTCCTTAAATCTAGAGGCTAGTGGGAGTTTTGAGCATTTCTAAATTGCTAGCTGCCAATCTTAACATTTCTACCTAGTTTTATGTCTACATCTTTTTCCATATTTTAGCAAAGTATGAGGCATTCAAATATCATATGAATATAAGACCTGGTTTTCGATTTCGACCATTTTCAAATTTTTCTTCCAGGACATTAATAAAATGTTGTAAGCCTGATTTAGTACAAATTTATCGAGTGATCGAGTGGTTTTCGAGATTTTAAAGGTGGGTCTATAAAAGCAAGCAGTTTCATTCCTACTGTGTAACTTTCGAACTGTTACTTCAAATCTTTCTACGAGCACGTTATTAATATGTTGTAAACCCGATTAGGTACAAATTTATATTGAGTGGTTTTCGAGTTTTGAAAGGTGAGTGTTTAAAAGCAAGCGGTATCATGCCTATTGTGTAATTTTCAAACTGATCCAAATGTAAGCCTTCTGTGACGTCTTTATCACCAAATTTAAAATTACTACCAAATGAGTTTAGAGTCACCGTACTTCTTTCAAAAATGGGCGTGGTTAAAACCAAAACTTACCGATATGAGTTTAATAGAATGAAACGATAAATATAATATTTAATAGCATCAAAAAGATATATGAAATACAAAGGGTAAAACATTAAATCTATTAGACGATGGATCCATATATAGTTTTTAAGAATATCAAAACTCCACCGCCGATTAAAGCACAGTGTACAAAAACAGTACCGTTTCGGTTGCGACTGCGCAGTCATCAGTTTTATAAATATCCCCACTGAAATCGTTTATGTATTGTCTCAATACATAATAAGGTTCCCATTCTAGAGGCCACAATATAGGCTCTACATGCTATCCAGTTATCGAATTTAACTTGTTCGATCTTAATCAACTTCTTAAAACTTTAGGCTTGAACATGAACTCAAAACTTAAGCTCACCTTACGTTTTAGAAGAATATATGTAGTTAGAATATCAATTTGAGTGTTTCCTACGTATAGCTTAGGAACCGTCCTATATATTGTATGCAATTGCGTACAGAGAGTAAAGTCCTCTCTCGACGAACAAAGACGAAACTATTTAAGTCACTCATCATGCCGCCCTGCTATCTGATGAGTCGGCGTTACGAGCTTTCGAGAGAAAGACTGACTAGGTCATGTCGTAAGAATGGATGAAAACACTCTAGCACTGAGAGTATTCGACACAGTACGCGGCAAGGGAAGAAGAGGAAGACCTCCACTCCGTTGGAAACACCAGGTTAAGGAGGAGGACCTGCCTACACTTGAAATTTCAAACAGCGAAAAGGATGAACGACTTTCGCGCTATCGTAAGCTCGGCTATAACCACGTAAGCGGTGTCTACGCCAATAAAGAAAAAGAAGATACGCAGTAAAATCGCAGAGCTAAGCGCAAAATTCCTTGAAAAACATTTTTTTAGTAGCCAAAACCTGACATAATCTCAAAAATATAGAAAAAATCTTAATTCCAAAACTTATTTCCGGTGCTATACAGGTTTACATTCCAACAAAAAAAAAATATCAACACCAATCGATCGATCATTGAAAGTCACTCTCTGAGTCAAGGGTACGTCCTCGCAAACAGAGTAATCAATAAAAAATGTATACAAACACATATTTGCCGGCAAATTTACAGTAATTTTCCAATTGCCTACACACATACACTCAAATAAAAATTCATTTCCAAATAACTTTTTAGAACCCAGTCATTTTTCATTATTTTTTGCTCACTTATATCCTTCTTTATCTTATCTTTTGCATAAAAGAATGAGATTTCTAATCTTCAAAATCGATTCCGAGGAAATTGTGCTAGCAAATAGACGCCGCCACGTCTAAAGCAGACACTTAGAGAACAGCAAAAAAAAAGGTTTTGGCCAAACCCGAAATGAAAATGCAAGTTATTTGGAAATACAAAAGGCGGAAGATTACAAAAAAAAAAAAACAAAAAACAAAAAAGAAACAGAAATGCAGAAAGGAAACCAAAACTAAAATGTGAAATGATTTCAGGGAAAAAATAATACGCACCGCCACAAGAAAAACAGGTAGCGCTGTTAGCCAAATAGTCAGCCAAAAAGGCAAGGCAATAACAACAAGGATGTAGGCAGCCTGCTGCACGTGTTGCACGGCGAGCAAATGAATGAAAGATTGAAGTAGAAAACTGCAAGAAAAACATTTCGAAAATGCGGTAAATCAATTTTCCGCAATGCACATTATAAAAGTGTGCACACACACATACACGCATGTCGATTTATAATTTAAGTAGGTGCGTATAGCAATTGCTCTTGCATTCCGTTTGTGCATTTTTAAGCAGAAAATGCGAATAACTAATTGTGCACCACCTCCGCACAGATTACCTAGGGGATATGCAGGTATAACTTTATAGATAATGTTTTTACATAGCAAGAATGCAAGTTGGTACATGCCCTGTAGGAAAAAAAAGAATTCGGGAGATGTTTATTTCTTACAAACATTTGAATAATTATGAAAAATCTATTAAGTTTCATCAAAATTACGAAATTCCATTCAAAGGGTGATACATTTCGAGGTTCCCTATTTTTTTAAAAAAAAAAAACACAGAAACTTCAAATTTAATGGGGAATGTTTATTAGCATTCATAATAACATTCTTTGGCATTTATTTTTTGAAGATTACCTCTTTCAAATGTTGGCCGCGCCTAAGCTCAGATGGTCCATCCATTGAGTCCAATTTGCGATGACTCGTTCGAGCGTTTCGTCTGGTAACGAATGAGACCCGATAAACTTTACTCCAAGGCCTCAATTGAACCGAGATTGTCCTCATAAGCTTTAGGCTTTACATAACCCCACAGTAAAAAGTCTAACAGTATGATATACGATCTTGGTGGCCAAAACGTGAAATTGTCTGCTCTCCGAAGTGTTTTCTCAATAAATCCATTGATTGATGCGTTGTGTTGGAAGTGACGCCATCTTGTTGAATCCAAATGTCTCTGAGATCACGAGCTCTACCTTCAAGCATCAAATAGTGGGTTATCATTGCGCGATAACTCACCATCATAATTTTTGAAGAAATATGTACGGATGATCCCACCGGCCCACAATTCGCATCAACCCGTTTTTTTGTCTGGATGAAATCGCAGTTTTTGAATCTCTTTAGGTTGCCCTTTGTTCTAAATGCCTCAATTTTGCTTGTTTACATACCCACTGAACCAGAAATGGGCCTCATTGCTGAAAAAAATTTGGCTCGAAAACGTCAGATCTTCTAAGAACTTATCAAGAGCCCATAGAGCGAAGCGATGTGGCTTGGGAAGGCCAAGTGGCTTCAGTTTTTGCACAAACTGTATTTTGTCGCTTTCAATTTAAGATCTCGACGAAGTCGCCAAGTCGTTCCATACGTCAGTCCAAGTTGCTGCGAACGGCACCGAATCGACTCTCAACGATCTACGTGTACACTCTCAGCTACGGCTGATGTATTTTCTTCACTGCGTGCTAGACGTGGTTTATTTGGTCGAATATTTTCTAATAATGAATGCTGGGTCTTAAGATGGATGATGATATTGCGAATAGTACGCTCAGTAAGCCGATTTTCTGACTCTCAAAACATATTCTTTACAGTAAGTACTGAACAAAAATAACATGACAGCTTGACACGTCTCACGCGAGATCTGTCAAAAAAGGCAATTGAAAAAAGAACCCTTACTTGATTCGCCCGTTAGCTACCCAAAACTAGCAAGAAATAGCCTCTAACATATCTTCATATCATCATTTCTTTTAAAAACTCATAAAAAAAATCGTAAATAATATGAAAGGATCAATTAAAATAATACAAATCACTACTAAAATTTTTATTTTTGAATTTGGAGTCCCGAAGACGGTGACTCGTACGGGCAAATATTACAAAGTTTCACCTCTCTCAAACTTGTTAATAATCAGGGATATACTCAACAAAAAGTGCTTCAGTTCCTTGGATAAAATTAAGGAAATAAAGACAATATAACAAAATTTAAATATGGATTTTCTTTTAAGAAAATAGTACCTAGAATTCTATTTCGAAACAAAAAAAGATCCTCGATTATATCTAAGCCAAATTTTTATTTCTATTCAAGAAAAACTGTATAAACTGTACTCTACAATTTCCTACAGGGTAAATTTGACCTTTTTTTGTCGTATTCATTTTTCTTTTCATTGGAAAAATTCGGTTTTCTTAGACACTTCGGCGGCTACGAAATCACTTAAATTTTACTAGCATGTGAGCAAAGAATAATAAAGGTTTGGTTTTGTAATTATCTGCACTTAACTAAACTTCATTAATTGCAATTTTCAAATACATTAATTACCTTTTCGCACAGTCAAATTAATTGAGTACATTAAGTTTATAATTGGGAAATCAACTTTTCCTTTCGCACAGCCGGCCAGTCTATTAACAATACGCTCGATCATTAATCAGCTGTTCATTTGTTTGTGCTCTTCATTTTGTATTTTTTTCTAATGATGAAAATTCATTCTTCTTCTTCTTCTTAATTGGCGTAGACACCGCTTACGTGATTATAGCCGAGTTAACAACAGCGCGCCAGTCGTTTCTTCTTTTCGCTACGTGGCGCCAATTGGATATTCCAAGCGAAGCCAGGTCCTTCTCCACTTGGTCCTTCCAACGGAGTGGAGGTCTTCCTCTTCCTCTGCTTCCCCGGCGGGTACTGCGTCGAATACTTTCAGAGCTGGAGTGTTTTCATCCATCCGGACAACATGACCTAGCCAGCGAAGCCGCTGTCTTTTAATTCGCTGAACTATGTCAATGTCGTCGTATATCTCGTACAGCTCATCGTTCCATCGAATGCGATACTCGCCGTGGCCAACGCGCAAAGGACCATAAATCTTTCGCAGAACTTTTCTCTCGAAAACTCGCAACGTCGACTCATCAGTTGTTGACAACGTCCAAGCCTCTGCACCATATAGCAGGACGAGAATGATGAGTGACTTGTAGAGTTTAGCTTTTGTTCGTCGAGAGAGGACTTTACTTTTCAATTGCCTACTCAGTCCGAAGTAGCACCTGTTGGCAAGAGCAATCCTGCGTTCGATTTCCAGGCTGACATTATTGGTGGTGTTAATGCTGGTTCCTAAATAGACGAAATTATCTACAACTTCAAAGTTATGACTGCCAACAGTGACGTGAGAGCCAAGTCGCGAGTGCGACGACTGTTTGTTTGATGACAGGAGATATTTCGTTTTGCCCTCGTTCACTACCAGACCCATTTTCTGTGCTTCCTTGTCCAGCCTGGAGAAAGCAGAACTAACGGCGCGGGTGTTGAGGCCGATGATATCAATATCGTCGGCATACGCCAGCAGCTGTACACTCTTATAGAAGATTAGCTGATTACTATTTTATCAATGCACACAACCAAATTTACAGCCTGGACAATAACCCACAGAGTTAAACAAAGCCAAATTTATAGTATGAACAAGAACCCGCAGAGTTGCATTCAAGTTTCAATTCAATTCGATTGCAATGAAGAATAAATTTGGAAAATAAGATTTTAATTTGTATTGTAAATCGTTCCAAATTAGCGCTTTAATCGAGCGAAGGATGTTAGTTGATCAATTAACTTCTGTGCGAAAAGGTACAATAACAATCTCAAGACCACCGACATGCGGAAATACTCCACTTTTCACTAACCTTTACTTATCACACTTGCATCGAGCTTAAAAAAGTTCAGCTCATATAGAAATTGAGCTTAGTTATATGACTAAGAGGTACTTCTGTATTGGAATAGAGTTATTGTACGGTAAAGTGGGCTTTCTGTTAATTAGCCAATGAGTGAACAATTAGTTCCATTATCGCAACTGTGTCTAATCGTTACAAATAGTTTTCCAAAAATACAGTTCTAAATATGTTGAAATAAACAATTAAATATTTAGACGATAAACATGGTTTTCTTAATTTGAGAGTTAATTGAGCACAAATTATCATAATGAACAAAAATCTCCAAAAAATTTAATGTGTTATGTATGTATATACGCAGAGTAAAGCATTTATTCCAAATCAGTAATGAAATCTAAAATTCCGCAGATAGTTTTTATACACAGTACAAACCTAAATTGCACTTAATTGTTAATTAAAATAGTTGAGTGCAAATCCCGCCACATTTTTAGACAAATTTGTTAGCTGCATTGGATTTTCTTTTAAAAACCGTAAACATAGAAATGAAGATATATAAAAGAATCGGAAATAGACTATTTAAACTTTTATATAACTGTTCTATGTTCTATAACTTACTAACTAGTCTACCAGACGCATAATCTCTTAATTGACTCAATTACGAATTTTCGCTTATGTTAGGACCCTTTTTGAGAAGTGTAGAGTAATAATTTCAAATAACCCAGAGAAAAACTAATGTAAGAGTGAATAGTTCAGTCTTATAAGTTCGAAAATTTTCTTGAAATTATTGTGTGAACAGGATTTCGGGTATAGGGTAAGGTAAACTACAAGGGTGTCTTAGATAGATCATTCCAATTCCTTTACTTTTTTCAGGCTGTGCTGTCGGCGGGATTCTTTTAAGCCAATAACGTGTTAAAAATTCGCTTACAACTGGTCAGACTACCAAACTAAATTTATAATTATAGCGTACTATACTATTTTTGACATGAGCTCACGAGAAGGTGTACAAGACAGATATTCGTAGTTCGTTTCAATAAAGTGATGGTTTCAGGCGTTGTCCATCTTTTGGTTCTGTCTGGCTGACAACATTTATCACTTAGTCTCTTAACATGAAAGTGAGGAACCAAGAATTATTATCTTTGATGTTAACTTTCAAGATGGTCTAAAGATTGTTCTGTTACCCGGGGAAGTTAGTTGAGATTCAGTCACTTTACGTTTTTGTAAATTCTTTGTTACCGAATTTTTTTAACAGAACATAACATTGCAGCACGCAGAAGGAATCGGATGGCAACCCATAAAGTACTTATACATCAATAATCAGCATGGCGGTTTGAATCGATTTAGCCATGACTTTCGGGCTGCCCGTCTGTACTCATCCCTTACTTTCCTTCGTCCTTTCTCCCTAAAAAGCTGCTCAAGTTATATTATCGAATATTTTGTATTTGTGAGAGGTATTGTATAGAGCACGTATCCAGTCCTCGTCATCAAAAGGAGGGTCTCTAACCTCCCAGCCCACCACCGTGGGGAGGAATTATTCGACTTCTCACTTTAGCTCACCTTCAAACGGATCTTTTTCAGCTCCCCAGTACCGTTTCTGCCCACGGAAGAGAATAGCGCTCATGATAAAATTTTCCTCACTTGCGTATGTGGTTTTACACGTGACTCCACTCGAATTCTAAAAAAAGTATACAGTGCTACGTGAAACTCCAATTGCCGCAAACAGCGAGAAGGAAAAATGGCTGGCGCGTTGCTGTAAACTCGGCATAACGTAAAAATTTAGTTCGTACATCTCAAATTGCTTCAATAATTGGCAATCATTTAAGAAGAATTTTCGCCGATAGAAAATCAATAAAAAATTTACTAAAGTTGAGGTTCTACTTGCACTACGAAAGCTTAAAGAAATATTTTTGAACAACTTTACGAATTCCTTAACCTTTGGGAACTCCCATATAATCAAAGAACTCCATCCAACAGGTACAAGTGAGCGGAAATCGGCAATAAAACGTGCACGCGTTGACTTTTCGCATTCAGCATTATGAAATTACAATTGAATGAATGTATATTAAAGATTTGGAAATAAGTTTGTATGTATAGACAACAACAATAACTGCCGCTTCCATTAATTTACACCTCTGAAGTTGTGCCGTTTGCACTTCTTCGGCTGCTGCTTTTGCTTATGCTGTGCCTTGTTAACTTTTCAGTAACGGCTTTGTTTGGCATTGCATTTATTGTTGCTGTAGCAGTTGTTGCTGCTACTGTTGTTGTTGTTGTTTCACATCTACTATGCATGTACTTTGTTACCTTTTAAATTGGCCTTAAAATGTGAAGGCAAACCCCTTGAGTGCAAGGGGCGAGGACATGTTTGTACTACAAACAACAACCAATGCAACAGCAACAACAACAAAGGCAAATAAACAGCAATGACAAATGCCTTGAGGGCGCCCGAAGAGACATCACAGCTTCCCAGTTGTATCGAATTACCTCATTTGCGCGCAAATGCAACGAGTTGAGCGGAGCCGAGCCGAGTCGAGTTCAGTTGGGAGCGACTGAGCGGTATATGCAACCTTATGTTGCAACATATATATACGGCGACACTGACTACCGCTTTTGTGCTTGCACTTCGCGCCGCGGGCTGTTTCAAGGATGTCCTGCTCTACAACAACCCTCCGCAACTCACCGCCCTCCTTCCCCAGCGCAGTCGTCTAGCTTGACTCTGCCGTCTTTCGTTCTTGCTGTTAATTTGTTATTGTAGCTGTTAGTGTGATTTGTTTACTTTGTTGCAAAGACGACAAACAGCTCGGGGCAAAATAGCAGTAACAACAACAACAACAAAAATTATAGCAAAAACAACAACAAAAATATTACCAAAAACAACAACCATTGCAATAAACACACAAAAAAAGTTAAAAGCAGATAAGAGCGTAGAGTTCTTGCCCGCCTCGAAAAGGGTGTTGCAGCCACACAGTCTCAGGCTGCAGCAGCAGCGCAGCTACTGTTTCAAGTCCTCGCCGGCGGCGACGTAGACCTAAACGAGCCGCTTAATTAATTGCGAATGTAATTTAATATAAATTTACAATTTCTGTCTCACAAGCGGCAAGGTAATATTAGTCATGCCGACGCTGGTGTGCGCCATATGTAACAACAAAACATATGTACACATATATTTATGTGTATTTGTTTTTGTATGTGTGCATATAAGCAACAGTTTGCATCAGCGTTGCATGTTGCAACATCATCAATCATCTTTAGGTTGCACAAAAGTGCGAATTGTCATCAGTCATGGCAGGAGAAAGAACAAAATACAACAACAACATTAAAAAAAAATAACAACAACAACAAATCGCATACCAATCACAAATGAGTTAGCCACAAACTTGGTTGCAGTCAATTTACTGCGGCTAACTTAGAAGTGCCGCCACCGCAAAAAACAGCAAAAACAAAAATAGAAGCGAAACGCTTTAGCCAAAGCTATAATACCCTTCACAGGTGCAAAAATTTCTATGAAGATAGCTCGACAAAAAAGGTTTCCACATAAGTATTTGATTTTGATGGGTCAGTTTGTATGGCAGCTATATGCTATAGTAGGCCGATCTGTGCAAAATGCTGGGAGATTGTAAGTTTGTTTCGAAAAATAGTGTATGTCAAATTTCATCAAGATATATCGTCAAATAAATTTGTTTTCCATACAAGGACTTGACTCCGATCGGCCAGTTTGTATGGCAGCTATATGCTATAGTGGCGTGATTTGAACAGTTTCTTCGAAAATTGTAGTATTGTCTTGAATAATGATACGTACCAAATTTCATCAAGATATCTCTTAAAATAAAAAAGTTTTCCATACAAGGACTCTACACCGATCGGCCAGTTTGTATGGCAGCTATATGCTATAGTGATACGATTTGAACAATATGTGGAAATATTAAAGCACTGCCTTAGGCAATAACGCATGCCAAATTCCGTGAAGCTATCTCTTCAAACAAAAAACTTTTCCTTACAAAAACCCCATATGCCCTGTTCAGGGTATAAGAACCAAAAAAACTTGCTTACAAGCAACATGTGGCAAGTGCTGCTGCAACACAGTAGCAGCGACAGCAAATAGCAAAATGTATATATTACCAAGTGTTGTTCAATGCAATCAGCTTACGTTGTAATATGTATGTATGTTGTTGTTGTTGCTATCGTTATTGATGTTCTTGCGCAAGCTACCGCGCTTATGGCTTATTGCTTTGCGGTGCGTGCTCCTACACTTGCGGCATTGCCGTGCCGCTTGTAATTACAACTTTCGTTTAAACCACTGAGACTACAATAACAACAACAATAACGAAAATAGCAGCTAGCTAGTTGTGGCAAGTGTGCGCCATAAATATGATGAAGCATTCTGCGCATGCGCGTTGGCCAAATGTCGACGAATGTTGATTGTGGAGTGCTGATGAGCAGAGTTTTGTTGTTGTTATTTGTTGCTGTTGTTGTTGCACCGTACGCCATTGGCGTGATCAGCGCATACCGCAAAGCAGCAACAAGCGATATTCGGTTTAAGGAGGTGATATTGCTGGGTAAATAACTACATGTATGTAAATATATTTGTGTGTTTGTATGTGTGTATACATATGTTATCGCGCATATGTGTGATATTGCTAAAAAACTAATCAAGCTCGTCGATGAGCTGCTACTTTTGAGTCGAAGCAGCAATATTTTTGTATAATTGTTGTATAACATCGCACATTTATACTAGACGAGGGCAATTCCAGGCTAAAGAGATATTTTTCACCCCACATTAAAGGTATCGGGAAAATTTATCGTCAAATAAAAAAATTTTCCATACCAGAACTTGAGTTCGGTTCATCAGTTTCTATGGCAACTATATGCTATAGTGATCCGATATCGACATTTCCGACAAATGAGCAGTTTCCTGGAGAGAAAGAGACGTATGCCAAATTTCATCTCGGTATCTCCAAACCTTAGGGACTAAAACGGAGATGATTACATATGCTCAACTCGTCACGCTGATCATTTATACGAGTAGACTTAACCCAGCCTAAATTCTATATGACGCCGCTCGAACCAACGGTTTTTTGAGACTCTCCAAGCCTCTGTGGTGTATTCAACACGCCATATTCTCCAGCACTAACCACAAACTGTAGTCCAATGCATTCTAATATGGACTATCATAACGCCAGTCATCTACAAATATGAAACTAGGAATTGGCGTTAAAGCTAGAAGCAGCACCTTGCTGGAAAATCCAACGCTCCATCCAACGAAGAGAGTATTGCTTAACTTCTAAAACATCTTTTTAGTATACTTTTGAACTAATTTAAACCCTTTTTCACAGAAGTGAAAAGCTGTAACGCCTTTACTGAAGACTCCCCACTAAACCGTTACAACATCGAAATGGTGACCGCGTTAAACCCTTGGTATAACACTTTTTGTGTATTTGGAAATTTTGCTTGGATTTTATAGGATTGCTTATTAGAAACTCCTTCAACAGTGAAAGTTCTTTCAAATGTAAAAATTATACTTTTGTGACCGTTGACTGCATGCCACTAAAAAAGTCGCTTGATTTTGGTGAACCCAATTTGCTTCAAGCGTGTTGTTAGAAGATGACCAGTTGAGTGACGGCAGGCTTACATATCGAGATCATCTCAAATAAGTCGATATATTAATTGCCCTAGACATAGGTTAGGTTAGATTAATCTGGTAGGCCAATGAGCCACGCATATACCAGTTTTGGTCCCTTGCGATACCAGATGGAGTTCAGTTACTAGTTCCATGAGGGGTAGTTATCTTTTAGGATGCCTGCGCTTGACACATACTTTAACAGACTCTGTGGCCTCACTATTGATACCTCCTCCGATACATCTTAACGTGGCGACTCCAGATGCTTACAGTAAAGTCTTGCCAATGCGGGACAAGTGCACAAGATTCACATGTCCTGTAGTCTTCTCGATCTATCAGTCCCATTCTACGAACGTATGTCGCCATCAGACAGTGACGAGTAGTTTGTATTCCGATCATGTTCCTACAGTTTTTTCTATCGAGTGCCAATAGGAATTTTGTGTACTTCCGATCCGTTTTGCACATGATATTTGCAGTTTTGTACCCAGATACTGCAGTGATCCGGCAACTTAAAAGGCTGTCTTATGCCTAACTCCGGACAGTAAATCCCCGCACCAACTCCATCGTCCATTTTCGAGCCATCCGTATAAATGTTTTGCTTGTTGCGCATAGCTAATATACCTTTACGCCAACCATCTTTTTCTATGTTTGCTTTGTAGCTTCTTTCCCAGTTGAAAAGTGGGAGTAAGAAGCAGCTAGCAGAGTAGATAATTCTCTGCCAATCCCCCCAAACACATATTAAAACCTTGCTGACCGTCAATGCTGGCTTGGTCACCGTTTACGCTGGCTCACCGTATTCGACCAGAGTCGCTTACTCTTGACATTGTCTTAAGTTGCCCATTTTTGGTAACCAGGATCTGTTATGGAAGCTTGGCAGTAAAATCGTATACACCCACTGAAATAAATGGAAAATATAGATGATGCCAATTTTTTAATTGTTTAATAACTTACATACTAAATTAATAAATATATATGTATGTATAAAGTAAACACAATTTCAAAATTCGAGAAAACTTTGAAAATTCGAACTTCGAAAAAAAAGAGAGAAAACCTTTATGAATCAATTACTCCAAAGTAATAGTTTGGCCCAATACACAGAAAAAAAGTATTGTTTTGCCATACAGGTAAGAATAATGTAGAAAATTCCTGTGTTTTCCAACGAATTTTTGTAGCATTCCAGCGCAGTAGCATGGTAGAAACGGTCGGACCGCCTTTTGGCAGAGAATTTTCCTTTGTGTTTCTCTGGAGTTCTAAAACATTCTAGAGATCGTTTGTCAAAAAAATATAGCAAAACGAAAGTTAAATGTTACTAAGCTAGAAAATAGTACCACAATTGAACTAGAAATTTCGTAGAATAAGTCATTTTACGCTATGAATGCATTGATTTTGCTTTTGGAATGATTAAAAAAACTAAGTGCCCGACCGGAGAGACCGTATTAAAGCACGAAATTTTTACCGAACCTTAAAAGAAATTGCCTTGTATAGGATTTTGCTACCATAATAAATTATTTATATATGTATACAGTATAGATAATAACAAAATGCTCGGAACAAGGAATACTAATTATAATGGATATTAAAAACCGAACTGAATTACTGCATTCAATTTTAGTTTAAAAACCTTCCTATACCGAACTTTTCTAACAAAAATGGTGAGCAGGGTTTTGGAACAGTTGATAGACCTTAAAACAAAAATTCTAATATCCGTTTCCTGAAATTGTCTTACCAACAAGTTTAAGTAAAAACAGCAGATCAAGTATAAACCACCTCTGTTATTAGGAAGTTCTTCTCAGAATACCAGTTTTAGAGAGTGACCGATCTCAACATTTCATATGAATCGATTCCATAAATTTTAAGATAATTTTTTGGGTATGGCATTGCTATCATACTCATCCCCATAGAATACAATATTTTAAGTAAAAGAGGGGTCGATAGAACAGATCAAGTATAACCCAAGCATAACAAAAAAGCGATGTATAGCATTCGATAAGAAAAGCTTTTCACGCGCTTGTCATCCATCCAACTTTGTGAAGTAAAGAAAATCTTCCTCAGAAATAGCGGTTTACTAGTAGATTGAGGGAGCGCACTCCTCGCCAACTCTTATGAAGCTATGCGACAGTTTTTAGTTAATTTTCTAGACATGAAGTCACTAACAACACATTCCAAAAGACTACAACATTTTTGAAAAAGGTGGGGTTCGAATAGGGGTCTCATATCATATTCTCGATCTTTAATTCCAGATCTGAAATTTTTAAGAAGTATATTGAGAATATGCGTATATTGAGAGATACAGCTTCCTATCTATGTCTTGATAAATTTTATAAAAAAAACGTATTCCTTGTTAGAAATATGATTTTAGATCCGAAACGACTAAAATTCGTAAAAAAAAATTCGATCGTCCGACAGAGTACTCAACTATATTAACCGTTGAAATAGCTAACCCATAATCTTGCACTCTGGAATGACTCCCATCACAGTACTCATTTTTGTTATAGGCTCACAAGTTTTGCCATGATGCGGCATATCTTTCTTTTATCTTTTTGCCGCCTCTGTTTGGTAGTTTGGTGTTTGGCCAAATGAGTTGCGGTAACACCATAATCAATCGTTGTCTATGATGATTTGGTGGTGGCGGCGGTTAACATGAGCCACACATTTTCAAATATTGCCTATGAAGTGCTAATTCACATTTTTTTTAAATTTCATTTATGAAATTTGTTGTTGTGTTTCACAAGTTTTGCCCCATACATTTGCTTTTGTTGTAAGCATGGTGCGGGTGTTGAGCTGATGTACACGCATGATGTAATTGAAGGTCAGTTTCGGTTTAAGAAAACAAACTCTACAGCTTCACGTAATTAAGAAATCATATACTTCAGCCATTTCAATTAATTTGAGGTTATGAAATATGAGTTTATGTGTGTTGAAGTACCTTTCGTGTCATATAAAGCCAGCTGATTACATTGTGATTACTGGTAATGTATTGGCAATAAATAGGAGAGAATTCATAGTAAAATTTTTTTAATTAGTTGATATTCATTATACAAAAATTTTAACAGGTGGCAACACTTCTGAAATTATTTCTGACTATAAACTTTATGCTAATTCATTTATTTAAAAAAAATATTTAATTTTAATTTAATTTATTGAGTTTTTTAAATATGTGGCAACTCTGCGTCACAAATATTTTCAATTTCACATTTTAAAAAATATTTTCTTCGTTGCTCACAATACACATTTTTAATCGAATAATTTTTTTTCTTACAAATTTTGAAGAAGTGAGAGCTTTGCAGTTTTCCGAAAGCTCTTCTATTTGGTATCTACATATTTTATAGATAAAATGATTTCAATGGCAAATCATGTTTTCAAGTAGTTCGTCACCCTTAAGCATCTTTATAAAAGAAAAGGCTTTTATCAAATGCTAAAGCTCTTAAGGACAAGTATCTGTGGCGATCTGAGTACACTTAAAAATTTCTGAAATGCATGCAAAAAAAATATTAATTTTGATGAAAAAAGCTCTAAATTCTAAGAACTGTCTTCGTTATACAAGCTGTATTTTAAACTTATGATTAGAACTCATCAGAATAAAGGTATTCCAAAAAAGATAAATTTCGGTTCATAAAGCTTTTATAAGCTTGTGATATTATATGTTCTAAAATTACGAGTATATTAGAGCCATCAACGAATAACACTATAAACGATTAAGAAAAGAGCATGTTTTCAACTAAAACATGATAGTTCAAGCTTGCGCAAATCTGAGTGCTTCAAGAACTACAAATATATAGAGATTTCTTAAGCTGATGGAATTATACTTTTCTTTAGAAATTTGTTTAAATATAGTATTATGCGCTTTTGAGATTCCTATTTCAACCAGATGATAAGCCTTAATGACTTAATGTAGAGCTTTGGATTTGCTCTAAAGCTTTCAAAGCTTTAAGCTAGTAATATAATGCAATATGTTCGTTGTATCTAAATGCTAATAAAATTAATTAAACTAAGACTACATATTTCAAAAGTATAAAAAAAACTAATTGCCTCCAGAGCTTCATAAAGCTTTCTGAAGGATATGGAATTGTTCAATTATTTTTATTTATTATTTTAAACTTGATGTAAGTATATAACATACTCTAAACTAATTTAGAAATTATCAACAAACCAAATACCATAATAAAAATTCTGATTTTTAATGAATTTACAGCTTTGGACTAAAGTTCCAAAAGCTCAAAACTAGTAATTTCATATATAACATTCAATTATATACATACATATACTATATGTTATGGATTATATATTATGGTAAGAACAAATATAATTTAGAAATGATATTTCAGGCTTATAAAAGCTAAATATTTCGTTAGCTTCACCAAGCTTTCAAAAACTTATGGAGCTACATGCTTACTCAGAGGTAGTATAAGTAGGCTTAACTCTGGGACTTACTGGGTTCGGAAGTCAAATGTTTCAGACTCAAACAAAACTAAATTGAGCTTCATAAAGCTTTAAAAAGCTTTTGGAATTACAGAGTCACTCAGAAGTTTACTTAACCATAAGACCTATAATTGAAACAAATCTGAAGCTTACATAGCTTTTAACGATCTTAGAGCTTTCGACTTCAATTAAAGCTTTCAAGACAAAAAACTTATCATTTCACGCGGTCTGATTTTGGCATTGTTTTATCGTTAGGACTTTTAAATTAGCCATATCTTAAGCTTATCGAGCTTTTATCGACTTTAGAGCTTTCAATTTCAATGAAAGCTTTCAAGGATACAAACGCACGGTCTGATTTTGTCATTAATTTATTGGTAGGACTCATAAATGAATCATACCATAAGCTTTGAATGACTTTAGAACTTTCAATTTCAATGAAAGTTTTCAAGCCTGCAAACTTATCATTTCACACGGTCTGATTTTGGCTTGTTATATTCTTTCTTATACACAAGTTTTAAAAAATATTTTTAAGAAGATCAGATATCACATTATGTATGTATGTATGTACATATATTTTGGTAAGTGAACATATGAGTGTATATAATCAATTTCATAATTTTCCTCATTTTTTACAGACAACTGGTTATGAAACAAGCCCTCTACGAACAATGGACATTTGTAAAATTTATTAAATGAAGAAATGTATTAACAACAACAAGAATTGTCGACAAATGACCAGCAATTGTTCGAATCACTTATGACGAATTGTCAAAAATTACAAATCTTTGTAATATAAGAAAGCACATTTTTACAATGAAACTGGTTTTTTCCTTAAAAAAGTGAAATGCAAGAAATCAGAACACTCGCCAGAGCTTGAGAAATACGAAACCGAAATTGCATTTGGGCAACGCGGATCATTTAATGGTTGAATTATGGTTTTCGAATGCCACTAAAATGAAGCTTTAAGAAAAAGTCAAGGGAAAAAATTGTATAAAATTACAATTCAAAGAAAAATATTCTGCGCGGAAAACACGTTTTGGTTGCTAACGCTTGGTCAGCGCGGCGGCCAAGTGTCAGCGCTGCGCCCCTATTGTCGCCAAATGCCTGCTGCAAGCGGCGCAATTTTTTCTCACGACGCGCACACAGGCGCAACTGCATAGCGGTTAAGGTCCGGTTGTGGGGTCAGAGGGCGTACGGCGATAAGACATCGCCGCGCCATGGCCAAGGAAAAATGCTAACGGCATTTACAACTTCCGCAAAATGCAAATGCCGACACAGTTGATAGCGCGGCGATGCTGGCAATAGAGCGCTTATGATTTCCTGTGTGCGCGAACACGAAAAAAATATTATAATTTGTTGCATACTCTTGCTAGCGCGCACTCGCATTTTTGGGGTGAAAACGCGCTGCTAAATATGCAGCGCTAGCATATCGCATGCTGCAGCCGGTTTTTCCTACAATTTTTGATTAGATTTCACGTGTTTTATACCAATTTTTTAATCATTTTTGTTGAGCCACCACCAACACCGCACCGTTTTCCACCCTTACCAGCAGCGCGCATTGAAGGCGCATGTATGTATGTTAATGAAAGCGCTGGCGTGCTGGCGTTCGTTGATCTAGTTCACTTTTCTTTCTACTTTATTTTTTCAATAAATCGCGTGCACATGTGTATAGCTATGTAAGGCGCCGCGTTTAATTAAGCGCCTTTGGTTGTGTTTCCCACGATTTTAGTTGTGATTTCCAGCGCGTTATTAATGCGCGCACCCGCTTTTTATAGGCAAAACTTGATAAGCGCGCTTAATGCCACGCAGCTGCATAGTTCTAAGATCTGCGCTGCAACATGGAAATTGCGTTACTAAAAACAAAAGGGAAATCCGGTCGCTAGCGCTGGCGTTGGTGGTGGCGGCTGCGGCTCTATTGAAATGTAACTGGAAGACGCGCTGATGTACTGGCGCGCTGACCGCCGACTATTCGCGTTCGCAGCGGTAAGGGTGCTAAAATGTCGCTACAGCAACTATTATTTACCAAGAAAGTGTTGAGGCATCCGTTATATGCTCAGCGCTTGATTTGTTGGCTTGCGTTTGTTTGCGTTCTCATATGCAAAGCTATGCCGCGCCGCGTTTCAAGTACCGTGCGCGTCGTTTTTTAAGTTGCAACATCATTTATTTATGTAGTGTTGTTGTTATAATTTTATAGCGTCCAGCTGTTTCGATTTTGTTCTACAGCTTCCGTTGAGCTACCTTTTTGATTAAAAACGTGCGCGTCCATTACCTTTGATCGCCGCGTCTCAGCGCGCTTACTTATAAATTTTCTTTCATCCTGCCATATTTACTCACACACTTTCGCTATGCAAATATAAATAACTGTAGACTGTTTAATCCAATAACAACAACAACGCGGCTATTTGCTTTGCATAATGCCGCGCAGCTTGGTGCTGCGTTACCTGGACAGCGTCTTGAGTTAATATATTGCCTCCTCAAATATTCTCAAATAATTGTTTGTTGTTGTTGCTACTGTTGTCTTATGTGTTCTAGTTTCATTTTTTTTTTTTGCAAGATCCAACTTATAAATTCAATATTATTTGCTGATCTTGTTAAACGTGTGCACGCTGGCCAGCTGTTTGTCTCGAGCGGCCATCCTGGCGATCCCGTTGAACCCTTCGGCTACCCTACCACCACTTCGTACACTACTTAAGACTACCCTTCTGTGGTGCACAGCGCACTTTTTTTTTTGATTTTTTCCAACTTTTCTCAGATTCAATTCTCGTTTGGATGAGGTGTGATGTGAATTTATAATGTTGCGCTGCTCTATATTGCAACAACAACATTTGGCGGTACAACAACAAAAGGTATAGCAATAGCAGAAGTGGTTATATTAAAAGAAAATAGCGGTTGTAATTGGATATCATAGGCGCTGGGCACATCTCAAGATAATAAGAACTCGGCTCACACACACATCCATACCCATACTCACACGTCCTTATGCCAAAAAGGGACACTGTCCGTTTGCCGGCGCGCGGAAAGTTGCATAAGTGGGAAAAGTCCTCGTTTGGGCAATGTTAATAGGTTAAGGGCTTCATTGCCTCAGCAGTTGTTGCTTTCTTTATTATAATTACTTTCTTTTCGTGTTTTTTTTTCTCCGTTGTAATCGTACTCGTTCTACTTCGGGTCTATATGCTAAGCTGCATTATTAAGCATTTGAGTTCTTTATGACCTCGAGTGCAGTAGCTGATTAATTTTTGATCTCTCAAAAGCGTCTGCCAGTCTACATATGGTTAAGTAAGTGTAGTGTCCTTCTTGAGTAGATCCTGGTGTGATGCGCGCCCTTTTGTGTTGTAATCGTCTTACAATGGGCTGCACTGTAGCGGGTTTATTATGTAGAAAATGTGACAAAAATATGTGAGAAGACATAAAAAGTAAGGTACATATGTAAATTAGAAACTGACCCGTTAGTTGAAGGGTAGAAGTTGCAGCGCAAGCTGAGAAAGCGTACAGTTTGATGTGAGAAAAGCTAAAAATGCATCGTGAACTCTAACAACACCGCTATATCTCAGCCCTTTTTATTAGTATTGCTAATCAGTTCAATAAACTCGGATGTTATGAATTCCATTGTATGTCCTTTTTCTTCACCGTGGATCGGTCTAGACAGAAAACTTCGCCAACTGCTTCTATTCTTTGCAAGGTCTATCCAGTTGTACTATACATCCCAAATGCACTGAGACCTTCCATTGGTTGCTTGGGTGCCCTTGTTTCGGTTGTCCACCCACCCATGGCTTTCAAAACGAAGTGACTTTTCGCTTGAGCATGGTTTTCTAAGCATGGCCAAACCCTCATATTTGTTTGATTTTTATGCGTTTAAATATATCCATGGCGTCGTAGAGCTCATATAGTTCATACTTCCATAATTTTCGATACTAATCGCCTTTAAGGCAGACTTTTCCTTCGAATGCTCCAAGTGCTTTGTCATTTCATTTCGTCATCGTCCTTGTTTGTAATAGGACGAGAATGATAAGCGATTTATAGAACCCAATTTTGTACGTCGGGAGTGGGATCTGATTCTCAATTGCTTTTGGACACAGTTTCCAACACGCAACGAATCTTTGGTTTAACCCGTTTATCACAAGATTTTTGTTTTATTTTCTTTGCTGGTTTTTAAAGCATATGCTGTCAATGTCATGTCCATACCGCAGTAACATTGTCCTTTTAATACAGACAGTGCCCCTGTAGTTCAGACAAGCAGCGCATACCAAGTTGTCCAGCATTATATTGAAGAAGGTGGACGAGAGAGATGCCTGTCTAAAACCTCGTCTGGTATTAAATGGCTCGGCGATGTCTTTAACGACTTTGACGGAGCTGACGGTCATGCTCAACGTCATTCTACATAACTGTAGGCAGGAATACTATATGTAAACAGGGCGTCGAATAGACAATTCCAGGATTAAGTCTTCTACACAATACTGTCGAAAGTAAATTATGGTATATGAAATGTTAAGAGAGCTGATCACGTGATAACTAGCACCCACTGCTTTGTGAATATGGCCAAATGCACTCTTATTTCAATCCTTGAGCAAGTATTCATCAGAACAAATTATCATCTATGCTGTGCCCAAAATGTCTCCACATCAGTTCCTGCAGTCCTTTTAATGATTACGACCTTCACTGCCACCTCGCTAAATCAATTCAAGGCATCCCCGCAATTCTCCAAGCCACGTAACTTGGACAAACTAAACTATAAGCTCATGCCAGCCACAACTATGTACATACATACAATTATAAGCAAGGGTTTGTTCAACATATTTTGAGTTCAAAGCTAGTTTTTGTTATACTCTCGCAACAAAGTTGCTAAGGAGGAAGTTTTGTTCACATCTCGGTTGTTTGTAAGTCTAAAACTAAAAGCTCGGTCATAGGTTAATATATACCAAAATGATCCAGGAGTTGAAATCCGGATGTCTGTCTGTCGTCGTCGTGTGTAACGTCATTCGTCCGTCCGTCCGACAATTGTCGTTTTGTAAAAAATTGAATAGTGAAATTATTTTTGGCTATAAGAAATAAGTTCGTAAAATGGGCAAAATAAGGAGCCCACAAAATGGCGGAAACCGAAAACTATAAAGTGTCAAACTAATCCTAGCACCCATTGCTTTGTGGATATGGCTTACAATATTTTTACAGTACCTATTTTAATCCTTAAGTCGTTTTCTTATTCATACAGTTCGAAGAAATTATCACCATACAAAGGTTATGTTGAAAATCACTAAAAGAGCTTTGCCAAAAAACGTCAGAAACACTAAATTTTCAGTTCCTGCAGTTTTTTAATTGATTACGACCTCGCCCACTGGACCACCATATCTCAGGAACTACTCCACCAATTTCAATGAAATTCGGTATATTATATTTTCTTAACACCCTGATGATATGTACAAATATGGGCGAAATCGGTTCACAACCACGCCTACTTCCAATATAACGCTATTTTGAATTCCATCTGATACCTTCTCTGTATAATACGAGTATAAACATTAGGAACCAATCATGATAGCGGAATAAAACTTTACACAAATACGGTGTTTGAAAAATATGTAAATGACTAATAATGAAATCTCGATTATCACTTTATCATGCGAGAGTATAAAATGTTCGGGGACACCCGAACTTAGCCCTTCCTTACTTGTTTTTAATCACTTTGCTTTGCGCATCTCTCTATCTGCTTACTCAAAATTTCTTGGTACGATATTTTTAATCCCTTGTTCAGTGAAGGCGTCGCATATCCTAAGGTCTCATCTATTCTCTCCTACAATTATTAAAGTAATTTTTTTGTATAGTAGGTGGAAGCATCGAAAGCCGGAGTGTGGAACTTTAATCCGTTAAACCTATCCTAATAGTGTTCAAGACTATTACTTCCTGAGTCAATTAGAATTAGATTGAATATGTGATTTGTTACTCATTAAAATACTAAAAAGTTTTAAGGAAATCGTAAGATCCTTAAGTACCAGAAACTTATTAGTACCCGCTTAAATGAACTGTCTGGGAATATCTTTGATAGTTCCTGAAGCAACCACCATATTTTATTCGATAAGATTAAGTTCGCTAATTGAAAGCTGACATAGCTCCAACGGAACCAGAGTTACAGTACGTTGCAATTCTATGAACCTAAAAAAATATAAACGTAAAGGCAATATGGAGATGACTAGCAAGTAACTTGGATATGATTTAAGCGAAAAGTTATTACAAAATAATAAAACTACTCTAAGAGTTCTGGCTAATTTGAAAGATCGTTGGGTTTGACGCGTTTGAGTCATCTGGGTGGTCCATCTATAGAAGTTAACATGGTTACTTCTTCGTTACTATGCAGACTTAGCTTCATTAAGTTTTATCTGGCATTTCTTTGCTCATTGTAGGAATTTATTTACAGCTTTTTTTTCATTGTAGGTTAAATAGATTGGAGAATGATTCGAGTTAAGAATATAATATTGATCGACAGATAGTTCCGGGATATTTTCCCGAGAATGAACAAATCTATCAGGTCTGGAATTTTTTGGCTATCTGATGGCCAATAAGGCGGTAAGCTCGTCGAGAATGTGTAACACCTGGTTCGGGTTGGAGTTTTTTTTTTCTAAACTCTTTTTTTCAAGCCCTTTTATGTTCGTTTTTATTCAGACAGCCTAAGTCTTTGACAAAAAGTTCCAGTCAGCAAAATTCTAATTGCTCACATGGGAGGACCATATGAATTTAGAACATGCAGTTAAACAAATTATGTTCGCACCTAGCCGAAGTCGTTCTTGCAATTCCCTTCTGATCACTATAAAACTGCCTCCACCTGCACAGGACACAACTTTATATGGTGAAAAAGTGAAAATGAGGTTAGATTTAAACAAAGTTTTCTCTTCGTAAGAATATACCGACAGGTCTGGCTAACGCAGTTAAGCAGCTGCCACCCTTTAAAATATATGTATAACTTTGAGCATGGCAGCAAGGTTAACTTCGACCAAATAATCAATGTTCACAAAGTCCACGATATTACAGCGATCTGTAAAAGTTGAAAAAGGAGATTACTGTATTGTCTTTAAATTGTAAGATTTCCAATATTTGATGCCCAGTTGAGAATACTTACTTATTGTCGTGTTCCACTTGTTCATAAATATAATATCTCAAGTAAAATAACCCTTTATTTCATTATTTTAAGGAACAACTGCTGAGGAGAGAAAATGCATGAAGAAGTAATATAAAATGAATGAGAAAATGTTCTGCGGTCCTCAAATTCAGGCTCCAATTCATTTCTCAACCTTGATATTTTCCGATGATATATATTAAGACATATCTATAGACCTCATGTGTGGACAACGGAGAATCTTGCATAAGATTTAACGATGAGCTGCTGCGTTGACCAGCTCTGAAAGAAATTAAGGCGGTATCAACAGGCTGAACAATTTCCACGACAATTGTGTCTAGCTAACCGGAACGTACCCGGATTTATATCCGGCTAAAGGCTGTCAACTCGACGACATTCCTCCAAATTACTTTAGAGATGTGTTTTGCCATGTGTTCGGTTTTCCACTGCTTTGAAAAAGCGAAGTGTAGAAGGATATGATTTCATTATGTGCTTCAAACTGGATCCTATATATGAAGCAGTTAAGATGGATGACCAGGAGCAAAGACCTGCCTAAGCGGTTTATCAGGGAATCAAGAAGAAGTTAGCAGAAAAACTAATTGTGCTTAAATACCATTTAAAGGTGTACTACAAGTCTAACCCACTCTACTTTATTCATATTTGACTTTACAACAAGCAGTCCAATGCCACTTGCTCCACCTGGCTTACAATAATGATCCATTACCACTACTTAGGTACAAATTTACCTTCCATTCTCTCCCTGGCCACTTCTAACTCTTTTTTTCGAAGTTAATATACGCTAATGTTCTCGACATAATTACAATTATCATTCTGCAGAACTTTGAAGAACTCAGCGAACACCCTTTTCATTTTCGTCAGCGAGCAAAGCAACCTATAAATTTTGGTCACAACTGATGATTAGCAGTTCTCCGATAAAAAGTGCGACGATTGGACATTAACATTATTGGTGGTAAGTGCTGAAGACGAAAATGAGATAATGATGGCCCAAGAGGTTCGCGCAGGCGCACACTAACCGCCGTGCGCTCGTCCAAACAGCCGACCAGGCACTTCATGGCCACTTAACGAGTTAATAACTTCATTGGGATGCCAAATTGGAAGACACGCATTGTGGAAAATGTGAAAATGCCAACAAGCAAATATGGAAAAAATCCAACAACAATAGCAACAACAGCGAATATGCAAATCAACTCGTTACAGTTGAAAAGTCACTCATGTACGCATAATGGACACAATGACAGCATGAATGGCAACAACAACGGCAACTTAGATCTAAGCTGATGGGCTGACTGACAACGCGACGCGTTTGTTGTAGCCACGATAGTTGTTATGCGTAGATCGTTAGTGCAGCTGTTGGCTCCGCATGATCGGTATCTTTGCCTCAACTTAACGACGTTCGGTAAGGGGTTTAAGCTGCGCGCGCACACACAATAATCGCACGACAATTCGATCCGCGACGGATCAAAATGTTGAGTGATCGCAATTTGCATTTTCTTTGCCTTCGCACAACGAGCGCGCTGCGAACGACGATGAGCGAACGAGCGAGCGAAGGCTCGCATTATTGTTGGTGCTTTGTTTGCGCTGGACAATGGGTTAAAGAGGGTTTTTGTTGAAATCCCACTGTGTGCGTGTACGACGCATTGTTGGGGAGAAGTTGTAGATTTCTTTCGTCTTTATTCGACTTTATATTCGCTGCTTGCGGAAGCGTATGCGATCTTAAGTGCCTTTGCGCATTGCAAATGCCGCGGTTTCGAGGGAGCCGCCACTTTACGCATAGTCTATTGCGTGTCTATGGAAATTGATAGCTGCTTCCGAACTCTTTCGGGTATTGGGCTATGCAAGCGTTCGCTTTTTTCTTTTCTTTTTTTCATATTACATCTTCGCAGCTATTCACGGTATTATCCAGGCTTTTAGCGGCATTCAAGCGCGGCAAATGCGTCACAACAAACAAACGCCAGCGCGCACGCAAGAGAGAGAGTGAGATGGAGCGACAGTGTGGAAGCGAGTCGTACCAAAGTCGCCGAGGAACAATGCATGCTTCCGTCGCTTGGGTTCCTTCGCTGAGTTGCGTTTATGTGGGGCGCGTCTGGTTGATCAACTAAGACGGGGGAATCCCTTCGGTTGACAGCTTCTTGTTGCTATCGTTCGTACTGCCAGTTAATCGGAGGCAGGTTCAGTGAGTGGCTCAGCGCGACTGGAAGTAATGCGTGAAAAGCGTTGAAACAATTGCTGCGGCGGCAACAGCGGGGAAGCGGTAATGTGAAGGATGTATGTTGCCTCAACAACAAGATTGCCAAGTAGTCTAAGAAATTATGTGTACTCAATCGAACAGGGGTGGAAAAGCAACAAAGATTGAGGCTGTAAACAGGAGTCGCTGCTATACACAGCACTCACATACTTATATATCAAAAAAAGAAATATCTCTATATACATATCTATATATAATTTAATATACTCATATTCACATGCTATATATCACATCACCACACTGTCATGGCATGTCGTTTGCCGCATCTCAGCTCATCACCGCATCACCGACTCATCAAATCACGCTCCAGTGATCATCCTTCCGTTGGCGCGCTACAGCAACAACACTCTAACCTACAAACTGGAGTAGCGCACAGCACTGACTGCCGGCAGCGTGTCTGTCTGCCTGTCAGCGCGCTCGATTTGTTTGCTGATGTGTAACGTTGCAATACGCAGTGAATTGCGATTGCCGGTTGAGCTTGTGGAGCCATCGTTTGGAGCTACCCATACACACGCGCTCGTATTTAAATAGTCCACATATCAGCGCGCACCTGGCAGCTTAGACGCAATAGCTAACAACTTGACTGCGTGACTGGCGCTGCCTGCGTGACTGACTGAGCAGCAATGATATTTAAGCAGACAGTTAGACAATTGTGAATTTCTGCCTACTCCTCCAGCTGATAAGTCAAGAAACCCTTCTTTTGTACAGTAATATTTTCACTGCTTAAGACGTATTGAGCATGAAAAGGATGGAGGCTTGCTCCTAACTTTGTCTTTGGAAAGTACTGCTTCCAAGTGAAGTATCGACGACCAAAAAATCGCTTAAACAGTAGAAAAACTCTCTGACTCTATTGAAATTACTTCATATCTTGACAACCCAGTGTGGTTTTGTTAAGAGAACTACCATTTGTCACCTGTCCTTTGTTCTTCGGTATAGATATTAATTATTTCCAGCTATTTAAGTAGCTTGAACTAACTATTAACAGAACTAACAATGCGGATCCTATGCAGATGGTCTGAACTAGTTCGAACTTCAGATTTGTGTACCCATTTCTTGAGTTGATACTCATCAAACAATCTTAAGCCCCAGATTGAGCTTCTCAAAAATCGCGTAAAGCTCCTGGCCCGGGATTCCAAAATTCTCAGGACTTGTATGCTTAAATCTAGACGGAGGTAAGGGGCAGAATGTCGGAAGAAAAATGTTAAGGCTGGTAAAAATGGATTTATTTGGCCTAACCTAGATATAAGAAAGTGTTTTTCTCGGAAGTATCTCAGTTATAAGGTGAAGCTGGAAAAAGTATGAGTCGAAGTCTTTTTAAATATTCCCAATTTAGTTTTGAATCGTAATATCAAGAAAGTATTCTTATATACTTTACTAGCGAGAAGGAGAGATGAGACTGAGATAAAGATAGAGTTAGAGGTTGAGATTGCGATAGAGATATAGATATAGATATAGATGTAGATATAGATATAGATATAGATATAGATATAGATATAGATGTAGATATAGATATAGATATAGATATAGATATAGATATAGATATAGATATAGATATAGATATAGATATAGATATAGATATAGATATAGATATAGATATAGATATAGATATAGATATAGATATAGATATAGATATAGATATAGATATAGATATAGATATAGATATAGATATAGATATAGATATAGATATAGATATAGATATAGATATAGATATAGATATAGATATAGATATAGATATAGATATAGATATATAGATATACCCAAATAGAAATAGAAAGAGATAGATAAAGAGATATAGATAAAGATGAAGATCAAGATAAAAAGATAAAGGTAAAGATATGAAGATAAAGATAAAGATAAGATAAAGATAAAGACAAAGATAAAGATAAAGATAAAGATAAAAATAAAGATAAAGATAAAGATAAAGATAAAGATAAAGATAAAGATAAAGAAAAAGATAAAGATAAAGATAAAGATAAAGATAAAGATAAAGATAAAGATAAAGATAAAGATAAAGATAAAGATAAAGATAGAGATAAAGATAAAGATAAAGATAAAGATATAGGTAAACGTAATGGGGATAGTTTTTGAATAAACAACTCGGACATAATCTTCTTATCCCAAAATATTCATATATCTAACAAAGGACAGTAAATATATGATTCGTAATCTTTATATGCACTTTTAAGCCCAAAGTGGCCGCACAAGGGTTAATTCTTAACACCTTCATATGAATATGTCAACATACTTGAGTTATATGTTATTTACAAACTTGGCACTTCGCAAATTAAGCTAATTAAACTCTGGAAGAAGAAAGTGAAAGATTCCCAGCTCTTCCTGTGCATTTTTACATTTTTTTTTTTATTTTTTCTGATTTTCAACACGCTTAATGTTAGCCACATTTAAAGCCAGCTGAAGGAATTATTGTGTAAACAAGTTCATTTGCTGATTCTAATTTACTTGTTATGCACTTAATACCTGCTGCGCGTAAATTTGCGGCACTCAAATAGATTATCAATTCAAATAAATTCGATTAAACAAAAATTAATTACTACAAATGACGCAAACAATGCAATGACAATGAGTTAAGAGTAAATAAATAAATAAAATAACAAACAATGAATGAGTGAAACAAATGATTAAATCGTTCGGAATGTTTTGCGAATGCAACACACTCTTTATATAAAAAAAATAACAAAACAATATATATGTATTTGTTTTTTGGAAGAATATGTATTGGCCTTAAAGCTCGTTGTAAACAATCGTCATTGCTTGGTTTTAAATAAAGATGAAAAATTTCCGTGAAAAGCAATTTCGTCACGCAGGAACTCATAAGAGAAAGTAAGATTGTTTGTGCCCCCAATTTGTCATTCCATATATAATTGTTTGGTTCATTAAGGTTATGTTGAATGAAGTGTTAAATCTGGTTAACTTCGACTGCACCTTGCTTAGGCCCATATCTGAATATAGGACAGTTTGTAAGGTAACTATATTGTATAGTGGTTTGAACAGTGTGCTGGGAAATTTTAGCGCTGCCGTTGATAATGGCCTATGCCACAAGTTTCCAATCACGAACTGGAAAAAAATTTTATTTGGACTGTTTGGGAAGTTTCTTGGGGACAAACTAAAATTTCACATCGATATCTCAAAAATTAGGGAACTAGTTTGCGTATATACAGAATACCACCTTCTTGGCAAACAATGTCGTTTTCAAAAGCAGAAGCGAAAAATTGATTTTCAGAACCCGATCTTGAAAATAACAACCTCGAATCTAAACTTACTTTCAGGAATTAAAGGATTATATTAAACTTTATGTAAAATACCCCCAACAACCCAAATGAATGTCATAAGATAATTTCAAAGTCAAGTACTACATAACTCACAGTATATATTTCGAAGTTTGTCTAAGGTCATTGTCCTGTTTGAATGACAATGGATCAATTTTTTATTTACATTAGCAAACAACACCAAAACTTCCCTATCTTGATAAAAACTGGTTGGATTTTGACGACGGAACACGCAGACAATTCCTTTTTGTCGAAATCTATAAAAATAAAAATGAATTATTGTTCGTTAGTCTGTTCTGATTAAAACTCGAGAACGGCTGGGCCGATTGAGCTGATTTTTGTTTTAAAATGTTTGTCGTAGTCCAGGGTAGGTCTAAACTGTGAGCAAATAAGGAACAATTGCGAGTAAGACAGAGTAAGACGACAATTCCATTTTCCCATATAAATGTTGTCACGACATAACATGAAAACGGCTTGACCGATTTGGCTGAAAATTGGTGGGGAGGTAGCTTAGAACCAGGGTAAGGACATAGGATACCTTTTATCTCTTTATGTCAAAGTTTAATACAACTCTTAAATACAAAAATTATATGTATTTCAAATCATAAGCATTTGTTCAGAATTCATGTTTGTAGGAATCATTTGAATATATGCTTACAATTTTAAACAGAGTCTTCTCAAAAATTATACAATTGCTAAATATTTGGAATAGAAGAAAATAACTGCAACCAAATTCGCAGTGATATAGATTATAACTGGCTGAGTAATCAGTCGTTGAGTATGTATTATACCACGTGCATCCCAAAAGATTGATGTCATAACCTTTCCAGCCGCCTTTTCCGTTTTTCCACGCCTAAGAACCGGTTCATCAGGTTCATCATGTGCAGTCCACTACAATGACTGTCGATTGGACTCCACTGGGAAATGATGGAGCTATGTTTCTATCACTGACGAAAAATTTCGGCTTTATTCCGATTAGAGAGCACTTAAACACTTCACAGAATCAGTTATTCGTTGTTTTTGTTGGATTATGAAGGGCGTCATTGTCCTCGGTGCTAATTTCCAGCTTAGCAAATATCTTTTCAACGGTGGATTTCCTTGAGCCCAAATTCAACAGTATTTTCCCCAAAAATGCAATGCTTTGTTAACACACGAAATGCTTTATGATCCATTTTTTTGTAAACTAACACAAGTTGCTTCACAAAATGTTATATCTCAATAACTAATAGTTATAATCCAACTAATAGAAGTCATATAGATTGTAGTAGTATTAACTATGTATTAGCCACAGTGAAGTCCTCTAGTATTAATATAAAATTAAATGTCTACAAAAGTCATTTCTGTGACTATTGTCTCGAAAAGTTCACATAGTTCCATTCTCTTAACAATAACATTTGATATTTCGAGATTAGAGAACAAAAACAAATATTAATAATCGAAAATTGCTTTATTGTTTTTCAAACTATTCTCAAATAAATGCTATTTTACACTTTTGCCTGCTTTTGAACCAATTGTCGAAGCACTTTTGCCGCTCTGATGGAAGTATTTTCAAAACACGCGTTCTGAACACATCAACCGCCTCTTCAGGCGTCGAAAAACATTGAAATCTTAGTTTACCTTTTGCGTAGAGAAATAAAAAGAAGTCATTCGGTGCCGAATCAGAACAATACAGTAGATGATTTTTCAAATCAATGTTTTGAGTGTTCCAAAATGCAGTTGTTTCGTTGGGTGTGTAAAAGCTCGCATTACCATGGTGAAGAGGCAATGATTTACTTGAAAGTTCTTCATGTGAGAACAGCTTTTGTTGGATACGGCTCATTTTGAAACACCTATACATTTGATAGCTGTTTACTTTGGGGCTCATACCCATAAATCCACGATTCGTCTCCTGTATTCGTGATTTAATTCCATTTCTTTGAAAAGACGAATATTTTAAGTAACTGTAAGCAACATAAATAGCCCCCGTTTATCAATACTTTGAGTATGTAAAACATCAAAAATGTGAAACCTTACGATAAAGTTGTGCGTTGTCAGATTGCAAAATTCCAAAGTGCCTTGCCAAATCCCGAAACATAAAAGGCACCCTACGTATAGCTCGGCAAAACTGCGTCCGATATATGGTATAATATTAAAATTATTTATATATGATTATAATAAAAATTCCTAAAGAAAAAATAAGTAAATTTTTTTAAATCACTGTTAATACAATCAAAGAATACATAATAAAAAAAATCGAATACGATTAAGTACCGAAAATAAATAATTAAAATACTATTAAATAAAAATTCAAAAATATCAACAAAATAGACACCAACAACAAACACGAACTACTAACATTCATCATCCCAAACATTTTATTTGCACAATTGGAATTGCAAAGCAACAAAGCAGCGGTGTTGCTGTAACAGCAGCTACCGGGTTCGGTGGCCCAGGCGAGGGTGTGCGAGCGAATCGAACGAGTGCGGGCGCGACTTGCGGAAATAAAAACAGTAAACGCAAAACTTTCGGTGATGACGAAGAAAAAAAATCCGAGTGCATTGACATAATTTTTGTTATTACTTTTCGCTTTGTTGTTGTTGTTTTTCAGTCATTTCATTACTTCCATACAGCGAACTTTTTAAACGCGCATTTGCACGTGGAAGGTGCACAAAGGCAACAGCAGCAGCTGCAACAACAAAAAAATAACAATAACAGCAACAAGAAAAATAACAACAACAACAATAAAAATAACAACAACAACATGAAAAATAACAACAACAACATGAAAAATAATAACAACAGTAAAAATAACAATAACAAAAACGAGAAAAATTACAACAACAATAACGACAGTAAAAATAGCAAGAAAAACAATAACAACAATTACAATAACAATAACAACAACAAAAATTACAACAACAATAACAACAACAGGAAACTAACAATTACAACAACAGAAAAATTAACAATAACAACAGCAGCAAAAATAACAACAACAATTGCGTATCAATAGCAATAAACACCGTTCAACAATGCTAAAGTTGGCGACAAAGCGCGGCTGAAACACAAAAATCGACGTGTAACTGTGAATTGTAAGCAACATATGTACATATTTATACATGTTAGTGCACTATGTGTGTGCTGTGTGTGTGTGCGTATGCTCCCCAGAAGTATGAAAATGAAGTCTGTAAACAACAACAAGTGCAAGCAAACAACCTGTTATCATGCGGCACGTTGCTAGCGCTGCCCCGCACAACTCCCGCCACAGCACAAACTTTTTCTCCTCCCACTCCTCGCCCATTATTTCCAATTCATTTCACTGCCACGTTTGTCTTTCAGCGCATTCCAATGGTGCTTTGTACGTACTATTATTGTTGTTGTTGTTGTTAAGGAGTTCATATTTTCGCCATAATTTCTTTTATGCATTTTTTCACCTTTTTACTGTTATTGTTGGCGCGTTTTGTTGTGCTAAATATGGTGTAGCGTCTGTGCGATTTGTGATTTGTTTGATTTATATGGTTGACATAATGTTCTAGGCGCGGTGTTGTTGCACTCTGACAACGTTGTTGCCATTTGTGGTGGCAAGCAATTGTTGTACACGCTTAAAGAGGCGTGTAGGTACGTGTGTGTATGTGTATTTGTGGAGTAAATCATAAATAGGAATTCCCCGTTGGTTATTACTAAGCGGCTCAGGTGTTTTGCCGGTGCGGTGAGCTGGAATGATTTGGTCTATAGATGATGCATTGATTTTGTTTACATTGCTCTACAAAAACAATAACAACTACTCGCTTCATTTAATCATCATGGCAGTGTCAGTCAACCGTTATAATTTAAGCGATGAATTTATAATATTATTATAGCAAAAGCAAAAATACACCTACTTAGTGGATCGTACCGTCGAATTAAGACATAGAGAAGCTCAGAAATTGAAAAACATGTTTTTCTTTATGCATTGGACTGTCAATATTAAAGCTCTGAGCATCTTTCTATGGTATAAAAATTTGAAGATGATTAACTGAATACATTACTCGATGAAGATTATTACCAAATAAAAGAAGAGCACGCAGAATCTTTGAGAATCACTTAAGCAGTTATTTCAAAACGTTTAAAGCCAGACGGATATATTCAACAGCAAATTGAAAGTCATATGAATTGAAGTCAACAGACTTTGAAAGACGATTTTGCATGTAGGAAATGCTGCTTGAACCAACAGCCTACAAAAGGACGTCGCTTCTGTATTGGATTGTGACTGCTGATGAAAAATGGACCTATTACTAAAACACTAAGCGCAAAAAATTATATATAAAACCTGATCAAACATCACGCCAATCTGTAATTGGTGGAATCAGAAAGGCATGCTATTTTATGAGCTTCTAAAACCAAGTGAAATCATTAATGGGGAACGCTACCCACAGCAACTCATCATACTGAAGCGAGTAGTTGACAAAAACGCTCCAAATTTGAGGTAAAACACAACGCGACAATATAAAAACTTTTCGGAAAACAGTTGCTGTGAAGTTTTGCATCACCTGCCTTATAGCACAGATCTTCCCATCTGAATATTACTTGTTCCGATCGATGCAGAACATCCCCATTGGAATACGGTTTACAACAGAACACGATATCAAAAAATGGCTTGCTTCATTCTTGACCGCCAAGCCGTGCAGTTATTTTGGATTGGAATCCATAAGTTTCCAAAAAATGAGAAAATGTTTTAGCTTTGGAAGAGCAATACCCTGAATACTTGTATTTCTTCTGTTTTTCTTAAATAAGCTTTCAAATTTTGAAAAAAAGAAACGCACGAATTAGTTATAGCTGCCATAAATAATAGGTTGAGTTAAAAACACGAATATCGACTTCATGTTTTGAAACCTAACCTATGCGCAGAAAAAAAATATCTTCAAGGCAAGATTATTGACTTAAAAACGGTTTAAAGAACAAAAACACGGCAACTTCAAATTTAATGGAGAGTGCTTACCATCATTCGAAAAAACATGTTTCGGCATTTATTTCTTGAATATTTGCTCTTTCAAATGTTGTCCGCGGCTACGTCTCAAATGGTCCATCCATTGAGTCCAATTTGAGATTTCCCGCATGGACTTTATACTTTACATATCACCACTGAAAACAGTCTAACTTAGTGATATCACACGATCTTGGAGGCCAATCTACCGGCCAAAAACGTGAAATTATATATGCTCACCGGAGTGTTCTCTCAATAAATCTATTGATTGATGCGTTGTGTGGGAAATGGCGCTGACTTCTTGAAACCAAATGTCGCCGCTATCACGAGCTTCAATTTCAGGCATAAAAGAGTCGGTTAGCATAGTGCGATAACTGTCACCATTGACGGTTACGTTCTCACTGACATCATTTTTGAAGAAATATGGATCGATACACCAAGCCGTTGTTTTTTCTGGATGAAATGACAGCTCTTGAATCTCTTTATTTCTTCGTTATTAGTCAAAAATGGGCATCATCGCTGAACGAAATTTGGCGGGAAAACGTCGGATCTTCATGGAACTTTTCAAGAGCCCATAGAGCGAAGCGATGTCGCTTAGGAAGGACGAGCGGCTTCAGTTCTTGCACAGGCTGTATTTTGTACGCTTTCAATTTAAGATCTCAACGTAAAATGCGCCAAGTAGTTCCATACGTCTGTCCGAGTTGCAACTAACAACGCCGAAACGACTCTACACGTTCTTCGTATACGCTGGTCTTGTCTATTCGTTCGAATATTATGCAATAATGAATACTGAGTCTCAAGTGTTGCGAGTAGTACGCTCAGTAGACCATAGCGCGAAACACATTATTTACAGAACGTGAACTTTCGTAATAAAGTTGAACTATTTGTAAACCGTGTTCTGTAGTAAGTCCTTCCTTGATAATATGCCAAACTATACTGAATTCCTTAACATAAAACTAGTTAAAAATAAAAATTTTCCGTCGCTGTTTCTCATGTGTCATATATATTCATATAATCTCTATCTCTGTGCAATTTTTTTTAATCAAAAATTTTTATATTTACCTATACGTTTAGGTTAGGATACAAACGAGTTAAACGGCTCTATAAATTTGTGGTAAGCTCAAAGCGAATCGCCGATCTATGAGTATCTGGTAATACACTTTTATTAGTTTACGGGTAACACAAAGAACGAATATCTGTTCAAGTGAGAATCATCGAATTTTGAGCAACCCTGCGATCAATCTAACCTTTGAAAACAACTTTGAAAAGTTTGTCTCAATACACTCCTTTATTTCGAGATATTCTGTAATCCTCCAATAACATTTTTTTATCCAAGACCTACCCAATTCACTCTAATCCTTTATAAATCAATTAAATTATGAAAAGCTGTCTAAGTTAATCAGTTAGTTATATATAAAATGAAGTCATAATCCTTCAATAGCTTCAACGAGCAGCTCGAAAAGTTTTTAACTTTGAACTGTTTCTAAAAATCACTAGTTCGAAATTTATTGCTTGGTTAAATGATACTATTTTCTCCATTTATTTCGATCTGTAAATTTTTTCCATTGAAGCAATAACAGCAGTAGTAGCAACCAAGCAATAGTTGCCACTGAACTTCAATTGAGAGCCTCCACCTTCACCTTTAACAAACAGTGTCCCAGCTCCCTTTGTCAGCCGCCTTGCGGGTAATTTTCTTATTGGAACAGTTGGCTTTTCAACTCATGCCACTCGAAAGCTGTTCAAACAACTATTTTATTTACCGAAAAGGAGGAATAATCGAAATTATTTACCATAATTTAAACAAGTAATCATTAAGGGAAAATTCTGTGCAAATATATGGTAAATATTGGCTGAGGCAAGTGCATTGGCTGCTGTGCTTATTTGCTTTTCGCTCACAATGACCTCGCGGCAATTGCATAATATAATAATTTATGCAGCTGTGCATAGGTGATTTTTTAATGCAATAAATGCTTTGTTGGAATGAAAAATAAACTGTGTTATAATTATTTTTTGTGTAAATTTCTGCTGTAGAGCAGGCGAAGCGGCGAAAAACTTAGAATTCTCATTTGTGGTCAGCACAGCTTTCTAGGAGATTTTCTAACCTCTAAAACTTTTTCGCTGAATCATTGTGGCATTTGTTCATTTTTAGAAGCGCCAAGTTATAATAATTTCGCTTTCCGAAACCGAATATCCGAAACGGATTCGGAATTTTATCAGGCCAAGAACTGTCAACTTGGCAGCATTCCTCAAAATTATTTCAGACATACTTTCTGCTGCCACAAAAATAACCAACTTCATATCATTTGCCTAATATTTATTGGGCTAATTTAAAGATAAAGAATGAATCCAGTTCAGCGGTTATAACCGAGTTTACAACAGCACACCAGTCGTTCTTCCTATTCGCTGTTTGGCGCCAATTGGAGATTCCAAGTGTAAGTAGGTCCTTCTCCAAATTTCCAATGGAGTAGAGATCTTCCTCTGCTTTCCCCTGCGGGTACTGCGTCGAATACTCTCAGAGCCGGAGTGTTTTCATCCATTCGGATGGCATGAACTTTTTTCCAGCAGTAAATTGAAGAAGTTGCACGATAGGGAATCGGTTTGTCTGAAACTTCGTTTGGTTTCGAACGGCTCGGAGAAGTCCTTCCCATTCCGTTGTGCCAAGGACATCTTCTTTGCTACCGTCACGTGGGTAGCTCTCATAGGTGCGCTTCAAGCGCTCATAGAAGGCATCTTTGGTCACATCGTCCTTCTCTTCCGTCGGAGCGTGGGCGCAAATCAGCGATATGTTGAAGAAATTCGCTTTGATGTGGAATATGGCTAGACGTTCGTCCACCGTGGTGAATGCTAGTACTCTTCGACGGAGTCTCTCTCCCACCACGAATCCCACACCGAGTTTGCGCTCCTTCACATGACCACTGTAGTAAATGCCACAAGCTTCTACTAGCCTAAGTCCTTGACCCGTTCATCACATTTCTTTGACGGCGGTGATGTCAGCTTTTACTGCAACGAGGACATCAGGCAGATGGGTAGCGGCACCTTCCCAGTTAAGGGACCGGACATTCGAGATGCATGCCCTTAAATCGTAATCCTTAATGCGTTTGCCATGGTCGTCATCAAAAGGGGGGTCTCTCATCCAAGGCTGTTTTCTTCTTTTCATAGGTAGTAATTTTTACGTGGCGTGTCCAACTTGCGCCCTTGGGAGGGGATGTTTCGCCTTCTCACTTTAGCTCGCTTTCAAACAGATGTTTTTTGACTACCCGGAGGATACTTGGTGTAAGGCCTGAAGTTGTGAGCTGCTTGCGCCATATGTAAAAGAATCGTTTCTGGGGACTCCCAAGTGAATGGATTCAGAGAACTTTCCTCACTTGCGTGAACTTCTACACATGGCTCCCTCCTGCATTTATATATCAGTTTAATTTGTATACTGCTTCCATCCGAATCAAAAATTTCGTTTGTGCTTGAATTTAGTTTCGTAGGAGAGCTCAATGGAAGTTCAAAATTTGGATCAGGAAAGCCAAATTCTGAGTAAAGGGTCATATTGGTCAATTTGTTAGACATCTCTACGAATAGATTTCAGTTCTGCCCGAACTCATCTCCTTCTTAGATTTTTTCATATCCTCAACAGGATATATTAAGTTTGCCAAGAAGTTTGTAAGGAATTGACCCTTCATACCCAAAATAAAGATACTTTTATACCCTTTTATAACATAAGAAATCCACCTGTGGGGGTATTCCAGCTTCGGTGCAGTCGAAGTTATCGTTTTTTTCTTGGCGCAGTACTTTCATTTTATCGATTTTTCGATCATACTTCTGCTTGGATATTATATATATTTGTGTATACTTCTTTACATATATACAGTTACTCATCTACGCTCATTTGCCCTCGCTGCGTCGGTTGTTTTGCACGCTTGTGCGCTTTCAGCGCATTTCCGCTTAGCAGCGTCGATTATCCTGCTCAACTGGGTGGCCAGAGTTGCTCTTCACTAAGCAAAGGACACGCGCCCACAGCAACAAATGCCGTAACAGCAACAATATTACAACCGACGAGTAGTGGAGTTTGACGACAAGAAATGCCACAGCGCTCATTCGTCCGTATCGAGCACATCCGGTCGTTTGTGCGCCCGCCCGGCTCAGTTGCTGCCGCCGAAAGCCCACGAGTATCCTTCGCTAAGGCTAAAAGTAATCGCAGACACAGTTAGGTGCACGGCGGCCATTAGTTGCGTGTGTATGTATGTATTTTGCAAATAATTACTGCGGCACAGATTCCGCTCGCTACGCTATTTCATCATCATTTATAAGTTGTTGTTGTTGTTATTATTAATTTTTTCCCATCATCTCTGATGGCTACCACAACAACAACATTTATTTATATGTGTTTTAATTTTAGCTTACTTATATTATTTTTGTTGTTGTTATGCTGGCCGCTAATTGCCACAACGCACTCATACAACGTGCCACATGCCACATGCCGCACTAATTTGCTGGTCATCAAAGGAAGTGTTATTTGCGCAGATGGCCGAAGCATGCCGTTGGTTCGGTTGATGTGTGCGTTCATGCAACATCGGCAGCGTCAATTACTGCAACAGCGCCTGCGTATGGCCAACGTGCCACGCACCATTGTCAATTAGAGCGTCAAATGGCACGCAAAGCTCAAGTGTCTGTGCTGGTTGAGAGCCCCTTATTTAGTGGTGATGAGTTGTTGTTGTGTTTAATTGTTGTTGGTTTTGTAGTAGTAGTTGTTATTGTTGTTTCGACAGCCTCAATTGATATGGCTCTAAAACAGTGCTCGTTGATGTCCATGTCGTGTACTACTCTTCCGCTTGTTGTTGTAATTATAATTGTTGTTGTTGTTGTTGTTGTTGTAATGTTGCTAATGTAATTAATTGCCGTGCGTTGATTTTTTTTTTAGCAAAAAAGACACAAAGTGACCAACTATCAGTGGCACAGCACATTCAATTAGTTGCTGTTGCTTGCGTGGTTTGTGCCACACAATTGCTTGCCACAACAAATAAAAAAACACAATTTTCATATTTTTCACTTTTCTCCTAATTTTTTTTCATTTTTCCATTTTATTGGGTTTAATTGTGTAAATGCGAAAAATGCGCTTTTTGCAATGCCCTTATGGTTGCGTTGTTGTTGTTGCTGTTTTCACTGTTATCATTTGCATTGTTTTTCCACATTATGCTGGCTGTTATATCAGACGTAGTTAATATTATATGGATTAAGATTTACTTTCGTCATCTAGGATTGACCCCGGGACCAAGTTGACCATACTGGATTCAATTATCTACAGGCGAAGCAAATAACCTCTTACGAATCTATTTTGAGGTTAGCTGTCGGCATGATATGTTATATATGAATTATAGAGTTCCTAACCCCAAAATATTACAAACCGCTGGGACCAAAATTCTTTTTTGCAGTGGGTTCACAGAGGTGATCTAGTGACTGAAGCTTATAGCAGACTAAAATTATGTAGGGAACATTTCTCCAGCCTGCAAATGGCAGTGAAAGCACAACACCAGGAGATGGTGAACCCGGTTCCCAAAACGATGACGATGGAGCGGACGTCCCATTGTCCAACCATGAAGAAGTTCGAATAGCAATTACCCGTCTGAAGACCAACAAAGAAGCGTAGGTCGGTGGATTGCCGGCCGAGCTATTCAAATACGTCGTGAAAGAAGAGATAATGAGCATGCATCAGCTTCTTTGTAGAACATGGTCGGACTAAAGTCCGACGATTGGAATTTAAGTGTGCTCTGTCCAATCTACAAAAAGGGTAACCCCACAATCTGCGCCAATTACCGCGGTGCGTACAGTGTGGCTTTTGGGCTGGAAAATCAACAACTGACCAGAGACCAGAAACTTCAAAAAACCCCGTAAAAAAAAGGATCGACACACACTACCTCTTCGTTGATTTCAAAGCTGATTTGGACAAAACGAAAAGGAGCTGCCTTTATGCCGCTATGTCTGAATTTGGGATCCCCGCAAAACTACGCCAATAAAGAAGAAGAAGAAGTCGGTCCACACACCAAAAACGAGTTCCGAAAGAAAGAGACGAGAGGCGCTAAGCTTAACTGCTGCGTGGAGGGTACAACCTCAAGAGATTCAAACAAAAAATATTCCTCCCTAGAAACAAATGTACTGCTGTCTCAAGGGCACCAACATATGTATGTATGTATATAATATATACGTAGTCTCATCTGCAATGTTCGTTTCTGGACATGGAGCTTGGAACTCCGGAGAATCTTCTTCTAGAGTATGTAGCAATCAGAAGACGCAGACTCTGGATTCCATTTATTCTAGCAAGGAACACATCCACTCTAGCGCTTTGCACCATTCTTGTATTTATATGGGTACTGGACCTATCTGAGTCCTTGTGAAAAAGAGGCAGAGCACAATAGTCACAGTGCATACTTTTCTATTCTATTTTTATACTCTCGCAACAATGTTGCTAAGGAGAGTATTATAGTTTTGTTCACATAACGGTTGTTTGTAAGTCCTAAAACTAAAAGATTCAGATATAGGGTTATATATACCAAAGTGATCAGGGTGACGAGTAGAGTCGAAATCCGGATGTCTGTCTGTCCGTCCGTCCGTCCGTGCAAGCTGTAACTTGAGTAAAAATTGAGATATCATGATGAAACTTGGTACACGTATTCCTTGGCTCCATAAGAAGGTTAAGTTCGAAGATGGGCAAAATCGGCCAACTGCCACGCCCACAAAATGGCGGAAACCGAAAACCTATAAAGTGTCATAACTAAGCCATAAATAAAGATATTAAAGTGAAATTTAGCACAAAGGATCACATTCGGGAGGGGCATATTTGGATGTAATTTTTTTGGAAAAGTGGGCGTGGCCCCGCCCCTCACTAAGTTTTTTGAACATATCTCGGAAACTACTATAGCTATGTAAACCAAACTCCACAGAGTCGTTTTCTTCAGGCATTCCCATATACAGTTCAAAAACGGAAGAAATCGGATAATAACCACGCCCACCTCCCATACAAAGGTTATGTTGAAAATCACTAAAAGTGCGTTAACCGACTAAAAAAAACGTCAGAAACACTAAATTTTACGGAAGAAATGGCAGAAGGAAGCTGCATCCAGGCTTTTTTTTTTAAATTGAAAATGGGCGTGGCCTCGCCCACTTATGGACCAAAAACCATATCTCAGGAACTACTCGACCGATTTCAATGAAATTCGGTATATAATATTTTCTTAACACCCTGATGACATGTACGAAATATGGGTGAAATCGGTTCATAACCACGCCTTCTTCCAATATAACGCTATTTTGAATTCCATCTGGTGCCTTCTCTGTATAATATATAGTACATTAGGAACCAATGATGATAGCGGAATAAAACTTTACACAAATACGGTATTTGAAAAATATGTAAATGACGTATAATGAAATCTCGATTATCACTTTATCATGCGAGAGTATAAAATGTTCGGTGACACCCGAACTTTTTCCTTCCTTACTTGTTTTGTTATATCTTTCCATTATATGCCATTATAACCAAAAATTATAATATTTAGGACGTATGAAGTCAATTACGTCAGACTGCCTCAGCTAAGCGGATTAGTGAAACAGGAACCTCAAAAGTAGGTACAATATCATGAGAAAAACAATCAACACATTTGAGGGGATTTTTAGGCAACTTTCACATCTGTGGATTTAAAAATCAATGAAGCTCTTCAAGTCCTATCAGATATGAATATTTTCAGTATAGCTCTCACCTGAGGTGTCAAAACCTGTTTTCCTATCAATATTAACTTGCTTTTCATTAAACCCTGAGGAGTCACTAGTGGAAACTGTGTTCTGGAGACACATTTTCGAAATAAAAATATTGTATGTAAACAGAAAGCACCAAAAAAATTCCATCCATATGCGGAATTAGAAACTTTTTAAGTGAAACGTGTTGTCGAACCTGGCAAGTTACGGACGTGCATCAACGAGCCATATCACTGATGTTAAAGCTTTTGTAGGGGAGAGAAGTAGCAACGGGAAGCATTAGCGACAGGGGTTTCCCAACTCCAACCAGAGGTCAACGCTACGTGGGCAGTAGTGATGGGCACAACACAGTAGGAGGGCGACAAACCACGCCACAGCGCTGACGTGCGCTCATGATGGGCTGTCAAAAGAACAACAACGATTTACGCTAACTACACCAACTCGATTTGGAAAACAGGTGGCCCCCACGCATGGCATAATGTAGGTGTGTATGTGCTGAAGTATGTCGGATCAAAAGTATATATCTCGAAATGTATGTATGTATATATATATACAAGGCAGTTGACAAACAGTCGAATTGCTTGGCGTGTCGTGCGCTCCTCTAACCGTAACGAACGCTTTGGTGCGCTACACTGCACTCGCTTAGAGCCGCTGCTTTCCAGCAAAAACAACAACAAAAGCACGAACATTTTGAAGCATACTAACGGCAAGTGCGCAATTTATAGTTTTCTATTAGTTCCAGAGAGTGAAGCGCTGTGGCCACCGCCGAGTCGCAACGCCAACTGACAAGCTCGAGCTTAGCACGGTCGTCGGTCGTACGGTGGGTTAGCCGTTTCGTGACGTACGCGGCGCATAGTCAGCTGTAGTCATCAGCGTTGGTTGAGCAGTTAGCGCAGATAATACATCCGGTTCCGGTTAAGCCCATATTTTTGTGTCATTTACAGCCGGAACGAATGGACTGAGCTGCTGTCGTTGTTGTTGTTGCTGAGCACTGGCGAGTCGCTGTGATGCTTGTGGTAAGGCTTGACAGCGAGGTGGCGGCGGTGTGATGTTTGCTGTGGCATTTTAACGACGAAATATGCGATTGCGCGCTGTGGTTATACGGGAGATGTATGTTTGGCATATTTACATATATGTATGTATATATTATATACTTATTAACATAATTGTTTAACATATATGTATATATTTATACATTTTGACTGTTGCGTGTTTGCTCTGATATTATCATATTTTTGCTCTTATTTATCTATTCGCATATGCACATAAATTTGCCTACAAATCAAAGTATATATGTACATATGTGCATAAATATATGTGTTAATATATATAAACATATATGTAAATGTATTTACATATTTGTTTATTTCCATATATGCAAAGACCCCTGTATGGATTGTCGATTTATCTCATGTTCATAAATTTGAAATTCATCAAGAGCAACACTAACGTCAATGATATTCACTATTACCGGGGCCTAATATCAGAAATAGTTTGAAATATAGGTAAAATTTGTTTGAAATATTAAGTTAAAACAAGAAAAAACGTTAACTTCGGCTGCACCGAAGCTAATATAGCCTTCACAGGTGCATTTCTTTTAATAACTATGTATTCAGTTTGTATGGCAGCTATATGCTATAGTTAACCGATCTGAACAATTTCTTCAGAGATTACATTGTTGCTTTAGGAAATATTCTATACCAAATTTCGTGAACGTATCTTGTCAAATGCAAAAGTTTTCCTTACAAGAACTTTTTCCGATCGTTCAGTTTATATGCCAGTTATATGTTATAGTGGTCCGATATCGGCAGTTCCGACAAATTAGCAGCTTCTTGAAGAGAAAATGAAGTTTGCAAATTTTCAAAACGATATCTTAAAAACTGAGGGACTAGTTCGTATATATACAGACGGACAGTCGGACATGGCTAAATCGACTCAGCTCAACATACTGATCATTTATATATATACTTTATAGGGTATAAAAATCAGTTGGTATGGCAGCTATATGCTATAATGATCAGCTTCTTGGGGAGCAAAACACGTCTGCGAAATTTCAGATGGATCTCAAACACCCAGGCAATATTTCACGTATATACAGGCAGGAATGACTAAATTTACTTAAACTTCGTGACAAACTTAATATACAGGGCATAGAAGTTATTGAAATTAACCACCTCAACAGCTCCATCCAAATAATAATACTCATTTGTGATCAGCATTAAGTAGAATAGTGTTATTGTATTAAGCTTGACATAGTACCATATAAACGGTGATCCAGGTAAAAGTACTCTTCTCAATAGATTTTTTTTTGACAGATCACACGTGAGTCGTATCAAGCTGTAATGTTATTTTTGTTCAGTATTGTTTGGCATTTCAACATGGAATAACTAACGTCTGACAAATATTTCAACTTTTTTACGAAAATTCACGTTCTGTAAAGAATGTGTTTCGCGCGCTTCGCTCAACATATAGTAATCCGCTTTTGAAAAGATCCCAAAAGATCCAACGTTTTACTAAGTGATCAGGCGAATATCTGGCTTAATTGGTATGTAAACAAGCAAAATTCTCGCATTTGGGACGAAGAGCAACCTGAAGTTATACAAGAGCTGGAAGGAAGGTGGAATCATCGGTTCATATTTCTTCAAAAATAATGCCGGTGAAAACGTAACCAATGACGATAACGTCGCCTTGTTAATTGACTATTTGATGCCTGAAAGTGAAGCTCGTGATCTCGGCGACTTTCGGTTTCAAAAAGACGGTGCCACTTCTCACAATTCGCTTCAATCAAAGGATTTATTGAGAAAACACCTCTGTGTGCAGATAATTTCACGTTTTGGGCCGGTCGATTGGCTACCAAGCGCGTGGGATATCACACCATTAAACTTTTTTCTGTAAAAATATGTAAGGTCTAGAGTCTATGCAGACAATATTGCTTCGATCCAGGCCTTGAAGCAAAATATCACGCGTGTCATTAACGGATGGACCATCTGAGACGTAGCCGCGGTCAAAATAATCTTCAAACAAGTAAGGAAGGGCTAAGTTCGGGTGTCACCGAACATTTTATACTCTCGCATGATAAAGTGATAATCGAGATTTCATTATCCGTCATTTACATATTTTTCAAATACCGTATTTGTGTAAAGTTTTATTCCGCTATCATCATTGGTTCCTACTGTACATATGTATATATTATACAGAAAAGGCATCAGATGGAATTCAAAATAGCGTTATATTGGAAAAAGGCGTGGTTGTGAACCGATTTCACCCATATTTCGTACATGTCATCAGGGTGTTAAGAAAATATTATATACTGAATTTCATTGAAATCGGTCTAGTAGTTCCTGTGATATGGTTTTTGGTCCATAAGTGGGCGACGCCACACCCATTTTCAATTTTTAAAAAAAGCCAGGGTGCAGCTTCCTTCTGCCATTCCTTCCGTAAAATTTAGTGTGTTTTTGACGTTTTTTTTTTAGTCGGTTAACGCACTTTTAGTGATTTCCAACATAACCTTTGTATGGGAGGTGGGCGTGGTTATTATCCGATTTCTTCCAGTTTTGAACTGTATATGGAAATGCCTGAAAGAAACGACTCTGTAGAGTTTGGTTGACATAGCTATAGTAGTTTCCGAGATATGTTCAAAAAACTTAGTGAGGGGCTGGGCCACGACCACTTCTCCAAAAAAATTACATCCAAATGTGCCCCTCCCTAATGTGATCCTTTGTGCTAAATTTCACTTTAATATCTTTATTTATGGCTTAGTTATGACACTTTATAGGTTTTCGGTTTCCGCCATTTTGTGGGCGTGGCAGTTGGCCGATTTTGCCCATCTTCGAACTTAACCTTCTTATGGAGCCAAGGAATACGTGTACCAAGTTTCATCATGATATCTCAATTTTTACTCAAGTTACAGCTTGCACGGACGGACAGACGGACGGACGGACAGACAGACATTCGGATTTCGACTCTACTCGTCACCCTGATCACTTTGGTATATATAACCCTATATCCGACTCTTTTAGTTTTAGGACTTACAAACAACCGTTATGTGAACAAAACTATAATACTCTCCTTAGCAACATTGTTGCGAGAGTATAAAAATAATACTAAAGAATGTTCTTTCGAATAATAATAGTACATTCCACATTAAATTTGAAATTTCTGTGTTTTCTTAAAAAAAAAGTATGGAAATGGATCACCCTTTATTAAGCTTTTATGGTAGTGTCCGATACTCTCATAGAAGACCACTTTCTTTTAATGTCTTCAAGGTTTATGGTCACATTTTTTGTTGCCTCATCTCCGTTTTTATTAAAGCACAGTTAGGTAGATTCGCTCCTCTAAGTACTAGGTGAGAACCACTCTAAGGCTGTTTTGCTATAGTGACATGAAGCGAGGTCGGGCCAAAAGCACGTGGACACTTCTTGTTGGCTTAGAAATGGGAGCAATCTCTTTTGTGAACATTCCTTCGCATATATTTCGCTGTTGATTTTATCCGATGTAATAAATGAGCTGCTTCTTTTGTCACAACTTCAAATAGGCTGCCACACAAGAAATTTCTTTGGAAATTTTGTCACCTTATTGGCTTTGATTTTTCAGCAACATTTCCCCGAGAAATGGCTGTATAAAATTCCTGTCCAGGTAGCTAAGAAAAGTCCGCTAAAACGTAGGTCTCGTCAACCATTATGCAGCATTCGAATTTCTTAACAAAATCTTTCGTCAGCTTCTTAGCTCGTTGTTTTGCGGTTTCGTTCTTTACGGCGTTTCTATCCGGAACTTTCTGTACCTTGTAAGTCTTCAGCTTTCTTCTTCGTAATTCGTAGGAAAGATTCTGAGCAGCCAACCTTCCTCGCCAATTTCCTGCCCAAAATGCTTGAGTCTTTCTTGATAACAACGTTCTCCGCCTTCTTACGATTATGTGTTTACCAGAACGTTTCACACATCTTCCTTAAACCGTTGTGTATTCGATTTTAGATTATTTGTTGCGTTATGTCAGAACTCATTTCACTTAATGATGTTGACAAGGTCGGCCATAATTTTTACAGCTGTTTTGCTTGGACCCATCATTTTGATTCGTCTTCGATTTTTGCTTATTTCAAAAAATGGATCAAAGGATCTGTACAAAATTTTGTGTGAATACCAAAAAACTAAATTAAGTGCGCGGTCGCATGCCGATTATTGCCTGTGATATATGGTAATTTTAACCAATGATTTGGGTACGAGTCGGCTGGCCGAGAAGTTTGTGCCAAAATTGCTCACTTTCGAAAAAAAAAACCGACATTGCTCAGGAGATATTTGGACTCAGTCCACGACGACCCAGATCTGCTCCACAGAGCCATTACTGGTAACGAATCATTTATTTTAGGGCTATGACGTGGAAACCAAAGCTTTATTATGCCAATGAAAGCAGTCAAACCCGAAAAAAGCCCGCCAAGTTAGATCCTACATGTATGTGGAGGTGCGAAAATTGGGTTTGTACTATGAAAACGCTCCTGTTGAAGCATCGTTGCTTGGGTTGCTGGCCCCCTGTAACTTTTTTGTTCCCAAAACTGAGGAGGCCCATGAAAGGGCTACGATTGAGGAGATAAAAACTGCTTCAAAGAAGGAGCTAAACAAGATCACAAGAAATTATTTTTAGGTGCTTTAAGGATTGAAAAAAAAAAACGCTGACAGAAGTGCAATATATCCGAGCGTGCCTACTTTCGTCGAATGTGTTCTAAAAATCGTATGTGAACCAGGCGTCTGATCATCTTGTGGGTGTAGATCAACAATTCGTAACAACTGTTATACTTCAAACAGATTATTATTAAAACGTCTACAGTAGCCATGTTCTATTGGATGTTCC